>NW_028232005.1:20000-620000 GCF_054491065.1 Syngnathus leptorhynchus
CACCGAGGCACCCGCCGAAGGCGGGTGCCGAGTTCACTGGCCCCAAGCGACAACCGGTCACCGAGGCACCCGCCGAAGGCGGGTGCCGAGTTCACTGGCCCCAAGCGACAACCGGTCACCGAGGCACCCGCCGAAGGCGGGTGCCGAGTTCACTGGCCCCAAGCGACGGCGGTCACCGAGGCACCCGCCGGAGGCGGGTGCCGAGTTCACCGGCCCCGAGCACCAGCGGTCAGCCACGGAGGGTGCTGGATCATCCATACTTCCATAGCTCCAGAGCTCCATAGCCCCGGAGCTCCATAGCCCCGGAGCTCCATAGCCCCGGAGCTCCATAGCTCCATAGCCCCGGAGCTCCATAGCCCCGGAGCTCCATAGCCCCGGAGCTCCATAGCCCCGGAGCTCCATAGCTCCATAGCCCCGGAGCTCCATAGCCCCGGAGCTCCATAGCCCCGGAGCTCCATAGCTCCAGCCGCGGAGGGTGCTGGCTGGTGGCTCCATAGCTCCATACTTCCATACTTGCAGCCACGGAGTTGGCTAAAATTGCACTAAGTGCGAAAGCCCATTCATTTACAACGGCGTGTCCGCCAGGCGGCGACATTTCCCCGTTACCGGTGGCTGCGCGGCGGGTGAGTGACAGAGCTTATCCGAGCGGCTGGAACTCTGCGCCGGCGTGGTCGAGCGTGAGGCCCCGGCCCTTTGGCTGCCTGGTACCTAAAACACTTCCATTGATCCAGCCACGGAGGGTGCTGGCTGGTGGCTCCATAGCTCCATAGCTCCATAGCACCAGAGCTCCATAGCTCCATAGCACCAGAGCTCCATAGCTCCATAGCACCAGAGCTCCATAGCTCCATAGCACCAGAGCTCCATAGCTCCATAGCACCAGAGCTCCATAGCTCCATAGCACCAGAGCTCCATAGCTCCATAGCACCAGAGCTCCATAGCTCCATAGCTCCAGCCTGGGTGGCTGGTGGCTCCATAGCTCCATACTTCCATAGCTCCAGTCAGAGAGTGTGCTAAAATTGCACTAAGTGCGAAAGCCCATTCATTTACAACGGCGTGTCCACAAGGCGGCGACATTTCCCCGTTACCGGTGGCTGCGCGGCGGGTGAGTGACAGAGCTTATCCGAGCGGCTGGAACTCTGCGCCGGCGTGGTCGAGCGTGAGGCCTCGGCCCTTTGGCTGCCTGGTACCTAAAACACTTCCATTGATCCAGCCACGGAGGGTGCTGGCTGGTGGCTCCATAGCTCCATAGCTCCATACCTCCAGAGCTCCAGAGCTCCATAGCACCAGAGCTCCATAGCTCCATAGCACCAGAGCTCCATAGCACCAGAGCTCCATAGCTCCATAGCACCAGAGCTCCATAGCTCCATAGCACCAGAGCTCCATAGCTCCATAGCACCAGAGCTCCATAGCTCCATAGCTCCATAGCACCAGAGCTCCATAGCTCCATAGCACCAGAGCTCCATAGCTCCATAGCACCAGAGCTCCATAGCTCCATAGCACCAGAGCTCCATAGCTCCATAGCACCAGAGCTCCATAGCTCCATAGCACCAGAGCTCCATAGCTCCATAGCACCAGAGCTCCATAGCTCCATAGCACCAGAGCTCCATAGCTCCATAGCACCAGAGCTCCATAGCTCCATAGCACCAGAGCTCCATAGCTCCATAGCACCAGAGCTCCATAGCTCCATAGCACCAGAGCTCCATAGCTCCATAGCACCAGAGCTCCATAGCTCCATAGCACCAGAGCTCCATAGCTCCATAGCACCAGAGCTCCATAGCTCCATAGCACCAGAGCTCCATAGCTCCATAGCACCAGAGCTCCATAGCTCCATAGCACCAGAGCTCCATAGCTCCATAGCACCAGAGCTCCATAGCTCCATAGCTCCAGGGCTCCATAGCTCCATAGCTCCAGGGCTCCATAGCTCCAGGGCTCCAGGGCTCCATAGCTCCAGGGCTCCATAGCTCCAGGGCTCCAGGGCTCCATAGCTCCATACCTCCAGAGCTCCATACCTCCAGAGCTCCAGAGCTCCATAGCACCAGAGCTCCATGGCTTCAGAGCTCCATAGCACCATAGCTCCATACCTCCAGAGCTCCAGGGCTCCATAGCTCCAGAGCTCCATAGCTCCATAGCACCAGAGCTCCATAGCTCCATAGCACCAGAGCTCCATGGCTCCATAGCTCCAGCCTGGGTGGCTGGTGGCTCCATAGCTCCATACTTCCATAGCTCCAGTCAGAGAGTTGGCGAAAATTGCACTAAGTGCGAAAGCCCATTCATTTACAAGGGCGTGTCCGCCAGGCGGCGACATTTCCCCGTTACCGGTGGCTGCGCGGCGGGTGAGTGACAGAGCTTATCCGAGCGGCTGGAACTCTGCGCCGGCGTGGTCGAGCGGCTGGCCTCGGTAGTTGAGGTACCAGGGGTGGGGCGGGGAGCTCCAGGCGGGTCTTGTGAGAGAGTGAAGCCGAGCGGCTGGAACTCTCGGCCGGCCTGGTCGAGCGGCTGGCCTCGGTAGTTGAGGTACCAGGGGCGGGCTGGGGAGCTCCAGGCGGGGCTTGTGAGAGAGTGAAGCCGAGCGGCTGGAACTCTGGGCCGGCCTGGTCGAGCGGCTGGCCTCGGTAGTTGAGGTACCAGGGGCGGGCTGGGGAGCTCCAGGCGGGGCTTGTGAGAGAGTGTAGCCGAGCGGCTGGAACTCTGGGCCGGCGTGGTTGAGCAGCATGCCCGCGGAGGTGGCTCTTCCATAGGCAGGGAGGGTGCTGGAGCTCCACACTTCCATAGGCAGGGAGGGTGCTGGAGCTCCACACTTCCATAGGCAGGGAGGGTGCTGGAGCTCCACACTTCCATAGGCAGGGAGGGTGCTGGAGCTCCACACTTCCATAGGCAGGGAGGGTGCTGGAGCTCCACACTTCCATAGGCAGGGAGGGTGCTGGAGCTCCACACTTCCATAGGCAGGGAGGGTGCTGGAGCTCCACACTTCCATAGGCAGGGAGGGTGCTGGCACATCCACACTTCCAGCCACGGAGCATGCTGGCACTTCCACCTTGCTTGCTAAGTCGGCGTGATCTTGCCCAAAAAGTCCCTCCTCACCTCCAGCTGGAAGTGGAAAAAAATCCTCCACCTGCTTGGCCGAGGTTCTGGAAGCCAGCAGCTCGCAGAATGTTGCCAAAGTTTCACTGGAAGGAAAAGAAAAGAGAAGACCGAGTGCGCATTTCACCTACCGCCGAATGTCCACAAGAGGGAAGTGTCACTCCGTCGCAGAATCTGCGCCGACGCACTCGGCACCCTTCGAATTTATGGTGCCGGTGCGGGTGTTCTGGGTGCAAAAAGGCCGCCCAAGTGGTAGAAAAAAATCAGACTTCGTCTCTTAGGTCGAAATTAATGCCAAGTTTTGAAATGCACTGGCAGGGGTGGACCAGGGCCCGTTAGAAGTGCTTAGCCGAGGTCCTGGAAGCCTAACCCGGCGTGATCTTGTGCAAAAAGCCGCTGCTGAGCTCCAGCTGGAAGTGTAAAAAGAACCGGGCTGGATCAAAAAAAGAACCGGGCGGCCCTTTAAAATTGCTTAGCCGAGGTCCTGGAACCCTAACCCGGCGTGATCTTGTGCAAAAAGCCGCTGCTGAGCTCCAGCTGGAAGTGTAAAAAGAACCGGGCTGGTTCAAAAAAAGAACCGGGCGACCCGTTAGAAGTGCTTAGCCGAGGTCCTGGAAGCCTAACCCGGCGTGATCTTGTGCAAAAAGCCGCTGCTGAGCTCCAGCTGGAAGTGGAAAAAGAACCGGGCTGGATCAAAAAAGAACCGGGCGACCCGTTAAAATTGCTTAGCCGAGGTCCTGGAAGCCTAACACGGCGTGATCTTGTGCAAAAATCCGCTCCCGAGCTCCAGCTGGAAGTGTAAAAAGAACCAGGCTGGATAAAAAAAAGAACCGGGCTGGATAAAAAAAAAGAACCGGGCGGCCCGTTAAAATTGCTTAGCCGAGGTCCTGGAAGCCTAACCCGGCGTGATCTTGTGCAAAAAGCCGCTCCCGAGCTCCAGCTGGAAGTGTAAAAAGAACCGGGCTGGATAAAAAAAGAACCGGGCTGGATCAAAAAAGAACCGGGCGACCCGTTAAAATTGCTTAGCCGAGGTCCTGGAAGCCTAACACGGCGTGTTCTTGTGCAAAAAGCCGCTCCCAAGCTCCAGCTGGAAGTGTAAAAAGAACCGGGCTGGATAAAAAAAAGAACCGGGCTGGATCAAAAAAGAACCGGGCGACCCGTTAAAATTGCTTAGCCGAGGTCCTGGAAGCCTAACACGGCGTGATCTTGTGCAAAAAGCCGCTCCCGAGCTCCAGCTGGAAGTGTAAAAAGAACCGGGCTGGATAAAAAAAGAACCGGGCTGGATAAAAAAAAGAACCGGGCGACCCGTTAAAATTGCTTAGCCGAGGTCCTGGAAGCCTAACACGGCGTGTTCTTGTGCAAAAAGCCGCTCCCGAGCTCCAGCTGGAAGTGTAAAAAGAACCAGGCTGGATAAAAAAAAGAACCGGGCTGGATCAAAAAAGAACCGGGCGACCCGTTAAAATTGCTTAGCCGAGGTCCTGGAAGCCTAACACGGCGTGATCTTGTGCAAAAAGCCGCTCCCGAGCTCCAGCTGGAAGTGTAAAAAGAACCAGGCTGGATAAAAAAAAGAACCGGGCTGGATCAAAAAAGAACCGGGCGACCCGTTAAAATTGCTTAGCCGAGGTCCTGGAAGCCTAACACGGCGTGATCTTGTGCAAAAAGCCGCTCCCGAGCTCCAGCTGGAAGTGTAAAAAGAACCGGGCTGGATAAAAAAAGAACCGGGCTGGATAAAAAAAAAGAACCGGGCGACCCGTTAAAATTGCTTAGCCGAGGTCCTGGAAGCCTAACACGGCGTGTTCTTGTGCAAAAAGCCGCTCCCGAGCTCCAGCTGGAAGTGTAAAAAGAACCAGGCTGGATAAAAAAAAGAACCGGGCTGGATCAAAAAAGAACCGGGCGACCCGTTAAAATTGCTTAGCCGAGGTCCTGGAAGCCTAACACGGCGTGATCTTGTGCAAAAAGCCGCTCCCGAGCTCCAGCTGGAAGTGTAAAAAGAACCAGGCTGGATAAAAAAAAGAACCGGGCTGGATAAAAAAAAAGAACCGGGTGGCCCGTTAAAATTGCTTAGCCGAGGTCCTGGAAGCCTAACCCGGCGTGATCTTGTGCAAAAAGCCGCTCCCGAGCTCCAGCTGGAAGTGTAAAAAGAACCGGGCTGGATAAAAAAAGAACCGGGCTGGATCAAAAAAGAACCGGGCGACCCGTTAAAATTGCTTAGCCGAGGTCCTGGAAGCCTAACACGGCGTGTTCTTGTGCAAAAAGCCGCTCCCAAGCTCCAGCTGGAAGTGTAAAAAGAACCGGGCTGGATAAAAAAAAGAACCGGGCTGGATCAAAAAAGAACCGGGCGACCCGTTAAAATTGCTTAGCCGAGGTCCTGGAAGCCTAACACGGCGTGATCTTGTGCAAAAAGCCGCTCCCGAGCTCCAGCTGGAAGTGTAAAAAGAACCGGGCTGGATAAAAAAAAAGAACCGGGCTGGTTCAAAAAAGAACCGGGCAACCCGTTAAAATTGCTTAGCCGAGGTCCTGGAAGCCTAACCCGGCGTGATCTTGCCCGAAAGTCGGCCTCTATACTTCCATTTTAGGTACCAGGGGCTATTAGTGTACTTGGTCCCACTAGTCAGTGTACTCATCCAGTTACCCCCCGTTTTCCAAAACACCATCGGCACGTATAAGGGGGGGACTCTTGAGAGAGATGAGGTATATGGCAGCGCAACACCAATCCGCTCCGCGCTGGTTCCCATGTCGGCTACGGATGAATAAAACCAGCCTGTCCCCCCTGGAGCTCACGAGACACGGAATTTTTTCTAAGTGCCAACGGCTCTTCCGAGCAAACGTGTCCGCTCCGGCTGGTTCCCCCGTCGGCCTCGAATGACGAAAAATGCCGGTCTCCGCCCGGAGCTCATGACAAACGAAAAATTTTCTAAGTGCCAACGGCACTAGCGAGCGAATGTGTCCGCTCGGCGCTGGTTCCCGGGTCGAACCCGGAAGACGAAAAACGCCGCTCTCCGCCCGGAGCTCATGACAAACGAAAAATTTTCTAAGTGCCAACGGCACTAGCGAGCGAATGTGTCCGCTCGGCGCTGGTTCCCGGGTCGAACCCGGAAGACGAAAAACGCCGCTCTCCGCCCGGAGCTCATGACAAACGAAAAATTTTCTAAGTGCCAACGGCACTAGCGAGCGAATGTGTCCGCTCGGCGCTGGTTCCCGGGTCGAGCCCGGAAGACGAAAAACGCCGCTCTCCGCCCGGAGCTCATGACAAACGAAAAATTTTCTAAGTGCCAACGGCACTAGCGAGCGAATGTGTCCGCTCGGCGCTGGTTCCCGGGTCGAACCCGGAAGACGAAAAACGCCGGTCTCCGCCCGGAGCTCATGACAAACGAAAAATTTTCTAAGTGCCAACGGCACTAGCGAGCGAATGTGTCCGCTCGGCGCTGGTTCCCGGGTCGAACCCGGAAGACGAAAAACGCCGGTCTCCGCCCGGAGCTCATGACAAACGAAAAATTTTCTAAGTGCCAACGGCACTAGCGAGCGAATGTGTCCGCTCGGCGCTGGTTCCCGGGTCGGACCCGGAAGACGAAAAACGCCGGTCCTCGCCTGGAGGTCCCAGCAAAATCGGCGAAAAAACGACTAAGTGTCAACTTTCGAAAAAACGACTAAGTGCCCACGGCTCTGCGGGGCTTGTGAGTCCGCCCCGCGCCGGTTCGGTGGTCGGCCTCAAAAAGCAAAAAATCAGCCTCTCTCCCTGGAGCTCACCTCGAGGTACCAGGGGGTGAGGTACCCGGGCTAAGGTGCAGTACCTTTTTTGGTCTTCAGGTGCGCCAGAGTACAATGAAATGGTCCCAGTAGTCAGTGTACTCATCGACTTTCCCCCCGTTTTCCAAAGCACCTCGTTTACGAGTATGGAGGAGATGGTGCTGGTCTCCCCACGGCGTCGGACACGCCGTCCTCGACAGCACAAGGTCGGATAGAAGACCTGGAAAGCGCCGTGGCACGCGCTGGAGGTGGGCACTTTGGCGAAAAAACGACTAAGTGTCAACTTTCGAAAAAACGACTAAGTGTCAACTTTCGAAAAAACGGCTAAGTGTCAACTTTCGAAAAAACGACTAAGTGTCACCTCTCTGAAAAAATGGCAAAGTGTCGCCTCTCTGAAATTTTTCTAAGTGCCCACGGCTCTGCGGGCTCGTGCATCCGAGCCGCGCCGGTTCTGCAACCGGCCTAGAATGACGAAAAATAACGGTCTCCTCCTGGAGCTCACAGCCAATTGTGGCGAAAAAGTGGCAAAGTGCCCACGGCCCTGCCGAGCTTTGGCGTCCGCTCAGCGCCGGTGCCGCAGTCGGCCTCGAATGACGAAAAATGACGGTCTCCTCCTGGAGCTCACAGCCAACTTGGCAAAAAGTTTCTAAGTGCCCACGGCCCTGCCGAGCTTTGGCGTCCGCCCAGCGCCGGTTCCGCAGTCGGCCTCGAATGACGAAAAATAACGGTCTCCTCCTGGAGCTCACAGCCAACTTGGCAAAAAGTTTCTAAGTGCCCACGGCCCTGCCGAGCTTTGGCGTCCGCTCAGCGCCGGTGCCGCAGTCGGCCTCGAATGACGAAAAATGACGGTCTCCTCCTGGAGCTCACAGCCAACTTGGCAAAAAGTTTCTAAGTGCCCACGGCCCTGCCGAGCTTTGGCGTCCGCCCAGCGCCGGTTCCGCAGTCGGCCTCGAATGACGAAAAATAACGGTCTCCTCCTGGAGCTCACAGCCAACTTGGCAAAAAGTTTCTAAGTGCCCACGGCCCTGCCGAGCTTTGGCGTCCGCTCAGCGCCGGTGCCGCAGTCGGCCTCGAATGACGAAAAATGACGGTCTCCTCCTGGAGCTCACAGCCAACTTGGCAAAAAGTTTCTAAGTGCCCACGGCCCTGCCGAGCTTTGGCGTCCGCCCAGCGCCGGTTCCGCAGTCGGCCTCGAATGACGAAAAATAACGGTCTCCTCCTGGAGCTCACAGCCAACTTGGCAAAAAGTTTCTAAGTGCCCACGGCCCTGCCGAGCTTTGGCGTCCGCCCAGCGCCGGTTCCGCAGTCGGCCTCGAATGACGAAAAATAACGGTCTCCTCCTGGAGCTCACAGCCAACTTGGCAAAAAGTTTCTAAGTGCCCACGGCCCTGCCGAGCTTTGGCGTCCGCCCAGCGCCGGTTCCGCAGTCGGCCTCGAATGACGAAAAATAACGGTCTCCTCCTGGAGCTCACAGCCAACTTGGCAAAAAGTTTCTAAGTGCCCACGGCCCTGCCGAGCTTTGGCGTCCGCTCAGCGCCGGTTCCGCAGTCGGCCTCGAATGACGAAAAATGACGGTCTCCTCCTGGAGCTCACAGCCAACTTGGCAAAAAGTTTCTAAGTGCCCACGGCCCTGCCGAGCTTTGGCGTCCGCCCAGCGCCGGTTCCGCAGTCGGCCTCGAATGACGAAAAATAACGGTCTCCTCCTGGAGCTCACAGCCAACTTGGCAAAAAGTTTCTAAGTGCCCACGGCCCTGCCGAGCTTTGGCGTCCGCCCAGCGCCGGTTCCGCAGTCGGCCTCGAATGACGAAAAATAACGGTCTCCTCCTGGAGCTCACAGCCAACTTGGCAAAAAGTTTCTAAGTGCCCACGGCCCTGCCGAGCTTTGGCGTCCGCTCAGCGCCGGTGCCGCAGTCGGCCTCGAATGACGAAAAATGACGGTCTCCTCCTGGAGCTCACAGCCAACTTGGCAAAAAGTTTCTAAGTGCCCACGGCCCTGCCGAGCTTTGGCATCCGCCCAGCGCCGGTTCCGCAGTCGGCCTCGAATGACGAAAAATAACGGTCTCCTCCTGGAGCTCACAGCCAACTTGGCAAAAAGTTTCTAAGTGCCCACGGCCCTGCCGAGCTTTGGCGTCCGCCCAGCGCCGGTTCCGCAGTCGGCCTCGAATGACGAAAAATAACGGTCTCCTCCTGGAGCTCACAGCCAACTTGGCAAAAAGTTTCTAAGTGCCCACGGCCCTGCCGAGCTTTGGCATCCGCCCAGCGCCGGTTCCGCAGTCGGCCTCGAATGACGAAAAATGACGGTCTCCTCCTGGAGCTCACAGCCAACTTGGCAAAAAGTTTCTAAGTGCCCACGGCCCTGCCGAGCTTTGGCGTCCGCCCAGCGCCGGTTCCGCAGTCGGCCTCGAATGACGAAAAATAACGGTCTCCTCCTGGAGCTCACAGCCAACTTGGCAAAAAGTTTCTAAGTGCCCACGGCCCTGCCGAGCTTTGGCGTCCGCTCAGCGCCGGTGCCGCAGTCGGCCTCGAATGACGAAAAATGACGGTCTCCTCCTGGAGCTCACAGCCAACTTGGCAAAAAGTTTCTAAGTGCCCACGGCCCTGCCGAGCTTTGGCATCCGCCCAGCGCCGGTTCCGCAGTCGGCCTCGAATGACGAAAAATAACGGTCTCCTCCTGGAGCTCACAGCCAACTTGGCAAAAAGTTTCTAAGTGCCCACGGCCCTGCCGAGCTTTGGCGTCCGCCCAGCGCCGGTTCCGCAGTCGGCCTCGAATGACGAAAAATAACGGTCTCCTCCTGGAGCTCACAGCCAACTTGGCAAAAAGTTTCTAAGTGCCCACGGCCCTGCCGAGCTTTGGCATCCGCCCAGCGCCGGTTCCGCAGTCGGCCTCGAATGACGAAAAATGACGGTCTCCTCCTGGAGCTCACAGCCAACTTGGCAAAAAGTTTCTAAGTGCCCACGGCCCTGCCGAGCTTTGGCGTCCGCCCAGCGCCGGTTCCGCAGTCGGCCTCGAATGACGAAAAATAACGGTCTCCTCCTGGAGCTCACAGCCAACTTGGCAAAAAGTTTCTAAGTGCCCACGGCCCTGCCGAGCTTTGGCGTCCGCTCAGCGCCGGTGCCGCAGTCGGCCTCGAATGACGAAAAATGACGGTCTCCTCCTGGAGCTCACAGCCAACTTGGCAAAAAGTTTCTAAGTGCCCACGGCCCTGCCGAGCTTTGGCGTCCGCCCAGCGCCGGTTCCGCAGTCGGCCTCGAATGACGAAAAATAACGGTCTCCTCCTGGAGCTCACAGCCAACTTGGCAAAAAGTTTCTAAGTGCCCACGGCCCTGCCGAGCTTTGGCGTCCGCCCAGCGCCGGTTCCGCAGTCGGCCTCGAATGACGAAAAATAACGGTCTCCTCCTGGAGCTCACAGCCAACTTGGCAAAAAGTTTCTAAGTGTCACATCTGTGAAAAAACGACTAAGTGTCAACTTTCGAAAAAACGGCTAAGTGTCAACATACCTTCAGAGCTCCATAGCTCCATAGCACCAGAGCTCCATAGCTCCATAGCACCAGAGCTCCATAGCACCAGAGCTCCATAGCACCAGAGCTCCATAGCTCCATAGCACCAGAGCTCCATAGCTCCATAGCACCAGAGCTCCATAGCTCCATAGCACCAGAGCTCCATACTTCCAGAGCTCCATAGCTCCATAGCTCCATAGCACCAGAGCTCCATAGCTCCATAGCACCAGAGCTCCATGGCTTCAGAGCTCCATAGCACCATAGCTCCATACCTCCAGAGCTCCAGGGCTCCATAGCTCCATACCTCCAGAGCTCCATACCTCCAGAGCTCCATACCTCCAGAGCTCCATAGCACCAGAGCTCCATAGCTCCATAGCACCAGAGCTCCATAGCACCAGAGCTCCATAGCACCAGAGCTCCATAGCTCCATAGCACCAGAGCTCCATAGCTCCATAGCACCAGAGCTCCATACTTCCAGAGCTCCATAGCTCCATAGCTCCATAGCACCAGAGCTCCATAGCTCCATAGCACCAGAGCTCCATAGCTCCATAGCACCAGAGCTCCATACTTCCATAGCTCCATAGCTCCATACCTCCAGAGCTCCATAGCTCCATAGCTCCATACCTCCAGAGCTCCATAGCTCCAGAGCTCCATAGCTCCATAGCTCCATAGCACCAGAGCTCCATAGCTCCATAGCACCAGAGCTCCATACTTCCATAGCTCCAGGGCTCCATAGCTCCAGGGCTCCATACCTCCAGAGCTCCATAGCTCCATACTTCCAGAGCTCCATAGCTCCATACTTCCATAGCTCCATACTTCCATACCTCCATAGCTCCATACTTCCATAGCACCAGAGCTCCATACTTCCATAGCACCAGAGCTCCATACCTCCAGAGCTCCAGAGCTCCAGCCTGGGTGGCTGGTGGCTCCATAGCTCCATACTTCCATAGCTCTAAGTCAGAGAGTTGGCGAAAATTGCACTAAGTGCGAAAGCCCATTCATTTACAACGGCGTGTCCACAAGGCGGCGACATTTCCCCGTTACCGGTGGCTGCGCGGCGGGTGAGTGACAGAGCTTATCCGAGCGGCTGGAACTCTGCGCCGGCGTGGTCGAGCGTGAGGCCTCGGCCCTTTGGCTGCCTGGTACCTAAAACACTTCCATTGATCCAGCCACGGAGGGTGCTGGCTGGTGGCTCCATACCTCCATAGCTCCATAGCACCAGAGCTCCATAGCTCCATAGCACCAGAGCTCCATGGCTTCAGAGCTCCATAGCACCATAGCTCCATACCTCCAGAGCTCCAGGGCTCCAAAGCTCCATACCTCCAGAGCTCCATACCTCCAGAGCTCCATACCTCCAGAGCTCCATAGCTCCATAGCACCAGAGCTCCATAGCTCCATAGCATCAGAGCTCCATAGCACCATAGCTCCATAGCACCAGAGCTCCATAGCTCCATAGCACCAGAGCTCCATAGCTCCATAGCACCAGAGCTCCATAGCTCCATAGCACCAGAGCTCCATACTTCCAGAGCTCCATAGCTCCATAGCTCCATAGCACCAGAGCTCCATAGCTCCATAGCACCAGAGCTCCATAGCTCCATAGCACCAGAGCTCCATACTTCCATAGCTCCATAGCTCCATACCTCCAGAGCTCCATAGCTCCATACCTCCAGAGCTCCATAGCTCCAGAGCTCCATAGCTCCATAGCACCAGAGCTCCATAGCTCCATAGCACCAGAGCTCCATACTTCCATAGCTCCAGGGCTCCATAGCTCCAGGGCTCCATAGCTCCATACCTCCAGAGCTCCATAGCTCCATACCTCCAGAGCTCCATAGCTCCATACTTCCAGAGCTCCATAGCTCCATAGCACCAGAGCTCCATAGCTCCATAGCACCAGAGCTCCATAGCTCCATAGCACCAGAGCTCCATAGCTCCATAGCACCAGAGCTCCATAGCTCCATAGCTCCAGGGCTCCATAGCTCCATAGCTCCAGGGCTCCATAGCTCCATAGCTCCAGGGCTCCATAGCTCCAGGGCTCCAGGGCTCCATAGCTCCATACCTCCAGAGCTCCATAGCTCCATACTTCCAGAGCTCCATAGCTCCATAGCTCCATACTTCCATAGCTCCATAGCTCCATACTTCCATAGCACCAGAGCTCCATACCTCCAGAGCTCCATAGCTCCAGCCTGGGTGGCTGGTGGCTCCATAGCTCCATACTTCCATAGCTCCAGTCAGAGAGTTGGCGAAAATTGCACTAAGTGCGAAAGCCCATTCATTTACAACGGCGTGTCCACAAGGCGGCGACATTTCCCCGTTACCGGTGGCTGCGCGGCGGGTGAGTGACAGAGCTTATCCGAGCGGCTGGAACTCTGCGCCGGCGTGGTCGAGCGTGAGGCCTCGGCCCTTTGGCTGCCTGGTACCTAAAACACTTCCATTGATCCAGCCACGGAGGGTGCTGGCTGGTGGCTCCATACCTCCATAGCTCCATAGCACCAGAGCTCCATAGCTCCATAGCACCAGAGCTCCATGGCTTCAGAGCTCCATAGCACCATAGCTCCATACCTCCAGAGCTCCAGGGCTCCATAGCTCCATACCTCCAGAGCTCCATACCTCCAGAGCTCCATACCTCCAGAGCTCCATAGCACCAGAGCTCCATGGCTTCAGAGCTCCATAGCACCATAGCTCCATACCTCCAGAGCTCCAGGGCTCCATAGCTCCATACCTCCAGAGCTCCATACCTCCAGAGCTCCATACCTCCAGAGCTCCATAGCACCAGAGCTCCATGGCTTCAGAGCTCCATAGCACCATAGCTCCATACCTCCAGAGCTCCAGGGCTCCATAGCTCCATACCTCCAGAGCTCCATACCTCCAGAGCTCCATACCTCCAGAGCTCCAGAGCTCCATAGCACCAGAGCTCCATGGCTTCAGAGCTCCATAGCACCATAGCTCCATACCTCCAGAGCTCCAGGGCTCCATAGCTCCATACCTCCAGAGCTCCATACCTCCAGAGCTCCAGAGCTCCATAGCACCAGAGCTCCATGGCTTCAGAGCTCCATAGCACCATAGCTCCATACCTCCAGAGCTCCAGGGCTCCATAGCTCCATACCTCCAGAGCTCCATACCTCCAGAGCTCCATACCTCCAGAGCTCCATAGCTCCATAGCACCAGAGCTCCATAGCTCCATAGCACCAGAGCTCCATAGCACCAGAGCTCCATAGCACCAGAGCTCCATAGCTCCATAGCACCAGAGCTCCATAGCTCCATAGCACCAGAGCTCCATAGCTCCATAGCACCAGAGCTCCATACTTCCAGAGCTCCATAGCTCCATAGCTCCATAGCACCAGAGCTCCATAGCTCCATAGCACCAGAGCTCCATGGCTTCAGAGCTCCATAGCACCATAGCTCCATACCTCCAGAGCTCCAGGGCTCCATAGCTCCATACCTCCAGAGCTCCATACCTCCAGAGCTCCATACCTCCAGAGCTCCATAGCACCAGAGCTCCATAGCTCCATAGCACCAGAGCTCCATAGCACCAGAGCTCCATAGCACCAGAGCTCCATAGCTCCATAGCACCAGAGCTCCATAGCTCCATAGCACCAGAGCTCCATACTTCCAGAGCTCCATAGCTCCATAGCTCCATAGCACCAGAGCTCCATAGCTCCATAGCACCAGAGCTCCATAGCTCCATAGCACCAGAGCTCCATACTTCCATAGCTCCATAGCTCCATACCTCCAGAGCTCCATAGCTCCATAGCTCCATACCTCCAGAGCTCCATAGCTCCAGAGCTCCATAGCTCCATAGCTCCATAGCACCAGAGCTCCATAGCTCCATAGCACCAGAGCTCCATACTTCCATAGCTCCAGGGCTCCATAGCTCCAGGGCTCCATACCTCCAGAGCTCCATAGCTCCATACTTCCAGAGCTCCATAGCTCCATACTTCCATAGCTCCATACTTCCATACCTCCATAGCTCCATACTTCCATAGCACCAGAGCTCCATACTTCCATAGCACCAGAGCTCCATACCTCCAGAGCTCCAGAGCTCCAGCCTGGGTGGCTGGTGGCTCCATAGCTCCATACTTCCATAGCTCTAAGTCAGAGAGTTGGCGAAAATTGCACTAAGTGCGAAAGCCCATTCATTTACAACGGCGTGTCCACAAGGCGGCGACATTTCCCCGTTACCGGTGGCTGCGCGGCGGGTGAGTGACAGAGCTTATCCGAGCGGCTGGAACTCTGCGCCGGCGTGGTCGAGCGTGAGGCCTCGGCCCTTTGGCTGCCTGGTACCTAAAACACTTCCATTGATCCAGCCACGGAGGGTGCTGGCTGGTGGCTCCATACCTCCATAGCTCCATAGCACCAGAGCTCCATAGCTCCATAGCACCAGAGCTCCATGGCTTCAGAGCTCCATAGCACCATAGCTCCATACCTCCAGAGCTCCAGGGCTCCATAGCTCCATACCTCCAGAGCTCCATACCTCCAGAGCTCCATACCTCCAGAGCTCCATAGCACCAGAGCTCCATGGCTTCAGAGCTCCATAGCACCATAGCTCCATACCTCCAGAGCTCCAGGGCTCCATAGCTCCATACCTCCAGAGCTCCATACCTCCAGAGCTCCATACCTCCAGAGCTCCAGAGCTCCATAGCACCAGAGCTCCATGGCTTCAGAGCTCCATAGCACCATAGCTCCATACCTCCAGAGCTCCAGGGCTCCATAGCTCCATACCTCCAGAGCTCCATACCTCCAGAGCTCCAGAGCTCCATAGCACCAGAGCTCCATGGCTTCAGAGCTCCATAGCACCATAGCTCCATACCTCCAGAGCTCCAGGGCTCCATAGCTCCATACCTCCAGAGCTCCATACCTCCAGAGCTCCAGAGCTCCATAGCACCAGAGCTCCATGGCTTCAGAGCTCCATAGCACCATAGCTCCATACCTCCAGAGCTCCAGGGCTCCAAAGCTCCATACCTCCAGAGCTCCATACCTCCAGAGCTCCATACCTCCAGAGCTCCATAGCTCCATAGCACCAGAGCTCCATAGCTCCATAGCACCAGAGCTCCATAGCACCAGAGCTCCATAGCACCAGAGCTCCATAGCTCCATAGCACCAGAGCTCCATAGCTCCATAGCACCAGAGCTCCATAGCTCCATAGCACCAGAGCTCCATACTTCCAGAGCTCCATAGCTCCATAGCTCCATAGCACCAGAGCTCCATAGCTCCATAGCACCAGAGCTCCATAGCTCCATAGCACCAGAGCTCCATACTTCCATAGCTCCATAGCTCCATACCTCCAGAGCTCCATAGCTCCATAGCTCCATACCTCCAGAGCTCCATAGCTCCAGAGCTCCATAGCTCCATAGCACCAGAGCTCCATAGCTCCATAGCACCAGAGCTCCATACTTCCATAGCTCCAGGGCTCCATAGCTCCAGGGCTCCATAGCTCCATACCTCCAGAGCTCCATAGCTCCATACTTCCAGAGCTCCATAGCTCCATAGCACCAGAGCTCCATAGCTCCATAGCACCAGAGCTCCATAGCTCCATAGCACCAGAGCTCCATAGCTCCATAGCACCAGAGCTCCATAGCTCCATAGCTCCAGGGCTCCATAGCTCCATAGCTCCAGGGCTCCATAGCTCCATAGCTCCAGGGCTCCATAGCTCCATAGCTCCATACCTCCAGAGCTCCATACCTCCAGAGCTCCATACCTCCATAGCACCAGAGCTCCATAGCTCCAGGGCTCCAGGGCTCCATAGCTCCATACCTCCAGAGCTCCATAGCTCCATACTTCCAGAGCTCCATAGCTCCATAGCTCCATACTTCCATAGCTCCATAGCTCCATAGCTCCATACTTCCATAGCACCTGAGCTCCATACCTCCAGAGCTCCATAGCTCCAGCCTGGGTGGCTGGTGGCTCCATAGCTCCATACTTCCATAGCTCTAAGTCAGAGAGTTGGCGAAAATTGCACTAAGTGCGAAAGCCCATTCATTTACAACGGCGTGTCCACAAGGCGGCGACATTTCCCCGTTACCGGTGGCTGCGCGGCGGGTGAGTGACAGAGCTTATCCGAGCGGCTGGAACTCTGCGCCGGCGTGGTCGAACGTGAGGCCTCGGCCCTTTGGCTGCCTGGTACCTAAAACACTTCCATTGATCCAGCCACGGAGGGTGCTGGCTGGTGGCTCCATACCTCCATAGCTCCATAGCACCAGAGCTCCATAGCTCCATAGCACCAGAGCTCCATGGCTTCAGAGCTCCATAGCACCATAGCTCCATACCTCCAGAGCTCCAGGGCTCCATAGCTCCATACCTCCAGAGCTCCATACCTCCAGAGCTCCATACCTCCAGAGCTCCATAGCACCAGAGCTCCATGGCTTCAGAGCTCCATAGCACCATAGCTCCATACCTCCAGAGCTCCAGGGCTCCATAGCTCCATAGCTCCATACCTCCAGAGCTCCATACCTCCAGAGCTCCATACCTCCAGAGCTCCATAGCACCAGAGCTCCATGGCTTCAGAGCTCCATAGCACCATAGCTCCATACCTCCAGAGCTCCAGGGCTCCATAGCTCCATACCTCCAGAGCTCCATACCTCCAGAGCTCCATACCTCCAGAGCTCCATAGCACCAGAGCTCCATGGCTTCAGAGCTCCATAGCACCATAGCTCCATACCTCCAGAGCTCCAGGGCTCCATAGCTCCATACCTCCAGAGCTCCATACCTCCAGAGCTCCAGAGCTCCATAGCACCAGAGCTCCATGGCTTCAGAGCTCCATAGCACCATAGCTCCATACCTCCAGAGCTCCAGGGCTCCATAGCTCCATACCTCCAGAGCTCCATACCTCCAGAGCTCCAGAGCTCCATAGCACCAGAGCTCCATGGCTTCAGAGCTCCATAGCACATTAGCTCCATACCTCCAGAGCTCCAGGGCTCCATAGCTCCATACCTCCAGAGCTCCATACCTCCAGAGCTCCAGAGCTCCATAGCACCAGAGCTCCATGGCTTCAGAGCTCCATAGCACCATAGCTCCATACCTCCAGAGCTCCAGGGCTCCAAAGCTCCATACCTCCAGAGCTCCATACCTCCAGAGCTCCATACCTCCAGAGCTCCATAGCTCCATAGCACCAGAGCTCCATAGCTCCATAGCACCAGAGCTCCATAGCACCAGAGCTCCATAGCTCCATAGCACCAGAGCTCCATAGCTCCATAGCACCAGAGCTCCATAGCTCCATAGCACCAGAGCTCCATACTTCCAGAGCTCCATAGCTCCATAGCTCCATAGCACCAGAGCTCCATAGCTCCATAGCACCAGAGCTCCATAGCTCCATAGCACCAGAGCTCCATACTTCCATAGCTCCATAGCTCCATACCTCCAGAGCTCCATAGCTCCATAGCTCCATACCTCCAGAGCTCCATAGCTCCAGAGCTCCATAGCTCCATAGCACCAGAGCTCCATAGCTCCATAGCACCAGAGCTCCATACTTCCATAGCTCCAGGGCTCCATAGCTCCAGGGCTCCATAGCTCCATACCTCCAGAGCTCCATAGCTCCATACTTCCAGAGCTCCATAGCTCCATAGCACCAGAGCTCCATAGCTCCATAGCACCAGAGCTCCATAGCTCCATAGCACCAGAGCTCCATAGCTCCATAGCACCAGAGCTCCATAGCTCCATAGCTCCAGGGCTCCATAGCTCCATAGCTCCAGGGCTCCATAGCTCCATAGCTCCAGGGCTCCATAGCTCCATAGCTCCATACCTCCAGAGCTCCATACCTCCAGAGCTCCATACCTCCATAGCACCAGAGCTCCATAGCTCCAGGGCTCCAGGGCTCCATAGCTCCATACCTCCAGAGCTCCATAGCTCCATACTTCCAGAGCTCCATAGCTCCATAGCTCCATACTTCCATAGCTCCATAGCTCCATACTTCCATAGCACCTGAGCTCCATACCTCCAGAGCTCCATAGCTCCAGCCTGGGTGGCTGGTGGCTCCATAGCTCCATACTTCCATAGCTCTAAGTCAGAGAGTTGGCGAAAATTGCACTAAGTGCGAAAGCCCATTCATTTACAACGGCGTGTCCGCCAGGCGGCGACATTTCCCCGTTACCGGTGGCTGCGCGGCGGGTGAGTGACAGAGCTTATCCGAGCGGCTGGAACTCTGCGCCGGCGTGGTCGAGCGTGAGGCCTCGGCCCTTTGGCTGCCTGGTACCTAAAACACTTCCATTGATCCAGCCACGGAGGGTGCTGGCTGGTGGCTCCATACCTCCATAGCTCCATAGCACCAGAGCTCCATAGCTCCATAGCACCAGAGCTCCATGGCTTCAGAGCTCCATAGCACCATAGCTCCATACCTCCAGAGCTCCAGGGCTCCATAGCTCCATACCTCCAGAGCTCCATACCTCCAGAGCTCCATACCTCCAGAGCTCCATAGCACCAGAGCTCCATGGCTTCAGAGCTCCATAGCACCATAGCTCCATACCTCCAGAGCTCCAGGGCTCCATAGCTCCATACCTCCAGAGCTCCATACCTCCAGAGCTCCATACCTCCAGAGCTCCATAGCACCAGAGCTCCATGGCTTCAGAGCTCCATAGCACCATAGCTCCATACCTCCAGAGCTCCAGGGCTCCATAGCTCCATACCTCCAGAGCTCCATACCTCCAGAGCTCCATACCTCCAGAGCTCCAGAGCTCCATAGCACCAGAGCTCCATGGCTTCAGAGCTCCATAGCACCATAGCTCCATACCTCCAGAGCTCCAGGGCTCCATAGCTCCATACCTCCAGAGCTCCATACCTCCAGAGCTCCAGAGCTCCATAGCACCAGAGCTCCATGGCTTCAGAGCTCCATAGCACCATAGCTCCATACCTCCAGAGCTCCAGGGCTCCATAGCTCCATACCTCCAGAGCTCCATACCTCCAGAGCTCCATACCTCCAGAGCTCCATAGCTCCATAGCACCAGAGCTCCATAGCTCCATAGCACCAGAGCTCCATAGCACCAGAGCTCCATAGCACCAGAGCTCCATAGCTCCATAGCACCAGAGCTCCATAGCTCCATAGCACCAGAGCTCCATAGCTCCATAGCACCAGAGCTCCATACTTCCAGAGCTCCATAGCTCCATAGCTCCATAGCACCAGAGCTCCATAGCTCCATAGCACCAGAGCTCCATGGCTTCAGAGCTCCATAGCACCATAGCTCCATACCTCCAGAGCTCCAGGGCTCCATAGCTCCATACCTCCAGAGCTCCATACCTCCAGAGCTCCATACCTCCAGAGCTCCATAGCACCAGAGCTCCATAGCTCCATAGCACCAGAGCTCCATAGCACCAGAGCTCCATAGCACCAGAGCTCCATAGCTCCATAGCACCAGAGCTCCATAGCTCCATAGCACCAGAGCTCCATACTTCCAGAGCTCCATAGCTCCATAGCTCCATAGCACCAGAGCTCCATAGCTCCATAGCACCAGAGCTCCATAGCTCCATAGCACCAGAGCTCCATACTTCCATAGCTCCATAGCTCCATACCTCCAGAGCTCCATAGCTCCATAGCTCCATACCTCCAGAGCTCCATAGCTCCAGAGCTCCATAGCTCCATAGCTCCATAGCTCCATAGCACCAGAGCTCCATAGCTCCATAGCACCAGAGCTCCATACTTCCATAGCTCCAGGGCTCCATAGCTCCAGGGCTCCATACCTCCAGAGCTCCATAGCTCCATACTTCCATAGCTCCATACTTCCATACCTCCATAGCTCCATACTTCCATAGCACCAGAGCTCCATACTTCCATAGCACCAGAGCTCCATACCTCCAGAGCTCCAGAGCTCCAGCCTGGGTGGCTGGTGGCTCCATAGCTCCATACTTCCATAGCTCTAAGTCAGAGAGTTGGCGAAAATTGCACTAAGTGCGAAAGCCCATTCATTTACAACGGCGTGTCCACAAGGCGGCGACATTTCCCCGTTACCGGTGGCTGCGCGGCGGGTGAGTGACAGAGCTTATCCGAGCGGCTGGAACTCTGCGCCGGCGTGGTCGAGCGTGAGGCCTCGGCCCTTTGGCTGCCTGGTACCTAAAACACTTCCATTGATCCAGCCACGGAGGGTGCTGGCTGGTGGCTCCATACCTCCATAGCTCCATAGCACCAGAGCTCCATAGCTCCATAGCACCAGAGCTCCATGGCTTCAGAGCTCCATAGCACCATAGCTCCATACCTCCAGAGCTCCAGGGCTCCATAGCTCCATACCTCCAGAGCTCCATACCTCCAGAGCTCCATACCTCCAGAGCTCCATAGCACCAGAGCTCCATGGCTTCAGAGCTCCATAGCACCATAGCTCCATACCTCCAGAGCTCCAGGGCTCCATAGCTCCATACCTCCAGAGCTCCATACCTCCAGAGCTCCATACCTCCAGAGCTCCATAGCACCAGAGCTCCATGGCTTCAGAGCTCCATAGCACCATAGCTCCATACCTCCAGAGCTCCAGGGCTCCATAGCTCCATACCTCCAGAGCTCCATACCTCCAGAGCTCCATACCTCCAGAGCTCCAGAGCTCCATAGCACCAGAGCTCCATGGCTTCAGAGCTCCATAGCACCATAGCTCCATACCTCCAGAGCTCCAGGGCTCCATAGCTCCATACCTCCAGAGCTCCATACCTCCAGAGCTCCAGAGCTCCATAGCACCAGAGCTCCATGGCTTCAGAGCTCCATAGCACCATAGCTCCATACCTCCAGAGCTCCAGGGCTCCATAGCTCCATACCTCCAGAGCTCCATACCTCCAGAGCTCCATACCTCCAGAGCTCCATAGCTCCATAGCACCAGAGCTCCATAGCTCCATAGCACCAGAGCTCCATAGCACCAGAGCTCCATAGCACCAGAGCTCCATAGCTCCATAGCACCAGAGCTCCATAGCTCCATAGCACCAGAGCTCCATAGCTCCATAGCACCAGAGCTCCATACTTCCAGAGCTCCATAGCTCCATAGCTCCATAGCACCAGAGCTCCATAGCCCCATAGCACCAGAGCTCCATGGCTTCAGAGCTCCATAGCACCATAGCTCCATACCTCCAGAGCTCCAGGGCTCCATAGCTCCATACCTCCAGAGCTCCATACCTCCAGAGCTCCATACCTCCAGAGCTCCATAGCACCAGAGCTCCATAGCTCCATAGCACCAGAGCTCCATAGCACCAGAGCTCCATAGCACCAGAGCTCCATAGCTCCATAGCACCAGAGCTCCATAGCTCCATAGCACCAGAGCTCCATACTTCCAGAGCTCCATAGCTCCATAGCTCCATAGCACCAGAGCTCCATAGCTCCATAGCACCAGAGCTCCATAGCTCCATAGCACCAGAGCTCCATACTTCCATAGCTCCATAGCTCCATACCTCCAGAGCTCCATAGCTCCATAGCTCCATACCTCCAGAGCTCCATAGCTCCAGAGCTCCATAGCTCCATAGCTCCATAGCACCAGAGCTCCATAGCTCCATAGCACCAGAGCTCCATACTTCCATAGCTCCAGGGCTCCATAGCTCCAGGGCTCCATACCTCCAGAGCTCCATAGCTCCATACTTCCAGAGCTCCATAGCTCCATACTTCCATAGCTCCATACTTCCATACCTCCATAGCTCCATACTTCCATAGCACCAGAGCTCCATACTTCCATAGCACCAGAGCTCCATACCTCCAGAGCTCCAGAGCTCCAGCCTGGGTGGCTGGTGGCTCCATAGCTCCATACTTCCATAGCTCTAAGTCAGAGAGTTGGCGAAAATTGCACTAAGTGCGAAAGCCCATTCATTTACAACGGCGTGTCCACAAGGCGGCGACATTTCCCCGTTACCGGTGGCTGCGCGGCGGGTGAGTGACAGAGCTTATCCGAGCGGCTGGAACTCTGCGCCGGCGTGGTCGAGCGTGAGGCCTCGGCCCTTTGGCTGCCTGGTACCTAAAACACTTCCATTGATCCAGCCACGGAGGGTGCTGGCTGGTGGCTCCATACCTCCATAGCTCCATAGCACCAGAGCTCCATAGCTCCATAGCACCAGAGCTCCATGGCTTCAGAGCTCCATAGCACCATAGCTCCATACCTCCAGAGCTCCAGGGCTCCATAGCTCCATACCTCCAGAGCTCCATACCTCCAGAGCTCCATACCTCCAGAGCTCCATAGCACCAGAGCTCCATGGCTTCAGAGCTCCATAGCACCATAGCTCCATACCTCCAGAGCTCCAGGGCTCCATAGCTCCATACCTCCAGAGCTCCATACCTCCAGAGCTCCATACCTCCAGAGCTCCAGAGCTCCATAGCACCAGAGCTCCATGGCTTCAGAGCTCCATAGCACCATAGCTCCATACCTCCAGAGCTCCAGGGCTCCATAGCTCCATACCTCCAGAGCTCCATACCTCCAGAGCTCCAGAGCTCCATAGCACCAGAGCTCCATGGCTTCAGAGCTCCATAGCACCATAGCTCCATACCTCCAGAGCTCCAGGGCTCCATAGCTCCATACCTCCAGAGCTCCATACCTCCAGAGCTCCAGAGCTCCATAGCACCAGAGCTCCATGGCTTCAGAGCTCCATAGCACCATAGCTCCATACCTCCAGAGCTCCAGGGCTCCAAAGCTCCATACCTCCAGAGCTCCATACCTCCAGAGCTCCATACCTCCAGAGCTCCATAGCTCCATAGCACCAGAGCTCCATAGCTCCATAGCACCAGAGCTCCATAGCACCAGAGCTCCATAGCACCAGAGCTCCATAGCTCCATAGCACCAGAGCTCCATAGCTCCATAGCACCAGAGCTCCATAGCTCCATAGCACCAGAGCTCCATACTTCCAGAGCTCCATAGCTCCATAGCTCCATAGCACCAGAGCTCCATAGCTCCATAGCACCAGAGCTCCATAGCTCCATAGCACCAGAGCTCCATACTTCCATAGCTCCATAGCTCCATACCTCCAGAGCTCCATAGCTCCATAGCTCCATACCTCCAGAGCTCCATAGCTCCAGAGCTCCATAGCTCCATAGCACCAGAGCTCCATAGCTCCATAGCACCAGAGCTCCATACTTCCATAGCTCCAGGGCTCCATAGCTCCAGGGCTCCATAGCTCCATACCTCCAGAGCTCCATAGCTCCATACTTCCAGAGCTCCATAGCTCCATAGCACCAGAGCTCCATAGCTCCATAGCACCAGAGCTCCATAGCTCCATAGCACCAGAGCTCCATAGCTCCATAGCACCAGAGCTCCATAGCTCCATAGCTCCAGGGCTCCATAGCTCCATAGCTCCAGGGCTCCATAGCTCCATAGCTCCAGGGCTCCATAGCTCCATAGCTCCATACCTCCAGAGCTCCATACCTCCAGAGCTCCATACCTCCATAGCACCAGAGCTCCATAGCTCCAGGGCTCCAGGGCTCCATAGCTCCATACCTCCAGAGCTCCATAGCTCCATACTTCCAGAGCTCCATAGCTCCATAGCTCCATACTTCCATAGCTCCATAGCTCCATAGCTCCATACTTCCATAGCACCTGAGCTCCATACCTCCAGAGCTCCATAGCTCCAGCCTGGGTGGCTGGTGGCTCCATAGCTCCATACTTCCATAGCTCTAAGTCAGAGAGTTGGCGAAAATTGCACTAAGTGCGAAAGCCCATTCATTTACAACGGCGTGTCCACAAGGCGGCGACATTTCCCCGTTACCGGTGGCTGCGCGGCGGGTGAGTGACAGAGCTTATCCGAGCGGCTGGAACTCTGCGCCGGCGTGGTCGAACGTGAGGCCTCGGCCCTTTGGCTGCCTGGTACCTAAAACACTTCCATTGATCCAGCCACGGAGGGTGCTGGCTGGTGGCTCCATACCTCCATAGCTCCATAGCACCAGAGCTCCATAGCTCCATAGCACCAGAGCTCCATGGCTTCAGAGCTCCATAGCACCATAGCTCCATACCTCCAGAGCTCCAGGGCTCCATAGCTCCATACCTCCAGAGCTCCATACCTCCAGAGCTCCATACCTCCAGAGCTCCATAGCACCAGAGCTCCATGGCTTCAGAGCTCCATAGCACCATAGCTCCATACCTCCAGAGCTCCAGGGCTCCATAGCTCCATAGCTCCATACCTCCAGAGCTCCATACCTCCAGAGCTCCATACCTCCAGAGCTCCATAGCACCAGAGCTCCATGGCTTCAGAGCTCCATAGCACCATAGCTCCATACCTCCAGAGCTCCAGGGCTCCATAGCTCCATACCTCCAGAGCTCCATACCTCCAGAGCTCCATACCTCCAGAGCTCCATAGCACCAGAGCTCCATGGCTTCAGAGCTCCATAGCACCATAGCTCCATACCTCCAGAGCTCCAGGGCTCCATAGCTCCATACCTCCAGAGCTCCATACCTCCAGAGCTCCAGAGCTCCATAGCACCAGAGCTCCATGGCTTCAGAGCTCCATAGCACCATAGCTCCATACCTCCAGAGCTCCAGGGCTCCATAGCTCCATACCTCCAGAGCTCCATACCTCCAGAGCTCCAGAGCTCCATAGCACCAGAGCTCCATGGCTTCAGAGCTCCATAGCACATTAGCTCCATACCTCCAGAGCTCCAGGGCTCCATAGCTCCATACCTCCAGAGCTCCATACCTCCAGAGCTCCAGAGCTCCATAGCACCAGAGCTCCATGGCTTCAGAGCTCCATAGCACCATAGCTCCATACCTCCAGAGCTCCAGGGCTCCAAAGCTCCATACCTCCAGAGCTCCATACCTCCAGAGCTCCATACCTCCAGAGCTCCATAGCTCCATAGCACCAGAGCTCCATAGCTCCATAGCACCAGAGCTCCATAGCACCAGAGCTCCATAGCTCCATAGCACCAGAGCTCCATAGCTCCATAGCACCAGAGCTCCATAGCTCCATAGCACCAGAGCTCCATACTTCCAGAGCTCCATAGCTCCATAGCTCCATAGCACCAGAGCTCCATAGCTCCATAGCACCAGAGCTCCATAGCTCCATAGCACCAGAGCTCCATACTTCCATAGCTCCATAGCTCCATACCTCCAGAGCTCCATAGCTCCATAGCTCCATACCTCCAGAGCTCCATAGCTCCAGAGCTCCATAGCTCCATAGCACCAGAGCTCCATAGCTCCATAGCACCAGAGCTCCATACTTCCATAGCTCCAGGGCTCCATAGCTCCAGGGCTCCATAGCTCCATACCTCCAGAGCTCCATAGCTCCATACTTCCAGAGCTCCATAGCTCCATAGCACCAGAGCTCCATAGCTCCATAGCACCAGAGCTCCATAGCTCCATAGCACCAGAGCTCCATAGCTCCATAGCACCAGAGCTCCATAGCTCCATAGCTCCAGGGCTCCATAGCTCCATAGCTCCAGGGCTCCATAGCTCCATAGCTCCAGGGCTCCATAGCTCCATAGCTCCATACCTCCAGAGCTCCATACCTCCAGAGCTCCATACCTCCATAGCACCAGAGCTCCATAGCTCCAGGGCTCCAGGGCTCCATAGCTCCATACCTCCAGAGCTCCATAGCTCCATACTTCCAGAGCTCCATAGCTCCATAGCTCCATACTTCCATAGCTCCATAGCTCCATACTTCCATAGCACCTGAGCTCCATACCTCCAGAGCTCCATAGCTCCAGCCTGGGTGGCTGGTGGCTCCATAGCTCCATACTTCCATAGCTCTAAGTCAGAGAGTTGGCGAAAATTGCACTAAGTGCGAAAGCCCATTCATTTACAACGGCGTGTCCGCCAGGCGGCGACATTTCCCCGTTACCGGTGGCTGCGCGGCGGGTGAGTGACAGAGCTTATCCGAGCGGCTGGAACTCTGCGCCGGCGTGGTCGAGCGTGAGGCCTCGGCCCTTTGGCTGCCTGGTACCTAAAACACTTCCATTGATCCAGCCACGGAGGGTGCTGGCTGGTGGCTCCATACCTCCATAGCTCCATAGCACCAGAGCTCCATAGCTCCATAGCACCAGAGCTCCATGGCTTCAGAGCTCCATAGCACCATAGCTCCATACCTCCAGAGCTCCAGGGCTCCATAGCTCCATACCTCCAGAGCTCCATACCTCCAGAGCTCCATACCTCCAGAGCTCCATAGCACCAGAGCTCCATGGCTTCAGAGCTCCATAGCACCATAGCTCCATACCTCCAGAGCTCCAGGGCTCCATAGCTCCATACCTCCAGAGCTCCATACCTCCAGAGCTCCATACCTCCAGAGCTCCATAGCACCAGAGCTCCATGGCTTCAGAGCTCCATAGCACCATAGCTCCATACCTCCAGAGCTCCAGGGCTCCATAGCTCCATACCTCCAGAGCTCCATACCTCCAGAGCTCCATACCTCCAGAGCTCCAGAGCTCCATAGCACCAGAGCTCCATGGCTTCAGAGCTCCATAGCACCATAGCTCCATACCTCCAGAGCTCCAGGGCTCCATAGCTCCATACCTCCAGAGCTCCATACCTCCAGAGCTCCAGAGCTCCATAGCACCAGAGCTCCATGGCTTCAGAGCTCCATAGCACCATAGCTCCATACCTCCAGAGCTCCAGGGCTCCATAGCTCCATACCTCCAGAGCTCCATACCTCCAGAGCTCCATACCTCCAGAGCTCCATAGCTCCATAGCACCAGAGCTCCATAGCTCCATAGCACCAGAGCTCCATAGCACCAGAGCTCCATAGCACCAGAGCTCCATAGCTCCATAGCACCAGAGCTCCATAGCTCCATAGCACCAGAGCTCCATAGCTCCATAGCACCAGAGCTCCATACTTCCAGAGCTCCATAGCTCCATAGCTCCATAGCACCAGAGCTCCATAGCTCCATAGCACCAGAGCTCCATGGCTTCAGAGCTCCATAGCACCATAGCTCCATACCTCCAGAGCTCCAGGGCTCCATAGCTCCATACCTCCAGAGCTCCATACCTCCAGAGCTCCATACCTCCAGAGCTCCATAGCACCAGAGCTCCATAGCTCCATAGCACCAGAGCTCCATAGCACCAGAGCTCCATAGCACCAGAGCTCCATAGCTCCATAGCACCAGAGCTCCATAGCTCCATAGCACCAGAGCTCCATACTTCCAGAGCTCCATAGCTCCATAGCTCCATAGCACCAGAGCTCCATAGCTCCATAGCACCAGAGCTCCATAGCTCCATAGCACCAGAGCTCCATACTTCCATAGCTCCATAGCTCCATACCTCCAGAGCTCCATAGCTCCATAGCTCCATACCTCCAGAGCTCCATAGCTCCAGAGCTCCATAGCTCCATAGCTCCATAGCTCCATAGCACCAGAGCTCCATAGCTCCATAGCACCAGAGCTCCATACTTCCATAGCTCCAGGGCTCCATAGCTCCAGGGCTCCATACCTCCAGAGCTCCATAGCTCCATACTTCCATAGCTCCATACTTCCATACCTCCATAGCTCCATACTTCCATAGCACCAGAGCTCCATACTTCCATAGCACCAGAGCTCCATACCTCCAGAGCTCCAGAGCTCCAGCCTGGGTGGCTGGTGGCTCCATAGCTCCATACTTCCATAGCTCTAAGTCAGAGAGTTGGCGAAAATTGCACTAAGTGCGAAAGCCCATTCATTTACAACGGCGTGTCCACAAGGCGGCGACATTTCCCCGTTACCGGTGGCTGCGCGGCGGGTGAGTGACAGAGCTTATCCGAGCGGCTGGAACTCTGCGCCGGCGTGGTCGAGCGTGAGGCCTCGGCCCTTTGGCTGCCTGGTACCTAAAACACTTCCATTGATCCAGCCACGGAGGGTGCTGGCTGGTGGCTCCATACCTCCATAGCTCCATAGCACCAGAGCTCCATAGCTCCATAGCACCAGAGCTCCATGGCTTCAGAGCTCCATAGCACCATAGCTCCATACCTCCAGAGCTCCAGGGCTCCATAGCTCCATACCTCCAGAGCTCCATACCTCCAGAGCTCCATACCTCCAGAGCTCCATAGCACCAGAGCTCCATGGCTTCAGAGCTCCATAGCACCATAGCTCCATACCTCCAGAGCTCCAGGGCTCCATAGCTCCATACCTCCAGAGCTCCATACCTCCAGAGCTCCATACCTCCAGAGCTCCAGAGCTCCATAGCACCAGAGCTCCATGGCTTCAGAGCTCCATAGCACCATAGCTCCATACCTCCAGAGCTCCAGGGCTCCATAGCTCCATACCTCCAGAGCTCCATACCTCCAGAGCTCCATACCTCCAGAGCTCCATAGCTCCATAGCACCAGAGCTCCATAGCTCCATAGCACCAGAGCTCCATAGCACCAGAGCTCCATAGCACCAGAGCTCCATAGCTCCATAGCACCAGAGCTCCATAGCTCCATAGCACCAGAGCTCCATAGCTCCATAGCACCAGAGCTCCATACTTCCAGAGCTCCATAGCTCCATAGCTCCATAGCACCAGAGCTCCATAGCTCCATAGCACCAGAGCTCCATAGCTCCATAGCACCAGAGCTCCATACTTCCATAGCTCCATAGCTCCATACCTCCAGAGCTCCATAGCTCCATAGCTCCATACCTCCAGAGCTCCATAGCTCCAGAGCTCCATAGCTCCATAGCACCAGAGCTCCATAGCTCCATAGCACCAGAGCTCCATACTTCCATAGCTCCAGGGCTCCATAGCTCCAGGGCTCCATAGCTCCATACCTCCAGAGCTCCATAGCTCCATACTTCCAGAGCTCCATAGCTCCATAGCACCAGAGCTCCATAGCTCCATAGCACCAGAGCTCCATAGCTCCATAGCACCAGAGCTCCATAGCTCCATAGCACCAGAGCTCCATAGCTCCATAGCTCCAGGGCTCCATAGCTCCATAGCTCCAGGGCTCCATAGCTCCATAGCTCCAGGGCTCCATAGCTCCATAGCTCCATACCTCCAGAGCTCCATACCTCCAGAGCTCCATACCTCCATAGCACCAGAGCTCCATAGCTCCAGGGCTCCAGGGCTCCATAGCTCCATACCTCCAGAGCTCCATAGCTCCATACTTCCAGAGCTCCATAGCTCCATAGCTCCATACTTCCATAGCTCCATAGCTCCATACTTCCATAGCACCTGAGCTCCATACCTCCAGAGCTCCATAGCTCCAGCCTGGGTGGCTGGTGGCTCCATAGCTCAATACTTCCATAGCTCTAAGTCAGAGAGTTGGCGAAAATTGCACTAAGTGCGAAAGCCCATTCATTTACAACGGCGTGTCCGCCAGGCGGCGACATTTCCCCGTTACCGGTGGCTGCGCGGCGGGTGAGTGACAGAGCTTATCCGAGCGGCTGGAACTCTGCGCCGGCGTGGTCGAGCGTGAGGCCTCGGCCCTTTGGCTGCCTGGTACCTAAAACACTTCCATTGATCCAGCCACGGAGGGTGCTGGCTGGTGGCTCCATACCTCCATAGCTCCATAGCTCCATAGCACCAGAGCTCCATAGCTCCATAGCACCAGAGCTCCATGGCTTCAGAGCTCCATAGCACCATAGCTCCATACCTCCAGAGCTCCAGGGCTCCATAGCTCCATACCTCCAGAGCTCCATACCTCCAGAGCTCCATACCTCCAGAGCTCCATAGCACCAGAGCTCCATGGCTTCAGAGCTCCATAGCACCATAGCTCCATACCTCCAGAGCTCCAGGGCTCCATAGCTCCATACCTCCAGAGCTCCATACCTCCAGAGCTCCATACCTCCAGAGCTCCATAGCACCAGAGCTCCATGGCTTCAGAGCTCCATAGCACCATAGCTCCATACCTCCAGAGCTCCAGGGCTCCATAGCTCCATACCTCCAGAGCTCCATACCTCCAGAGCTCCATACCTCCAGAGCTCCAGAGCTCCATAGCACCAGAGCTCCATGGCTTCAGAGCTCCATAGCTCCATACCTCCAGAGCTCCAGGGCTCCATAGCTCCATACCTCCAGAGCTCCAGAGCTCCATAGCACCAGAGCTCCATGGCTTCAGAGCTCCATAGCACCATAGCTCCATACCTCCAGAGCTCCAGGGCTCCATAGCTCCATACCTCCAGAGCTCCATACCTCCAGAGCTCCATACCTCCAGAGCTCCATAGCTCCATAGCACCAGAGCTCCATAGCTCCATAGCACCAGAGCTCCATAGCACCAGAGCTCCATAGCACCAGAGCTCCATAGCTCCATAGCACCAGAGCTCCATAGCTCCATAGCACCAGAGCTCCATAGCTCCATAGCACCAGAGCTCCATACTTCCAGAGCTCCATAGCTCCATAGCTCCATAGCACCAGAGCTCCATAGCTCCATAGCACCAGAGCTCCATAGCTCCATAGCACCAGAGCTCCATACTTCCATAGCTCCATAGCTCCATACCTCCAGAGCTCCATAGCTCCATAGCTGCATACCTCCAGAGCTCCATAGCTCCAGAGCTCCATAGCTCCATAGCTCCATAGCACCAGAGCTCCATAGCTCCATAGCACCAGAGCTCCATACTTCCATAGCTCCAGGGCTCCATAGCTCCAGGGCTCCATACCTCCAGAGCTCCATAGCTCCATACTTCCAGAGCTCCATAGCTCCATACTTCCATAGCTCCATACTTCCATACCTCCATAGCTCCATACTTCCATAGCACCAGAGCTCCATACTTCCATAGCACCAGAGCTCCATACCTCCAGAGCTCCAGAGCTCCAGCCTGGGTGGCTGGTGGCTCCATAGCTCCATACTTCCATAGCTCTAAGTCAGAGAGTTGGCGAAAATTGCACTAAGTGCGAAAGCCCATTCATTTACAACGGCGTGTCCACAAGGCGGCGACATTTCCCCGTTACCGGTGGCTGCGCGGCGGGTGAGTGACAGAGCTTATCCGAGCGGCTGGAACTCTGCGCCGGCGTGGTCGAGCGTGAGGCCTCGGCCCTTTGGCTGCCTGGTACCTAAAACACTTCCATTGATCCAGCCACGGAGGGTGCTGGCTGGTGGCTCCATACCTCCATAGCTCCATAGCACCAGAGCTCCATAGCTCCATAGCACCAGAGCTCCATGGCTTCAGAGCTCCATAGCACCATAGCTCCATACCTCCAGAGCTCCAGGGCTCCATAGCTCCATACCTCCAGAGCTCCATACCTCCAGAGCTCCATACCTCCAGAGCTCCATAGCACCAGAGCTCCATGGCTTCAGAGCTCCATAGCACCATAGCTCCATACCTCCAGAGCTCCAGGGCTCCATAGCTCCATACCTCCAGAGCTCCATACCTCCAGAGCTCCATACCTCCAGAGCTCCAGAGCTCCATAGCACCAGAGCTCCATGGCTTCAGAGCTCCATAGCACCATAGCTCCATACCTCCAGAGCTCCAGGGCTCCATAGCTCCATACCTCCAGAGCTCCATACCTCCAGAGCTCCATACCTCCAGAGCTCCATAGCTCCATAGCACCAGAGCTCCATAGCTCCATAGCACCAGAGCTCCATAGCACCAGAGCTCCATAGCACCAGAGCTCCATAGCTCCATAGCACCAGAGCTCCATAGCTCCATAGCACCAGAGCTCCATAGCTCCATAGCACCAGAGCTCCATACTTCCAGAGCTCCATAGCTCCATAGCTCCATAGCACCAGAGCTCCATAGCTCCATAGCACCAGAGCTCCATAGCTCCATAGCACCAGAGCTCCATACTTCCATAGCTCCATAGCTCCATACCTCCAGAGCTCCATAGCTCCATAGCTCCATACCTCCAGAGCTCCATAGCTCCAGAGCTCCATAGCTCCATAGCACCAGAGCTCCATAGCTCCATAGCACCAGAGCTCCATACTTCCATAGCTCCAGGGCTCCATAGCTCCAGGGCTCCATAGCTCCATACCTCCAGAGCTCCATAGCTCCATACTTCCAGAGCTCCATAGCTCCATAGCACCAGAGCTCCATAGCTCCATAGCACCAGAGCTCCATAGCTCCATAGCACCAGAGCTCCATAGCTCCATAGCACCAGAGCTCCATAGCTCCATAGCTCCAGGGCTCCATAGCTCCATAGCTCCAGGGCTCCATAGCTCCATAGCTCCAGGGCTCCATAGCTCCATAGCTCCATACCTCCAGAGCTCCATACCTCCAGAGCTCCATACCTCCATAGCACCAGAGCTCCATAGCTCCAGGGCTCCAGGGCTCCATAGCTCCATACCTCCAGAGCTCCATAGCTCCATACTTCCAGAGCTCCATAGCTCCATAGCTCCATACTTCCATAGCTCCATAGCTCCATACTTCCATAGCACCTGAGCTCCATACCTCCAGAGCTCCATAGCTCCAGCCTGGGTGGCTGGTGGCTCCATAGCTCAATACTTCCATAGCTCTAAGTCAGAGAGTTGGCGAAAATTGCACTAAGTGCGAAAGCCCATTCATTTACAACGGCGTGTCCGCCAGGCGGCGACATTTCCCCGTTACCGGTGGCTGCGCGGCGGGTGAGTGACAGAGCTTATCCGAGCGGCTGGAACTCTGCGCCGGCGTGGTCGAGCGTGAGGCCTCGGCCCTTTGGCTGCCTGGTACCTAAAACACTTCCATTGATCCAGCCACGGAGGGTGCTGGCTGGTGGCTCCATACCTCCATAGCTCCATAGCTCCATAGCACCAGAGCTCCATAGCTCCATAGCACCAGAGCTCCATGGCTTCAGAGCTCCATAGCACCATAGCTCCATACCTCCAGAGCTCCAGGGCTCCATAGCTCCATACCTCCAGAGCTCCATACCTCCAGAGCTCCATACCTCCAGAGCTCCATAGCACCAGAGCTCCATGGCTTCAGAGCTCCATAGCACCATAGCTCCATACCTCCAGAGCTCCAGGGCTCCATAGCTCCATACCTCCAGAGCTCCATACCTCCAGAGCTCCATACCTCCAGAGCTCTATAGCACCAGAGCTCCATGGCTTCAGAGCTCCATAGCACCATAGCTCCATACCTCCAGAGCTCCAGGGCTCCATAGCTCCATACCTCCAGAGCTCCATACCTCCAGAGCTCCATACCTCCAGAGCTCCAGAGCTCCATAGCACCAGAGCTCCATGGCTTCAGAGCTCCATAGCTCCATACCTCCAGAGCTCCAGGGCTCCATAGCTCCATACCTCCAGAGCTCCAGAGCTCTATAGCACCAGAGCTCCATGGCTTCAGAGCTCCATAGCACCATAGCTCCATACCTCCAGAGCTCCAGGGCTCCATAGCTCCATACCTCCAGAGCTCCATACCTCCAGAGCTCCATACCTCCAGAGCTCCATAGCTCCATAGCACCAGAGCTCCATAGCTCCATAGCACCAGAGCTCCATAGCACCAGAGCTCCATAGCACCAGAGCTCCATAGCTCCATAGCACCAGAGCTCCATAGCTCCATAGCACCAGAGCTCCATAGCTCCATAGCACCAGAGCTCCATACTTCCAGAGCTCCATAGCTCCATAGCTCCATAGCACCAGAGCTCCATAGCTCCATAGCACCAGAGCTCCATAGCTCCATAGCACCAGAGCTCCATACTTCCATAGCTCCATAGCTCCATACCTCCAGAGCTCCATAGCTCCATAGCTGCATACCTCCAGAGCTCCATAGCTCCAGAGCTCCATAGCTCCATAGCTCCATAGCACCAGAGCTCCATAGCTCCATAGCACCAGAGCTCCATACTTCCATAGCTCCAGGGCTCCATAGCTCCAGGGCTCCATACCTCCAGAGCTCCATAGCTCCATACTTCCAGAGCTCCATAGCTCCATACTTCCATAGCTCCATACTTCCATACCTCCATAGCTCCATACTTCCATAGCACCAGAGCTCCATACTTCCATAGCACCAGAGCTCCATACCTCCAGAGCTCCAGAGCTCCAGCCTGGGTGGCTGGTGGCTCCATAGCTCCATACTTCCATAGCTCTAAGTCAGAGAGTTGGCGAAAATTGCACTAAGTGCGAAAGCCCATTCATTTACAACGGCGTGTCCACAAGGCGGCGACATTTCCCCGTTACCGGTGGCTGCGCGGCGGGTGAGTGACAGAGCTTATCCGAGCGGCTGGAACTCTGCGCCGGCGTGGTCGAGCGTGAGGCCTCGGCCCTTTGGCTGCCTGGTACCTAAAACACTTCCATTGATCCAGCCACGGAGGGTGCTGGCTGGTGGCTCCATACCTCCATAGCTCCATAGCACCAGAGCTCCATAGCTCCATAGCACCAGAGCTCCATGGCTTCAGAGCTCCATAGCACCATAGCTCCATACCTCCAGAGCTCCAGGGCTCCATAGCTCCATACCTCCAGAGCTCCATACCTCCAGAGCTCCATACCTCCAGAGCTCCATAGCACCAGAGCTCCATGGCTTCAGAGCTCCATAGCACCATAGCTCCATACCTCCAGAGCTCCAGGGCTCCATAGCTCCATACCTCCAGAGCTCCATACCTCCAGAGCTCCATACCTCCAGAGCTCCATAGCACCAGAGCTCCATGGCTTCAGAGCTCCATACCTCCAGAGCTCCATAGCTCCATAGCACCAGAGCTCCATAGCTCCATAGCACCAGAGCTCCATAGCACCAGAGCTCCATAGCTCCATAGCACCAGAGCTCCATAGCTCCATAGCACCAGAGCTCCATAGCTCCATAGCACCAGAGCTCCATACTTCCAGAGCTCCATAGCTCCATAGCTCCATAGCACCAGAGCTCCATAGCTCCATAGCACCAGAGCTCCATAGCTCCATAGCACCAGAGCTCCATACTTCCATAGCTCCATAGCTCCATACCTCCAGAGCTCCATAGCTCCATAGCTCCATACCTCCAGAGCTCCATAGCTCCAGAGCTCCATAGCTCCATAGCACCAGAGCTCCATAGCTCCATAGCACCAGAGCTCCATACTTCCATAGCTCCAGGGCTCCATAGCTCCAGGGCTCCATAGCTCCATACCTCCAGAGCTCCATAGCTCCATACTTCCAGAGCTCCATAGCTCCATAGCACCAGAGCTCCATAGCTCCATAGCACCAGAGCTCCATAGCTCCATAGCACCAGAGCTCCATAGCTCCATAGCACCAGAGCTCCATAGCTCCATAGCTCCAGGGCTCCATAGCTCCATAGCTCCAGGGCTCCATAGCTCCATAGCTCCAGGGCTCCATAGCTCCATAGCTCCATACCTCCAGAGCTCCATACCTCCAGAGCTCCATACCTCCATAGCACCAGAGCTCCATAGCTCCAGGGCTCCAGGGCTCCATAGCTCCATACCTCCAGAGCTCCATAGCTCCATACTTCCAGAGCTCCATAGCTCCATAGCTCCATACTTCCATAGCTCCATAGCTCCATACTTCCATAGCACCTGAGCTCCATACCTCCAGAGCTCCATAGCTCCAGCCTGGGTGGCTGGTGGCTCCATAGCTCCATACTTCCATAGCTCTAAGTCAGAGAGTTGGCGAAAATTGCACTAAGTGCGAAAGCCCATTCATTTACAACGGCGTGTCCGCCAGGCGGCGACATTTCCCCGTTACCGGTGGCTGCGCGGCGGGTGAGTGACAGAGCTTATCCGAGCGGCTGGAACTCTGCGCCGGCGTGGTCGAGCGTGAGGCCTCGGCCCTTTGGCTGCCTGGTACCTAAAACACTTCCATTGATCCAGCCACGGAGGGTGCTGGCTGGTGGCTCCATACCTCCAGAGCTCCATAGCACCAGAGCTCCATAGCTCCATAGCACCAGAGCTCCATGGCTTCAGAGCTCCATAGCACCATAGCTCCATACCTCCAGAGCTCCAGGGCTCCATAGCTCCATACCTCCAGAGCTCCATACCTCCAGAGCTCCATACCTCCAGAGCTCCATAGCACCAGAGCTCCATAGCACCAGAGCTCCATGGCTTCAGAGCTCCATAGCACCATAGCTCCATACCTCCAGAGCTCCAGGGCTCCATAGCTCCATACCTCCAGAGCTCCATACCTCCAGAGCTCCATACCTCCAGAGCTCCATAGCACCAGAGCTCCATGGCTTCAGAGCTCCATAGCACCATAGCTCCATACCTCCAGAGCTCCAGGGCTCCATAGCTCCATACCTCCAGAGCTCCATACCTCCAGAGCTCCATACCTCCAGAGCTCCAGAGCTCCATAGCACCAGAGCTCCATGGCTTCAGAGCTCCATAGCACCATAGCTCCATACCTCCAGAGCTCCAGGGCTCCATAGCTCCATACCTCCAGAGCTCCATACCTCCAGAGCTCCAGAGCTCCATAGCACCAGAGCTCCATGGCTTCAGAGCTCCATAGCACCATAGCACCATACCTCCAGAGCTCCAGGGCTCCATAGCTCCATACCTCCAGAGCTCCATACCTCCAGAGCTCCATACCTCCAGAGCTCCATAGCTCCATAGCACCAGAGCTCCATAGCTCCATAGCACCAGAGCTCCATAGCACCAGAGCTCCATAGCACCAGAGCTCCATAGCTCCATAGCTCCATAGCACCAGAGCTCCATAGCTCCATAGCACCAGAGCTCCATGGCTTCAGAGCTCCATAGCACCATAGCTCCATACCTCCAGAGCTCCAGGGCTCCATAGCTCCATACCTCCAGAGCTCCATACCTCCAGAGATCCATACCTCCAGAGCTCCATAGCACCAGAGCTCCATAGCTCCATAGCACCAGAGCTCCATAGCACCAGAGCTCCATAGCACCAGAGCTCCATAGCTCCATAGCACCAGAGCTCCATAGCTCCATAGCACCAGAGCTCCATACTTCCAGAGCTCCATAGCTCCATAGCTCCATAGCACCAGAGCTCCATAGCTCCATAGCACCAGAGCTCCATAGCTCCATAGCACCAGAGCTCCATACTTCCATAGCTCCATAGCTCCATACCTCCAGAGCTCCATAGCTCCATAGCTCCATACCTCCAGAGCTCCATAGCTCCAGAGCTCCATAGCTCCATAGCTCCATAGCACCAGAGCTCCATAGCTCCATAGCACCAGAGCTCCAAACTTCCATAGCTCCAGGGCTCCATAGCTCCAGGGCTCCATACCTCCAGAGCTCCATAGCTCCATACTTCCAGAGCTCCATAGCTCCATACTTCCATAGCTCCATACTTCCATACCTCCATAGCTCCATACTTCCATAGCACCAGAGCTCCATACTTCCATAGCACCAGAGCTCCATACCTCCAGAGCTCCAGAGCTCCAGCCTGGGTGGCTGGTGGCTCCATAGCTCCATACTTCCATAGCTCTAAGTCAGAGAGTTGGCGAAAATTGCACTAAGTGCGAAAGCCCATTCATTTACAACGGCGTGTCCACAAGGCGGCGACATTTCCCCGTTACCGGTGGCTGCGCGGCGGGTGAGTGACAGAGCTTATCCGAGCGGCTGGAACTCTGCGCCGGCGTGGTCGAGCGTGAGGCCTCGGCCCTTTGGCTGCCTGGTACCTAAAACACTTCCATTGATCCAGCCACGGAGGGTGCTGGCTGGTGGCTCCATACCTCCATAGCTCCATAGCACCAGAGCTCCATAGCTCCATAGCACCAGAGCTCCATGGCTTCAGAGCTCCATAGCACCATAGCTCCATACCTCCAGAGCTCCAGGGCTCCATAGCTCCATACCTCCAGAGCTCCATACCTCCAGAGCTCCATAGCACCAGAGCTCCATGGCTTCAGAGCTCCATAGCACCATAGCTCCATACCTCCAGAGCTCCAGGGCTCCATAGCTCCATACCTCCAGAGCTCCATACCTCCAGAGCTCCATACCTCCAGAGCTCCAGAGCTCCATAGCACCAGAGCTCCATGGCTTCAGAGCTCCATAGCACCATAGCTCCATACCTCCAGAGCTCCAGGGCTCCATAGCTCCATACCTCCAGAGCTCCATACCTCCAGAGCTCCAGAGCTCCATAGCACCAGAGCTCCATGGCTTCAGAGCTCCATAGCACCATAGCTCCATACCTCCAGAGCTCCAGGGCTCCATAGCTCCATACCTCCAGAGCTCCATACCTCCAGAGCTCCAGAGCTCCATAGCACCAGAGCTCCATGGCTTCAGAGCTCCATAGCACCATAGCTCCATACCTCCAGAGCTCCAGGGCTCCAAAGCTCCATACCTCCAGAGCTCCATACCTCCAGAGCTCCATACCTCCAGAGCTCCATAGCTCCATAGCACCAGAGCTCCATAGCTCCATAGCACCAGAGCTCCATAGCACCAGAGCTCCATAGCACCAGAGCTCCATAGCTCCATAGCACCAGAGCTCCATAGCTCCATAGCACCAGAGCTCCATAGCTCCATAGCACCAGAGCTCCATACTTCCAGAGCTCCATAGCTCCATAGCTCCATAGCACCAGAGCTCCATAGCTCCATAGCACCAGAGCTCCATAGCTCCATAGCACCAGAGCTCCATACTTCCATAGCTCCATAGCTCCATACCTCCAGAGCTCCATAGCTCCATAGCTCCATACCTCCAGAGCTCCATAGCTCCAGAGCTCCATAGCTCCATAGCACCAGAGCTCCATACTTCCAGAGCTCCATAGCTCCATAGCTCCATAGCACCAGAGCTCCATAGCTCCAGGGCTCCATAGCTCCATACCTCCAGAGCTCCATAGCTCCATACTTCCAGAGCTCCATAGCTCCATAGCACCAGAGCTCCATACCTCCAGAGCTCCATACCTCCAGAGCTCCATACCTCCAGAGCTCCATAGCACCAGAGCTCCATAGCTCCATAGCACCAGAGCTCCATAGCACCAGAGCTCCATAGCACCAGAGCTCCATAGCTCCAGGGCTCCATAGCTCCATACCTCCAGAGCTCCATAGCTCCATACTTCCAGAGCTCCATAGCTCCATAGCACCAGAGCTCCATAGCTCCATAGCACCAGAGCTCCATAGCTCCATAGCACCAGAGCTCCATAGCTCCATAGCACCAGAGCTCCATAGCTCCATAGCTCCAGGGCTCCATAGCTCCACAGCTCCAGGGCTCCATAGCTCCATAGCTCCAGGGCTCCATAGCTCCATAGCTCCATACCTCCAGAGCTCCATACCTCCAGAGCTCCATACCTCCATAGCACCAGAGCTCCATAGCTCCAGGGCTCCAGGGCTCCATAGCTCCATACCTCCAGAGCTCCATAGCTCCATACTTCCAGAGCTCCATAGCTCCATAGCTCCATACTTCCATAGCTCCATAGCTCCATACTTCCATAGCACCTGAGCTCCATACCTCCAGAGCTCCATAGCTCCAGCCTGGGTGGCTGGTGGCTCCATAGCTCCATACTTCCATAGCTCTAAGTCAGAGAGTTGGCGAAAATTGCACTAAGTGCGAAAGCCCATTCATTTACAACGGCGTGTCCGCCAGGCGGCGACATTTCCCCGTTACCGGTGGCTGCGCGGCGGGTGAGTGACAGAGCTTATCCGAGCGGCTGGAACTCTGCGCCGGCGTGGTCGAGCGTGAGGCCTCGGCCCTTTGGCTGCCTGGTACCTAAAACACTTCCATTGATCCAGCCACGGAGGGTGCTGGCTGGTGGCTCCATACCTCCATAGCTCCATAGCACCAGAGCTCCATAGCTCCATAGCACCAGAGCTCCATGGCTTCAGAGCTCCATAGCACCATAGCTCCATACCTCCAGAGCTCCAGGGCTCCATAGCTCCATACCTCCAGAGCTCCATACCTCCAGAGCTCCATACCTCCAGAGCTCCATAGCACCAGAGCTCCATGGCTTCAGAGCTCCATAGCACCATAGCTCCATACCTCCAGAGCTCCAGGGCTCCATAGCTCCATACCTCCAGAGCTCCATACCTCCAGAGCTCCATAGCACCAGAGCTCCATGGCTTCAGAGCTCCATAGCACCATAGCTCCATACCTCCAGAGCTCCAGGGCTCCATAGCTCCATACCTCCAGAGCTCCATACCTCCAGAGCTCCATACCTCCAGAGCTCCAGAGCTCCATAGCACCAGAGCTCCATGGCTTCAGAGCTCCATAGCACCATAGCTCCATACCTCCAGAGCTCCAGGGCTCCATAGCTCCATACCTCCAGAGCTCCATACCTCCAGAGCTCCAGAGCTCCATAGCACCAGAGCTCCATGGCTTCAGAGCTCCATAGCACCATAGCTCCATACCTCCAGAGCTCCAGGGCTCCATAGCTCCATACCTCCAGAGCTCCATACCTCCAGAGCTCCATACCTCCAGAGCTCCATAGCTCCATAGCACCAGAGCTCCATAGCTCCATAGCACCAGAGCTCCATAGCACCAGAGCTCCATAGCACCAGAGCTCCATAGCTCCATAGCACCAGAGCTCCATAGCTCCATAGCACCAGAGCTCCATAGCTCCATAGCACCAGAGCTCCATACTTCCAGAGCTCCATAGCTCCATAGCTCCATAGCACCAGAGCTCCATAGCTCCATAGCACCAGAGCTCCATGGCTTCAGAGCTCCATAGCACCATAGCTCCATACCTCCAGAGCTCCAGGGCTCCATAGCTCCATACCTCCAGAGCTCCATACCTCCAGAGCTCCATACCTCCAGAGCTCCATAGCACCAGAGCTCCATAGCTCCATAGCACCAGAGCTCCATAGCACCAGAGCTCCATAGCACCAGAGCTCCATAGCTCCATAGCACCAGAGCTCCATAGCTCCATAGCACCAGAGCTCCATACTTCCAGAGCTCCATAGCTCCATAGCTCCATAGCACCAGAGCTCCATAGCTCCATAGCACCAGAGCTCCATAGCTCCATAGCACCAGAGCTCCATACTTCCATAGCTCCATAGCTCCATACCTCCAGAGCTCCATAGCTCCATAGCTCCATACCTCCAGAGCTCCATAGCTCCAGAGCTCCATAGCTCCATAGCTCCATAGCACCAGAGCTCCATAGCTCCATAGCACCAGAGCTCCATACTTCCATAGCTCCAGGGCTCCATAGCTCCAGGGCTCCATACCTCCAGAGCTCCATAGCTCCATACTTCCAGAGCTCCATAGCTCCATACTTCCATAGCTCCATACTTCCATACCTCCATAGCTCCATACTTCCATAGCACCAGAGCTCCATACTTCCATAGCACCAGAGCTCCATACCTCCAGAGCTCCAGAGCTCCAGCCTGGGTGGCTGGTGGCTCCATAGCTCCATACTTCCATAGCTCTAAGTCAGAGAGTTGGCGAAAATTGCACTAAGTGCGAAAGCCCATTCATTTACAACGGCGTGTCCGCCAGGCGGCGACATTTCCCCGTTACCGGTGGCTGCGCGGCGGGTGAGTGACAGAGCTTATCCGAGCGGCTGGAACTCTGCGCCGGCGTGGTCGAGCGTGAGGCCTCGGCCCTTTGGCTGCCTGGTACCTAAAACACTTCCATTGATCCAGCCACGGAGGGTGCTGGCTGGTGGCTCCATACCTCCAGAGCTCCATAGCTCCATAGCACCAGAGCTCCATAGCACCAGAGCTCCAGAGCTCCATAGCACCAGAGCTCCATACCTCCAGAGCTCCATAGCTCCATAGCACCAGAGCTCCATAGCTCCATAGCACCAGAGCTCCATAGCTCCATAGCACCAGAGCTCCATACTTCCAGAGCTCCATAGCTCCATAGCTCCATAGCACCAGAGCTCCATAGCTCCATAGCACCAGAGCTCCATAGCTCCATAGCACCAGAGCTCCATACTTCCATAGCTCCATAGCTCCATACCTCCAGAGCTCCATAGCTCCATAGCTCCATACCTCCAGAGCTCCATAGCTCCAGAGCTCCATAGCTCCATAGCACCAGAGCTCCATAGCTCCATAGCACCAGAGCTCCATACTTCCATAGCTCCAGGGCTCCATAGCTCCAGGGCTCCATAGCTCCATACCTCCAGAGCTCCATAGCTCCATACTTCCAGAGCTCCATAGCTCCATAGCACCAGAGCTCCATAGCTCCATAGCACCAGAGCTCCATAGCTCCATAGCACCAGAGCTCCATAGCTCCATAGCACCAGAGCTCCATAGCTCCATAGCTCCAGGGCTCCATAGCTCCATAGCTCCAGGGCTCCATAGCTCCATAGCTCCAGGGCTCCATAGCTCCATAGCTCCATACCTCCAGAGCTCCATACCTCCAGAGCTCCATACCTCCATAGCACCAGAGCTCCATAGCTCCAGGGCTCCAGGGCTCCATAGCTCCATACCTCCAGAGCTCCATAGCTCCATACTTCCAGAGCTCCATAGCTCCATAGCTCCATACTTCCATAGCTCCATAGCTCCATACTTCCATAGCACCAGAGCTCCATACCTCCAGAGCTCCAGAGCTCCAGCCTGGGTGGCTGGTGGCTCCATAGCTCCATACTTCCATAGCTCTAAGTCAGAGAGTTGGCGAAAATTGCACTAAGTGCGAAAGCCCATTCATTTACAACGGCGTGTCCCCAAGGCGGCGACATTTCCCCGTTACCGGTGGCTGCGCGGCGGGTGAGTGACAGAGCTTATCCGAGCGGCTGGAACTCTGCGCCGGCGTGGTCGAGCGTGAGGCCTCGGCCCTTTGGCTGCCTGGTACCTAAAACACTTCCATTGATCCAGCCACGGAGGGTGCTGGCTGGTGGCTCCATACCTCCATAGCTCCATAGCACCAGAGCTCCATAGCTCCATAGCACCAGAGCTCCATGGCTTCAGAGCTCCATAGCACCATAGCTCCATACCTCCAGAGCTCCAGGGCTCCATAGCTCCATACCTCCAGAGCTCCATACCTCCAGAGCTCCATACCTCCAGAGCTCCATAGCACCAGAGCTCCATGGCTTCAGAGCTCCATAGCACCATAGCTCCATACCTCCAGAGCTCCAGGGCTCCATAGCTCCATACCTCCAGAGCTCCATACCTCCAGAGCTCCATACCTCCAGAGCTCCATAGCACCAGAGCTCCATGGCTTCAGAGCTCCATAGCACCATAGCTCCATACCTCCAGAGCTCCAGGGCTCCATAGCTCCATACCTCCAGAGCTCCATACCTCCAGAGCTCCATACCTCCAGAGCTCCATAGCACCAGAGCTCCATGGCTTCAGAGCTCCATAGCACCATAGCTCCATACCTCCAGAGCTCCAGGGCTCCATAGCTTCATACCTCCAGAGCTCCATACCTCCAGAGCTCCATACCTCCAGAGCTCCAGAGCTCCATAGCACCAGAGCTCCATGGCTTCAGAGCTCCATAGCACCATAGCTCCATACCTCCAGAGCTCCAGGGCTCCATAGCTCCATACCTCCAGAGCTCCATACCTCCAGAGCTCCAGAGCTCCATAGCACCAGAGCTCCATGGCTTCAGAGCTCCATAGCACCATAGCTCCATACCTCCAGAGCTCCAGGGCTCCATAGCTCCATACCTCCAGAGCTCCATACCTCCAGAGCTCCAGAGCTCCATAGCACCAGAGCTCCATGGCTTCAGAGCTCCATAGCACCATAGCTCCATACCTCCAGAGCTCCAGGGCTCCAAAGCTCCATACCTCCAGAGCTCCATACCTCCAGAGCTCCATACCTCCAGAGCTCCATAGCTCCATAGCACCAGAGCTCCATAGCTCCATAGCACCAGAGCTCCATAGCACCAGAGCTCCATAGCTCCATAGCACCAGAGCTCCATAGCTCCATAGCACCAGAGCTCCATAGCTCCATAGCACCAGAGCTCCATACTTCCAGAGCTCCATAGCTCCATAGCTCCATAGCACCAGAGCTCCATAGCTCCATAGCACCAGAGCTCCATAGCTCCATAGCACCAGAGCTCCATACTTCCATAGCTCCATAGCTCCATACCTCCAGAGCTCCATAGCTCCATAGCTCCATACCTCCAGAGCTCCAGAGCTCCAGAGCTCCATAGCTCCATAGCACCAGAGCTCCATAGCTCCATAGCACCAGAGCTCCATACTTCCATAGCTCCAGGGCTCCATAGCTCCAGGGCTCCATAGCTCCATACCTCCAGAGCTCCATAGCTCCATACTTCCAGAGCTCCATAGCTCCATAGCACCAGAGCTCCATAGCTCCATAGCACCAGAGCTCCATAGCTCCATAGCACCAGAGCTCCATAGCTCCATAGCACCAGAGCTCCATAGCTCCATAGCTCCAGGGCTCCATAGCTCCATAGCTCCAGGGCTCCATAGCTCCATAGCTCCAGGGCTCCATAGCTCCATAGCTCCATACCTCCAGAGCTCCATACCTCCAGAGCTCCATACCTCCATAGCACCAGAGCTCCATAGCTCCAGGGCTCCAGGGCTCCATAGCTCCATACCTCCAGAGCTCCATAGCTCCATACTTCCAGAGCTCCATAGCTCCATAGCTCCATACTTCCATAGCTCCATAGCTCCATACATCCATAGCACCTGAGCTCCATACCTCCAGAGCTCCATAGCTCCAGCCTGGGTGGCTGGTGGCTCCATAGCTCCATACTTCCATAGCTCTAAGTCAGAGAGTTGGCGAAAATTGCACTAAGTGCGAAAGCCCATTCATTTACAACGGCGTGTCCGCCAGGCGGCGACATTTCCCCGTTACCGGTGGCTGCGCGGCGGGTGAGTGACAGAGCTTATCCGAGCGGCTGGAACTCTGCGCCGGCGTGGTCGAGCGTGAGGCCTCGGCCCTTTGGCTGCCTGGTACCTAAAACACTTCCATTGATCCAGCCACGGAGGGTGCTGGCTGGTGGCTCCATACCTCCATAGCTCCATAGCACCAGAGCTCCATAGCTCCATAGCACCAGAGCTCCATGGCTTCAGAGCTCCATAGCACCATAGCTCCATACCTCCAGAGCTCCAGGGCTCCATAGCTCCATACCTCCAGAGCTCCATACCTCCAGAGCTCCATACCTCCAGAGCTCCATAGCACCAGAGCTCCATGGCTTCAGAGCTCCATAGCACCATAGCTCCATACCTCCAGAGCTCCAGGGCTCCATAGCTCCATACCTCCAGAGCTCCATACCTCCAGAGCTCCATACCTCCAGAGCTCCATAGCACCAGAGCTCCATGGCTTCAGAGCTCCATAGCACCATAGCTCCATACCTCCAGAGCTCCAGGGCTCCATAGCTCCATACCTCCAGAGCTCCATACCTCCAGAGCTCCATACCTCCAGAGCTCCAGAGCTCCATAGCACCAGAGCTCCATGGCTTCAGAGCTCCATAGCACCATAGCTCCATACCTCCAGAGCTCCAGGGCTCCATAGCTCCATACCTCCAGAGCTCCATACCTCCAGAGCTCCAGAGCTCCATAGCACCAGAGCTCCATGGCTTCAGAGCTCCATAGCACCATAGCACCATACCTCCAGAGCTCCAGGGCTCCATAGCTCCATACCTCCAGAGCTCCATACCTCCAGAGCTCCATACCTCCAGAGCTCCATAGCTCCATAGCACCAGAGCTCCATAGCTCCATAGCACCAGAGCTCCATAGCACCAGAGCTCCATAGCACCAGAGCTCCATAGCTCCATAGCACCAGAGCTCCATACTTCCATAGCTCCAGGGCTCCATAGCTCCAGAGCTCCATAGCTCCATAGCACCAGAGCTCCATACTTCCAGAGCTCCATAGCTCCATAGCACCATAGCACCAGAGCTCCATAGCTCCATAGCACCAGAGCTCCATGGCTTCAGAGCTCCATAGCACCATAGCTCCATACCTCCAGAGCTCCAGGGCTCCATAGCTCCATACCTCCAGAGCTCCATACCTCCAGAGCTCCATACCTCCAGAGCTCCATAGCACCAGAGCTCCATAGCTCCATAGCACCAGAGCTCCATAGCACCAGAGCTCCATAGCACCAGAGCTCCATAGCTCCATAGCACCAGAGCTCCATAGCTCCATAGCACCAGAGCTCCATACTTCCAGAGCTCCATAGCTCCATAGCTCCATAGAACCAGAGCTCCATAGCTCCATAGCACCAGAGCTCCATAGCTCCATAGCACCAGAGCTCCATACTTCCATAGCTCCATAGCTCCATAGCTCCATAGCTCCATACCTCCAGAGCTCCATAGCTCCAGAGCTCCATAGCTCCATAGCTCCATAGCACCAGAGCTCCATAGCTCCATAGCACCAGAGCTCCATACTTCCATAGCTCCAGGGCTCCATAGCTCCAGGGCTCCATACCTCCAGAGCTCCATAGCTCCATACTTCCAGAGCTCCATAGCTCCATACTTCCATAGCTCCATACTTCCATACCTCCATAGCTCCATACTTCCATAGCACCAGAGCTCCATACTTCCATAGCACCAGAGCTCCATACCTCCAGAGCTCCAGAGCTCCAGCCTGGGTTGCTGGTGGCTCCATAGCTCCATACTTCCATAGCTCTAAGTCAGAGAGTTGGCGAAAATTGCACTAAGTGCGAAAGCCCATTCATTTACAACGGCGTGTCCACAAGGCGGCGACATTTCCCCGTTACCGGTGGCTGCGCGGCGGGTGAGTGACAGAGCTTATCCGAGCGGCTGGAACTCTGCGCCGGCGTGGTCGAGCGTGAGGCCTCGGCCCTTTGGCTGCCTGGTACCTAAAACACTTCCATTGATCCAGCCACGGAGGGTGCTGGCTTGTGGCTCCATACCTCCATAGCTCCATAGCACCAGAGCTCCATAGCTCCATAGCACCAGAGCTCCATGGCTTCAGAGCTCCATAGCACCATAGCTCCATACCTCCAGAGCTCCAGGGCTCCATAGCTCCATACCTCCAGAGCTCCATACCTCCAGAGCTCCATACCTCCAGAGCTCCATAGCACCAGAGCTCCATGGCTTCAGAGCTCCATAGCACCATAGCTCCATACCTCCAGAATTCCAGGGCTCCATAGCTCCATACCTCCAGAGCTCCATACCTCCAGAGCTCCATACCTCCAGAGCTCCAGAGCTCCATAGCACCAGAGCTCCATGGCTTCAGAGCTCCATAGCACCATAGCTCCATACCTCCAGAGCTCCAGGGCTCCATAGCTCCATACCTCCAGAGCTCCATACCTCCAGAGCTCCAGAGCTCCATAGCACCAGAGCTCCATGGCTTCAGAGCTCCATAGCACCATAGCTCCATACCTCCAGAGCTCCAGGGCTCCATAGCTCCATACCTCCAGAGCTCCATACCTCCAGAGCTCCAGAGCTCCATAGCACCAGAGCTCCATGGCTTCAGAGCTCCATAGCACCATAGCTCCATACCTCCAGAGCTCCAGGGCTCCAAAGCTCCATACCTCCAGAGCTCCATACCTCCAGAGCTCCATACCTCCAGAGCTCCATAGCTCCATAGCACCAGAGCTCCATAGCTCCATAGCACCAGAGCTCCATAGCACCAGAGCTCCATAGCACCAGAGCTCCATAGCTCCATAGCACCAGAGCTCCATAGCTCCATAGCACCAGAGCTCCATAGCTCCATAGCACCAGAGCTCCATACTTCCAGAGCTCCATAGCTCCATAGCTCCATAGCACCAGAGCTCCATAGCTCCATAGCACCAGAGCTCCATAGCACCAGAGCTCCATACTTCCATAGCTCCATAGCTCCATACCTCCAGAGCTCCATAGCTCCATAGCTCCATACCTCCAGAGCTCCATAGCTCCAGAGCTCCATAGCTCCATAGCACCAGAGCTCCATAGCTCCATAGCACCAGAGCTCCATACTTCCATAGCTCCAGGGCTCCATAGCTCCAGGGCTCCATAGCTCCATACCTCCAGAGCTCCATAGCTCCATACTTCCAGAGCTCCATAGCTCCATAGCACCAGAGCTCCATAGCTCCATAGCACCAGAGCTCCATAGCTCCATAGCACCAGAGCTCCATAGCTCCATAGCACCAGAGCTCCATAGCTCCATAGCTCCAGGGCTCCATAGCTCCATAGCTCCAGGGCTCCATAGCTCCATAGCTCCAGGGCTCCATAGCTCCATAGCTCCATACCTCCAGAGCTCCATACCTCCAGAGCTCCATACCTCCATAGCACCAGAGCTCCATAGCTCCAGGGCTCCAGGGCTCCATAGCTCCATACCTCCAGAGCTCCATAGCTCCATACTTCCAGAGCTCCATAGCCCCATAGCTCCATACTTCCATAGCTCCATAGCTCCATACTTCCATACCACCTGAGCTCCATACCTCCAGAGCTCCATAGCTCCAGCCTGGGTGGCTGGTGGCTCCATAGCTCCATACTTCCATAGCTCTAAGTCAGAGAGTTGGCGAAAATTGCACTAAGTGCGAAAGCCCATTCATTTACAACGGCGTGTCCGCCAGGCGGCGACATTTCCCCGTTACCGGTGGCTGCGCGGCGGGTGAGTGACAGAGCTTATCCGAGCGGCTGGAACTCTGCGCCGGCGTGGTCGAGCGTGAGGCCTCGGCCCTTTGGCTGCCTGGTACCTAAAACACTTCCATTGATCCAGCCACGGAGGGTGCTGGCTGGTGGCTCCATACCTCCATAGCTCCATAGCACCAGAGCTCCATAGCTCCATAGCACTAGAGCTCCATGGCTTCAGAGCTCCATAGCACCATAGCTCCATACCTCCAGAGCTCCAGGGCTCCATAGCTCCATACCTCCAGAGCTCCATACCTCCAGAGCTCCATACCTCCAGAGCTCCATAGCACCAGAGCTCCATGGCTTCAGAGCTCCATAGCACCATAGCTCCATACCTCCAGAGCTCCAGGGCTCCATAGCTCCATACCTCCAGAGCTCCATACCTCCAGAGCTCCATACCTCCAGAGCTCCATAGCACCAGAGCTCCATGGCTTCAGAGCTCCATAGCACCATAGCTCCATACCTCCAGAGCTCCAGGGCTCCATAGCTCCATACCTCCAGAGCTCCATACCTCCAGAGCTCCAGAGCTCCATAGCACCAGAGCTCCATGGCTTCAGAGCTCCATAGCTCCATACCTCCAGAGCTCCAGGGCTCCATAGCTCCATACCTCCAGAGCTCCATACCTCCAGAGCTCCAGAGCGCCATAGCACCAGAGCTCCATGGCTTCAGAGCTCCATAGCACCATAGCTCCATACCTCCAGAGCTCCAGGGCTCCATAGCTCCATACCTCCAGAGCTCCATACCTCCAGAGCTCCATACCTCCAGAGCTCCATAGCTCAATAGCACCAGAGCTCCATAGCTCCATAGCACCAGAGCTCCATAGCACCAGAGCTCCATAGCACCAGAGCTCCATAGCTCCATAGCACCAGAGCTCCATAGCTCCATAGCACCAGAGCTCCATAGCTCCATAGCACCAGAGCTCCATACTTCCAGAGCTCCATAGCTCCATAGCTCCATAGCACCAGAGCTCCATAGCTCCATAGCACCAGAGCTCCATAGCTCCATAGCACCAGAGCTCCATACTTCCATAGCTCCATAGCTCCATACCTCCAGAGCTCCATAGCTCCATAGCTGCATACCTCCAGAGCTCCATAGCTCCAGAGCTCCATAGCTCCATAGCTCCATAGCACCAGAGCTCCATAGCTCCATAGCACCAGAGCTCCATACTTCCATAGCTCCAGGGCTCCATAGCTCCAGGGCTCCATACCTCCAGAGCTCCATAGCTCCATACTTCCAGAGCTCCATAGCTCCATACTTCCATAGCTCCATACTTCCATACCTCCATAGCTCCATACTTCCATAGCACCAGAGCTCCATACTTCCATAGCACCAGAGCTCCATACCTCCAGAGCTCCAGAGCTCCAGCCTGGGTGGCTGGTGGCTCCATAGCTCCATACTTCCATAGCTCTAAGTCAGAGAGTTGGCGAAAATTGCACTAAGTGCGAAAGCCCATTCATTTACAACGGCGTGTCCACAAGGCGGCGACATTTCCCCGTTACCGGTGGCTGCGCGGCGGGTGAGTGACAGAGCTTATCCGAGCGGCTGGAACTCTGCGCCGGCGTGGTCGAGCGTGAGGCCTCGGCCCTTTGGCTGCCTGGTACCTAAAACACTTCCATTGATCCAGCCACGGAGGGTGCTGGCTGGTGGCTCCATACCTCCATAGCTCCATAGCACCAGAGCTCCATAGCTCCATAGCACCAGAGCTCCATGGCTTCAGAGCTCCATAGCACCATAGCTCCATACCTCCAGAGCTCCAGGGCTCCATAGCTCCATACCTCCAGAGCTCCATACCTCCAGAGCTCCATACCTCCAGAGCTCCATAGCACCAGAGCTCCATGGCTTCAGAGCTCCATAGCACCATAGCTCCATACCTCCAGAGCTCCAGGGCTCCATAGCTCCATACCTCCAGAGCTCCATACCTCCAGAGCTCCATACCTCCAGAGCTCCAGAGCTCCATAGCACCAGAGCTCCATGGCTTCAGAGCTCCATAGCACCATAGCTCCATACCTCCAGAGCTCCAGGGCTCCATACCTCCAGAGCTCCATACCTCCAGAGCTCCAGAGCTCCATAGCACCAGAGCTCCATGGCTTCAGAGCTCCATAGCACCATAGCTCCATACCTCCAGAGCTCCAGGGCTCCATAGCTCCATACCTCCAGAGCTCCATACCTCCAGAGCTCCAGAGCTCCATAGCACCAGAGCTCCATGGCTTCAGAGCTCCATAGCACCATAGCTCCATACCTCCAGAGCTCCAGGGCTCCAAAGCTCCATACCTCCAGAGCTCCATACCTCCAGAGCTCCATACCTCCAGAGCTCCATAGCTCCATAGCACCAGAGCTCCATAGCTCCATAGCACCAGAGCTCCATAGCACCAGAGCTCCATAGCACCAGAGCTCCATAGCTCCATAGCACCAGAGCTCCATAGCTCCATAGCACCAGAGCTCCATAGCTCCATAGCACCAGAGCTCCATACTTCCAGAGCTCCATAGCTCCATAGCTCCATAGCACCAGAGCTCCATAGCTCCATAGCACCAGAGCTCCATAGCTCCATAGCACCAGAGCTCCATACTTCCATAGCTCCATAGCTCCATACCTCCAGAGCTCCATAGCTCCATAGCTCCATACCTCCAGAGCTCCATAGCTCCAGAGCTCCATAGCTCCATAGCACCAGAGCTCCATAGCTCCATAGCACCAGAGCTCCATACTTCCATAGCTCCAGGGCTCCATAGCTCCAGGGCTCCATAGCTCCATACCTCCAGAGCTCCATAGCTCCATACTTCCAGAGCTCCATAGCTCCATAGCACCAGAGCTCCATAGCTCCATAGCACCAGAGCTCCATAGCTCCATAGCACCAGAGCTCCATAGCTCCATAGCACCAGAGCTCCATAGCTCCATAGCTCCAGGGCTCCATAGCTCCATAGCTCCAGGGCTCCATAGCTCCATAGCTCCAGGGCTCCATAGCTCCATAGCTCCATACCTCCAGAGCTCCATACCTCCAGAGCTCCATACCTCCATAGCACCAGAGCTCCATAGCTCCAGGGCTCCAGGGCTCCATAGCTCCATACCTCCAGAGCTCCATAGCTCCATACTTCCAGAGCTCCATAGCTCCATAGCTCCATACTTCCATAGCTCCATAGCTCCATACTTCCATAGCACCTGAGCTCCATACCTCCAGAGCTCCATAGCTCCAGCCTGGGTTGCTGGTGGCTCCATAGCTCCATACTTCCATAGCTCTAAGTCAGAGAGTTGGCGAAAATTGCACTAAGTGCGAAAGCCCATTCATTTACAACGGCGTGTCCGCCAGGCGGCGACATTTCCCCGTTACCGGTGGCTGCGCGGCGGGTGAGTGACAGAGCTTATCCGAGCGGCTGGAACTCTGCGCCGGCGTGGTCGAGCGTGAGGCCTCGGCCCTTTGGCTGCCTGGTACCTAAAACACTTCCATTGATCCAGCCACGGAGGGTGCTGGCTGGTGGCTCCATACCTCCATAGCTCCATAGCACCAGAGCTCCATAGCTCCATAGCACCAGAGCTCCATGGCTTCAGAGCTCCATAGCACCATAGCTCCATACCTCCAGAGCTCCAGGGCTCCATAGCTCCATACCTCCAGAGCTCCATACCTCCAGAGCTCCATAGCACCAGAGCTCCATGGCTTCAGAGCTCCATAGCACCATAGCACCATAGCTCCATACCTCCAGAGCTCCAGGGCTCCATAGCTCCATACCTCCAGAGCTCCATACCTCCAGAGCTCCATAGCACCAGAGCTCCATGGCTTCAGAGCTCCATAGCACCATAGCTCCATACCTCCAGAGCTCCAGGGCTCCATAGCTCCATACCTCCAGAGCTCCATACCTCCAGAGCTCCATACCTCCAGAGCTCCAGAGCTCCATAGCACCAGAGCTCCATGGCTTCAGAGCTCCATAGCTCCATACCTCCAGAGCTCCAGGGCTCCATAGCTCCATACCTCCAGAGCTCCATACCTCCAGAGCTCCAGAGCTCCATAGCACCAGAGCTCCATGGCTTCAGAGCTCCATAGCACCATAGCTCCATACCTCCAGAGCTCCAGGGCTCCATAGCTCCATACCTCCAGAGCTCCATACCTCCAGAGCTCCATACCTCCAGAGCTCCATAGCTCCATAGCACCAGAGCTCCATAGCTCCATAGCACCAGAGCTCCATAGCACCAGAGCTCCATAGCACCAGAGCTCCATAGCTCCATAGCACCAGAGCTCCATAGCTCCATAGCACCAGAGCTCCATACTTCCAGAGCTCCATAGCTCCATAGCTCCATAGCACCAGAGCTCCATAGCTCCATAGCACCAGAGCTCCATAGCTCCATAGCACCAGAGCTCCATACTTCCATAGCTCCATACCTCCAGAGCTCCATAGCTCCATAGCTCCATACCTCCAGAGCTCCATAGCTCCAGAGCTCCATAGCTCCATAGCTCCATAGCACCAGAGCTCCATAGCTCCATAGCACCAGAGCTCCATACTTCCATAGCTCCAGGGCTCCATAGCTCCAGGGCTCCATACCTCCAGAGCTCCATAGCTCCATACTTCCAGAGCTCCATAGCTCCATACTTCCATAGCTCCATACTTCCATACCTCCATAGCTCCATACTTCCATAGCACCAGAGCTCCATACTTCCATAGCACCAGAGCTCCATACCTCCAGAGCTCCAGAGCTCCAGCCTGGGTGGCTGGTGGCTCCATAGCTCCATACTTCCATAGCTCTAAGTCAGAGAGTTGGCGAAAATTGCACTAAGTGCGAAAGCCCATTCATTTACAACGGCGTGTCCACAAGGCGGCGACATTTCCCCGTTACCGGTGGCTGCGCGGCGGGTGAGTGACAGAGCTTATCCGAGCGGCTGGAACTCTGCGCCGGCGTGGTCGAGCGTGAGGCCTCGGCCCTTTGGCTGCCTGGTAACTAAAACACTTCCATTGATCCAGCCACGGAGGGTGCTGGCTGGTGGCTCCATACCTCCATAGCTCCATAGCACCAGAGCTCCATAGCTCCATAGCACCAGAGCTCCATGGCTTCAGAGCTCCATAGCACCATAGCTCCATACCTCCAGAGCTCCAGGGCTCCAAAGCTCCATACCTCCAGAGCTCCATACCTCCAGAGCTCCATACCTCCAGAGCTCCATAGCACCAGAGCTCCATAGCTCCATAGCACCAGAGCTCCATAGCACCAGAGCTCCATAGCACCAGAGCTCCATAGCTCCATAGCACCAGAGCTCCATAGCTCCATAGCACCAGAGCTCCATACTTCCAGAGCTCCATAGCTCCATAGCTCCATAGCACCAGAGCTCCATAGCTCCATAGCACCAGAGCTCCATAGCTCCATAGCACCAGAGCTCCATACTTCCATAGCTCCATAGCTCCATACCTCCAGAGCTCCATAGCTCCATAGCTCCATACCTCCAGAGCTCCATAGCTCCAGAGCTCCATAGCTCCATAGCTCCATAGCACCAGAGCTCCATAGCTCCATAGCACCAGAGCTCCATACTTCCATAGCTCCAGGGCTCCATAGCTCCAGGGCTCCATACCTCCAGAGCTCCATAGCTCCATACTTCCAGAGCTCCATAGCTCCATACTTCCATAGCTCCATACTTCCATACCTCCATAGCTCCATACTTCCATAGCACCAGAGCTCCATACTTCCATAGCACCAGAGCTCCATACCTCCAGAGCTCCAGAGCTCCAGCCTGGGTGGCTGGTGGCTCCATAGCTCCATACTTCCATAGCTCTAAGTCAGAGAGTTGGCGAAAATTGCACTAAGTGCGAAAGCCCATTCATTTACAACGGCGTGTCCGCCAGGCGGCGACATTTCCCCGTTACCGGTGGCTGCGCGGCGGGTGAGTGACAGAGCTTATCCGAGCGGCTGGAACTCTGCGCCGGCGTGGTCGAGCGTGAGGCCTCGGCCCTTTGGCTGCCTGGTACCTAAAACACTTCCATTGATCCAGCCACGGAGGGTGCTGGCTGGTGGCTCCATACCTCCATAGCTCCATAGCACCAGAGCTCCATAGCTCCATAGCACCAGAGCTCCATGGCTTCAGAGCTCCATAGCACCATAGCTCCATACCTCCAGAGCTCCAGGGCTCCAAAGCTCCATACCTCCAGAGCTCCATACCTCCAGAGCTCCATACCTCCAGAGCTCCATAGCTCCATAGCACCAGAGCTCCATAGCTCCATAGCATCAGAGCTCCATAGCACCATAGCTCCATAGCACCAGAGCTCCATAGCTCCATAGCACCAGAGCTCCATAGCTCCATAGCACCAGAGCTCCATAGCTCCATAGCTCCATAGCACCAGAGCTCCATACTTCCAGAGCTCCATAGCTCCATAGCTCCATAGCACCAGAGCTCCATAGCTCCATAGCACCAGAGCTCCATAGCTCCATAGCACCAGAGCTCCATACTTCCATAGCTCCATAGCTCCATACCTCCAGAGCTCCATAGCTCCATACCTCCAGAGCTCCATAGCTCCAGAGCTCCATAGCTCCATAGCACCAGAGCTCCATAGCTCCATAGCACCAGAGCTCCATACTTCCATAGCTCCAGGGCTCCATAGCTCCAGGGCTCCATAGCTCCATACCTCCAGAGCTCCATAGCTCCATACCTCCAGAGCTCCATAGCTCCATACTTCCAGAGCTCCATAGCTCCATAGCACCAGAGCTCCATAGCTCCATAGCACCAGAGCTCCATAGCTCCATAGCACCAGAGCTCCATAGCTCCATAGCACCAGAGCTCCATAGCTCCATAGCTCCAGGGCTCCATAGCTCCATAGCTCCAGGGCTCCATAGCTCCATAGCTCCAGGGCTCCATAGCTCCAGGGCTCCAGGGCTCCATAGCTCCATACCTCCAGAGCTCCATAGCTCCATACTTCCAGAGCTCCATAGCTCCATACCTCCAGAGCTCCATAGCTCCAGAGCTCCAGAGCTCCATAGCTCCATAGCTCCATAGCACCAGAGCTCCATAGCTCCATAGCACCAGAGCTCCATACTTCCATAGCTCCAGGGCTCCATAGCTCCAGGGCTCCATACCTCCAGAGCTCCATACTTCCAGAGCTCCATAGCTCCATACTTCCATAGCTCCATACTTCCATACCTCCATAGCTCCATACTTCCATAGCACCAGAGCTCCATACTTCCATAGCACCAGAGCTCCATACCTCCAGAGCTCCAGAGCTCCAGCCTGGGTGGCTGGTGGCTCCATAGCTCCATACTTCCATAGCTCTAAGTCAGAGAGTTGGCGAAAATTGCACTAAGTGCGAAAGCCCATTCATTTACAACGGCGTGTCCACAAGGCGGCGACATTTCCCCGTTACCGGTGGCTGCGCGGCGGGTGAGTGACAGAGCTTATCCGAGCGGCTGGAACTCTGCGCCGGCGTGGTCGAGCGTGAGGCCTCGGCCCTTTGGCTGCCTGGTACCTAAAACACTTCCATTGATCCAGCCACGGAGGGTGCTGGCTGGTGGCTCCATACCTCCATAGCTCCATAGCACCAGAGCTCCATAGCTCCATAGCACCAGAGCTCCATGGCTTCAGAGCTCCATAGCACCATAGCTCCATACCTCCAGAGCTCCAGGGCTCCAAAGCTCCATACCTCCAGAGCTCCATACCTCCAGAGCTCCATACCTCCAGAGCTCCATAGCTCCATAGCACCAGAGCTCCATAGCTCCATAGCACCAGAGCTCCATAGCACCATAGCTCCATAGCACCAGAGCTCCATAGCTCCATAGCACCAGAGCTCCATAGCTCCATAGCACCAGAGCTCCATAGCTCCATAGCACCAGAGCTCCATACTTCCAGAGCTCCATAGCTCCATAGCTCCATAGCACCAGAGCTCCATAGCTCCATAGCACCAGAGCTCCATAGCTCCATAGCACCAGAGCTCCATACTTCCATAGCTCCATAGCTCCATACCTCCAGAGCTCCATAGCTCCATACCTCCAGAGCTCCATAGCTCCAGAGCTCCATAGCTCCATAGCACCAGAGCTCCATAGCTCCATAGCACCAGAGCTCCATACTTCCATAGCTCCAGGGCTCCATAGCTCCAGGGCTCCATAGCTCCATACCTCCAGAGCTCCATAGCTCCATACCTCCAGAGCTCCATAGCTCCATACTTCCAGAGCTCCATAGCTCCATAGCACCAGAGCTCCATAGCTCCATAGCACCAGAGCTCCATAGCTCCATAGCACCAGAGCTCCATAGCTCCATAGCACCAGAGCTCCATAGCTCCATAGCTCCAGGGCTCCATAGCTCCATAGCTCCAGGGCTCCATAGCTCCATAGCTCCAGGGCTCCATAGCTCCAGGGCTCCAGGGCTCCATAGCTCCATACCTCCAGAGCTCCATAGCTCCATACTTCCAGAGCTCCATAGCTCCATAGCTCCATACTTCCATAGCTCCATAGCTCCATACTTCCATAGCACCAGAGCTCCATACCTCCAGAGCTCCATAGCTCCAGCCTGGGTGGCTGGTGGCTCCATAGCTCCATACTTCCATAGCTCCAGTCAGAGAGTTGGCGAAAATTGCACTAAGTGCGAAAGCCCATTCATTTACAACGGCGTGTCCACAAGGCGGCGACATTTCCCCGTTACCGGTGGCTGCGCGGCGGGTGAGTGACAGAGCTTATCCGAGCGGCTGGAACTCTGCGCCGGCGTGGTCGAGCGTGAGGCCTCGGCCCTTTGGCTGCCTGGTACCTAAAACACTTCCATTGATCCAGCCACGGAGGGTGCTGGCTGGTGGCTCCATACCTCCATAGCTCCATAGCACCAGAGCTCCATAGCTCCATAGCACCAGAGCTCCATGGCTTCAGAGCTCCATAGCACCATAGCTCCATACCTCCAGAGCTCCAGGGCTCCATAGCTCCATACCTCCAGAGCTCCATACCTCCAGAGCTCCATACCTCCAGAGCTCCATAGCACCAGAGCTCCATGGCTTCAGAGCTCCATAGCACCATAGCTCCATACCTCCAGAGCTCCAGGGCTCCATAGCTCCATACCTCCAGAGCTCCATACCTCCAGAGCTCCATACCTCCAGAGCTCCATAGCACCAGAGCTCCATGGCTTCAGAGCTCCATAGCACCATAGCTCCATACCTCCAGAGCTCCAGGGCTCCATAGCTCCATACCTCCAGAGCTCCATACCTCCAGAGCTCCATACCTCCAGAGCTCCAGAGCTCCATAGCACCAGAGCTCCATGGCTTCAGAGCTCCATAGCACCATAGCTCCATACCTCCAGAGCTCCAGGGCTCCATAGCTCCATACCTCCAGAGCTCCATACCTCCAGAGCTCCAGAGCTCCATAGCACCAGAGCTCCATGGCTTCAGAGCTCCATAGCACCATAGCTCCATACCTCCAGAGCTCCAGGGCTCCATAGCTCCATACCTCCAGAGCTCCATACCTCCAGAGCTCCATACCTCCAGAGCTCCATAGCTCCATAGCACCAGAGCTCCATAGCTCCATAGCACCAGAGCTCCATAGCACCAGAGCTCCATAGCACCAGAGCTCCATAGCTCCATAGCACCAGAGCTCCATAGCTCCATAGCACCAGAGCTCCATAGCTCCATAGCACCAGAGCTCCATACTTCCAGAGCTCCATAGCTCCATAGCTCCATAGCACCAGAGCTCCATAGCTCCATAGCACCAGAGCTCCATGGCTTCAGAGCTCCATAGCACCATAGCTCCATACCTCCAGAGCTCCAGGGCTCCATAGCTCCATACCTCCAGAGCTCCATACCTCTAGAGCTCCATACCTCCAGAGCTCCATAGCACCAGAGCTCCATAGCTCCATAGCACCAGAGCTCCATAGCACCAGAGCTCCATAGCACCAGAGCTCCATAGCTCCATAGCACCAGAGCTCCATAGCTCCATAGCACCAGAGCTCCATACTTCCAGAGCTCCATAGCTCCATAGCTCCATAGCACCAGAGCTCCATAGCTCCATAGCACCAGAGCTCCATAGCTCCATAGCACCAGAGCTCCATACTTCCATAGCTCCATAGCTCCATACCTCCAGAGCTCCATAGCTCCATAGCTCCATACCTCCAGAGCTCCATAGCTCCAGAGCTCCATAGCTCCATAGCTCCATAGCACCAGAGCTCCATAGCTCCATAGCACCAGAGCTCCATACTTCCATAGCTCCAGGGCTCCATAGCTCCAGGGCTCCATACCTCCAGAGCTCCATAGCTCCATACTTCCAGAGCTCCATAGCTCCATACTTCCATAGCTCCATACTTCCATACCTCCATAGCTCCATACTTCCATAGCACCAGAGCTCCATACTTCCATAGCACCAGAGCTCCATACCTCCAGAGCTCCAGAGCTCCAGCCTGGGTGGCTGGTGGCTCCATAGCTCCATACTTCCATAGCTCTAAGTCAGAGAGTTGGCGAAAATTGCACTAAGTGCGAAAGCCCATTCATTTACAACGGCGTGTCCACAAGGCGGCGACATTTCCCCGTTACCGGTGGCTGCGCGGCGGGTGAGTGACAGAGCTTATCCGAGCGGCTGGAACTCTGCGCCGGCGTGGTCGAGCGTGAGGCCTCGGCCCTTTGGCTGCCTGGTACCTAAAACACTTCCATTGATCCAGCCACGGAGGGTGCTGGCTGGTGGCTCCATACCTCCATAGCTCCATAGCACCAGAGCTCCATAGCTCCATAGCACCAGAGCTCCATGGCTTCAGAGCTCCATAGCACCATAGCTCCATACCTCCAGAGCTCCAGGGCTCCATAGCTCCATACCTCCAGAGCTCCATACCTCCAGAGCTCCATACCTCCAGAGCTCCATAGCACCAGAGCTCCATGGCTTCAGAGCTCCATAGCACCATAGCTCCATACCTCCAGAGCTCCAGGGCTCCATAGCTCCATAGCTCCATACCTCCAGAGCTCCATACCTCCAGAGCTCCATACCTCCAGAGCTCCATAGCACCAGAGCTCCATGGCTTCAGAGCTCCATAGCACCATAGCTCCATACCTCCAGAGCTCCAGGGCTCCATACCTCCAGAGCTCCATACCTCCAGAGCTCCAGAGCTCCATAGCACCAGAGCTCCATGGCTTCAGAGCTCCATAGCACCATAGCTCCATACCTCCAGAGCTCCAGGGCTCCATAGCTCCATACCTCCATAGCTCCATAGCACCAGAGCTCCATAGCTCCATAGCACCAGAGCTCCATGGCTTCAGAGCTCCATAGCACCATAGCTCCATACCTCCAGAGCTCCAGGGCTCCAAAGCTCCATACCTCCAGAGCTCCATACCTCCAGAGCTCCATACCTCCAGAGCTCCATAGCTCCATAGCACCAGAGCTCCATAGCTCCATAGCACCAGAGCTCCATAGCACCATAGCTCCATAGCACCAGAGCTCCATAGCTCCATAGCACCAGAGCTCCATAGCTCCATAGCACCAGAGCTCCATAGCTCCATAGCACCAGAGCTCCATACTTCCAGAGCTCCATAGCTCCATAGCTCCATAGCACCAGAGCTCCATAGCTCCATAGCACCAGAGCTCCATAGCTCCATAGCACCAGAGCTCCATACTTCCATAGCTCCATAGCTCCATACCTCCAGAGCTCCATAGCTCCATACCTCCAGAGCTCCATAGCTCCATAGCACCAGAGCTCCATAGCTCCATAGCACCAGAGCTCCATACTTCCATAGCTCCAGGGCTCCATAGCTCCAGGGCTCCATAGCTCCATACCTCCAGAGCTCCATAGCTCCATACCTCCAGAGCTCCATAGCTCCATACTTCCAGAGCTCCATAGCTCCATAGCACCAGAGCTCCATAGCTCCATAGCACCAGAGCTCCATAGCTCCATAGCACCAGAGCTCCATAGCTCCATAGCACCAGAGCTCCATAGCTCCATAGCTCCAGGGCTCCATAGCTCCATAGCTCCAGAGCTCCATAGCTCCATAGCTCCAGGGCTCCATAGCTCCAGGGCTCCAGGGCTCCATAGCTCCATACCTCCAGAGCTCCATAGCTCCATACTTCCAGAGCTCCATAGCTCCATAGCTCCATACTTCCATAGCTCCATAGCTCCATACTTCCATAGCACCAGAGCTCCATACCTCCAGAGCTCCATAGCTCCAGCCTGGGTGGCTGGTGGCTCCATAGCTCCATACTTCCATAGCTCCAGTCAGAGAGTTGGCGAAAATTGCACTAAGTGCGAAAGCCCATTCATTTACAACGGCGTGTCCACAAGGCGGCGACATTTCCCCGTTACCGGTGGCTGCGCGGCGGGTGAGTGACAGAGCTTATCCGAGCGGCTGGAACTCTGCGCCGGCGTGGTCGAGCGTGAGGCCTCGGCCCTTTGGCTGCCTGGTACCTAAAACACTTCCATTGATCCAGCCACGGAGGGTGCTGGCTGGTGGCTCCATACCTCCATAGCTCCATAGCACCAGAGCTCCATAGCTCCATAGCACCAGAGCTCCATGGCTTCAGAGCTCCATAGCACCATAGCTCCATACCTCCAGAGCTCCAGGGCTCCATAGCTCCATACCTCCAGAGCTCCATACCTCCAGAGCTCCATACCTCCAGAGCTCCATAGCACCAGAGCTCCATGGCTTCAGAGCTCCATAGCACCATAGCTCCATACCTCCAGAGCTCCAGGGCTCCATAGCTCCATACCTCCAGAGCTCCATACCTCCAGAGCTCCATACCTCCAGAGCTCCATAGCACCAGAGCTCCATGGCTTCAGAGCTCCATAGCACCATAGCTCCATACCTCCAGAGCTCCAGGGCTCCATAGCTCCATACCTCCAGAGCTCCATACCTCCAGAGCTCCATACCTCCAGAGCTCCAGAGCTCCATAGCACCAGAGCTCCATGGCTTCAGAGCTCCATAGCACCATAGCTCCATACCTCCAGAGCTCCAGGGCTCCATAGCTCCATACCTCCAGAGCTCCATACCTCCAGAGCTCCAGAGCTCCATAGCACCAGAGCTCCATGGCTTCAGAGCTCCATAGCACCATAGCTCCATACCTCCAGAGCTCCAGGGCTCCATAGCTCCATACCTCCAGAGCTCCATACCTCCAGAGCTCCATACCTCCAGAGCTCCATAGCTCCATAGCACCAGAGCTCCATAGCTCCATAGCACCAGAGCTCCATAGCACCAGAGCTCCATAGCACCAGAGCTCCATAGCTCCATAGCACCAGAGCTCCATAGCTCCATAGCACCAGAGCTCCATAGCTCCATAGCACCAGAGCTCCATACTTCCAGAGCTCCATAGCTCCATAGCTCCATAGCACCAGAGCTCCATAGCTCCATAGCACCAGAGCTCCATGGCTTCAGAGCTCCATAGCACCATAGCTCCATACCTCCAGAGCTCCAGGGCTCCATAGCTCCATACCTCCAGAGCTCCATACCTCCAGAGCTCCATACCTCCAGAGCTCCATAGCACCAGAGCTCCATAGCTCCATAGCACCAGAGCTCCATAGCACCAGAGCTCCATAGCACCAGAGCTCCATAGCTCCATAGCACCAGAGCTCCATAGCTCCATAGCACCAGAGCTCCATACTTCCAGAGCTCCATAGCTCCATAGCTCCATAGCACCAGAGCTCCATAGCTCCATAGCACCAGAGCTCCATAGCTCCATAGCACCAGAGCTCCATGGCTTCAGAGCTCCATAGCACCATAGCTCCATACCTCCAGAGCTCCAGGGCTCCATAGCTCCATACCTCCAGAGCTCCATAGCTCCATAGCACCAGAGCTCCATAGCTCCATAGCACCAGAGCTCCATGGCTTCAGAGCTCCATAGCACCATAGCTCCATACCTCCAGAGCTCCAGGGCTCCATAGCTCCATACCTCCAGAGCTCCATACCTCCAGAGCTCCATACCTCCAGAGCTCCATAGCACCAGAGCTCCATGGCTTCAGAGCTCCATAGCACCATAGCTCCATACCTCCAGAGCTCCAGGGCTCCATAGCTCCATACCTCCAGAGCTCCATACCTCCAGAGCTCCAGAGCTCCATAGCACCAGAGCTCCATGGCTTCAGAGCTCCATAGCACCATAGCTCCATACCTCCAGAGCTCCAGGGCTCCATAGCTCCATACCTCCAGAGCTCCATACCTCCAGAGCTCCAGAGCTCCATAGCACCAGAGCTCCATGGCTTCAGAGCTCCATAGCACCATAGCTCCATACCTCCAGAGCTCCAGGGCTCCATAGCTCCATACCTCCAGAGCTCCATACCTCCAGAGCTCCAGAGCTCCATAGCACCAGAGCTCCATGGCTTCAGAGCTCCATAGCACCATAGCTCCATACCTCCAGAGCTCCAGGGCTCCAAAGCTCCATACCTCCAGAGCTCCATACCTCCAGAGCTCCATACCTCCAGAGCTCCATAGCTCCATAGCACCAGAGCTCCATAGCTCCATAGCACCAGAGCTCCATAGCACCAGAGCTCCATAGCACCAGAGCTCCATAGCTCCATAGCACCAGAGCTCCATAGCTCCATAGCTCCATAGCACCAGAGCTCCATAGCTCCATAGCACCAGAGCTCCATACTTCCAGAGCTCCATAGCTCCATAGCTCCATAGCACCAGAGCTCCATAGCTCCATAGCACCAGAGCTCCATAGCTCCATAGCACCAGAGCTCCATACTTCCATAGCTCCATAGCTCCATACCTCCAGAGCTCCATAGCTCCATAGCTCCATACCTCCAGAGCTCCATAGCTCCAGAGCTCCATAGCTCCATAGCACCAGAGCTCCATAGCTCCATAGCACCAGAGCTCCATACTTCCATAGCTCCAGGGCTCCATAGCTCCAGGGCTCCATAGCTCCATACCTCCAGAGCTCCATAGCTCCATACTTCCAGAGCTCCAGAGCTCCATGGCTTCAGAGCTCCATAGCACCATAGCTCCATACCTCCAGAGCTCCAGGGCTCCATAGCTCCATACCTCCAGAGCTCCATACCTCCATAGCTCCATACCTCCAGAGCTCCAGAGCTCCATAGCACCAGAGCTCCATGGCTTCAGAGCTCCATAGCACCATAGCTCCATACCTCCAGAGCTCCAGGGCTCCATAGCTCCATACCTCCAGAGCTCCATACCTCCAGAGCTCCAGAGCTCCATAGCACCAGAGCTCCATGGCTTCAGAGCTCCATAGCACCATAGCTCCATACCTCCAGAGCTCCAGGGCTCCATAGCTCCATACCTCCAGAGCTCCATACCTCCAGAGCTCCAGAGCTCCATAGCACCAGAGCTCCATGGCTTCAGAGCTCCATAGCACCATAGCTCCATACCTCCAGAGCTCCAGGGCTCCAAAGCTCCATACCTCCAGAGCTCCATACCTCCAGAGCTCCATACCTCCAGAGCTCCATAGCTCCATAGCACCAGAGCTCCATAGCTCCATAGCACCAGAGCTCCATAGCACCAGAGCTCCATAGCACCAGAGCTCCATAGCTCCATAGCACCAGAGCTCCATAGCTCCATAGCACCAGAGCTCCATAGCTCCATAGCACCAGAGCTCCATACTTCCAGAGCTCCATAGCTCCATAGCTCCATAGCACCAGAGCTCCATAGCTCCATAGCACCAGAGCTCCATAGCTCCATAGCACCAGAGCTCCATACTTCCATAGCTCCATAGCTCCATACCTCCAGAGCTCCATAGCTCCATAGCTCCATACCTCCAGAGCTCCATAGCTCCAGAGCTCCATAGCTCCATAGCACCAGAGCTCCATAGCTCCATAGCTCCATAGCACCAGAGCTCCATACTTCCATAGCTCCAGGGCTCCATAGCTCCATACCTCCAGAGCTCCATAGCTCCATACTTCCAGAGCTCCATAGCTCCATAGCACCAGAGCTCCATAGCTCCATAGCACCAGAGCTCCATAGCTCCATAGCACCAGAGCTCCATAGCTCCATAGCACCAGAGCTCCATAGCTCCATAGCTCCAGGGCTCCATAGCTCCATAGCTCCAGGGCTCCATAGCTCCATAGCTCCAGGGCTCCATAGCTCCATAGCTCCATACCTCCAGAGCTCCATACCTCCAGAGCTCCATACCTCCATAGCACCAGAGCTCCATAGCTCCAGGGCTCCAGGGCTCCATAGCTCCATACCTCCAGAGCTCCATAGCTCCATACTTCCAGAGCTCCATAGCTCCATAGCTCCATACTTCCATAGCTCCATAGCTCCATACTTCCATAGCACCTGAGCTCCATACCTCCAGAGCTCCATAGCTCCAGCCTGGGTGGCTGGTGGCTCCATAGCTCCATACTTCCATAGCTCTAAGTCAGAGAGTTGGCGAAAATTGCACTAAGTGCGAAAGCCCATTCATTTACAACGGCGTGTCCGCCAGGCGGCGACATTTCCCCGTTACCGGTGGCTGCGCGGCGGGTGAGTGACAGAGCTTATCCGAGCGGCTGGAACTCTGCGCCGGCGTGGTCGAGCGTGAGGCCTCGGCCCTTTGGCTGCCTGGTAACTAAAACACTTCCATTGATCCAGCCACGGAGGGTGCTGGCTGGTGGCTCCATACCTCCATAGCTCCATAGCACCAGAGCTCCATAGCTCCATAGCACCAGAGCTCCATGGCTTCAGAGCTCCATAGCACCATAGCTCCATACCTCCAGAGCTCCAGGGCTCCATAGCGCCATACCTCCAGAGCTCCATACCTCCAGAGCTCCATACCTCCAGAGCTCCATAGCACCAGAGCTCCATGGCTTCAGAGCTCCATAGCACCATAGCTCCATACCTCCAGAGCTCCAGGGCTCCATAGCTCCATACCTCCAGAGCTCCATACCTCCAGAGCTCCATACCTCCAGAGCTCCATAGCACCAGAGCTCCATGGCTTCAGAGCTCCATAGCACCATAGCTCCATACCTCCAGAGCTCCAGGGCTCCATAGCTCCATACCTCCAGAGCTCCATACCTCCAGAGCTCCATACCTCCAGAGCTCCATAGCACCAGAGCTCCATGGCTTCAGAGCTCCATAGCACCATAGCTCCATACCTCCAGAGCTCCAGGGCTCCATAGCTCCATAGCTCCATACCTCCAGAGCTCCATACCTCCAGAGCTCCATACCTCCAGAGCTCCATAGCACCAGAGCTCCATGGCTTCAGAGCTCCATAGCACCATAGCTCCATACCTCCAGAGCTCCAGGGCTCCATACCTCCAGAGCTCCATACCTCCAGAGCTCCAGAGCTCCATAGCACCAGAGCTCCATGGCTTCAGAGCTCCATAGCACCATAGCTCCATACCTCCAGAGCTCCAGGGCTCCATAGCTCCATACCTCCATAGCTCCATAGCACCAGAGCTCCATAGCTCCATAGCACCAGAGCTCCATGGCTTCAGAGCTCCATAGCACCATAGCTCCATACCTCCAGAGCTCCAGGGCTCCAAAGCTCCATACCTCCAGAGCTCCATACCTCCAGAGCTCCATACCTCCAGAGCTCCATAGCTCCATAGCACCAGAGCTCCATAGCTCCATAGCACCAGAGCTCCATAGCACCATAGCTCCATAGCACCAGAGCTCCATAGCTCCATAGCACCAGAGCTCCATAGCTCCATAGCACCAGAGCTCCATAGCTCCATAGCACCAGAGCTCCATACTTCCAGAGCTCCATAGCTCCATAGCTCCATAGCACCAGAGCTCCATAGCTCCATAGCACCAGAGCTCCATAGCTCCATAGCACCAGAGCTCCATACTTCCATAGCTCCATAGCTCCATACCTCCAGAGCTCCATAGCTCCATACCTCCAGAGCTCCATAGCTCCAGAGCTCCATAGCTCCATAGCACCAGAGCTCCATAGCTCCATAGCACCAGAGCTCCATACTTCCATAGCTCCAGGGCTCCATAGCTCCAGGGCTCCATAGCTCCATACCTCCAGAGCTCCATAGCTCCATACCTCCAGAGCTCCATAGCTCCATACTTCCAGAGCTCCATAGCTCCATAGCACCAGAGCTCCATAGCTCCATAGCACCAGAGCTCCATAGCTCCATAGCACCAGAGCTCCATAGCTCCATAGCACCAGAGCTCCATAGCTCCATAGCTCCAGGGCTCCATAGCTCCATAGCTCCAGGGCTCCATAGCTCCATAGCTCCAGGGCTCCATAGCTCCAGGGCTCCAGGGCTCCATAGCTCCATACCTCCAGAGCTCCATAGCTCCATACTTCCAGAGCTCCATAGCTCCATAGCTCCATACTTCCATAGCTCCATAGCTCCATACTTCCATAGCACCAGAGCTCCATACCTCCAGAGCTCCATAGCTCCAGCCTGGGTGGCTGGTGGCTCCATAGCTCCATACTTCCATAGCTCCAGTCAGAGAGTTGGCGAAAATTGCACTAAGTGCGAAAGCCCATTCATTTACAACGGCGTGTCCACAAGGCGGCGACATTTCCCCGTTACCGGTGGCTGCGCGGCGGGTGAGTGACAGAGCTTATCCGAGCGGCTGGAACTCTGCGCCGGCGTGGTCGAGCGTGAGGCCTCGGCCCTTTGGCTGCCTGGTACCTAAAACACTTCCATTGATCCAGCCACGGAGGGTGCTGGCTGGTGGCTCCATACCTCCATAGCTCCATAGCACCAGAGCTCCATAGCTCCATAGCACCAGAGCTCCATGGCTTCAGAGCTCCATAGCACCATAGCTCCATACCTCCAGAGCTCCAGGGCTCCATAGCTCCATACCTCCAGAGCTCCATACCTCCAGAGCTCCATACCTCCAGAGCTCCATAGCACCAGAGCTCCATGGCTTCAGAGCTCCATAGCACCATAGCTCCATACCTCCAGAGCTCCATAGCTCCATAGCACCAGAGCTCCATGGCTTCAGAGCTCCATAGCACCATAGCTCCATACCTCCAGAGCTCCAGGGCTCCATAGCGCCATACCTCCAGAGCTCCATACCTCCAGAGCTCCATACCTCCAGAGCTCCATAGCACCAGAGCTCCATAGCTCCATAGCACCAGAGCTCCATAGCACCAGAGCTCCATAGCACCAGAGCTCCATAGCTCCATAGCACCAGAGCTCCATAGCTCCATAGCACCAGAGCTCCATACTTCCAGAGCTCCATAGCTCCATAGCTCCATAGCACCAGAGCTCCATAGCTCCATAGCACCAGAGCTCCATAGCTCCATAGCACCAGAGCTCCATACTTCCATAGCTCCATAGCTCCATACCTCCAGAGCTCCATAGCTCCATAGCTCCATACCTCCAGAGCTCCATAGCTCCAGAGCTCCATAGCTCCATAGCTCCATAGCACCAGAGCTCCATAGCTCCATAGCACCAGAGCTCCATACTTCCATAGCTCCAGGGCTCCATAGCTCCAGGGCTCCATACCTCCAGAGCTCCATAGCTCCATACTTCCAGAGCTCCATAGCTCCATACTTCCATAGCTCCATACTTCCATACCTCCATAGCTCCATACTTCCATAGCACCAGAGCTCCATACTTCCATAGCACCAGAGCTCCATACCTCCAGAGCTCCAGCCTGGGTGGCTGGTGGCTCCATAGCTCCATAGCTCCATACCTCCAGAGCTCCATACCTCCAGAGCTCCATACCTCCAGAGCTCCATAGCTCCATAGCACCAGAGCTCCATAGCTCCATAGCACCAGAGCTCCATAGCACCAGAGCTCCATAGCACCAGAGCTCCATAGCTCCATAGCACCAGAGCTCCATAGCTCCATAGCACCAGAGCTCCATAGCTCCATAGCACCAGAGCTCCATACTTCCAGAGCTCCATAGCTCCATAGCTCCATAGCACCAGAGCTCCATAGCTCCATAGCACCAGAGCTCCATGGCTTCAGAGCTCCATAGCACCATAGCTCCATACCTCCAGAGCTCCAGGGCTCCATAGCGCCATACCTCCAGAGCTCCATACCTCCAGAGCTCCATACCTCCAGAGCTCCATAGCACCAGAGCTCCATAGCTCCATAGCACCAGAGCTCCATAGCACCAGAGCTCCATAGCACCAGAGCTCCATAGCTCCATAGCACCAGAGCTCCATAGCTCCATAGCACCAGAGCTCCATACTTCCAGAGCTCCATAGCTCCATAGCTCCATAGCACCAGAGCTCCATAGCTCCATAGCACCAGAGCTCCATAGCTCCATAGCACCAGAGCTCCATACTTCCATAGCTCCATAGCTCCATACCTCCAGAGCTCCATAGCTCCATAGCTCCATACCTCCAGAGCTCCATAGCTCCAGAGCTCCATAGCTCCATAGCTCCATAGCACCAGAGCTCCATAGCTCCATAGCACCAGAGCTCCATACTTCCATAGCTCCAGGGCTCCATAGCTCCAGGGCTCCATACCTCCAGAGCTCCATAGCTCCATACTTCCAGAGCTCCATAGCTCCATACTTCCATAGCTCCATACTTCCATACCTCCATAGCTCCATACTTCCATAGCACCAGAGCTCCATACTTCCATAGCACCAGAGCTCCATACCTCCAGAGCTCCAGCCTGGGTGGCTGGTGGCTCCATAGCTCCATACTTCCATAGCTCTAAGTCAGAGAGTTGGCGAAAATTGCACTAAGTGCGAAAGCCCATTCATTTACAACGGCGTGTCCACAAGGCGGCGACATTTCCCCGTTACCGGTGGCTGCGCGGCGGGTGAGTGACAGAGCTTATCCGAGCGGCTGGAACTCTGCGCCGGCGTGGTCGAGCGTGAGGCCTCGGCCCTTTGGCTGCCTGGTACCTAAAACACTTCCATTGATCCAGCCACGGAGGGTGCTGGCTGGTGGCTCCATACCTCCATAGCTCCATAGCACCAGAGCTCCATGGCTTCAGAGCTCCATAGCACCATAGCTCCATACCTCCAGAGCTCCAGGGCTCCATAGCTCCATACCTCCAGAGCTCCATACCTCCAGAGCTCCATACCTCCAGAGCTCCATAGCACCAGAGCTCCATGGCTTCAGAGCTCCATAGCACCATAGCTCCATACCTCCAGAGCTCCAGGGCTCCATAGCTCCATAGCTCCATACCTCCAGAGCTCCATACCTCCAGAGCTCCATACCTCCAGAGCTCCATAGCACCAGAGCTCCATGGCTTCAGAGCTCCATAGCACCATAGCTCCATACCTCCAGAGCTCCAGGGCTCCATACCTCCAGAGCTCCATACCTCCAGAGCTCCAGAGCTCCATAGCACCAGAGCTCCATGGCTTCAGAGCTCCATAGCACCATAGCTCCATACCTCCAGAGCTCCAGGGCTCCATAGCTCCATACCTCCATAGCTCCATAGCACCAGAGCTCCATAGCTCCATAGCACCAGAGCTCCATGGCTTCAGAGCTCCATAGCACCATAGCTCCATACCTCCAGAGCTCCAGGGCTCCAAAGCTCCATACCTCCAGAGCTCCATACCTCCAGAGCTCCATACCTCCAGAGCTCCATAGCTCCATAGCACCAGAGCTCCATAGCTCCATAGCACCAGAGCTCCATAGCACCATAGCTCCATAGCACCAGAGCTCCATAGCTCCATAGCACCAGAGCTCCATAGCTCCATAGCACCAGAGCTCCATAGCTCCATAGCACCAGAGCTCCATACTTCCAGAGCTCCATAGCTCCATAGCTCCATAGCACCAGAGCTCCATAGCTCCATAGCACCAGAGCTCCATAGCTCCATAGCACCAGAGCTCCATACTTCCATAGCTCCATAGCTCCATACCTCCAGAGCTCCATAGCTCCATACCTCCAGAGCTCCATAGCTCCAGAGCTCCATAGCTCCATAGCACCAGAGCTCCATAGCTCCATAGCACCAGAGCTCCATACTTCCATAGCTCCAGGGCTCCATAGCTCCAGGGCTCCATAGCTCCATACCTCCAGAGCTCCATAGCTCCATACCTCCAGAGCTCCATAGCTCCATACTTCCAGAGCTCCATAGCTCCATAGCACCAGAGCTCCATAGCTCCATAGCACCAGAGCTCCATAGCTCCATAGCACCAGAGCTCCATAGCTCCATAGCACCAGAGCTCCATAGCTCCATAGCTCCAGGGCTCCATAGCTCCATAGCTCCAGGGCTCCATAGCTCCATAGCTCCAGGGCTCCATAGCTCCAGGGCTCCAGGGCTCCATAGCTCCATACCTCCAGAGCTCCATAGCTCCATACTTCCAGAGCTCCATAGCTCCATAGCTCCATACTTCCATAGCTCCATAGCTCCATACTTCCATAGCACCAGAGCTCCATACCTCCAGAGCTCCATAGCTCCAGCCTGGGTGGCTGGTGGCTCCATAGCTCCATACTTCCATAGCTCCAGTCAGAGAGTTGGCGAAAATTGCACTAAGTGCGAAAGCCCATTCATTTACAACGGCGTGTCCACAAGGCGGCGACATTTCCCCGTTACCGGTGGCTGCGCGGCGGGTGAGTGACAGAGCTTATCCGAGCGGCTGGAACTCTGCGCCGGCGTGGTCGAGCGTGAGGCCTCGGCCCTTTGGCTGCCTGGTACCTAAAACACTTCCATTGATCCAGCCACGGAGGGTGCTGGCTGGTGGCTCCATACCTCCATAGCTCCATAGCACCAGAGCTCCATAGCTCCATAGCACCAGAGCTCCATGGCTTCAGAGCTCCATAGCACCATAGCTCCATACCTCCAGAGCTCCAGGGCTCCATAGCTCCATACCTCCAGAGCTCCATACCTCCAGAGCTCCATACCTCCAGAGCTCCATAGCACCAGAGCTCCATGGCTTCAGAGCTCCATAGCACCATAGCTCCATACCTCCAGAGCTCCAGGGCTCCATAGCTCCATACCTCCAGAGCTCCATACCTCCAGAGCTCCATACCTCCAGAGCTCCATAGCACCAGAGCTCCATGGCTTCAGAGCTCCATAGCACCATAGCTCCATACCTCCAGAGCTCCAGGGCTCCATAGCTCCATACCTCCAGAGCTCCATACCTCCAGAGCTCCATACCTCCAGAGCTCCAGAGCTCCATAGCACCAGAGCTCCATGGCTTCAGAGCTCCATAGCACCAAAGCTCCATACCTCCAGAGCTCCAGGGCTCCATAGCTCCATACCTCCAGAGCTCCATACCTCCAGAGCTCCAGAGCTCCATAGCACCAGAGCTCCATGGCTTCAGAGCTCCATAGCACCATAGCTCCATACCTCCAGAGCTCCAGGGCTCCATAGCTCCATACCTCCAGAGCTCCATACCTCCAGAGCTCCATACCTCCAGAGCTCCATAGCTCCATAGCACCAGAGCTCCATAGCTCCATAGCACCAGAGCTCCATAGCACCAGAGCTCCATAGCACCAGAGCTCCATAGCTCCATAGCACCAGAGCTCCATAGCTCCATAGCACCAGAGCTCCATAGCTCCATAGCACCAGAGCTCCATACTTCCAGAGCTCCATAGCTCCATAGCTCCATAGCACCAGAGCTCCATAGCTCCATAGCACCAGAGCTCCATGGCTTCAGAGCTCCATAGCACCATAGCTCCATACCTCCAGAGCTCCAGGGCTCCATAGCTCCATACCTCCAGAGCTCCATACCTCCAGAGCTCCATACCTCCAGAGCTCCATAGCACCAGAGCTCCATAGCTCCATAGCACCAGAGCTCCATAGCACCAGAGCTCCATAGCACCAGAGCTCCATAGCTCCATAGCACCAGAGCTCCATAGCTCCATAGCACCAGAGCTCCATACTTCCAGAGCTCCATAGCTCCATAGCTCCATAGCACCAGAGCTCCATAGCTCCATAGCACCAGAGCTCCATAGCTCCATAGCACCAGAGCTCCATACTTCCATAGCTCCATAGCTCCATACCTCCAGAGCTCCATAGCTCCATAGCTCCATACCTCCAGAGCTCCATAGCTCCAGAGCTCCATAGCTCCATAGCTCCATAGCACCAGAGCTCCATAGCTCCATAGCACCAGAGCTCCATACTTCCATAGCTCCAGGGCTCCATAGCTCCAGGGCTCCATACCTCCAGAGCTCCATAGCTCCATACTTCCAGAGCTCCATAGCTCCATACTTCCATAGCTCCATACTTCCATACCTCCATAGCTCCATACTTCCATAGCACCAGAGCTCCATACTTCCATAGCACCAGAGTTCCATACCTCCAGAGCTCCAGAGCTCCAGCCTGGGTGGCTGGTGGCTCCATAGCTCCATACTTCCATAGCTCTAAGTCAGAGAGTTGGCGAAAATTGCACTAAGTGCGAAAGCCCATTCATTTACAACGGCGTGTCCACAAGGCGGCGACATTTCCCCGTTACCGGTGGCTGCGCGGCGGGTGAGTGACAGAGCTTATCCGAGCGGCTGGAACTCTGCGCCGGCGTGGTCGAGCGTGAGGCCTCGGCCCTTTGGCTGCCTGGTACCTAAAACACTTCCATTGATCCAGCCACGGAGGGTGCTGGCTGGTGGCTCCATACCTCCATAGCTCCATAGCACCAGAGCTCCATAGCTCCATAGCACCAGAGCTCCATGGCTTCAGAGCTCCATAGCACCATAGCTCCATACCTCCAGAGCTCCAGGGCTCCAAAGCTCCATACCTCCAGAGCTCCATACCTCCAGAGCTCCATACCTCCAGAGCTCCATAGCTCCATAGCACCAGAGCTCCATAGCTCCATAGCATCAGAGCTCCATAGCACCATAGCTCCATAGCACCAGAGCTCCATAGCTCCATAGCACCAGAGCTCCATAGCTCCATAGCACCAGAGCTCCATAGCTCCATAGCACCAGAGCTCCATACTTCCAGAGCTCCATAGCTCCATAGCTCCATAGCACCAGAGCTCCATAGCTCCATAGCACCAGAGCTCCATAGCTCCATAGCACCAGAGCTCCATACTTCCATAGCTCCATAGCTCCATACCTCCAGAGCTCCATAGCTCCATACCTCCAGAGCTCCATAGCTCCAGAGCTCCATAGCCCCATAGCACCAGAGCTCCATAGCTCCATAGCACCAGAGCTCCATACTTCCATAGCTCCAGGGCTCCATAGCTCCAGGGCTCCATAGCTCCATACCTCCAGAGCTCCATAGCTCCATACCTCCAGAGCTCCATAGCTCCATACTTCCAGAGCTCCATAGCTCCATAGCACCAGAGCTCCATAGCTCCATAGCACCAGAGCTCCATAGCTCCATAGCACCAGAGCTCCATAGCTCCATAGCACCAGAGCTCCATAGCTCCATAGCTCCAGGGCTCCATAGCTCCATAGCTCCAGGGCTCCATAGCTCCATAGCTCCAGGGCTCCATAGCTCCAGGGCTCCAGGGCTCCATAGCTCCATACCTCCAGAGCTCCATAGCTCCATACTTCCAGAGCTCCATAGCTCCATAGCTCCATACTTCCATAGCTCCATAGCTCCATACTTCCATAGCACCAGAGCTCCATACCTCCAGAGCTCCATAGCTCCAGCCTGGGTGGCTGGTGGCTCCATAGCTCCATACTTCCATAGCTCCAGTCAGAGAGTTGGCGAAAATTGCACTAAGTGCGAAAGCCCATTCATTTACAACGGCGTGTCCACAAGGCGGCGACATTTCCCCGTTACCGGTGGCTGCGCGGCGGGTGAGTGACAGAGCTTATCCGAGCGGCTGGAACTCTGCGCCGGCGTGGTCGAGCGTGAGGCCTCGGCCCTTTGGCTGCCTGGTACCTAAAACACTTCCATTGATCCAGCCACGGAGGGTGCTGGCTGGTGGCTCCATACCTCCAGAGCTCCATAGCACCAGAGCTCCATAGCTCCATAGCACCAGAGCTCCATGGCTTCAGAGCTCCATAGCACCATAGCTCCATACCTCCAGAGCTCCAGGGCTCCATAGCTCCATACCTCCAGAGCTCCATACCTCCAGAGCTCCATACCTCCAGAGCTCCATAGCACCAGAGCTCCATGGCTTCAGAGCTCCATAGCACCATAGCTCCATACCTCCAGAGCTCCAGGGCTCCATAGCTCCATACCTCCAGAGCTCCATACCTCCAGAGCTCCATACCTCCAGAGCTCCATAGCACCAGAGCTCCATGGCTTCAGAGCTCCATAGCACCATAGCTCCATACCTCCAGAGCTCCAGGGCTCCATAGCTCCATACCTCCAGAGCTCCATACCTCCAGAGCTCCATACCTCCAGAGCTCCAGAGCTCCATAGCACCAGAGCTCCATGGCTTCAGAGCTCCATAGCACCATAGCTCCATACCTCCAGAGCTCCAGGGCTCCATAGCTCCATACCTCCAGAGCTCCATACCTCCAGAGCTCCAGAGCTCCATAGCACCAGAGCTCCATGGCTTCAGAGCTCCATAGCACCATAGCTCCATACCTCCAGAGCTCCAGGGCTCCATAGCTCCATACCTCCAGAGCTCCATACCTCCAGAGCTCCATACCTCCAGAGCTCCATAGCTCCATAGCACCAGAGCTCCATAGCTCCATAGCACCAGAGCTCCATAGCACCAGAGCTCCATAGCACCAGAGCTCCATAGCTCCATAGCACCAGAGCTCCATAGCTCCATAGCACCAGAGCTCCATAGCTCCATAGCACCAGAGCTCCATACTTCCAGAGCTCCATAGCTCCATAGCTCCATAGCACCAGAGCTCCATAGCTCCATAGCACCAGAGCTCCATGGCTTCAGAGTTCCATAGCACCATAGCTCCATACCTCCAGAGCTCCAGGGCTCCATAGCTCCATACCTCCAGAGCTCCATACCTCCAGAGCTCCATACCTCCAGAGCTCCATAGCACCAGAGCTCCATAGCTCCATAGCACCAGAGCTCCATAGCACCAGAGCTCCATAGCACCAGAGCTCCATAGCTCCATAGCACCAGAGCTCCATAGCTCCATAGCACCAGAGCTCCATACTTCCAGAGCTCCATAGCTCCATAGCTCCATAGCACCAGAGCTCCATAGCTCCATAGCACCAGAGCTCCATAGCTCCATAGCACCAGAGCTCCATACTTCCATAGCTCCATAGCTCCATACCTCCAGAGCTCCATAGCTCCATAGATCCATACCTCCAGAGCTCCATAGCTCCAGAGCTCCATAGCTCCATAGCTCCATAGCACCAGAGCTCCATAGCTCCATAGCACCAGAGCTCCATACTTCCATAGCTCCAGGGCTCCATAGCTCCAGGGCTCCATACCTCCAGAGCTCCATAGCTCCATACTTCCAGAGCTCCATAGCTCCATACTTCCATAGCTCCATACTTCCATACCTCCATAGCTCCATACTTCCATAGCACCAGAGCTCCATACTTCCATAGCACCAGAGCTCCATACCTCCAGAGCTCCAGAGCTCCAGCCTGGGTGGCTGGTGGCTCCATAGCTCCATACTTCCATAGCTCTAAGTCAGAGAGTTGGCGAAAATTGCACTAAGTGCGAAAGCCCATTCATTTACAACGGCGTGTCCACAAGGCGGCGACATTTCCCCGTTACCGGTGGCTGCGCGGCGGGTGAGTGACAGAGCTTATCCGAGCGGCTGGAACTCTGCGCCGGCGTGGTCGAGCGTGAGGCCTCGGCCCTTTGGCTGCCTGGTACCTAAAACACTTCCATTGATCCAGCCACGGAGGGTGCTGGCTGGTGGCTCCATACCTCCATAGCTCCATAGCACCAGAGCTCCATAGCTCCATAGCACCAGAGCTCCATGGCTTCAGAGCTCCATAGCACCATAGCTCCATACCTCCAGAGCTCCAGGGCTCCATAGCTCCATACCTCCAGAGCTCCATACCTCCAGAGCTCCATACCTCCAGAGCTCCATAGCACCAGAGCTCCATGGCTTCAGAGCTCCATAGCACCATAGCTCCATACCTCCAGAGCTCCAGGGCTCCATAGCTCCATACCTCCAGAGCTCCATACCTCCAGAGCTCCATACCTCCAGAGCTCCAGAGCTCCATAGCACCAGAGCTCCATGGCTTCAGAGCTCCATAGCACCATAGCTCCATACCTCCAGAGCTCCAGGGCTCCATAGCTCCATACCTCCAGAGCTCCATACCTCCAGAGCTCCAGAGCTCCATAGCACCAGAGCTCCATGGCTTCAGAGCTCCATAGCACCATAGCTCCATACCTCCAGAGCTCCAGGGCTCCATAGCTCCATACCTCCAGAGCTCCATACCTCCAGAGCTCCAGAGCTCCATAGCACCAGAGCTCCATGGCTTCAGAGCTCCATAGCACCATAGCTCCATACCTCCAGAGCTCCAGGGCTCCAAAGCTCCATACCTCCAGAGCTCCATACCTCCAGAGCTCCATACCTCCAGAGCTCCATAGCTCCATAGCACCAGAGCTCCATAGCTCCATAGCACCAGAGCTCCATAGCACCAGAGCTCCATAGCACCAGAGCTCCATAGCTCCATAGCACCAGAGCTCCATAGCTCCATAGCACCAGAGCTCCATAGCTCCATAGCACCAGAGCTCCATACTTCCAGAGCTCCATAGCTCCATAGCTCCATAGCACCAGAGCTCCATAGCTCCATAGCACCAGAGCTCCATAGCTCCATAGCACCAGAGCTCCATACTTCCATAGCTCCATAGCTCCATACCTCCAGAGCTCCATAGCTCCATAGCTCCATACCTCCAGAGCTCCATAGCTCCAGAGCTCCATAGCTCCATAGCACCAGAGCTCCATAGCTCCATAGCACCAGAGCTCCATACTTCCATAGCTCCAGGGCTCCATAGCTCCAGGGCTCCATAGCTCCATACCTCCAGAGCTCCATAGCTCCATACTTCCAGAGCTCCATAGCTCCATAGCACCAGAGCTCCATAGCTCCATAGCACCAGAGCTCCATAGCTCCATAGCACCAGAGCTCCATAGCTCCATAGCACCAGAGCTCCATAGCTCCATAGCTCCAGGGCTCCATAGCTCCATAGCTCCAGGGCTCCATAGCTCCATAGCTCCAGGGCTCCATAGCTCCATAGCTCCATACCTCCAGAGCTCCATACCTCCAGAGCTCCATACCTCCATAGCACCAGAGCTCCATAGCTCCAGGGCTCCAGGGCTCCATAGCTCCATACCTCCAGAGCTCCATAGCTCCATACTTCCAGAGCTCCATAGCTCCATAGCTCCATACTTCCATAGCTCCATAGCTCCATACTTCCATAGCACCTGAGCTCCATACCTCCAGAGCTCCATAGCTCCAGCCTGGGTGGCTGGTGGCTCCATAGCTCCATACTTCCATAGCTCTAAGTCAGAGAGTTGGCGAAAATTGCACTAAGTGCGAAAGCCCATTCATTTACAACGGCGTGTCCGCCAGGCGGCGACATTTCCCCGTTACCGGTGGCTGCGCGGCGGGTGAGTGACAGAGCTTATCCGAGCGGCTGGAACTCTGCGCCGGCGTGGTCGAGCGTGAGGCCTCGGCCCTTTGGCTGCCTGGTACCTAAAACACTTCCATTGATCCAGCCACGGAGGGTGCTGGCTGGTGGCTCCATACCTCCATAGCTCCATAGCACCAGAGCTCCATAGCTCCATAGCACCAGAGCTCCATGGCTTCAGAGCTCCATAGCACCATAGCTCCATACCTCCAGAGCTCCAGGGCTCCATAGCTCCATACCTCCAGAGCTCCATACCTCCAGAGCTCCATACCTCCAGAGCTCCATAGCACCAGAGCTCCATGGCTTCAGAGCTCCATAGCACCATAGCTCCATACCTCCAGAGCTCCAGGGCTCCATAGCTCCATAGCTCCATACCTCCAGAGCTCCATACCTCCAGAGCTCCATACCTCCAGAGCTCCATAGCACCAGAGCTCCATGGCTTCAGAGCTCCATAGCACCATAGCTCCATACCTCCAGAGCTCCAGGGCTCCATAGCTCCATACCTCCAGAGCTCCATACCTCCAGAGCTCCATACCTCCAGAGCTCCATAGCACCAGAGCTCCATGGCTTCAGAGCTCCATAGCACCATAGCTCCATAGCACCAGAGCTCCATGGCTTCAGAGCTCCATAGCACCATAGCTCCATACCTCCAGAGCTCCAGGGCTCCATAGCTCCATACCTCCAGAGCTCCATACCTCCAGAGCTCCAGAGCTCCATAGCACCAGAGCTCCATGGCTTCAGAGCTCCATAGCACATTAGCTCCATACCTCCAGAGCTCCAGGGCTCCATAGCTCCATACCTCCAGAGCTCCATACCTCCAGAGCTCCAGAGCTCCATAGCACCAGAGCTCCATGGCTTCAGAGCTCCATAGCACCATAGCTCCATACCTCCAGAGCTCCAGGGCTCCAAAGCTCTATACCTCCAGAGCTCCATACCTCCAGAGCTCCATACCTCCAGAGCTCCATAGCTCCATAGCACCAGAGCTCCATAGCTCCATAGCACCAGAGCTCCATAGCACCAGAGCTCCATAGCTCCATAGCACCAGAGCTCCATAGCTCCATAGCACCAGAGCTCCATAGCTCCATAGCACCAGAGCTCCATACTTCCAGAGCTCCATAGCTCCATAGCTCCATAGCACCAGAGCTCCATAGCTCCATAGCACCAGAGCTCCATAGCTCCATAGCACCAGAGCTCCATACTTCCATAGCTCCATAGCTCCATACCTCCAGAGCTCCATAGCTCCATAGCTCCATACCTCCAGAGCTCCATAGCTCCAGAGCTCCATAGCTCCATAGCACCAGAGCTCCATAGCTCCATAGCACCAGAGCTCCATACTTCCATAGCTCCAGGGCTCCATAGCTCCAGGGCTCCATAGCTCCATACCTCCAGAGCTCCATAGCTCCATACTTCCAGAGCTCCATAGCTCCATAGCACCAGAGCTCCATAGCTCCATAGCACCAGAGCTCCATAGCTCCATAGCACCAGAGCTCCATAGCTCCATAGCTCCAGGGCTCCATAGCTCCATAGCTCCAGGGCTCCATAGCTCCATAGCTCCAGGGCTCCATAGCTCCATAGCTCCATACCTCCAGAGCTCCATACCTCCAGAGCTCCATACCTCCATAGCACCAGAGCTCCATAGCTCCAGGGCTCCAGGGCTCCATAGCTCCATACCTCCAGAGCTCCATAGCTCCATACTTCCAGAGCTCCATAGCTCCATAGCTCCATACTTCCATAGCTCCATAGCTCCATACTTCCATAGCACCTGAGCTCCATACCTCCAGAGCTCCATAGCTCCAGCCTGGGTGGCTGGTGGCTCCATAGCTCCATACTTCCATAGCTCTAAGTCAGAGAGTTGGCGAAAATTGCACTAAGTGCGAAAGCCCATTCATTTACAACGGCGTGTCCGCCAGGCGGCGACATTTCCCCGTTACCAGTGGCTGCGCGGCGGGTGAGTGACAGAGCTTATCCGAGCGGCTGGAACTCTGCGCCGGCGTGGTCGAGCGTGAGGCCTCGGCCCTTTGGCTGCCTGGTACCTAAAACACTTCCATTGATCCAGCCACGGAGGGTGCTGGCTGGTGGCTCCATACCTCCAGAGCTCCATAGCACCAGAGCTCCATAGCTCCATAGCACCAGAGCTCCATGGCTTCAGAGCTCCATAGCACCATAGCTCCATACCTCCAGAGCTCCAGGGCTCCATAGCTCCATACCTCCAGAGCTCCATACCTCCAGAGCTCCATACCTCCAGAGCTCCATAGCACCAGAGCTCCATAGCACCAGAGCTCCATGGCTTCAGAGCTCCATAGCACCATAGCTCCATACCTCCAGAGCTCCAGGGCTCCATAGCTCCATACCTCCAGAGCTCCATACCTCCAGAGCTCCATACCTCCAGAGCTCCATAGCACCAGAGCTCCATGGCTTCAGAGCTCCATAGCACCATAGCTCCATACCTCCAGAGCTCCAGGGCTCCATAGCTCCATACCTCCAGAGCTCCATACCTCCAGAGCTCCATACCTCCAGAGCTCCAGAGCTCCATAGCACCAGAGCTCCATGGCTTCAGAGCTCCATAGCACCATAGCTCCATACCTCCAGAGCTCCAGGGCTCCATAGCTCCATACCTCCAGAGCTCCATACCTCCAGAGCTCCAGAGCTCCATAGCACCAGAGCTCCATGGCTTCAGAGCTCCATAGCACCATAGCTCCATACCTCCAGAGCTCCAGGGCTCCATAGCTCCATACCTCCAGAGCTCCATACCTCCAGAGCTCCATACCTCCAGAGCTCCATAGCTCCATAGCACCAGAGCTCCATAGCTCCATAGCACCAGAGCTCCATAGCACCAGAGCTCCATAGCACCAGAGCTCCATAGCTCCATAGCACCAGAGCTCCATAGCTCCATAGCACCAGAGCTCCATAGCTCCATAGCACCAGAGCTCCATACTTCCAGAGCTCCATAGCTCCATAGCTCCATAGCACCAGAGCTCCATAGCTCCATAGCACCAGAGCTCCATGGCTTCAGAGCTCCATAGCACCATAGCTCCATACCTCCAGAGCTCCAGGGCTCCATAGCTCCATACCTCCAGAGCTCCATACCTCCAGAGCTCCATACCTCCAGAGCTCCATAGCACCAGAGCTCCATAGCTCCATAGCACCAGAGCTCCATAGCACCAGAGCTCCATAGCACCAGAGCTCCATAGCTCCATAGCACCAGAGCTCCATAGCTCCATAGCACCAGAGCTCCATACTTCCAGAGCTCCATAGCTCCATAGCTCCATAGCACCAGAGCTCCATAGCTCCATAGCACCAGAGCTCCATAGCTCCATAGCACCAGAGCTCCATACTTCCATAGCTCCATAGCTCCATACCTCCAGAGCTCCATAGCTCCATAGCTCCATACCTCCATAGCTCCATAGCTCCAGAGCTCCATAGCTCCATAGCTCCATAGCACCAGAGCTCCATAGCTCCATAGCACCAGAGCTCCATACTTCCATAGCTCCAGGGCTCCATAGCTCCAGGGCTCCATACCTCCAGAGCTCCATAGCTCCATACTTCCAGAGCTCCATAGCTCCATACTTCCATAGCTCCATACTTCCATACCTCCATAGCTCCATACTTCCATAGCACCAGAGCTCCATACTTCCATAGCACCAGAGCTCCATACCTCCAGAGCTCCAGAGCTCCAGCCTGGGTGGCTGGTGGCTCCATAGCTCCATACTTCCATAGCTCTAAGTCAGAGAGTTGGCGAAAATTGCACTAAGTGCGAAAGCCCATTCATTTACAACGGCGTGTCCACAAGGCGGCGACATTTCCCCGTTACCGGTGGCTGCGCGGCGGGTGAGTGACAGAGCTTATCCGAGCGGCTGGAACTCTGCGCCGGCGTGGTCGAGCGTGAGGCCTCGGCCCTTTGGCTGCCTGGTACCTAAAACACTTCCATTGATCCAGCCACGGAGGGTGCTGGCTGGTGGCTCCATACCTCCATAGCTCCATAGCACCAGAGCTCCATAGCTCCATAGCACCAGAGCTCCATGGCTTCAGAGCTCCATAGCACCATAGCTCCATACCTCCATAGCTCCAGGGCTCCATAGCTCCATACCTCCAGAGCTCCATACCTCCAGAGCTCCATACCTCCAGAGCTCCATAGCACCAGAGCTCCATGGCTTCAGAGCTCCATAGCACCATAGCTCCATACCTCCAGAGCTCCAGGGCTCCATAGCTCCATACCTCCAGAGCTCCATACCTCCAGAGCTCCATACCTCCAGAGCTCCAGAGCTCCATAGCACCAGAGCTCCATGGCTTCAGAGCTCCATAGCACCATAGCTCCATACCTCCAGAGCTCCAGGGCTCCATAGCTCCATACCTCCAGAGCTCCATACCTCCAGAGCTCCAGAGCTCCATAGCACCAGAGCTCCATGGCTTCAGAGCTCCATAGCACCATAGCTCCATACCTCCAGAGCTCCAGGGCTCCATAGCTCCATACCTCCAGAGCTCCATACCTCCAGAGCTCCAGAGCTCCATAGCACCAGAGCTCCATGGCTTCAGAGCTCCATAGCACCATAGCTCCATACCTCCAGAGCTCCAGGGCTCCAAAGCTCCATACCTCCAGAGCTCCATACCTCCAGAGCTCCATACCTCCAGAGCTCCATAGCTCCATAGCACCAGAGCTCCATAGCTCCATAGCACCAGAGCTCCATAGCACCAGAGCTCCATAGCACCAGAGCTCCATAGCTCCATAGCACCAGAGCTCCATAGCTCCATAGCACCAGAGCTCCATAGCTCCATAGCACCAGAGCTCCATACTTCCAGAGCTCCATAGCTCCATAGCTCCATAGCACCAGAGCTCCATAGCTCCATAGCACCAGAGCTCCATAGCTCCATAGCACCAGAGCTCCATACTTCCATAGCTCCATAGCTCCATACCTCCAGAGCTCCATAGCTCCATAGCTCCATACCTCCAGAGCTCCATAGCTCCAGAGCTCCATAGCTCCATAGCACCAGAGCTCCATAGCTCCATAGCACCAGAGCTCCATACTTCCATAGCTCCAGGGCTCCATAGCTCCAGGGCTCCATAGCTCCATACCTCCAGAGCTCCATAGCTCCATACTTCCAGAGCTCCATAGCTCCATAGCACCAGAGCTCCATAGCTCCATAGCACCAGAGCTCCATAGCTCCATAGCACCAGAGCTGCATAGCTCCATAGCACCAGAGCACCATAGCTCCATACCTCCAGAGCTCCAGGGCTCCATAGCTCCATACCTCCAGAGCTCCATACCTCCAGAGCTCCATACCTCCAGAGCTCCATAGCACCAGAGCTCCATAGCACCAGAGCTCCATGGCTTCAGAGCTCCATAGCACCATAGCTCCATACCTCCAGAGCTCCAGGGCTCCATAGCTCCATACCTCCAGAGCTCCATACCTCCAGAGCTCCATACCTCCAGAGCTCCATAGCACCAGAGCTCCATGGCTTCAGAGCTCCATAGCACCATAGCTCCATACCTCCAGAGCTCCAGGGCTCCATAGCTCCATACCTCCAGAGCTCCATACCTCCAGAGCTCCATACCTCCAGAGCTCCAGAGCTCCATAGCACCAGAGCTCCATGGCTTCAGAGCTCCATAGCACCATAGCTCCATACCTCCAGAGCTCCAGGGCTCCATAGCTCCATACCTCCAGAGCTCCATACCTCCAGAGCTCCAGAGCTCCATAGCACCAGAGCTCCATGGCTTCAGAGCTCCATAGCACCATAGCTCCATACCTCCAGAGCTCCAGGGCTCCATAGCTCCATACCTCCAGAGCTCCATACCTCCAGAGCTCCATACCTCCAGAGCTCCATAGCTCCATAGCACCAGAGCTCCATAGCTCCATAGCACCAGAGCTCCATAGCACCAGAGCTCCATAGCACCAGAGCTCCATAGCTCCATAGCACCAGAGCTCCATAGCTCCATAGCACCAGAGCTCCATAGCTCCATAGCACCAGAGCTCCATACTTCCAGAGCTCCATAGCTCCATAGCTCCATAGCACCAGAGCTCCATAGCTCCATAGCACCAGAGCTCCATGGCTTCAGAGCTCCATAGCACCATAGCTCCATACCTCCAGAGCTCCAGGGCTCCATAGCTCCATACCTCCAGAGCTCCATACCTCCAGAGCTCCATACCTCCAGAGCTCCATAGCACCAGAGCTCCATAGCTCCATAGCACCAGAGCTCCATAGCACCAGAGCTCCATAGCACCAGAGCTCCATAGCTCCATAGCACCAGAGCTCCATAGCTCCATAGCACCAGAGCTCCATACTTCCAGAGCTCCATAGCTCCATAGCTCCATAGCACCAGAGCTCCATAGCTCCATAGCACCAGAGCTCCATAGCTCCATAGCACCAGAGCTCCATACTTCCATAGCTCCATAGCTCCATACCTCCAGAGCTCCATAGCTCCATAGCTCCATACCTCCAGAGCTCCATAGCTCCAGAGCTCCATAGCTCCATAGCTCCATAGCACCAGAGCTCCATAGCTCCATAGCACCAGAGCTCCATACTTCCATAGCTCCAGGGCTCCATAGCTCCAGGGCTCCATACCTCCAGAGCTCCATAGCTCCATACTTCCAGAGCTCCATAGCTCCATACTTCCATAGCTCCATACTTCCATACCTCCATAGCTCCATACTTCCATAGCACCAGAGCTCCATACTTCCATAGCACCAGAGTTCCATACCTCCAGAGCTCCAGAGCTCCAGCCTGGGTGGCTGGTGGCTCCATAGCTCCATACTTCCATAGCTCTAAGTCAGAGAGTTGGCGAAAATTGCACTAAGTGCGAAAGCCCATTCATTTACAACGGCGTGTCCACAAGGCGGCGACATTTCCCCGTTACCGGTGGCTGCGCGGCGGGTGAGTGACAGAGCTTATCCGAGCGGCTGGAACTCTGCGCCGGCGTGGTCGAGCGTGAGGCCTCGGCCCTTTGGCTGCCTGGTACCTAAAACACTTCCATTGATCCAGCCACGGAGGGTGCTGGCTGGTGGCTCCATACCTCCATAGCTCCATAGCACCAGAGCTCCATAGCTCCATAGCACCAGAGCTCCATGGCTTCAGAGCTCCATAGCACCATAGCTCCATACCTCCAGAGCTCCAGGGCTCCAAAGCTCCATACCTCCAGAGCTCCATACCTCCAGAGCTCCATACCTCCAGAGCTCCATAGCTCCATAGCACCAGAGCTCCATAGCTCCATAGCATCAGAGCTCCATAGCACCATAGCTCCATAGCACCAGAGCTCCATAGCTCCATAGCACCAGAGCTCCATAGCTCCATAGCACCAGAGCTCCATAGCTCCATAGCACCAGAGCTCCATACTTCCAGAGCTCCATAGCTCCATAGCTCCATAGCACCAGAGCTCCATAGCTCCATAGCACCAGAGCTCCATAGCTCCATAGCACCAGAGCTCCATACTTCCATAGCTCCATAGCTCCATACCTCCAGAGCTCCATAGCTCCATACCTCCAGAGCTCCATAGCTCCAGAGCTCCATAGCCCCATAGCACCAGAGCTCCATAGCTCCATAGCACCAGAGCTCCATACTTCCATAGCTCCAGGGCTCCATAGCTCCAGGGCTCCATAGCTCCATACCTCCAGAGCTCCATAGCTCCATACCTCCAGAGCTCCATAGCTCCATACTTCCAGAGCTCCATAGCTCCATAGCACCAGAGCTCCATAGCTCCATAGCACCAGAGCTCCATAGCTCCATAGCACCAGAGCTCCATAGCTCCATAGCACCAGAGCTCCATAGCTCCATAGCTCCAGGGCTCCATAGCTCCATAGCTCCAGGGCTCCATAGCTCCATAGCTCCAGGGCTCCATAGCTCCAGGGCTCCAGGGCTCCATAGCTCCATACCTCCAGAGCTCCATAGCTCCATACTTCCAGAGCTCCATAGCTCCATAGCTCCATACTTCCATAGCTCCATAGCTCCATACTTCCATAGCACCAGAGCTCCATACCTCCAGAGCTCCATAGCTCCAGCCTGGGTGGCTGGTGGCTCCATAGCTCCATACTTCCATAGCTCCAGTCAGAGAGTTGGCGAAAATTGCACTAAGTGCGAAAGCCCATTCATTTACAACGGCGTGTCCACAAGGCGGCGACATTTCCCCGTTACCGGTGGCTGCGCGGCGGGTGAGTGACAGAGCTTATCCGAGCGGCTGGAACTCTGCGCCGGCGTGGTCGAGCGTGAGGCCTCGGCCCTTTGGCTGCCTGGTACCTAAAACACTTCCATTGATCCAGCCACGGAGGGTGCTGGCTGGTGGCTCCATACCTCCAGAGCTCCATAGCACCAGAGCTCCATAGCTCCATAGCACCAGAGCTCCATGGCTTCAGAGCTCCATAGCACCATAGCTCCATACCTCCAGAGCTCCAGGGCTCCATAGCTCCATACCTCCAGAGCTCCATACCTCCAGAGCTCCATACCTCCAGAGCTCCATAGCACCAGAGCTCCATGGCTTCAGAGCTCCATAGCACCATAGCTCCATACCTCCAGAGCTCCAGGGCTCCATAGCTCCATACCTCCAGAGCTCCATACCTCCAGAGCTCCATACCTCCAGAGCTCCATAGCACCAGAGCTCCATGGCTTCAGAGCTCCATAGCACCATAGCTCCATACCTCCAGAGCTCCAGGGCTCCATAGCTCCATACCTCCAGAGCTCCATACCTCCAGAGCTCCATACCTCCAGAGCTCCAGAGCTCCATAGCACCAGAGCTCCATGGCTTCAGAGCTCCATAGCACCATAGCTCCATACCTCCAGAGCTCCAGGGCTCCATAGCTCCATACCTCCAGAGCTCCATACCTCCAGAGCTCCAGAGCTCCATAGCACCAGAGCTCCATGGCTTCAGAGCTCCATAGCACCATAGCTCCATACCTCCAGAGCTCCAGGGCTCCATAGCTCCATACCTCCAGAGCTCCATACCTCCAGAGCTCCATACCTCCAGAGCTCCATAGCTCCATAGCACCAGAGCTCCATAGCTCCATAGCACCAGAGCTCCATAGCACCAGAGCTCCATAGCACCAGAGCTCCATAGCTCCATAGCACCAGAGCTCCATAGCTCCATAGCACCAGAGCTCCATAGCTCCATAGCACCAGAGCTCCATACTTCCAGAGCTCCATAGCTCCATAGCTCCATAGCACCAGAGCTCCATAGCTCCATAGCACCAGAGCTCCATGGCTTCAGAGTTCCATAGCACCATAGCTCCATACCTCCAGAGCTCCAGGGCTCCATAGCTCCATACCTCCAGAGCTCCATACCTCCAGAGCTCCATACCTCCAGAGCTCCATAGCACCAGAGCTCCATAGCTCCATAGCACCAGAGCTCCATAGCACCAGAGCTCCATAGCACCAGAGCTCCATAGCTCCATAGCACCAGAGCTCCATAGCTCCATAGCACCAGAGCTCCATACTTCCAGAGCTCCATAGCTCCATAGCTCCATAGCACCAGAGCTCCATAGCTCCATAGCACCAGAGCTCCATAGCTCCATAGCACCAGAGCTCCATACTTCCATAGCTCCATAGCTCCATACCTCCAGAGCTCCATAGCTCCATAGATCCATACCTCCAGAGCTCCATAGCTCCAGAGCTCCATAGCTCCATAGCTCCATAGCACCAGAGCTCCATAGCTCCATAGCACCAGAGCTCCATACTTCCATAGCTCCAGGGCTCCATAGCTCCAGGGCTCCATACCTCCAGAGCTCCATAGCTCCATACTTCCAGAGCTCCATAGCTCCATACTTCCATAGCTCCATACTTCCATACCTCCATAGCTCCATACTTCCATAGCACCAGAGCTCCATACTTCCATAGCACCAGAGCTCCATACCTCCAGAGCTCCAGAGCTCCAGCCTGGGTGGCTGGTGGCTCCATAGCTCCATACTTCCATAGCTCTAAGTCAGAGAGTTGGCGAAAATTGCACTAAGTGCGAAAGCCCATTCATTTACAACGGCGTGTCCACAAGGCGGCGACATTTCCCCGTTACCGGTGGCTGCGCGGCGGGTGAGTGACAGAGCTTATCCGAGCGGCTGGAACTCTGCGCCGGCGTGGTCGAGCGTGAGGCCTCGGCCCTTTGGCTGCCTGGTACCTAAAACACTTCCATTGATCCAGCCACGGAGGGTGCTGGCTGGTGGCTCCATACCTCCATAGCTCCATAGCACCAGAGCTCCATAGCTCCATAGCACCAGAGCTCCATGGCTTCAGAGCTCCATAGCACCATAGCTCCATACCTCCAGAGCTCCAGGGCTCCATAGCTCCATACCTCCAGAGCTCCATACCTCCAGAGCTCCATACCTCCAGAGCTCCATAGCACCAGAGCTCCATGGCTTCAGAGCTCCATAGCACCATAGCTCCATACCTCCAGAGCTCCAGGGCTCCATAGCTCCATACCTCCAGAGCTCCATACCTCCAGAGCTCCATACCTCCAGAGCTCCAGAGCTCCATAGCACCAGAGCTCCATGGCTTCAGAGCTCCATAGCACCATAGCTCCATACCTCCAGAGCTCCAGGGCTCCATAGCTCCATACCTCCAGAGCTCCATACCTCCAGAGCTCCAGAGCTCCATAGCACCAGAGCTCCATGGCTTCAGAGCTCCATAGCACCATAGCTCCATACCTCCAGAGCTCCAGGGCTCCATAGCTCCATACCTCCAGAGCTCCATACCTCCAGAGCTCCAGAGCTCCATAGCACCAGAGCTCCATGGCTTCAGAGCTCCATAGCACCATAGCTCCATACCTCCAGAGCTCCAGGGCTCCAAAGCTCCATACCTCCAGAGCTCCATACCTCCAGAGCTCCATACCTCCAGAGCTCCATAGCTCCATAGCACCAGAGCTCCATAGCTCCATAGCACCAGAGCTCCATAGCACCAGAGCTCCATAGCACCAGAGCTCCATAGCTCCATAGCACCAGAGCTCCATAGCTCCATAGCACCAGAGCTCCATAGCTCCATAGCACCAGAGCTCCATACTTCCAGAGCTCCATAGCTCCATAGCTCCATAGCACCAGAGCTCCATAGCTCCATAGCACCAGAGCTCCATAGCTCCATAGCACCAGAGCTCCATACTTCCATAGCTCCATAGCTCCATACCTCCAGAGCTCCATAGCTCCATAGCTCCATACCTCCAGAGCTCCATAGCTCCAGAGCTCCATAGCTCCATAGCACCAGAGCTCCATAGCTCCATAGCACCAGAGCTCCATACTTCCATAGCTCCAGGGCTCCATAGCTCCAGGGCTCCATAGCTCCATACCTCCAGAGCTCCATAGCTCCATACTTCCAGAGCTCCATAGCTCCATAGCACCAGAGCTCCATAGCTCCATAGCACCAGAGCTCCATAGCTCCATAGCACCAGAGCTCCATAGCTCCATAGCACCAGAGCTCCATAGCTCCATAGCTCCAGGGCTCCATAGCTCCATAGCTCCAGGGCTCCATAGCTCCATAGCTCCAGGGCTCCATAGCTCCATACCTCCAGAGCTCCATACCTCCAGAGCTCCATACCTCCATAGCACCAGAGCTCCATAGCTCCAGGGCTCCAGGGCTCCATAGCTCCATACCTCCAGAGCTCCATAGCTCCATACTTCCAGAGCTCCATAGCTCCATAGCTCCATACTTCCATAGCTCCATAGCTCCATACTTCCATAGCACCTGAGCTCCATACCTCCAGAGCTCCATAGCTCCAGCCTGGGTGGCTGGTGGCTCCATAGCTCCATACTTCCATAGCTCTAAGTCAGAGAGTTGGCGAAAATTGCACTAAGTGCGAAAGCCCATTCATTTACAACGGCGTGTCCGCCAGGCGGCGACATTTCCCCGTTACCGGTGGCTGCGCGGCGGGTGAGTGACAGAGCTTATCCGAGCGGCTGGAACTCTGCGCCGGCGTGGTCGAGCGTGAGGCCTCGGCCCTTTGGCTGCCTGGTACCTAAAACACTTCCATTGATCCAGCCACGGAGGGTGCTGGCTGGTGGCTCCATACCTCCATAGCTCCATAGCACCAGAGCTCCATAGCTCCATAGCACCAGAGCTCCATGGCTTCAGAGCTCCATAGCACCATAGCTCCATACCTCCAGAGCTCCAGGGCTCCATAGCTCCATACCTCCAGAGCTCCATACCTCCAGAGCTCCATACCTCCAGAGCTCCATAGCACCAGAGCTCCATGGCTTCAGAGCTCCATAGCACCATAGCTCCATACCTCCAGAGCTCCAGGGCTCCATAGCTCCATAGCTCCATACCTCCAGAGCTCCATACCTCCAGAGCTCCATACCTCCAGAGCTCCATAGCACCAGAGCTCCATGGCTTCAGAGCTCCATAGCACCATAGCTCCATACCTCCAGAGCTCCAGGGCTCCATAGCTCCATACCTCCAGAGCTCCATACCTCCAGAGCTCCATACCTCCAGAGCTCCATAGCACCAGAGCTCCATGGCTTCAGAGCTCCATAGCACCATAGCTCCATAGCACCAGAGCTCCATGGCTTCAGAGCTCCATAGCACCATAGCTCCATACCTCCAGAGCTCCAGGGCTCCATAGCTCCATACCTCCAGAGCTCCATACCTCCAGAGCTCCAGAGCTCCATAGCACCAGAGCTCCATGGCTTCAGAGCTCCATAGCACATTAGCTCCATACCTCCAGAGCTCCAGGGCTCCATAGCTCCATACCTCCAGAGCTCCATACCTCCAGAGCTCCAGAGCTCCATAGCACCAGAGCTCCATGGCTTCAGAGCTCCATAGCACCATAGCTCCATACCTCCAGAGCTCCAGGGCTCCAAAGCTCTATACCTCCAGAGCTCCATACCTCCAGAGCTCCATACCTCCAGAGCTCCATAGCTCCATAGCACCAGAGCTCCATAGCTCCATAGCACCAGAGCTCCATAGCACCAGAGCTCCATAGCTCCATAGCACCAGAGCTCCATAGCTCCATAGCACCAGAGCTCCATAGCTCCATAGCACCAGAGCTCCATACTTCCAGAGCTCCATAGCTCCATAGCTCCATAGCACCAGAGCTCCATAGCTCCATAGCACCAGAGCTCCATAGCTCCATAGCACCAGAGCTCCATACTTCCATAGCTCCATAGCTCCATACCTCCAGAGCTCCATAGCTCCATAGCTCCATACCTCCAGAGCTCCATAGCTCCAGAGCTCCATAGCTCCATAGCACCAGAGCTCCATAGCTCCATAGCACCAGAGCTCCATACTTCCATAGCTCCAGGGCTCCATAGCTCCAGGGCTCCATAGCTCCATACCTCCAGAGCTCCATAGCTCCATACTTCCAGAGCTCCATAGCTCCATAGCACCAGAGCTCCATAGCTCCATAGCACCAGAGCTCCATAGCTCCATAGCACCAGAGCTCCATAGCTCCATAGCTCCAGGGCTCCATAGCTCCATAGCTCCAGGGCTCCATAGCTCCATAGCTCCAGGGCTCCATAGCTCCATAGCTCCATACCTCCAGAGCTCCATACCTCCAGAGCTCCATACCTCCATAGCACCAGAGCTCCATAGCTCCAGGGCTCCAGGGCTCCATAGCTCCATACCTCCAGAGCTCCATAGCTCCATACTTCCAGAGCTCCATAGCTCCATAGCTCCATACTTCCATAGCTCCATAGCTCCATACTTCCATAGCACCTGAGCTCCATACCTCCAGAGCTCCATAGCTCCAGCCTGGGTGGCTGGTGGCTCCATAGCTCCATACTTCCATAGCTCTAAGTCAGAGAGTTGGCGAAAATTGCACTAAGTGCGAAAGCCCATTCATTTACAACGGCGTGTCCGCCAGGCGGCGACATTTCCCCGTTACCAGTGGCTGCGCGGCGGGTGAGTGACAGAGCTTATCCGAGCGGCTGGAACTCTGCGCCGGCGTGGTCGAGCGTGAGGCCTCGGCCCTTTGGCTGCCTGGTACCTAAAACACTTCCATTGATCCAGCCACGGAGGGTGCTGGCTGGTGGCTCCATACCTCCAGAGCTCCATAGCACCAGAGCTCCATAGCTCCATAGCACCAGAGCTCCATGGCTTCAGAGCTCCATAGCACCATAGCTCCATACCTCCAGAGCTCCAGGGCTCCATAGCTCCATACCTCCAGAGCTCCATACCTCCAGAGCTCCATACCTCCAGAGCTCCATAGCACCAGAGCTCCATAGCACCAGAGCTCCATGGCTTCAGAGCTCCATAGCACCATAGCTCCATACCTCCAGAGCTCCAGGGCTCCATAGCTCCATACCTCCAGAGCTCCATACCTCCAGAGCTCCATACCTCCAGAGCTCCATAGCACCAGAGCTCCATGGCTTCAGAGCTCCATAGCACCATAGCTCCATACCTCCAGAGCTCCAGGGCTCCATAGCTCCATACCTCCAGAGCTCCATACCTCCAGAGCTCCATACCTCCAGAGCTCCAGAGCTCCATAGCACCAGAGCTCCATGGCTTCAGAGCTCCATAGCACCATAGCTCCATACCTCCAGAGCTCCAGGGCTCCATAGCTCCATACCTCCAGAGCTCCATACCTCCAGAGCTCCAGAGCTCCATAGCACCAGAGCTCCATGGCTTCAGAGCTCCATAGCACCATAGCTCCATACCTCCAGAGCTCCAGGGCTCCATAGCTCCATACCTCCAGAGCTCCATACCTCCAGAGCTCCATACCTCCAGAGCTCCATAGCTCCATAGCACCAGAGCTCCATAGCTCCATAGCACCAGAGCTCCATAGCACCAGAGCTCCATAGCACCAGAGCTCCATAGCTCCATAGCACCAGAGCTCCATAGCTCCATAGCACCAGAGCTCCATAGCTCCATAGCACCAGAGCTCCATACTTCCAGAGCTCCATAGCTCCATAGCTCCATAGCACCAGAGCTCCATAGCTCCATAGCACCAGAGCTCCATGGCTTCAGAGCTCCATAGCACCATAGCTCCATACCTCCAGAGCTCCAGGGCTCCATAGCTCCATACCTCCAGAGCTCCATACCTCCAGAGCTCCATACCTCCAGAGCTCCATAGCACCAGAGCTCCATAGCTCCATAGCACCAGAGCTCCATAGCACCAGAGCTCCATAGCACCAGAGCTCCATAGCTCCATAGCACCAGAGCTCCATAGCTCCATAGCACCAGAGCTCCATACTTCCAGAGCTCCATAGCTCCATAGCTCCATAGCACCAGAGCTCCATAGCTCCATAGCACCAGAGCTCCATAGCTCCATAGCACCAGAGCTCCATACTTCCATAGCTCCATAGCTCCATACCTCCAGAGCTCCATAGCTCCATAGCTCCATACCTCCATAGCTCCATAGCTCCAGAGCTCCATAGCTCCATAGCTCCATAGCACCAGAGCTCCATAGCTCCATAGCACCAGAGCTCCATACTTCCATAGCTCCAGGGCTCCATAGCTCCAGGGCTCCATACCTCCAGAGCTCCATAGCTCCATACTTCCAGAGCTCCATAGCTCCATACTTCCATAGCTCCATACTTCCATACCTCCATAGCTCCATACTTCCATAGCACCAGAGCTCCATACTTCCATAGCACCAGAGCTCCATACCTCCAGAGCTCCAGAGCTCCAGCCTGGGTGGCTGGTGGCTCCATAGCTCCATACTTCCATAGCTCTAAGTCAGAGAGTTGGCGAAAATTGCACTAAGTGCGAAAGCCCATTCATTTACAACGGCGTGTCCACAAGGCGGCGACATTTCCCCGTTACCGGTGGCTGCGCGGCGGGTGAGTGACAGAGCTTATCCGAGCGGCTGGAACTCTGCGCCGGCGTGGTCGAGCGTGAGGCCTCGGCCCTTTGGCTGCCTGGTACCTAAAACACTTCCATTGATCCAGCCACGGAGGGTGCTGGCTGGTGGCTCCATACCTCCATAGCTCCATAGCACCAGAGCTCCATAGCTCCATAGCACCAGAGCTCCATGGCTTCAGAGCTCCATAGCACCATAGCTCCATACCTCCATAGCTCCAGGGCTCCATAGCTCCATACCTCCAGAGCTCCATACCTCCAGAGCTCCATACCTCCAGAGCTCCATAGCACCAGAGCTCCATGGCTTCAGAGCTCCATAGCACCATAGCTCCATACCTCCAGAGCTCCAGGGCTCCATAGCTCCATACCTCCAGAGCTCCATACCTCCAGAGCTCCATACCTCCAGAGCTCCAGAGCTCCATAGCACCAGAGCTCCATGGCTTCAGAGCTCCATAGCACCATAGCTCCATACCTCCAGAGCTCCAGGGCTCCATAGCTCCATACCTCCAGAGCTCCATACCTCCAGAGCTCCAGAGCTCCATAGCACCAGAGCTCCATGGCTTCAGAGCTCCATAGCACCATAGCTCCATACCTCCAGAGCTCCAGGGCTCCATAGCTCCATACCTCCAGAGCTCCATACCTCCAGAGCTCCAGAGCTCCATAGCACCAGAGCTCCATGGCTTCAGAGCTCCATAGCACCATAGCTCCATACCTCCAGAGCTCCAGGGCTCCAAAGCTCCATACCTCCAGAGCTCCATACCTCCAGAGCTCCATACCTCCAGAGCTCCATAGCTCCATAGCACCAGAGCTCCATAGCTCCATAGCACCAGAGCTCCATAGCACCAGAGCTCCATAGCACCAGAGCTCCATAGCTCCATAGCACCAGAGCTCCATAGCTCCATAGCACCAGAGCTCCATAGCTCCATAGCACCAGAGCTCCATACTTCCAGAGCTCCATAGCTCCATAGCTCCATAGCACCAGAGCTCCATAGCTCCATAGCACCAGAGCTCCATAGCTCCATAGCACCAGAGCTCCATACTTCCATAGCTCCATAGCTCCATACCTCCAGAGCTCCATAGCTCCATAGCTCCATACCTCCAGAGCTCCATAGCTCCAGAGCTCCATAGCTCCATAGCACCAGAGCTCCATAGCTCCATAGCACCAGAGCTCCATACTTCCATAGCTCCAGGGCTCCATAGCTCCAGGGCTCCATAGCTCCATACCTCCAGAGCTCCATAGCTCCATACTTCCAGAGCTCCATAGCTCCATAGCACCAGAGCTCCATAGCTCCATAGCACCAGAGCTCCATAGCTCCATAGCACCAGAGCTGCATAGCTCCATAGCACCAGAGCACCATAGCTCCATACCTCCAGAGCTCCAGGGCTCCATAGCTCCATACCTCCAGAGCTCCATACCTCCAGAGCTCCATACCTCCAGAGCTCCATAGCACCAGAGCTCCATAGCACCAGAGCTCCATGGCTTCAGAGCTCCATAGCACCATAGCTCCATACCTCCAGAGCTCCAGGGCTCCATAGCTCCATACCTCCAGAGCTCCATACCTCCAGAGCTCCATACCTCCAGAGCTCCATAGCACCAGAGCTCCATGGCTTCAGAGCTCCATAGCACCATAGCTCCATACCTCCAGAGCTCCAGGGCTCCATAGCTCCATACCTCCAGAGCTCCATACCTCCAGAGCTCCATACCTCCAGAGCTCCAGAGCTCCATAGCACCAGAGCTCCATGGCTTCAGAGCTCCATAGCACCATAGCTCCATACCTCCAGAGCTCCAGGGCTCCATAGCTCCATACCTCCAGAGCTCCATACCTCCAGAGCTCCAGAGCTCCATAGCACCAGAGCTCCATGGCTTCAGAGCTCCATAGCACCATAGCTCCATACCTCCAGAGCTCCAGGGCTCCATAGCTCCATACCTCCAGAGCTCCATACCTCCAGAGCTCCATACCTCCAGAGCTCCATAGCTCCATAGCACCAGAGCTCCATAGCTCCATAGCACCAGAGCTCCATAGCACCAGAGCTCCATAGCACCAGAGCTCCATAGCTCCATAGCACCAGAGCTCCATAGCTCCATAGCACCAGAGCTCCATAGCTCCATAGCACCAGAGCTCCATACTTCCAGAGCTCCATAGCTCCATAGCTCCATAGCACCAGAGCTCCATAGCTCCATAGCACCAGAGCTCCATGGCTTCAGAGCTCCATAGCACCATAGCTCCATACCTCCAGAGCTCCAGGGCTCCATAGCTCCATACCTCCAGAGCTCCATACCTCCAGAGCTCCATACCTCCAGAGCTCCATAGCACCAGAGCTCCATAGCTCCATAGCACCAGAGCTCCATAGCACCAGAGCTCCATAGCACCAGAGCTCCATAGCTCCATAGCACCAGAGCTCCATAGCTCCATAGCACCAGAGCTCCATACTTCCAGAGCTCCATAGCTCCATAGCTCCATAGCACCAGAGCTCCATAGCTCCATAGCACCAGAGCTCCATAGCTCCATAGCACCAGAGCTCCATACTTCCATAGCTCCATAGCTCCATACCTCCAGAGCTCCATAGCTCCATAGCTCCATACCTCCATAGCTCCATAGCTCCAGAGCTCCATAGCTCCATAGCTCCATAGCACCAGAGCTCCATAGCTCCATAGCACCAGAGCTCCATACTTCCATAGCTCCAGGGCTCCATAGCTCCAGGGCTCCATACCTCCAGAGCTCCATAGCTCCATACTTCCAGAGCTCCATAGCTCCATACTTCCATAGCTCCATACTTCCATACCTCCATAGCTCCATACTTCCATAGCACCAGAGCTCCATACTTCCATAGCACCAGAGCTCCATACCTCCAGAGCTCCAGAGCTCCAGCCTGGGTGGCTGGTGGCTCCATAGCTCCATACTTCCATAGCTCTAAGTCAGAGAGTTGGCGAAAATTGCACTAAGTGCGAAAGCCCATTCATTTACAACGGCGTGTCCACAAGGCGGCGACATTTCCCCGTTACCGGTGGCTGCGCGGCGGGTGAGTGACAGAGCTTATCCGAGCGGCTGGAACTCTGCGCCGGCGTGGTCGAGCGTGAGGCCTCGGCCCTTTGGCTGCCTGGTACCTAAAACACTTCCATTGATCCAGCCACGGAGGGTGCTGGCTGGTGGCTCCATACCTCCATAGCTCCATAGCACCAGAGCTCCATAGCTCCATAGCACCAGAGCTCCATGGCTTCAGAGCTCCATAGCACCATAGCTCCATACCTCCATAGCTCCAGGGCTCCATAGCTCCATACCTCCAGAGCTCCATACCTCCAGAGCTCCATACCTCCAGAGCTCCATAGCACCAGAGCTCCATGGCTTCAGAGCTCCATAGCACCATAGCTCCATACCTCCAGAGCTCCAGGGCTCCATAGCTCCATACCTCCAGAGCTCCATACCTCCAGAGCTCCATACCTCCAGAGCTCCAGAGCTCCATAGCACCAGAGCTCCATGGCTTCAGAGCTCCATAGCACCATAGCTCCATACCTCCAGAGCTCCAGGGCTCCATAGCTCCATACCTCCAGAGCTCCATACCTCCAGAGCTCCAGAGCTCCATAGCACCAGAGCTCCATGGCTTCAGAGCTCCATAGCACCATAGCTCCATACCTCCAGAGCTCCAGGGCTCCATAGCTCCATACCTCCAGAGCTCCATACCTCCAGAGCTCCAGAGCTCCATAGCACCAGAGCTCCATGGCTTCAGAGCTCCATAGCACCATAGCTCCATACCTCCAGAGCTCCAGGGCTCCAAAGCTCCATACCTCCAGAGCTCCATACCTCCAGAGCTCCATACCTCCAGAGCTCCATAGCTCCATAGCACCAGAGCTCCATAGCTCCATAGCACCAGAGCTCCATAGCACCAGAGCTCCATAGCACCAGAGCTCCATAGCTCCATAGCACCAGAGCTCCATAGCTCCATAGCACCAGAGCTCCATAGCTCCATAGCACCAGAGCTCCATACTTCCAGAGCTCCATAGCTCCATAGCTCCATAGCACCAGAGCTCCATAGCTCCATAGCACCAGAGCTCCATAGCTCCATAGCACCAGAGCTCCATACTTCCATAGCTCCATAGCTCCATACCTCCAGAGCTCCATAGCTCCATAGCTCCATACCTCCAGAGCTCCATAGCTCCAGAGCTCCATAGCTCCATAGCACCAGAGCTCCATAGCTCCATAGCACCAGAGCTCCATACTTCCATAGCTCCAGGGCTCCATAGCTCCAGGGCTCCATAGCTCCATACCTCCAGAGCTCCATAGCTCCATACTTCCAGAGCTCCATAGCTCCATAGCACCAGAGCTCCATAGCTCCATAGCACCAGAGCTCCATAGCTCCATAGCACCAGAGCTGCATAGCTCCATAGCACCAGAGCTCCATAGCTCCATAGCTCCAGGGCTCCATAGCTCCATAGCTCCAGGGCTCCATAGCTCCATAGCTCCAGGGCTCCATAGCTCCATAGCTCCATACCTCCAGAGCTCCATACCTCCAGAGCTCCATACCTCCATAGCACCAGAGCTCCATAGCTCCAGGGCTCCAGGGCTCCATAGCTCCATACCTCCAGAGCTCCATAGCTCCATACTTCCAGAGCTCCATAGCTCCATAGCTCCATACTTCCATAGCTCCATAGCTCCATACTTCCATAGCACCTGAGCTCCATACCTCCAGAGCTCCATAGCTCCAGCCTGGGTGGCTGGTGGCTCCATAGCTCCATACTTCCATAGCTCTAAGTCAGAGAGTTGGCGAAAATTGCACTAAGTGCGAAAGCCCATTCATTTACAACGGCGTGTCCGCCAGGCGGCGACATTTCCCCGTTACCGGTGGCTGCGCGGCGGGTGAGTGACAGAGCTTATCCGAGCGGCTGGAACTCTAAGCCGGCGTGGTCGAGCGTGAGGCCTCGGCCCTTTGGCTGCCTGGTACCTAAAACACTTCCATTGATCCAGCCACGGAGGGTGCTGGCTGGTGGCTCCATACCTCCATAGCTCCATAGCACCAGAGCTCCATAGCTCCATAGCACCAGAGCTCCATGGCTTCAGAGCTCCATAGCACCATAGCTCCATACCTCCAGAGCTCCAGGGCTCCATAGCTCCATACCTCCAGAGCTCCATACCTCCAGAGCTCCATACCTCCAGAGCTCCATAGCACCAGAGCTCCATGGCTTCAGAGCTCCATAGCACCATAGCTCCATACCTCCAGAGCTCCAGGGCTCCATAGCTCCATACCTCCAGAGCTCCATACCTCCAGAGCTCCATACCTCCAGAGCTCCATAGCACCAGAGCTCCATGGCTTCAGAGCTCCATAGCACCATAGCTCCATACCTCCAGAGCTCCAGGGCTCCATAGCTCCATACCTCCAGAGCTCCATACCTCCAGAGCTCCATACCTCCAGAGCTCCATAGCACCAGAGCTCCATGGCTTCAGAGCTCCATAGCTCCATACCTCCAGAGCTCCAGGGCTCCATAGCTCCATACCTCCAGAGCTCCATACCTCCAGAGCTCCAGAGCTCCATAGCACCAGAGCTCCATGGCTTCAGAGCTCCATAGCACCATAGCTCCATACCTCCAGAGCTCCAGGGCTCCATAGCTCCATACCTCCAGAGCTCCATACCTCCAGAGCTCCATACCTCCAGAGCTCCATAGCTCCATAGCACCAGAGCTCCATAGCTCCATAGCACCAGAGCTCCATAGCACCAGAGCTCCATAGCACCAGAGCTCCATAGCTCCATAGCACCAGAGCTCCATAGCTCCATAGCACCAGAGCTCCATAGCTCCATAGCACCAGAGCTCCATACTTCCAGAGCTCCATAGCTCCATAGCTCCATAGCACCAGAGCTCCATAGCTCCATAGCACCAGAGCTCCATAGCTCCATAGCACCAGAGCTCCATACTTCCATAGCTCCATAGCTCCATACCTCCAGAGCTCCATAGCTCCATAGCTGCATACCTCCAGAGCTCCATAGCTCCAGAGCTCCATAGCTCCATAGCTCCATAGCACCAGAGCTCCATAGCTCCATAGCACCAGAGCTCCATACTTCCATAGCTCCAGGGCTCCATAGCTCCAGGGCTCCATACCTCCAGAGCTCCATAGCTCCATACTTCCAGAGCTCCATAGCTCCATACTTCCATACCTCCATAGCTCCATACTTCCATAGCACCAGAGCTCCATACTTCCATAGCACCAGAGCTCCATACCTCCAGAGCTCCAGAGCTCCAGCCTGGGTGGCTGGTGGCTCCATAGCTCCATACTTCCATAGCTCTAAGTCAGAGAGTTGGCGAAAATTGCACTAAGTGCGAAAGCCCATTCATTTACAACGGCGTGTCCACAAGGCGGCGACATTTCCCCGTTACCGGTGGCTGCGCGGCGGGTGAGTGACAGAGCTTATCCGAGCGGCTGGAACTCTGCGCCGGCGTGGTCGAGCGTGAGGCCTCGGCCCTTTGGCTGCCTGGTACCTAAAACACTTCCATTGATCCAGCCACGGAGGGTGCTGGCTGGTGGCTCCATACCTCCATAGCTCCATAGCACCAGAGCTCCATAGCTCCATAGCACCAGAGCTCCATGGCTTCAGAGCTCCATAGCACCATAGCTCCATACCTCCAGAGCTCCAGGGCTCCATAGCTCCATACCTCCAGAGCTCCATACCTCCAGAGCTCCATACCTCCAGAGCTCCATAGCACCAGAGCTCCATGGCTTCAGAGCTCCATAGCACCATAGCTCCATACCTCCAGAGCTCCAGGGCTCCATAGCTCCATAGCTCCATACCTCCAGAGCTCCATACCTCCAGAGCTCCATACCTCCAGAGCTCCATAGCACCAGAGCTCCATGGCTTCAGAGCTCCATAGCACCATAGCTCCATACCTCCAGAGCTCCAGGGCTCCATACCTCCAGAGCTCCATACCTCCAGAGCTCCAGAGCTCCATAGCACCAGAGCTCCATGGCTTCAGAGCTCCATAGCACCATAGCTCCATACCTCCAGAGCTCCAGGGCTCCATAGCTCCATACCTCCAGAGCTCCATACCTCCAGAGCTCCAGAGCTCCATAGCACCAGAGCTCCATGGCTTCAGAGCTCCATAGCACCATAGCTCCATACCTCCAGAGCTCCAGGGCTCCAAAGCTCCATACCTCCAGAGCTCCATACCTCCAGAGCTCCATACCTCCAGAGCTCCATAGCTCCATAGCACCAGAGCTCCATAGCTCCATAGCACCAGAGCTCCATAGCACCAGAGCTCCATAGCACCAGAGCTCCATAGCTCCATAGCACCAGAGCTCCATAGCTCCATAGCACCAGAGCTCCATAGCTCCATAGCACCAGAGCTCCATACTTCCAGAGCTCCATAGCTCCATAGCTCCATAGCACCAGAGCTCCATAGCTCCATAGCACCAGAGCTCCATAGCTCCATAGCACCAGAGCTCCATACTTCCATAGCTCCATAGCTCCATACCTCCAGAGCTCCATAGCTCCATAGCTCCATACCTCCAGAGCTCCATAGCTCCAGAGCTCCATAGCTCCATAGCACCAGAGCTCCATAGCTCCATAGCACCAGAGCTCCATACTTCCATAGCTCCAGGGCTCCATAGCTCCAGGGCTCCATAGCTCCATACCTCCAGAGCTCCATAGCTCCATACTTCCAGAGCTCCATAGCTCCATAGCACCAGAGCTCCATAGCTCCATAGCACCAGAGCTCCATAGCTCCATAGCACCAGAGCTCCATAGCTCCATAGCACCAGAGCTCCATAGCTCCATAGCTCCAGGGCTCCATAGCTCCATAGCTCCAGGGCTCCATAGCTCCATAGCTCCAGGGCTCCATAGCTCCATAGCTCCATACCTCCAGAGCTCCATACCTCCAGAGCTCCATACCTCCATAGCACCAGAGCTCCATAGCTCCAGGGCTCCAGGGCTCCATAGCTCCATACCTCCAGAGCTCCATAGCTCCATACTTCCAGAGCTCCATAGCTCCATAGCTCCATACTTCCATAGCTCCATAGCTCCATACTTCCATAGCACCTGAGCTCCATACCTCCAGAGCTCCATAGCTCCAGCCTGGGTTGCTGGTGGCTCCATAGCTCCATACTTCCATAGCTCTAAGTCAGAGAGTTGGCGAAAATTGCACTAAGTGCGAAAGCCCATTCATTTACAACGGCGTGTCCGCCAGGCGGCGACATTTCCCCGTTACCGGTGGCTGCGCGGCGGGTGAGTGACAGAGCTTATCCGAGCGGCTGGAACTCTGCGCCGGCGTGGTCGAGCGTGAGGCCTCGGCCCTTTGGCTGCCTGGTACCTAAAACACTTCCATTGATCCAGCCACGGAGGGTGCTGGCTGGTGGCTCCATACCTCCATAGCTCCATAGCACCAGAGCTCCATAGCTCCATAGCACCAGAGCTCCATGGCTTCAGAGCTCCATAGCACCATAGCTCCATACCTCCAGAGCTCCAGGGCTCCATAGCTCCATACCTCCAGAGCTCCATACCTCCAGAGCTCCATAGCACCAGAGCTCCATGGCTTCAGAGCTCCATAGCACCATAGCACCATAGCTCCATACCTCCAGAGCTCCAGGGCTCCATAGCTCCATACCTCCAGAGCTCCATACCTCCAGAGCTCCATAGCACCAGAGCTCCATGGCTTCAGAGCTCCATAGCACCATAGCTCCATACCTCCAGAGCTCCAGGGCTCCATAGCTCCATACCTCCAGAGCTCCATACCTCCAGAGCTCCATACCTCCAGAGCTCCATAGCTCCAGAGCTCCATAGCTCCATAGCTCCATAGCACCAGAGCTCCATAGCTCCATAGCACCAGAGCTCCATACTTCCATAGCTCCAGGGCTCCATAGCTCCAGGGCTCCATACCTCCAGAGCTCCATAGCTCCATACTTCCAGAGCTCCATAGCTCCATACTTCCATAGCTCCATACTTCCATACCTCCATAGCTCCATACTTCCATAGCACCAGAGCTCCATACTTCCATAGCACCAGAGCTCCATACCTCCAGAGCTCCAGAGCTCCAGCCTGGGTGGCTGGTGGCTCCATAGCTCCATACTTCCATAGCTCTAAGTCAGAGAGTTGGCGAAAATTGCACTAAGTGCGAAAGCCCATTCATTTACAACGGCGTGTCCACAAGGCGGCGACATTTCCCCGTTACCGGTGGCTGCGCGGCGGGTGAGTGACAGAGCTTATCCGAGCGGCTGGAACTCTGCGCCGGCGTGGTCGAGCGTGAGGCCTCGGCCCTTTGGCTGCCTGGTAACTAAAACACTTCCATTGATCCAGCCACGGAGGGTGCTGGCTGGTGGCTCCATACCTCCATAGCTCCATAGCACCAGAGCTCCATAGCTCCATAGCACCAGAGCTCCATGGCTTCAGAGCTCCATAGCACCATAGCTCCATACCTCCAGAGCTCCAGGGCTCCAAAGCTCCATACCTCCAGAGCTCCATACCTCCAGAGCTCCATACCTCCAGAGCTCCATAGCACCAGAGCTCCATAGCTCCATAGCACCAGAGCTCCATAGCACCAGAGCTCCATAGCACCAGAGCTCCATAGCTCCATAGCACCAGAGCTCCATAGCTCCATAGCACCAGAGCTCCATACTTCCAGAGCTCCATAGCTCCATAGCTCCATAGCACCAGAGCTCCATAGCTCCATAGCACCAGAGCTCCATAGCTCCATAGCACCAGAGCTCCATACTTCCATAGCTCCATAGCTCCATACCTCCAGAGCTCCATAGCTCCATAGCTCCATACCTCCAGAGCTCCATAGCTCCAGAGCTCCATAGCTCCATAGCTCCATAGCACCAGAGCTCCATAGCTCCATAGCACCAGAGCTCCATACTTCCATAGCTCCAGGGCTCCATAGCTCCAGGGCTCCATACCTCCAGAGCTCCATAGCTCCATACTTCCAGAGCTCCATAGCTCCATACTTCCATAGCTCCATACTTCCATACCTCCATAGCTCCATACTTCCATAGCACCAGAGCTCCATACTTCCATAGCACCAGAGCTCCATACCTCCAGAGCTCCAGAGCTCCAGCCTGGGTGGCTGGTGGCTCCATAGCTCCATACTTCCATAGCTCTAAGTCAGAGAGTTGGCGAAAATTGCACTAAGTGCGAAAGCCCATTCATTTACAACGGCGTGTCCGCCAGGCGGCGACATTTCCCCGTTACCGGTGGCTGCGCGGCGGGTGAGTGACAGAGCTTATCCGAGCGGCTGGAACTCTGCGCCGGCGTGGTCGAGCGTGAGGCCTCGGCCCTTTGGCTGCCTGGTACCTAAAACACTTCCATTGATCCAGCCACGGAGGGTGCTGGCTGGTGGCTCCATACCTCCATAGCTCCATAGCACCAGAGCTCCATAGCTCCATAGCACCAGAGCTCCATGGCTTCAGAGCTCCATAGCACCATAGCTCCATACCTCCAGAGCTCCAGGGCTCCAAAGCTCCATACCTCCAGAGCTCCATACCTCCAGAGCTCCATACCTCCAGAGCTCCATAGCTCCATAGCACCAGAGCTCCATAGCTCCATAGCATCAGAGCTCCATAGCACCATAGCTCCATAGCACCAGAGCTCCATAGCTCCATAGCACCAGAGCTCCATAGCTCCATAGCACCAGAGCTCCATAGCTCCATAGCTCCATAGCACCAGAGCTCCATACTTCCAGAGCTCCATAGCTCCATAGCTCCATAGCACCAGAGCTCCATAGCTCCATAGCACCAGAGCTCCATAGCTCCATAGCACCAGAGCTCCATACTTCCATAGCTCCATAGCTCCATACCTCCAGAGCTCCATAGCTCCATACCTCCAGAGCTCCATAGCTCCAGAGCTCCATAGCTCCATAGCACCAGAGCTCCATAGCTCCATAGCACCAGAGCTCCATACTTCCATAGCTCCAGGGCTCCATAGCTCCAGGGCTCCATAGCTCCATACCTCCAGAGCTCCATAGCTCCATACCTCCAGAGCTCCATAGCTCCATACTTCCAGAGCTCCATAGCTCCATAGCACCAGAGCTCCATAGCTCCATAGCACCAGAGCTCCATAGCTCCATAGCACCAGAGCTCCATAGCTCCATAGCACCAGAGCTCCATAGCTCCATAGCTCCAGGGCTCCATAGCTCCATAGCTCCAGGGCTCCATAGCTCCATAGCTCCAGGGCTCCATAGCTCCAGGGCTCCAGGGCTCCATAGCTCCATACCTCCAGAGCTCCATAGCTCCATACTTCCAGAGCTCCATAGCTCCATACCTCCAGAGCTCCATAGCTCCAGAGCTCCAGAGCTCCATAGCTCCATAGCTCCATAGCACCAGAGCTCCATAGCTCCATAGCACCAGAGCTCCATACTTCCATAGCTCCAGGGCTCCATAGCTCCAGGGCTCCATACCTCCAGAGCTCCATACTTCCAGAGCTCCATAGCTCCATACTTCCATAGCTCCATACTTCCATACCTCCATAGCTCCATACTTCCATAGCACCAGAGCTCCATACTTCCATAGCACCAGAGCTCCATACCTCCAGAGCTCCAGAGCTCCAGCCTGGGTGGCTGGTGGCTCCATAGCTCCATACTTCCATAGCTCTAAGTCAGAGAGTTGGCGAAAATTGCACTAAGTGCGAAAGCCCATTCATTTACAACGGCGTGTCCACAAGGCGGCGACATTTCCCCGTTACCGGTGGCTGCGCGGCGGGTGAGTGACAGAGCTTATCCGAGCGGCTGGAACTCTGCGCCGGCGTGGTCGAGCGTGAGGCCTCGGCCCTTTGGCTGCCTGGTACCTAAAACACTTCCATTGATCCAGCCACGGAGGGTGCTGGCTGGTGGCTCCATACCTCCATAGCTCCATAGCACCAGAGCTCCATAGCTCCATAGCACCAGAGCTCCATGGCTTCAGAGCTCCATAGCACCATAGCTCCATACCTCCAGAGCTCCATAGCTCCATAGCACCAGAGCTCCATAGCTCCATAGCTCCAGGGCTCCATAGCTCCATAGCTCCAGAGCTCCATAGCTCCATAGCTCCAGGGCTCCATAGCTCCAGGGCTCCAGGGCTCCATAGCTCCATACCTCCAGAGCTCCATAGCTCCATACTTCCAGAGCTCCATAGCTCCATAGCTCCATACTTCCATAGCTCCATAGCTCCATACTTCCATAGCACCAGAGCTCCATACCTCCAGAGCTCCATAGCTCCAGCCTGGGTGGCTGGTGGCTCCATAGCTCCATACTTCCATAGCTCCAGTCAGAGAGTTGGCGAAAATTGCACTAAGTGCGAAAGCCCATTCATTTACAACGGCGTGTCCACAAGGCGGCGACATTTCCCCGTTACCGGTGGCTGCGCGGCGGGTGAGTGACAGAGCTTATCCGAGCGGCTGGAACTCTGCGCCGGCGTGGTCGAGCGTGAGGCCTCGGCCCTTTGGCTGCCTGGTACCTAAAACACTTCCATTGATCCAGCCACGGAGGGTGCTGGCTGGTGGCTCCATACCTCCATAGCTCCATAGCACCAGAGCTCCATAGCTCCATAGCACCAGAGCTCCATGGCTTCAGAGCTCCATAGCACCATAGCTCCATACCTCCAGAGCTCCAGGGCTCCATAGCTCCATACCTCCAGAGCTCCATACCTCCAGAGCTCCATACCTCCAGAGCTCCATAGCACCAGAGCTCCATGGCTTCAGAGCTCCATAGCACCATAGCTCCATACCTCCAGAGCTCCAGGGCTCCATAGCTCCATACCTCCAGAGCTCCATACCTCCAGAGCTCCATACCTCCAGAGCTCCATAGCACCAGAGCTCCATGGCTTCAGAGCTCCATAGCACCATAGCTCCATACCTCCAGAGCTCCAGGGCTCCATAGCTCCATACCTCCAGAGCTCCATACCTCCAGAGCTCCATACCTCCAGAGCTCCAGAGCTCCATAGCACCAGAGCTCCATGGCTTCAGAGCTCCATAGCACCATAGCTCCATACCTCCAGAGCTCCAGGGCTCCATAGCTCCATACCTCCAGAGCTCCATACCTCCAGAGCTCCAGAGCTCCATAGCACCAGAGCTCCATGGCTTCAGAGCTCCATAGCACCATAGCTCCATACCTCCAGAGCTCCAGGGCTCCATAGCTCCATACCTCCAGAGCTCCATACCTCCAGAGCTCCATACCTCCAGAGCTCCATAGCTCCATAGCACCAGAGCTCCATAGCTCCATAGCACCAGAGCTCCATAGCACCAGAGCTCCATAGCACCAGAGCTCCATAGCTCCATAGCACCAGAGCTCCATAGCTCCATAGCACCAGAGCTCCATAGCTCCATAGCACCAGAGCTCCATACTTCCAGAGCTCCATAGCTCCATAGCTCCATAGCACCAGAGCTCCATAGCTCCATAGCACCAGAGCTCCATGGCTTCAGAGCTCCATAGCACCATAGCTCCATACCTCCAGAGCTCCAGGGCTCCATAGCTCCATACCTCCAGAGCTCCATACCTCCAGAGCTCCATACCTCCAGAGCTCCATAGCACCAGAGCTCCATAGCTCCATAGCACCAGAGCTCCATAGCACCAGAGCTCCATAGCACCAGAGCTCCATAGCTCCATAGCACCAGAGCTCCATAGCTCCATAGCACCAGAGCTCCATACTTCCAGAGCTCCATAGCTCCATAGCTCCATAGCACCAGAGCTCCATAGCTCCATAGCACCAGAGCTCCATAGCTCCATAGCACCAGAGCTCCATACTTCCATAGCTCCATAGCTCCATACCTCCAGAGCTCCATAGCTCCATAGCTCCATACCTCCAGAGCTCCATAGCTCCAGAGCTCCATAGCTCCATAGCTCCATAGCACCAGAGCTCCATAGCTCCATAGCACCAGAGCTCCATACTTCCATAGCTCCAGGGCTCCATAGCTCCAGGGCTCCATACCTCCAGAGCTCCATAGCTCCATACTTCCAGAGCTCCATAGCTCCATACTTCCATAGCTCCATACTTCCATACCTCCATAGCTCCATACTTCCATAGCACCAGAGCTCCATACTTCCATAGCACCAGAGCTCCATACCTCCAGAGCTCCAGAGCTCCAGCCTGGGTGGCTGGTGGCTCCATAGCTCCATACTTCCATAGCTCTAAGTCAGAGAGTTGGCGAAAATTGCACTAAGTGCGAAAGCCCATTCATTTACAACGGCGTGTCCACAAGGCGGCGACATTTCCCCGTTACCGGTGGCTGCGCGGCGGGTGAGTGACAGAGCTTATCCGAGCGGCTGGAACTCTGCGCCGGCGTGGTCGAGCGTGAGGCCTCGGCCCTTTGGCTGCCTGGTACCTAAAACACTTCCATTGATCCAGCCACGGAGGGTGCTGGCTGGTGGCTCCATACCTCCATAGCTCCATAGCACCAGAGCTCCATAGCTCCATAGCACCAGAGCTCCATGGCTTCAGAGCTCCATAGCACCATAGCTCCATACCTCCAGAGCTCCAGGGCTCCAAAGCTCCATACCTCCAGAGCTCCATACCTCCAGAGCTCCATACCTCCAGAGCTCCATAGCTCCATAGCACCAGAGCTCCATAGCTCCATAGCATCAGAGCTCCATAGCACCATAGCTCCATAGCACCAGAGCTCCATAGCTCCATAGCACCAGAGCTCCATAGCTCCATAGCACCAGAGCTCCATAGCTCCATAGCACCAGAGCTCCATACTTCCAGAGCTCCATAGCTCCATAGCTCCATAGCACCAGAGCTCCATAGCTCCATAGCACCAGAGCTCCATAGCTCCATAGCACCAGAGCTCCATACTTCCATAGCTCCATAGCTCCATACCTCCAGAGCTCCATAGCTCCATACCTCCAGAGCTCCATAGCTCCAGAGCTCCATAGCTCCATAGCACCAGAGCTCCATAGCTCCATAGCACCAGAGCTCCATACTTCCATAGCTCCAGGGCTCCATAGCTCCAGGGCTCCATAGCTCCATACCTCCAGAGCTCCATAGCTCCATACCTCCAGAGCTCCATAGCTCCATACTTCCAGAGCTCCATAGCTCCATAGCACCAGAGCTCCATAGCTCCATAGCACCAGAGCTCCATAGCTCCATAGCACCAGAGCTCCATAGCTCCATAGCACCAGAGCTCCATAGCTCCATAGCTCCAGGGCTCCATAGCTCCATAGCTCCAGGGCTCCATAGCTCCATAGCTCCAGGGCTCCATAGCTCCAGGGCTCCAGGGCTCCATAGCTCCATACCTCCAGAGCTCCATAGCTCCATACTTCCAGAGCTCCATAGCTCCATAGCTCCATACTTCCATAGCTCCATAGCTCCATACTTCCATAGCACCAGAGCTCCATACCTCCAGAGCTCCATAGCTCCAGCCTGGGTGGCTGGTGGCTCCATAGCTCCATACTTCCATAGCTCCAGTCAGAGAGTTGGCGAAAATTGCACTAAGTGCGAAAGCCCATTCATTTACAACGGCGTGTCCACAAGGCGGCGACATTTCCCCGTTACCGGTGGCTGCGCGGCGGGTGAGTGACAGAGCTTATCCGAGCGGCTGGAACTCTGCGCCGGCGTGGTCGAGCGTGAGGCCTCGGCCCTTTGGCTGCCTGGTACCTAAAACACTTCCATTGATCCAGCCACGGAGGGTGCTGGCTGGTGGCTCCATACCTCCATAGCTCCATAGCACCAGAGCTCCATAGCTCCATAGCACCAGAGCTCCATGGCTTCAGAGCTCCATAGCACCATAGCTCCATACCTCCAGAGCTCCAGGGCTCCATAGCTCCATACCTCCAGAGCTCCATACCTCCAGAGCTCCATACCTCCAGAGCTCCATAGCACCAGAGCTCCATGGCTTCAGAGCTCCATAGCACCATAGCTCCATACCTCCAGAGCTCCAGGGCTCCATAGCTCCATACCTCCAGAGCTCCATACCTCCAGAGCTCCATACCTCCAGAGCTCCATAGCACCAGAGCTCCATGGCTTCAGAGCTCCATAGCACCATAGCTCCATACCTCCAGAGCTCCAGGGCTCCATAGCTCCATACCTCCAGAGCTCCATACCTCCAGAGCTCCATACCTCCAGAGCTCCAGAGCTCCATAGCACCAGAGCTCCATGGCTTCAGAGCTCCATAGCACCATAGCTCCATACCTCCAGAGCTCCAGGGCTCCATAGCTCCATACCTCCAGAGCTCCATACCTCCAGAGCTCCAGAGCTCCATAGCACCAGAGCTCCATGGCTTCAGAGCTCCATAGCACCATAGCTCCATACCTCCAGAGCTCCAGGGCTCCATAGCTCCATACCTCCAGAGCTCCATACCTCCAGAGCTCCATACCTCCAGAGCTCCATAGCTCCATAGCACCAGAGCTCCATAGCTCCATAGCACCAGAGCTCCATAGCACCAGAGCTCCATAGCACCAGAGCTCCATAGCTCCATAGCACCAGAGCTCCATAGCTCCATAGCACCAGAGCTCCATAGCTCCATAGCACCAGAGCTCCATACTTCCAGAGCTCCATAGCTCCATAGCTCCATAGCACCAGAGCTCCATAGCTCCATAGCACCAGAGCTCCATGGCTTCAGAGCTCCATAGCACCATAGCTCCATACCTCCAGAGCTCCAGGGCTCCATAGCTCCATACCTCCAGAGCTCCATACCTCCAGAGCTCCATACCTCCAGAGCTCCATAGCACCAGAGCTCCATAGCTCCATAGCACCAGAGCTCCATAGCACCAGAGCTCCATAGCACCAGAGCTCCATAGCTCCATAGCACCAGAGCTCCATAGCTCCATAGCACCAGAGCTCCATACTTCCAGAGCTCCATAGCTCCATAGCTCCATAGCACCAGAGCTCCATAGCTCCATAGCACCAGAGCTCCATAGCTCCATAGCACCAGAGCTCCATACTTCCATAGCTCCATAGCTCCATACCTCCAGAGCTCCATAGCTCCATAGCTCCATACCTCCAGAGCTCCATAGCTCCAGAGCTCCATAGCTCCATAGCTCCATAGCACCAGAGCTCCATAGCTCCATAGCACCAGAGCTCCATACTTCCATAGCTCCAGGGCTCCATAGCTCCAGGGCTCCATACCTCCAGAGCTCCATAGCTCCATACTTCCAGAGCTCCATAGCTCCATACTTCCATAGCTCCATACTTCCATACCTCCATAGCTCCATACTTCCATAGCACCAGAGCTCCATACTTCCATAGCACCAGAGCTCCATACCTCCAGAGCTCCAGAGCTCCAGCCTGGGTGGCTGGTGGCTCCATAGCTCCATACTTCCATAGCTCTAAGTCAGAGAGTTGGCGAAAATTGCACTAAGTGCGAAAGCCCATTCATTTACAACGGCGTGTCCACAAGGCGGCGACATTTCCCCGTTACCGGTGGCTGCGCGGCGGGTGAGTGACAGAGCTTATCCGAGCGGCTGGAACTCTGCGCCGGCGTGGTCGAGCGTGAGGCCTCGGCCCTTTGGCTGCCTGGTACCTAAAACACTTCCATTGATCCAGCCACGGAGGGTGCTGGCTGGTGGCTCCATACCTCCATAGCTCCATAGCACCAGAGCTCCATAGCTCCATAGCACCAGAGCTCCATGGCTTCAGAGCTCCATAGCACCATAGCTCCATACCTCCAGAGCTCCAGGGCTCCATAGCTCCATACCTCCAGAGCTCCATACCTCCAGAGCTCCATACCTCCAGAGCTCCATAGCACCAGAGCTCCATGGCTTCAGAGCTCCATAGCACCATAGCTCCATACCTCCAGAGCTCCAGGGCTCCATAGCTCCATACCTCCAGAGCTCCATACCTCCAGAGCTCCAGAGCTCCATAGCACCAGAGCTCCATGGCTTCAGAGCTCCATAGCACCATAGCTCCATACCTCCAGAGCTCCAGGGCTCCATAGCTCCATACCTCCAGAGCTCCATACCTCCAGAGCTCCAGAGCTCCATAGCACCAGAGCTCCATGGCTTCAGAGCTCCATAGCACCATAGCTCCATACCTCCAGAGCTCCAGGGCTCCATAGCTCCATACCTCCAGAGCTCCATACCTCCAGAGCTCCAGAGCTCCATAGCACCAGAGCTCCATGGCTTCAGAGCTCCATAGCACCATAGCTCCATACCTCCAGAGCTCCAGGGCTCCAAAGCTCCATACCTCCAGAGCTCCATACCTCCAGAGCTCCATACCTCCAGAGCTCCATAGCTCCATAGCACCAGAGCTCCATAGCTCCATAGCACCAGAGCTCCATAGCACCAGAGCTCCATAGCACCAGAGCTCCATAGCTCCATAGCACCAGAGCTCCATAGCTCCATAGCTCCATAGCACCAGAGCTCCATAGCTCCATAGCACCAGAGCTCCATACTTCCAGAGCTCCATAGCTCCATAGCTCCATAGCACCAGAGCTCCATAGCTCCATAGCACCAGAGCTCCATAGCTCCATAGCACCAGAGCTCCATACTTCCATAGCTCCATAGCTCCATACCTCCAGAGCTCCATAGCTCCATAGCTCCATACCTCCAGAGCTCCATAGCTCCAGAGCTCCATAGCTCCATAGCACCAGAGCTCCATAGCTCCATAGCACCAGAGCTCCATACTTCCATAGCTCCAGGGCTCCATAGCTCCAGGGCTCCATAGCTCCATACCTCCAGAGCTCCATAGCTCCATACTTCCAGAGCTCCAGAGCTCCATGGCTTCAGAGCTCCATAGCACCATAGCTCCATACCTCCAGAGCTCCAGGGCTCCATAGCTCCATACCTCCAGAGCTCCATACCTCCATAGCTCCATACCTCCAGAGCTCCAGAGCTCCATAGCACCAGAGCTCCATGGCTTCAGAGCTCCATAGCACCATAGCTCCATACCTCCAGAGCTCCAGGGCTCCATAGCTCCATACCTCCAGAGCTCCATACCTCCAGAGCTCCAGAGCTCCATAGCACCAGAGCTCCATGGCTTCAGAGCTCCATAGCACCATAGCTCCATACCTCCAGAGCTCCAGGGCTCCATAGCTCCATACCTCCAGAGCTCCATACCTCCAGAGCTCCAGAGCTCCATAGCACCAGAGCTCCATGGCTTCAGAGCTCCATAGCACCATAGCTCCATACCTCCAGAGCTCCAGGGCTCCAAAGCTCCATACCTCCAGAGCTCCATACCTCCAGAGCTCCATACCTCCAGAGCTCCATAGCTCCATAGCACCAGAGCTCCATAGCTCCATAGCACCAGAGCTCCATAGCACCAGAGCTCCATAGCACCAGAGCTCCATAGCTCCATAGCACCAGAGCTCCATAGCTCCATAGCACCAGAGCTCCATAGCTCCATAGCACCAGAGCTCCATACTTCCAGAGCTCCATAGCTCCATAGCTCCATAGCACCAGAGCTCCATAGCTCCATAGCACCAGAGCTCCATAGCTCCATAGCACCAGAGCTCCATACTTCCATAGCTCCATAGCTCCATACCTCCAGAGCTCCATAGCTCCATAGCTCCATACCTCCAGAGCTCCATAGCTCCAGAGCTCCATAGCTCCATAGCACCAGAGCTCCATAGCTCCATAGCTCCATAGCACCAGAGCTCCATACTTCCATAGCTCCAGGGCTCCATAGCTCCATACCTCCAGAGCTCCATAGCTCCATACTTCCAGAGCTCCATAGCTCCATAGCACCAGAGCTCCATAGCTCCATAGCACCAGAGCTCCATAGCTCCATAGCACCAGAGCTCCATAGCTCCATAGCACCAGAGCTCCATAGCTCCATAGCTCCAGGGCTCCATAGCTCCATAGCTCCAGGGCTCCATAGCTCCATAGCTCCAGGGCTCCATAGCTCCATAGCTCCATACCTCCAGAGCTCCATACCTCCAGAGCTCCATACCTCCATAGCACCAGAGCTCCATAGCTCCAGGGCTCCAGGGCTCCATAGCTCCATACCTCCAGAGCTCCATAGCTCCATACTTCCAGAGCTCCATAGCTCCATAGCTCCATACTTCCATAGCTCCATAGCTCCATACTTCCATAGCACCTGAGCTCCATACCTCCAGAGCTCCATAGCTCCAGCCTGGGTGGCTGGTGGCTCCATAGCTCCATACTTCCATAGCTCTAAGTCAGAGAGTTGGCGAAAATTGCACTAAGTGCGAAAGCCCATTCATTTACAACGGCGTGTCCGCCAGGCGGCGACATTTCCCCGTTACCGGTGGCTGCGCGGCGGGTGAGTGACAGAGCTTATCCGAGCGGCTGGAACTCTGCGCCGGCGTGGTCGAGCGTGAGGCCTCGGCCCTTTGGCTGCCTGGTAACTAAAACACTTCCATTGATCCAGCCACGGAGGGTGCTGGCTGGTGGCTCCATACCTCCATAGCTCCATAGCACCAGAGCTCCATAGCTCCATAGCACCAGAGCTCCATGGCTTCAGAGCTCCATAGCACCATAGCTCCATACCTCCAGAGCTCCAGGGCTCCATAGCGCCATACCTCCAGAGCTCCATACCTCCAGAGCTCCATACCTCCAGAGCTCCATAGCACCAGAGCTCCATGGCTTCAGAGCTCCATAGCACCATAGCTCCATACCTCCAGAGCTCCAGGGCTCCATAGCTCCATACCTCCAGAGCTCCATACCTCCAGAGCTCCATACCTCCAGAGCTCCATAGCACCAGAGCTCCATGGCTTCAGAGCTCCATAGCACCATAGCTCCATACCTCCAGAGCTCCAGGGCTCCATAGCTCCATACCTCCAGAGCTCCATACCTCCAGAGCTCCATACCTCCAGAGCTCCAGAGCTCCATAGCACCAGAGCTCCATGGCTTCAGAGCTCCATAGCACCATAGCTCCATACCTCCAGAGCTCCAGGGCTCCATAGCTCCATACCTCCAGAGCTCCATACCTCCAGAGCTCCAGAGCCCCATAGCACCAGAGCTCCATGGCTTCAGAGCTCCATAGCACCATAGCTCCATACCTCCAGAGCTCCAGGGCTCCATAGCTCCATACCTCCAGAGCTCCATACCTCCAGAGCTCCATACCTCCAGAGCTCCATAGCTCCATAGCACCAGAGCTCCATAGCTCCATAGCACCAGAGCTCCATAGCACCAGAGCTCCATAGCACCAGAGCTCCATAGCTCCATAGCACCAGAGCTCCATAGCTCCATAGCACCAGAGCTCCATAGCTCCATAGCACCAGAGCTCCATACTTCCAGAGCTCCATAGCTCCATAGCTCCATAGCACCAGAGCTCCATAGCTCCATAGCACCAGAGCTCCATGGCTTCAGAGCTCCATAGCACCATAGCTCCATACCTCCAGAGCTCCAGGGCTCCATAGCGCCATACCTCCAGAGCTCCATACCTCCAGAGCTCCATACCTCCAGAGCTCCATAGCACCAGAGCTCCATAGCTCCATAGCACCAGAGCTCCATAGCACCAGAGCTCCATAGCACCAGAGCTCCATAGCTCCATAGCACCAGAGCTCCATAGCTCCATAGCACCAGAGCTCCATACTTCCAGAGCTCCATAGCTCCATAGCTCCATAGCACCAGAGCTCCATAGCTCCATAGCACCAGAGCTCCATAGCTCCATAGCACCAGAGCTCCATACTTCCATAGCTCCATAGCTCCATACCTCCAGAGCTCCATAGCTCCATAGCTCCATACCTCCAGAGCTCCATAGCTCCAGAGCTCCATAGCTCCATAGCTCCATAGCACCAGAGCTCCATAGCTCCATAGCACCAGAGCTCCATACTTCCATAGCTCCAGGGCTCCATAGCTCCAGGGCTCCATACCTCCAGAGCTCCATAGCTCCATACTTCCAGAGCTCCATAGCTCCATACTTCCATAGCTCCATACTTCCATACCTCCATAGCTCCATACTTCCATAGCACCAGAGCTCCATACTTCCATAGCACCAGAGCTCCATACCTCCAGAGCTCCAGCCTGGGTGGCTGGTGGCTCCATAGCTCCATACTTCCATAGCTCTAAGTCAGAGAGTTGGCGAAAATTGCACTAAGTGCGAAAGCCCATTCATTTACAACGGCGTGTCCACAAGGCGGCGACATTTCCCCGTTACCGGTGGCTGCGCGGCGGGTGAGTGACAGAGCTTATCCGAGCGGCTGGAACTCTGCGCCGGCGTGGTCGAGCGTGAGGCCTCGGCCCTTTGGCTGCCTGGTACCTAAAACACTTCCATTGATCCAGCCACGGAGGGTGCTGGCTGGTGGCTCCATACCTCCATAGCTCCATAGCACCAGAGCTCCATAGCTCCATAGCACCAGAGCTCCATGGCTTCAGAGCTCCATAGCACCATAGCTCCATACCTCCAGAGCTCCAGGGCTCCATAGCTCCATACCTCCAGAGCTCCATACCTCCAGAGCTCCATACCTCCAGAGCTCCATAGCACCAGAGCTCCATGGCTTCAGAGCTCCATAGCACCATAGCTCCATACCTCCAGAGCTCCAGGGCTCCATAGCTCCATAGCTCCATACCTCCAGAGCTCCATACCTCCAGAGCTCCATACCTCCAGAGCTCCATAGCACCAGAGCTCCATGGCTTCAGAGCTCCATAGCACCATAGCTCCATACCTCCAGAGCTCCAGGGCTCCATACCTCCAGAGCTCCATACCTCCAGAGCTCCAGAGCTCCATAGCACCAGAGCTCCATGGCTTCAGAGCTCCATAGCACCATAGCTCCATACCTCCAGAGCTCCAGGGCTCCATAGCTCCATACCTCCATAGCTCCATAGCACCAGAGCTCCATAGCTCCATAGCACCAGAGCTCCATGGCTTCAGAGCTCCATAGCACCATAGCTCCATACCTCCAGAGCTCCAGGGCTCCAAAGCTCCATACCTCCAGAGCTCCATACCTCCAGAGCTCCATACCTCCAGAGCTCCATAGCTCCATAGCACCAGAGCTCCATAGCTCCATAGCACCAGAGCTCCATAGCACCATAGCTCCATAGCACCAGAGCTCCATAGCTCCATAGCACCAGAGCTCCATAGCTCCATAGCACCAGAGCTCCATAGCTCCATAGCACCAGAGCTCCATACTTCCAGAGCTCCATAGCTCCATAGCTCCATAGCACCAGAGCTCCATAGCTCCATAGCACCAGAGCTCCATAGCTCCATAGCACCAGAGCTCCATACTTCCATAGCTCCATAGCTCCATACCTCCAGAGCTCCATAGCTCCATACCTCCAGAGCTCCATAGCTCCAGAGCTCCATAGCTCCATAGCACCAGAGCTCCATAGCTCCATAGCACCAGAGCTCCATACTTCCATAGCTCCAGGGCTCCATAGCTCCAGGGCTCCATAGCTCCATACCTCCAGAGCTCCATAGCTCCATACCTCCAGAGCTCCATAGCTCCATACTTCCAGAGCTCCATAGCTCCATAGCACCAGAGCTCCATAGCTCCATAGCACCAGAGCTCCATAGCTCCATAGCACCAGAGCTCCATAGCTCCATAGCACCAGAGCTCCATAGCTCCATAGCTCCAGGGCTCCATAGCTCCATAGCTCCAGGGCTCCATAGCTCCATAGCTCCAGGGCTCCATAGCTCCAGGGCTCCAGGGCTCCATAGCTCCATACCTCCAGAGCTCCATAGCTCCATACTTCCAGAGCTCCATAGCTCCATAGCTCCATACTTCCATAGCTCCATAGCTCCATACTTCCATAGCACCAGAGCTCCATACCTCCAGAGCTCCATAGCTCCAGCCTGGGTGGCTGGTGGCTCCATAGCTCCATACTTCCATAGCTCCAGTCAGAGAGTTGGCGAAAATTGCACTAAGTGCGAAAGCCCATTCATTTACAACGGCGTGTCCACAAGGCGGCGACATTTCCCCGTTACCGGTGGCTGCGCGGCGGGTGAGTGACAGAGCTTATCCGAGCGGCTGGAACTCTGCGCCGGCGTGGTCGAGCGTGAGGCCTCGGCCCTTTGGCTGCCTGGTACCTAAAACACTTCCATTGATCCAGCCACGGAGGGTGCTGGCTGGTGGCTCCATACCTCCATAGCTCCATAGCACCAGAGCTCCATAGCACCAGAGCTCCATACCTCCAGAGCTCCATAGCACCAGAGCTCCATGGCTTCAGAGCTCCATAGCACCATAGCTCCATACCTCCAGAGCTCCAGGGCTCCATAGCTCCATACCTCCAGAGCTCCATACCTCCAGAGCTCCATACCTCCAGAGCTCCATAGCACCAGAGCTCCATGGCTTCAGAGCTCCATAGCACCATAGCTCCATACCTCCAGAGCTCCAGGGCTCCATAGCTCCATACCTCCAGAGCTCCATACCTCCAGAGCTCCATACCTCCAGAGCTCCAGAGCTCCATAGCACCAGAGCTCCATGGCTTCAGAGCTCCATAGCACCATAGCTCCATACCTCCAGAGCTCCAGGGCTCCATAGCTCCATACCTCCAGAGCTCCATACCTCCAGAGCTCCAGAGCCCCATAGCACCAGAGCTCCATGGCTTCAGAGCTCCATAGCACCATAGCTCCATACCTCCAGAGCTCCAGGGCTCCATAGCTCCATACCTCCAGAGCTCCATACCTCCAGAGCTCCATACCTCCAGAGCTCCATAGCTCCATAGCACCAGAGCTCCATAGCTCCATAGCACCAGAGCTCCATAGCACCAGAGCTCCATAGCACCAGAGCTCCATAGCTCCATAGCACCAGAGCTCCATAGCTCCATAGCACCAGAGCTCCATAGCTCCATAGCACCAGAGCTCCATACTTCCAGAGCTCCATAGCTCCATAGCTCCATAGCACCAGAGCTCCATAGCTCCATAGCACCAGAGCTCCATGGCTTCAGAGCTCCATAGCACCATAGCTCCATACCTCCAGAGCTCCAGGGCTCCATAGCGCCATACCTCCAGAGCTCCATACCTCCAGAGCTCCATACCTCCAGAGCTCCATAGCACCAGAGCTCCATAGCTCCATAGCACCAGAGCTCCATAGCACCAGAGCTCCATAGCACCAGAGCTCCATAGCTCCATAGCACCAGAGCTCCATAGCTCCATAGCACCAGAGCTCCATACTTCCAGAGCTCCATAGCTCCATAGCTCCATAGCACCAGAGCTCCATAGCTCCATAGCACCAGAGCTCCATAGCTCCATAGCACCAGAGCTCCATACTTCCATAGCTCCATAGCTCCATACCTCCAGAGCTCCATAGCTCCATAGCTCCATACCTCCAGAGCTCCATAGCTCCAGAGCTCCATAGCTCCATAGCTCCATAGCACCAGAGCTCCATAGCTCCATAGCACCAGAGCTCCATACTTCCATAGCTCCAGGGCTCCATAGCTCCAGGGCTCCATACCTCCAGAGCTCCATAGCTCCATACTTCCAGAGCTCCATAGCTCCATACTTCCATAGCTCCATACTTCCATACCTCCATAGCTCCATACTTCCATAGCACCAGAGCTCCATACTTCCATAGCACCAGAGCTCCATACCTCCAGAGCTCCAGCCTGGGTGGCTGGTGGCTCCATAGCTCCATACTTCCATAGCTCTAAGTCAGAGAGTTGGCGAAAATTGCACTAAGTGCGAAAGCCCATTCATTTACAACGGCGTGTCCACAAGGCGGCGACATTTCCCCGTTACCGGTGGCTGCGCGGCGGGTGAGTGACAGAGCTTATCCGAGCGGCTGGAACTCTGCGCCGGCGTGGTCGAGCGTGAGGCCTCGGCCCTTTGGCTGCCTGGTACCTAAAACACTTCCATTGATCCAGCCACGGAGGGTGCTGGCTGGTGGCTCCATACCTCCATAGCTCCATAGCACCAGAGCTCCATAGCTCCATAGCACCAGAGCTCCATGGCTTCAGAGCTCCATAGCACCATAGCTCCATACCTCCAGAGCTCCAGGGCTCCATAGCTCCATACCTCCAGAGCTCCATACCTCCAGAGCTCCATACCTCCAGAGCTCCATAGCACCAGAGCTCCATGGCTTCAGAGCTCCATAGCACCATAGCTCCATACCTCCAGAGCTCCAGGGCTCCATAGCTCCATAGCTCCATACCTCCAGAGCTCCATACCTCCAGAGCTCCATACCTCCAGAGCTCCATAGCACCAGAGCTCCATGGCTTCAGAGCTCCATAGCACCATAGCTCCATACCTCCAGAGCTCCAGGGCTCCATACCTCCAGAGCTCCATACCTCCAGAGCTCCAGAGCTCCATAGCACCAGAGCTCCATGGCTTCAGAGCTCCATAGCACCATAGCTCCATACCTCCAGAGCTCCAGGGCTCCATAGCTCCATACCTCCATAGCTCCATAGCACCAGAGCTCCATAGCTCCATAGCACCAGAGCTCCATGGCTTCAGAGCTCCATAGCACCATAGCTCCATACCTCCAGAGCTCCAGGGCTCCAAAGCTCCATACCTCCAGAGCTCCATACCTCCAGAGCTCCATACCTCCAGAGCTCCATAGCTCCATAGCACCAGAGCTCCATAGCTCCATAGCACCAGAGCTCCATAGCACCATAGCTCCATAGCACCAGAGCTCCATAGCTCCATAGCACCAGAGCTCCATAGCTCCATAGCACCAGAGCTCCATAGCTCCATAGCACCAGAGCTCCATACTTCCAGAGCTCCATAGCTCCATAGCTCCATAGCACCAGAGCTCCATAGCTCCATAGCACCAGAGCTCCATAGCTCCATAGCACCAGAGCTCCATACTTCCATAGCTCCATAGCTCCATACCTCCAGAGCTCCATAGCTCCATACCTCCAGAGCTCCATAGCTCCAGAGCTCCATAGCTCCATAGCACCAGAGCTCCATAGCTCCATAGCACCAGAGCTCCATACTTCCATAGCTCCAGGGCTCCATAGCTCCAGGGCTCCATAGCTCCATACCTCCAGAGCTCCATAGCTCCATACCTCCAGAGCTCCATAGCTCCATACTTCCAGAGCTCCATAGCTCCATAGCACCAGAGCTCCATAGCTCCATAGCACCAGAGCTCCATAGCTCCATAGCACCAGAGCTCCATAGCTCCATAGCACCAGAGCTCCATAGCTCCATAGCTCCAGGGCTCCATAGCTCCATAGCTCCAGGGCTCCATAGCTCCATAGCTCCAGGGCTCCATAGCTCCAGGGCTCCAGGGCTCCATAGCTCCATACCTCCAGAGCTCCATAGCTCCATACTTCCAGAGCTCCATAGCTCCATAGCTCCATACTTCCATAGCTCCATAGCTCCATACTTCCATAGCACCAGAGCTCCATACCTCCAGAGCTCCATAGCTCCAGCCTGGGTGGCTGGTGGCTCCATAGCTCCATACTTCCATAGCTCCAGTCAGAGAGTTGGCGAAAATTGCACTAAGTGCGAAAGCCCATTCATTTACAACGGCGTGTCCACAAGGCGGCGACATTTCCCCGTTACCGGTGGCTGCGCGGCGGGTGAGTGACAGAGCTTATCCGAGCGGCTGGAACTCTGCGCCGGCGTGGTCGAGCGTGAGGCCTCGGCCCTTTGGCTGCCTGGTACCTAAAACACTTCCATTGATCCAGCCACGGAGGGTGCTGGCTGGTGGCTCCATACCTCCATAGCTCCATAGCACCAGAGCTCCATAGCTCCATAGCACCAGAGCTCCATGGCTTCAGAGCTCCATAGCACCATAGCTCCATACCTCCAGAGCTCCAGGGCTCCATAGCTCCATACCTCCAGAGCTCCATACCTCCAGAGCTCCATACCTCCAGAGCTCCATAGCACCAGAGCTCCATGGCTTCAGAGCTCCATAGCACCATAGCTCCATACCTCCAGAGCTCCATAGCTCCATAGCACCAGAGCTCCATGGCTTCAGAGCTCCATAGCACCATAGCTCCATACCTCCAGAGCTCCAGGGCTCCATAGCGCCATACCTCCAGAGCTCCATACCTCCAGAGCTCCATACCTCCAGAGCTCCATAGCACCAGAGCTCCATAGCTCCATAGCACCAGAGCTCCATAGCACCAGAGCTCCATAGCACCAGAGCTCCATAGCTCCATAGCACCAGAGCTCCATAGCTCCATAGCACCAGAGCTCCATACTTCCAGAGCTCCATAGCTCCATAGCTCCATAGCACCAGAGCTCCATAGCTCCATAGCACCAGAGCTCCATAGCTCCATAGCACCAGAGCTCCATACTTCCATAGCTCCATAGCTCCATACCTCCAGAGCTCCATAGCTCCATAGCTCCATACCTCCAGAGCTCCATAGCTCCAGAGCTCCATAGCTCCATAGCTCCATAGCACCAGAGCTCCATAGCTCCATAGCACCAGAGCTCCATACTTCCATAGCTCCAGGGCTCCATAGCTCCAGGGCTCCATACCTCCAGAGCTCCATAGCTCCATACTTCCAGAGCTCCATAGCTCCATACTTCCATAGCTCCATACTTCCATACCTCCATAGCTCCATACTTCCATAGCACCAGAGCTCCATACTTCCATAGCACCAGAGCTCCATACCTCCAGAGCTCCAGCCTGGGTGGCTGGTGGCTCCATAGCTCCATAGCTCCATACCTCCAGAGCTCCATACCTCCAGAGCTCCATACCTCCAGAGCTCCATAGCTCCATAGCACCAGAGCTCCATAGCTCCATAGCACCAGAGCTCCATAGCACCAGAGCTCCATAGCACCAGAGCTCCATAGCTCCATAGCACCAGAGCTCCATAGCTCCATAGCACCAGAGCTCCATAGCTCCATAGCACCAGAGCTCCATACTTCCAGAGCTCCATAGCTCCATAGCTCCATAGCACCAGAGCTCCATAGCTCCATAGCACCAGAGCTCCATGGCTTCAGAGCTCCATAGCACCATAGCTCCATACCTCCAGAGCTCCAGGGCTCCATAGCGCCATACCTCCAGAGCTCCATACCTCCAGAGCTCCATACCTCCAGAGCTCCATAGCACCAGAGCTCCATAGCTCCATAGCACCAGAGCTCCATAGCACCAGAGCTCCATAGCACCAGAGCTCCATAGCTCCATAGCACCAGAGCTCCATAGCTCCATAGCACCAGAGCTCCATACTTCCAGAGCTCCATAGCTCCATAGCTCCATAGCACCAGAGCTCCATAGCTCCATAGCACCAGAGCTCCATAGCTCCATAGCACCAGAGCTCCATACTTCCATAGCTCCATAGCTCCATACCTCCAGAGCTCCATAGCTCCATAGCTCCATACCTCCAGAGCTCCATAGCTCCAGAGCTCCATAGCTCCATAGCTCCATAGCACCAGAGCTCCATAGCTCCATAGCACCAGAGCTCCATACTTCCATAGCTCCAGGGCTCCATAGCTCCAGGGCTCCATACCTCCAGAGCTCCATAGCTCCATACTTCCAGAGCTCCATAGCTCCATACTTCCATAGCTCCATACTTCCATACCTCCATAGCTCCATACTTCCATAGCACCAGAGCTCCATACTTCCATAGCACCAGAGCTCCATACCTCCAGAGCTCCAGCCTGGGTGGCTGGTGGCTCCATAGCTCCATACTTCCATAGCTCTAAGTCAGAGAGTTGGCGAAAATTGCACTAAGTGCGAAAGCCCATTCATTTACAACGGCGTGTCCACAAGGCGGCGACATTTCCCCGTTACCGGTGGCTGCGCGGCGGGTGAGTGACAGAGCTTATCCGAGCGGCTGGAACTCTGCGCCGGCGTGGTCGAGCGTGAGGCCTCGGCCCTTTGGCTGCCTGGTACCTAAAACACTTCCATTGATCCAGCCACGGAGGGTGCTGGCTGGTGGCTCCATACCTCCATAGCTCCATAGCACCAGAGCTCCATAGCTCCATAGCACCAGAGCTCCATGGCTTCAGAGCTCCATAGCACCATAGCTCCATACCTCCAGAGCTCCAGGGCTCCATAGCTCCATACCTCCAGAGCTCCATACCTCCAGAGCTCCATACCTCCAGAGCTCCATAGCACCAGAGCTCCATGGCTTCAGAGCTCCATAGCACCATAGCTCCATACCTCCAGAGCTCCAGGGCTCCATAGCTCCATAGCTCCATACCTCCAGAGCTCCATACCTCCAGAGCTCCATACCTCCAGAGCTCCATAGCACCAGAGCTCCATGGCTTCAGAGCTCCATAGCACCATAGCTCCATACCTCCAGAGCTCCAGGGCTCCATACCTCCAGAGCTCCATACCTCCAGAGCTCCAGAGCTCCATAGCACCAGAGCTCCATGGCTTCAGAGCTCCATAGCACCATAGCTCCATACCTCCAGAGCTCCAGGGCTCCATAGCTCCATACCTCCATAGCTCCATAGCACCAGAGCTCCATAGCTCCATAGCACCAGAGCTCCATGGCTTCAGAGCTCCATAGCACCATAGCTCCATACCTCCAGAGCTCCAGGGCTCCAAAGCTCCATACCTCCAGAGCTCCATACCTCCAGAGCTCCATACCTCCAGAGCTCCATAGCTCCATAGCACCAGAGCTCCATAGCTACATAGCACCAGAGCTCCATAGCACCATAGCTCCATAGCACCAGAGCTCCATAGCTCCATAGCACCAGAGCTCCATAGCTCCATAGCACCAGAGCTCCATAGCTCCATAGCACCAGAGCTCCATACTTCCAGAGCTCCATAGCTCCATAGCTCCATAGCACCAGAGCTCCATAGCTCCATAGCACCAGAGCTCCATAGCTCCATAGCACCAGAGCTCCATACTTCCATAGCTCCATAGCTCCATACCTCCAGAGCTCCATAGCTCCATACCTCCAGAGCTCCATAGCTCCAGAGCTCCATAGCTCCATAGCACCAGAGCTCCATAGCTCCATAGCACCAGAGCTCCATACTTCCATAGCTCCAGGGCTCCATAGCTCCAGGGCTCCATAGCTCCATACCTCCAGAGCTCCATAGCTCCATACCTCCAGAGCTCCATAGCTCCATACTTCCAGAGCTCCATAGCTCCATAGCACCAGAGCTCCATAGCTCCATAGCACCAGAGCTCCATAGCTCCATAGCACCAGAGCTCCATAGCTCCATAGCACCAGAGCTCCATAGCTCCATAGCTCCAGGGCTCCATAGCTCCATAGCTCCAGGGCTCCATAGCTCCATAGCTCCAGGGCTCCATAGCTCCAGGGCTCCAGGGCTCCATAGCTCCATACCTCCAGAGCTCCATAGCTCCATACTTCCAGAGCTCCATAGCTCCATAGCTCCATACTTCCATAGCTCCATAGCTCCATACTTCCATAGCACCAGAGCTCCATACCTCCAGAGCTCCATAGCTCCAGCCTGGGTGGCTGGTGGCTCCATAGCTCCATACTTCCATAGCTCCAGTCAGAGAGTTGGCGAAAATTGCACTAAGTGCGAAAGCCCATTCATTTACAACGGCGTGTCCACAAGGCGGCGACATTTCCCCGTTACCGGTGGCTGCGCGGCGGGTGAGTGACAGAGCTTATCCGAGCGGCTGGAACTCTGCGCCGGCGTGGTCGAGCGTGAGGCCTCGGCCCTTTGGCTGCCTGGTACCTAAAACACTTCCATTGATCCAGCCACGGAGGGTGCTGGCTGGTGGCTCCATACCTCCATAGCTCCATAGCACCAGAGCTCCATAGCTCCATAGCACCAGAGCTCCATGGCTTCAGAGCTCCATAGCACCATAGCTCCATACCTCCAGAGCTCCAGGGCTCCATAGCTCCATACCTCCAGAGCTCCATACCTCCAGAGCTCCATACCTCCAGAGCTCCATAGCACCAGAGCTCCATGGCTTCAGAGCTCCATAGCACCATAGCTCCATACCTCCAGAGCTCCAGGGCTCCATAGCTCCATACCTCCAGAGCTCCATACCTCCAGAGCTCCATACCTCCAGAGCTCCATAGCACCAGAGCTCCATGGCTTCAGAGCTCCATAGCACCATAGCTCCATACCTCCAGAGCTCCAGGGCTCCATAGCTCCATACCTCCAGAGCTCCATACCTCCAGAGCTCCATACCTCCAGAGCTCCAGAGCTCCATAGCACCAGAGCTCCATGGCTTCAGAGCTCCATAGCACCAAAGCTCCATACCTCCAGAGCTCCAGGGCTCCATAGCTCCATACCTCCAGAGCTCCATACCTCCAGAGCTCCAGAGCTCCATAGCACCAGAGCTCCATGGCTTCAGAGCTCCATAGCACCATAGCTCCATACCTCCAGAGCTCCAGGGCTCCATAGCTCCATACCTCCAGAGCTCCATACCTCCAGAGCTCCATACCTCCAGAGCTCCATAGCTCCATAGCACCAGAGCTCCATAGCTCCATAGCACCAGAGCTCCATAGCACCAGAGCTCCATAGCACCAGAGCTCCATAGCTCCATAGCACCAGAGCTCCATAGCTCCATAGCACCAGAGCTCCATAGCTCCATAGCACCAGAGCTCCATACTTCCAGAGCTCCATAGCTCCATAGCTCCATAGCACCAGAGCTCCATAGCTCCATAGCACCAGAGCTCCATGGCTTCAGAGCTCCATAGCACCATAGCTCCATACCTCCAGAGCTCCAGGGCTCCATAGCTCCATACCTCCAGAGCTCCATACCTCCAGAGCTCCATACCTCCAGAGCTCCATAGCACCAGAGCTCCATAGCTCCATAGCACCAGAGCTCCATAGCACCAGAGCTCCATAGCACCAGAGCTCCATAGCTCCATAGCACCAGAGCTCCATAGCTCCATAGCACCAGAGCTCCATACTTCCAGAGCTCCATAGCTCCATAGCTCCATAGCACCAGAGCTCCATAGCTCCATAGCACCAGAGCTCCATAGCTCCATAGCACCAGAGCTCCATACTTCCATAGCTCCATAGCTCCATACCTCCAGAGCTCCATAGCTCCATAGCTCCATACCTCCAGAGCTCCATAGCTCCAGAGCTCCATAGCTCCATAGCTCCATAGCACCAGAGCTCCATAGCTCCATAGCACCAGAGCTCCATACTTCCATAGCTCCAGGGCTCCATAGCTCCAGGGCTCCATACCTCCAGAGCTCCATAGCTCCATACTTCCAGAGCTCCATAGCTCCATACTTCCATAGCTCCATACTTCCATACCTCCATAGCTCCATACTTCCATAGCACCAGAGCTCCATACTTCCATAGCACCAGAGTTCCATACCTCCAGAGCTCCAGAGCTCCAGCCTGGGTGGCTGGTGGCTCCATAGCTCCATACTTCCATAGCTCTAAGTCAGAGAGTTGGCGAAAATTGCACTAAGTGCGAAAGCCCATTCATTTACAACGGCGTGTCCACAAGGCGGCGACATTTCCCCGTTACCGGTGGCTGCGCGGCGGGTGAGTGACAGAGCTTATCCGAGCGGCTGGAACTCTGCGCCGGCGTGGTCGAGCGTGAGGCCTCGGCCCTTTGGCTGCCTGGTACCTAAAACACTTCCATTGATCCAGCCACGGAGGGTGCTGGCTGGTGGCTCCATACCTCCATAGCTCCATAGCACCAGAGCTCCATAGCTCCATAGCACCAGAGCTCCATGGCTTCAGAGCTCCATAGCACCATAGCTCCATACCTCCAGAGCTCCAGGGCTCCAAAGCTCCATACCTCCAGAGCTCCATACCTCCAGAGCTCCATACCTCCAGAGCTCCATAGCTCCATAGCACCAGAGCTCCATAGCTCCGTAGCATCAGAGCTCCATAGCACCATAGCTCCATAGCACCAGAGCTCCATAGCTCCATAGCACCAGAGCTCCATAGCTCCATAGCACCAGAGCTCCATAGCTCCATAGCACCAGAGCTCCATACTTCCAGAGCTCCATAGCTCCATAGCTCCATAGCACCAGAGCTCCATAGCTCCATAGCACCAGAGCTCCATAGCTCCATAGCACCAGAGCTCCATACTTCCATAGCTCCATAGCTCCATACCTCCAGAGCTCCATAGCTCCATACCTCCAGAGCTCCATAGCTCCAGAGCTCCATAGCCCCATAGCACCAGAGCTCCATAGCTCCATAGCACCAGAGCTCCATACTTCCATAGCTCCAGGGCTCCATAGCTCCAGGGCTCCATAGCTCCATACCTCCAGAGCTCCATAGCTCCATACCTCCAGAGCTCCATAGCTCCATACTTCCAGAGCTCCATAGCTCCATAGCACCAGAGCTCCATAGCTCCATAGCACCAGAGCTCCATAGCTCCATAGCACCAGAGCTCCATAGCTCCATAGCACCAGAGCTCCATAGCTCCATAGCTCCAGGGCTCCATAGCTCCATAGCTCCAGGGCTCCATAGCTCCATAGCTCCAGGGCTCCATAGCTCCAGGGCTCCAGGGCTCCATAGCTCCATACCTCCAGAGCTCCATAGCTCCATACTTCCAGAGCTCCATAGCTCCATAGCTCCATACTTCCATAGCTCCATAGCTCCATACTTCCATAGCACCAGAGCTCCATACCTCCAGAGCTCCATAGCTCCAGCCTGGGTGGCTGGTGGCTCCATAGCTCCATACTTCCATAGCTCCAGTCAGAGAGTTGGCGAAAATTGCACTAAGTGCGAAAGCCCATTCATTTACAACGGCGTGTCCACAAGGCGGCGACATTTCCCCGTTACCGGTGGCTGCGCGGCGGGTGAGTGACAGAGCTTATCCGAGCGGCTGGAACTCTGCGCCGGCGTGGTCGAGCGTGAGGCCTCGGCCCTTTGGCTGCCTGGTACCTAAAACACTTCCATTGATCCAGCCACGGAGGGTGCTGGCTGGTGGCTCCATACCTCCAGAGCTCCATAGCACCAGAGCTCCATAGCTCCATAGCACCAGAGCTCCATGGCTTCAGAGCTCCATAGCACCATAGCTCCATACCTCCAGAGCTCCAGGGCTCCATAGCTCCATACCTCCAGAGCTCCATACCTCCAGAGCTCCATACCTCCAGAGCTCCATAGCACCAGAGCTCCATGGCTTCAGAGCTCCATAGCACCATAGCTCCATACCTCCAGAGCTCCAGGGCTCCATAGCTCCATACCTCCAGAGCTCCATACCTCCAGAGCTCCATACCTCCAGAGCTCCATAGCACCAGAGCTCCATGGCTTCAGAGCTCCATAGCACCATAGCTCCATACCTCCAGAGCTCCAGGGCTCCATAGCTCCATACCTCCAGAGCTCCATACCTCCAGAGCTCCATACCTCCAGAGCTCCAGAGCTCCATAGCACCAGAGCTCCATGGCTTCAGAGCTCCATAGCACCATAGCTCCATACCTCCAGAGCTCCAGGGCTCCATAGCTCCATACCTCCAGAGCTCCATACCTCCAGAGCTCCAGAGCTCCATAGCACCAGAGCTCCATGGCTTCAGAGCTCCATAGCACCATAGCTCCATACCTCCAGAGCTCCAGGGCTCCATAGCTCCATACCTCCAGAGCTCCATACCTCCAGAGCTCCATACCTCCAGAGCTCCATAGCTCCATAGCACCAGAGCTCCATAGCTCCATAGCACCAGAGCTCCATAGCACCAGAGCTCCATAGCACCAGAGCTCCATAGCTCCATAGCACCAGAGCTCCATAGCTCCATAGCACCAGAGCTCCATAGCTCCATAGCACCAGAGCTCCATACTTCCAGAGCTCCATAGCTCCATAGCTCCATAGCACCAGAGCTCCATAGCTCCATAGCACCAGAGCTCCATGGCTTCAGAGTTCCATAGCACCATAGCTCCATACCTCCAGAGCTCCAGGGCTCCATAGCTCCATACCTCCAGAGCTCCATACCTCCAGAGCTCCATACCTCCAGAGCTCCATAGCACCAGAGCTCCATAGCTCCATAGCACCAGAGCTCCATAGCACCAGAGCTCCATAGCACCAGAGCTCCATAGCTCCATAGCACCAGAGCTCCATAGCTCCATAGCACCAGAGCTCCATACTTCCAGAGCTCCATAGCTCCATAGCTCCATAGCACCAGAGCTCCATAGCTCCATAGCACCAGAGCTCCATAGCTCCATAGCACCAGAGCTCCATACTTCCATAGCTCCATAGCTCCATACCTCCAGAGCTCCATAGCTCCATAGCTCCATACCTCCAGAGCTCCATAGCTCCAGAGCTCCATAGCTCCATAGCTCCATAGCACCAGAGCTCCATAGCTCCATAGCACCAGAGCTCCATACTTCCATAGCTCCAGGGCTCCATAGCTCCAGGGCTCCATACCTCCAGAGCTCCATAGCTCCATACTTCCAGAGCTCCATAGCTCCATACTTCCATAGCTCCATACTTCCATACCTCCATAGCTCCATACTTCCATAGCACCAGAGCTCCATACTTCCATAGCACCAGAGCTCCATACCTCCAGAGCTCCAGAGCTCCAGCCTGGGTGGCTGGTGGCTCCATAGCTCCATACTTCCATAGCTCTAAGTCAGAGAGTTGGCGAAAATTGCACTAAGTGCGAAAGCCCATTCATTTACAACGGCGTGTCCACAAGGCGGCGACATTTCCCCGTTACCGGTGGCTGCGCGGCGGGTGAGTGACAGAGCTTATCCGAGCGGCTGGAACTCTGCGCCGGCGTGGTCGAGCGTGAGGCCTCGGCCCTTTGGCTGCCTGGTACCTAAAACACTTCCATTGATCCAGCCACGGAGGGTGCTGGCTGGTGGCTCCATACCTCCATAGCTCCATAGCACCAGAGCTCCATAGCTCCATAGCACCAGAGCTCCATGGCTTCAGAGCTCCATAGCACCATAGCTCCATACCTCCAGAGCTCCAGGGCTCCATAGCTCCATACCTCCAGAGCTCCATACCTCCAGAGCTCCATACCTCCAGAGCTCCATAGCACCAGAGCTCCATGGCTTCAGAGCTCCATAGCACCATAGCTCCATACCTCCAGAGCTCCAGGGCTCCATAGCTCCATACCTCCAGAGCTCCATACCTCCAGAGCTCCATACCTCCAGAGCTCCAGAGCTCCATAGCACCAGAGCTCCATGGCTTCAGAGCTCCATAGCACCATAGCTCCATACCTCCAGAGCTCCAGGGCTCCATAGCTCCATACCTCCAGAGCTCCATACCTCCAGAGCTCCAGAGCTCCATAGCACCAGAGCTCCATGGCTTCAGAGCTCCATAGCACCATAGCTCCATACCTCCAGAGCTCCAGGGCTCCATAGCTCCATACCTCCAGAGCTCCATACCTCCAGAGCTCCAGAGCTCCATAGCACCAGAGCTCCATGGCTTCAGAGCTCCATAGCACCATAGCTCCATACCTCCAGAGCTCCAGGGCTCCAAAGCTCCATACCTCCAGAGCTCCATACCTCCAGAGCTCCATACCTCCAGAGCTCCATAGCTCCATAGCACCAGAGCTCCATAGCTCCATAGCACCAGAGCTCCATAGCACCAGAGCTCCATAGCACCAGAGCTCCATAGCTCCATAGCACCAGAGCTCCATAGCTCCATAGCACCAGAGCTCCATAGCTCCATAGCACCAGAGCTCCATACTTCCAGAGCTCCATAGCTCCATAGCTCCATAGCACCAGAGCTCCATAGCTCCATAGCACCAGAGCTCCATAGCTCCATAGCACCAGAGCTCCATACTTCCATAGCTCCATAGCTCCATACCTCCAGAGCTCCATAGCTCCATAGCTCCATACCTCCAGAGCTCCATAGCTCCAGAGCTCCATAGCTCCATAGCACCAGAGCTCCATAGCTCCATAGCACCAGAGCTCCATACTTCCATAGCTCCAGGGCTCCATAGCTCCAGGGCTCCATAGCTCCATACCTCCAGAGCTCCATAGCTCCATACTTCCAGAGCTCCATAGCTCCATAGCACCAGAGCTCCATAGCTCCATAGCACCAGAGCTCCATAGCTCCATAGCACCAGAGCTCCATAGCTCCATAGCACCAGAGCTCCATAGCTCCATAGCTCCAGGGCTCCATAGCTCCATAGCTCCAGGGCTCCATAGCTCCATAGCTCCAGGGCTCCATAGCTCCATAGCTCCATACCTCCAGAGCTCCATACCTCCAGAGCTCCATACCTCCATAGCACCAGAGCTCCATAGCTCCAGGGCTCCAGGGCTCCATAGCTCCATACCTCCAGAGCTCCATAGCTCCATACTTCCAGAGCTCCATAGCTCCATAGCTCCATACTTCCATAGCTCCATAGCTCCATACTTCCATAGCACCTGAGCTCCATACCTCCAGAGCTCCATAGCTCCAGCCTGGGTGGCTGGTGGCTCCATAGCTCCATACTTCCATAGCTCTAAGTCAGAGAGTTGGCGAAAATTGCACTAAGTGCGAAAGCCCATTCATTTACAACGGCGTGTCCGCCAGGCGGCGACATTTCCCCGTTACCGGTGGCTGCGCGGCGGGTGAGTGACAGAGCTTATCCGAGCGGCTGGAACTCTGCGCCGGCGTGGTCGAGCGTGAGGCCTCGGCCCTTTGGCTGCCTGGTACCTAAAACACTTCCATTGATCCAGCCACGGAGGGTGCTGGCTGGTGGCTCCATACCTCCATAGCTCCATAGCACCAGAGCTCCATAGCTCCATAGCACCAGAGCTCCATGGCTTCAGAGCTCCATAGCACCATAGCTCCATACCTCCAGAGCTCCAGGGCTCCATAGCTCCATACCTCCAGAGCTCCATACCTCCAGAGCTCCATAGCTCCATAGCTCCATAGCACCAGAGCTCCATGGCTTCAGAGCTCCATAGCACCATAGCTCCATACCTCCAGAGCTCCAGGGCTCCATAGCTCCATAGCTCCATACCTCCAGAGCTCCATACCTCCAGAGCTCCATACCTCCAGAGCTCCATAGCACCAGAGCTCCATGGCTTCAGAGCTCCATAGCACCATAGCTCCATACCTCCAGAGCTCCAGGGCTCCATAGCTCCATACCTCCAGAGCTCCATACCTCCAGAGCTCCATACCTCCAGAGCTCCATAGCACCAGAGCTCCATGGCTTCAGAGCTCCATAGCACCATAGCTCCATAGCACCAGAGCTCCATGGCTTCAGAGCTCCATAGCACCATAGCTCCATACCTCCAGAGCTCCAGGGCTCCATAGCTCCATACCTCCAGAGCTCCATACCTCCAGAGCTCCAGAGCTCCATAGCACCAGAGCTCCATGGCTTCAGAGCTCCATAGCACATTAGCTCCATACCTCCAGAGCTCCAGGGCTCCATAGCTCCATACCTCCAGAGCTCCATACCTCCAGAGCTCCAGAGCTCCATAGCACCAGAGCTCCATGGCTTCAGAGCTCCATAGCACCATAGCTCCATACCTCCAGAGCTCCAGGGCTCCAAAGCTCTATACCTCCAGAGCTCCATACCTCCAGAGCTCCATACCTCCAGAGCTCCATAGCTCCATAGCACCAGAGCTCCATAGCTCCATAGCACCAGAGCTCCATAGCACCAGAGCTCCATAGCTCCATAGCACCAGAGCTCCATAGCTCCATAGCACCAGAGCTCCATAGCTCCATAGCACCAGAGCTCCATACTTCCAGAGCTCCATAGCTCCATAGCTCCATAGCACCAGAGCTCCATAGCTCCATAGCACCAGAGCTCCATAGCTCCATAGCACCAGAGCTCCATACTTCCATAGCTCCATAGCTCCATACCTCCAGAGCTCCATAGCTCCATAGCTCCATACCTCCAGAGCTCCATAGCTCCAGAGCTCCATAGCTCCATAGCACCAGAGCTCCATAGCTCCATAGCACCAGAGCTCCATACTTCCATAGCTCCAGGGCTCCATAGCTCCAGGGCTCCATAGCTCCATACCTCCAGAGCTCCATAGCTCCATACTTCCAGAGCTCCATAGCTCCATAGCACCAGAGCTCCATAGCTCCATAGCACCAGAGCTCCATAGCTCCATAGCACCAGAGCTCCATAGCTCCATAGCACCAGAGCTCCATAGCTCCATAGCTCCAGGGCTCCATAGCTCCATAGCTCCAGGGCTCCATAGCTCCATAGCTCCAGGGCTCCATAGCTCCATAGCTCCATACCTCCAGAGCTCCATACCTCCAGAGCTCCATACCTCCATAGCACCAGAGCTCCATAGCTCCAGGGCTCCAGGGCTCCATAGCTCCATAGCTCCATACCTCCAGAGCTCCATAGCTCCATACTTCCAGAGCTCCATAGCTCCATAGCTCCATACTTCCATAGCTCCATAGCTCCATACTTCCATAGCACCTGAGCTCCATACCTCCAGAGCTCCATAGCTCCAGCCTGGGTGGCTGGTGGCTCCATAGCTCCATACTTCCATAGCTCTAAGTCAGAGAGTTGGCGAAAATTGCACTAAGTGCGAAAGCCCATTCATTTACAACGGCGTGTCCGCCAGGCGGCGACATTTCCCCGTTACCGGTGGCTGCGCGGCGGGTGAGTGACAGAGCTTATCCGAGCGGCTGGAACTCTGCGCCGGCGTGGTCGAGCGTGAGGCCTCGGCCCTTTGGCTGCCTGGTACCTAAAACACTTCCATTGATCCAGCCACGGAGGGTGCTGGCTGGTGGCTCCATACCTCCAGAGCTCCATAGCACCAGAGCTCCATAGCTCCATAGCACCAGAGCTCCATGGCTTCAGAGCTCCATAGCACCATAGCTCCATACCTCCAGAGCTCCAGGGCTCCATAGCTCCATACCTCCAGAGCTCCATACCTCCAGAGCTCCATACCTCCAGAGCTCCATAGCACCAGAGCTCCATAGCACCAGAGCTCCATGGCTTCAGAGCTCCATAGCACCATAGCTCCATACCTCCAGAGCTCCAGGGCTCCATAGCTCCATACCTCCAGAGCTCCATACCTCCAGAGCTCCATACCTCCAGAGCTCCATAGCACCAGAGCTCCATGGCTTCAGAGCTCCATAGCACCATAGCTCCATACCTCCAGAGCTCCAGGGCTCCATAGCTCCATACCTCCAGAGCTCCATACCTCCAGAGCTCCATACCTCCAGAGCTCCAGAGCTCCATAGCACCAGAGCTCCATGGCTTCAGAGCTCCATAGCACCATAGCTCCATACCTCCAGAGCTCCAGGGCTCCATAGCTCCATACCTCCAGAGCTCCATACCTCCAGAGCTCCAGAGCTCCATAGCACCAGAGCTCCATGGCTTCAGAGCTCCATAGCACCATAGCTCCATACCTCCAGAGCTCCAGGGCTCCATAGCTCCATACCTCCAGAGCTCCATACCTCCAGAGCTCCATACCTCCAGAGCTCCATAGCTCCATAGCACCAGAGCTCCATAGCTCCATAGCACCAGAGCTCCATAGCACCAGAGCTCCATAGCACCAGAGCTCCATAGCTCCATAGCACCAGAGCTCCATAGCTCCATAGCACCAGAGCTCCATAGCTCCATAGCACCAGAGCTCCATACTTCCAGAGCTCCATAGCTCCATAGCTCCATAGCACCAGAGCTCCATAGCTCCATAGCACCAGAGCTCCATGGCTTCAGAGCTCCATAGCACCATAGCTCCATACCTCCAGAGCTCCAGGGCTCCATAGCTCCATACCTCCAGAGCTCCATACCTCCAGAGCTCCATACCTCCAGAGCTCCATAGCACCAGAGCTCCATAGCTCCATAGCACCAGAGCTCCATAGCACCAGAGCTCCATAGCACCAGAGCTCCATAGCTCCATAGCACCAGAGCTCCATAGCTCCATAGCACCAGAGCTCCATACTTCCAGAGCTCCATAGCTCCATAGCTCCATAGCACCAGAGCTCCATAGCTCCATAGCACCAGAGCTCCATAGCTCCATAGCACCAGAGCTCCATACTTCCATAGCTCCATAGCTCCATACCTCCAGAGCTCCATAGCTCCATAGCTCCATACCTCCATAGCTCCATAGCTCCAGAGCTCCATAGCTCCATAGCTCCATAGCACCAGAGCTCCATAGCTCCATAGCACCAGAGCTCCATACTTCCATAGCTCCAGGGCTCCATAGCTCCAGGGCTCCATACCTCCAGAGCTCCATAGCTCCATACTTCCAGAGCTCCATAGCTCCATACTTCCATAGCTCCATACTTCCATACCTCCATAGCTCCATACTTCCATAGCACCAGAGCTCCATACTTCCATAGCACCAGAGCTCCATACCTCCAGAGCTCCAGAGCTCCAGCCTGGGTGGCTGGTGGCTCCATAGCTCCATACTTCCATAGCTCTAAGTCAGAGAGTTGGCGAAAATTGCACTAAGTGCGAAAGCCCATTCATTTACAACGGCGTGTCCACAAGGCGGCGACATTTCCCCGTTACCGGTGGCTGCGCGGCGGGTGAGTGACAGAGCTTATCCGAGCGGCTGGAACTCTGCGCCGGCGTGGTCGAGCGTGAGGCCTCGGCCCTTTGGCTGCCTGGTACCTAAAACACTTCCATTGATCCAGCCACGGAGGGTGCTGGCTGGTGGCTCCATACCTCCATAGCTCCATAGCACCAGAGCTCCATAGCTCCATAGCACCAGAGCTCCATGGCTTCAGAGCTCCATAGCACCATAGCTCCATACCTCCATAGCTCCAGGGCTCCATAGCTCCATACCTCCAGAGCTCCATACCTCCAGAGCTCCATACCTCCAGAGCTCCATAGCACCAGAGCTCCATGGCTTCAGAGCTCCATAGCACCATAGCTCCATACCTCCAGAGCTCCAGGGCTCCATAGCTCCATACCTCCAGAGCTCCATACCTCCAGAGCTCCATACCTCCAGAGCTCCAGAGCTCCATAGCACCAGAGCTCCATGGCTTCAGAGCTCCATAGCACCATAGCTCCATACCTCCAGAGCTCCAGGGCTCCATAGCTCCATACCTCCAGAGCTCCATACCTCCAGAGCTCCAGAGCTCCATAGCACCAGAGCTCCATGGCTTCAGAGCTCCATAGCACCATAGCTCCATACCTCCAGAGCTCCAGGGCTCCATAGCTCCATACCTCCAGAGCTCCATACCTCCAGAGCTCCAGAGCTCCATAGCACCAGAGCTCCATGGCTTCAGAGCTCCATAGCACCATAGCTCCATACCTCCAGAGCTCCAGGGCTCCAAAGCTCCATACCTCCAGAGCTCCATACCTCCAGAGCTCCATACCTCCAGAGCTCCATAGCTCCATAGCACCAGAGCTCCATAGCTCCATAGCACCAGAGCTCCATAGCACCAGAGCTCCATAGCACCAGAGCTCCATAGCTCCATAGCACCAGAGCTCCATAGCTCCATAGCACCAGAGCTCCATAGCTCCATAGCACCAGAGCTCCATACTTCCAGAGCTCCATAGCTCCATAGCTCCATAGCACCAGAGCTCCATAGCTCCATAGCACCAGAGCTCCATAGCTCCATAGCACCAGAGCTCCATACTTCCATAGCTCCATAGCTCCATACCTCCAGAGCTCCATAGCTCCATAGCTCCATACCTCCAGAGCTCCATAGCTCCAGAGCTCCATAGCTCCATAGCACCAGAGCTCCATAGCTCCATAGCACCAGAGCTCCATACTTCCATAGCTCCAGGGCTCCATAGCTCCAGGGCTCCATAGCTCCATACCTCCAGAGCTCCATAGCTCCATACTTCCAGAGCTCCATAGCTCCATAGCACCAGAGCTCCATAGCTCCATAGCACCAGAGCTCCATAGCTCCATAGCACCAGAGCTGCATAGCTCCATAGCACCAGAGCACCATAGCTCCATACCTCCAGAGCTCCAGGGCTCCATAGCTCCATACCTCCAGAGCTCCATACCTCCAGAGCTCCATACCTCCAGAGCTCCATAGCACCAGAGCTCCATAGCACCAGAGCTCCATGGCTTCAGAGCTCCATAGCACCATAGCTCCATACCTCCAGAGCTCCAGGGCTCCATAGCTCCATACCTCCAGAGCTCCATACCTCCAGAGCTCCATACCTCCAGAGCTCCATAGCACCAGAGCTCCATGGCTTCAGAGCTCCATAGCACCATAGCTCCATACCTCCAGAGCTCCAGGGCTCCATAGCTCCATACCTCCAGAGCTCCATACCTCCAGAGCTCCATACCTCCAGAGCTCCAGAGCTCCATAGCACCAGAGCTCCATGGCTTCAGAGCTCCATAGCACCATAGCTCCATACCTCCAGAGCTCCAGGGCTCCATAGCTCCATACCTCCAGAGCTCCATACCTCCAGAGCTCCAGAGCTCCATAGCACCAGAGCTCCATGGCTTCAGAGCTCCATAGCACCATAGCTCCATACCTCCAGAGCTCCAGGGCTCCATAGCTCCATACCTCCAGAGCTCCATACCTCCAGAGCTCCATACCTCCAGAGCTCCATAGCTCCATAGCACCAGAGCTCCATAGCTCCATAGCACCAGAGCTCCATAGCACCAGAGCTCCATAGCACCAGAGCTCCATAGCTCCATAGCACCAGAGCTCCATAGCTCCATAGCACCAGAGCTCCATAGCTCCATAGCACCAGAGCTCCATACTTCCAGAGCTCCATAGCTCCATAGCTCCATAGCACCAGAGCTCCATAGCTCCATAGCACCAGAGCTCCATGGCTTCAGAGCTCCATAGCACCATAGCTCCATACCTCCAGAGCTCCAGGGCTCCATAGCTCCATACCTCCAGAGCTCCATACCTCCAGAGCTCCATACCTCCAGAGCTCCATAGCACCAGAGCTCCATAGCTCCATAGCACCAGAGCTCCATAGCACCAGAGCTCCATAGCACCAGAGCTCCATAGCTCCATAGCACCAGAGCTCCATAGCTCCATAGCACCAGAGCTCCATACTTCCAGAGCTCCATAGCTCCATAGCTCCATAGCACCAGAGCTCCATAGCTCCATAGCACCAGAGCTCCATAGCTCCATAGCACCAGAGCTCCATACTTCCATAGCTCCATAGCTCCATACCTCCAGAGCTCCATAGCTCCATAGCTCCATACCTCCATAGCTCCATAGCTCCAGAGCTCCATAGCTCCATAGCTCCATAGCACCAGAGCTCCATAGCTCCATAGCACCAGAGCTCCATACTTCCATAGCTCCAGGGCTCCATAGCTCCAGGGCTCCATACCTCCAGAGCTCCATAGCTCCATACTTCCAGAGCTCCATAGCTCCATACTTCCATAGCTCCATACTTCCATACCTCCATAGCTCCATACTTCCATAGCACCAGAGCTCCATACTTCCATAGCACCAGAGCTCCATACCTCCAGAGCTCCAGAGCTCCAGCCTGGGTGGCTGGTGGCTCCATAGCTCCATACTTCCATAGCTCTAAGTCAGAGAGTTGGCGAAAATTGCACTAAGTGCGAAAGCCCATTCATTTACAACGGCGTGTCCACAAGGCGGCGACATTTCCCCGTTACCGGTGGCTGCGCGGCGGGTGAGTGACAGAGCTTATCCGAGCGGCTGGAACTCTGCGCCGGCGTGGTCGAGCGTGAGGCCTCGGCCCTTTGGCTGCCTGGTACCTAAAACACTTCCATTGATCCAGCCACGGAGGGTGCTGGCTGGTGGCTCCATACCTCCATAGCTCCATAGCACCAGAGCTCCATAGCTCCATAGCACCAGAGCTCCATGGCTTCAGAGCTCCATAGCACCATAGCTCCATACCTCCATAGCTCCAGGGCTCCATAGCTCCATACCTCCAGAGCTCCATACCTCCAGAGCTCCATACCTCCAGAGCTCCATAGCACCAGAGCTCCATGGCTTCAGAGCTCCATAGCACCATAGCTCCATACCTCCAGAGCTCCAGGGCTCCATAGCTCCATACCTCCAGAGCTCCATACCTCCAGAGCTCCATACCTCCAGAGCTCCAGAGCTCCATAGCACCAGAGCTCCATGGCTTCAGAGCTCCATAGCACCATAGCTCCATACCTCCAGAGCTCCAGGGCTCCATAGCTCCATACCTCCAGAGCTCCATACCTCCAGAGCTCCAGAGCTCCATAGCACCAGAGCTCCATGGCTTCAGAGCTCCATAGCACCATAGCTCCATACCTCCAGAGCTCCAGGGCTCCATAGCTCCATACCTCCAGAGCTCCATACCTCCAGAGCTCCAGAGCTCCATAGCACCAGAGCTCCATGGCTTCAGAGCTCCATAGCACCATAGCTCCATACCTCCAGAGCTCCAGGGCTCCAAAGCTCCATACCTCCAGAGCTCCATACCTCCAGAGCTCCATACCTCCAGAGCTCCATAGCTCCATAGCACCAGAGCTCCATAGCTCCATAGCACCAGAGCTCCATAGCACCAGAGCTCCATAGCACCAGAGCTCCATAGCTCCATAGCACCAGAGCTCCATAGCTCCATAGCACCAGAGCTCCATAGCTCCATAGCACCAGAGCTCCATACTTCCAGAGCTCCATAGCTCCATAGCTCCATAGCACCAGAGCTCCATAGCTCCATAGCACCAGAGCTCCATAGCTCCATAGCACCAGAGCTCCATACTTCCATAGCTCCATAGCTCCATACCTCCAGAGCTCCATAGCTCCATAGCTCCATACCTCCAGAGCTCCATAGCTCCAGAGCTCCATAGCTCCATAGCACCAGAGCTCCATAGCTCCATAGCACCAGAGCTCCATACTTCCATAGCTCCAGGGCTCCATAGCTCCATACCTCCAGAGCTCCATAGCTCCATACTTCCAGAGCTCCATAGCTCCATAGCACCAGAGCTCCATAGCTCCATAGCACCAGAGCTCCATAGCTCCATAGCACCAGAGCTCCATAGCTCCATAGCACCAGAGCTCCATAGCTCCATAGCTCCAGGGCTCCATAGCTCCATAGCTCCAGGGCTCCATAGCTCCATAGCTCCAGGGCTCCATAGCTCCATAGCTCCATACCTCCAGAGCTCCATACCTCCAGAGCTCCATACCTCCATAGCACCAGAGCTCCATAGCTCCAGGGCTCCAGGGCTCCATAGCTCCATACCTCCAGAGCTCCATAGCTCCATACTTCCAGAGCTCCATAGCTCCATAGCTCCATACTTCCATAGCTCCATAGCTCCATACTTCCATAGCACCTGAGCTCCATACCTCCAGAGCTCCATAGCTCCAGCCTGGGTGGCTGGTGGCTCCATAGCTCCATACTTCCATAGCTCTAAGTCAGAGAGTTGGCGAAAATTGCACTAAGTGCGAAAGCCCATTCATTTACAACGGCGTGTCCGCCAGGCGGCGACATTTCCCCGTTACCGGTGGCTGCGCGGCGGGTGAGTGACAGAGCTTATCCGAGCGGCTGGAACTCTGCGCCGGCGTGGTCGAGCGTGAGGCCTCGGCCCTTTGGCTGCCTGGTACCTAAAACACTTCCATTGATCCAGCCACGGAGGGTGCTGGCTGGTGGCTCCATACCTCCATAGCTCCATAGCACCAGAGCTCCATAGCTCCATAGCACCAGAGCTCCATGGCTTCAGAGCTCCATAGCACCATAGCTCCATACCTCCAGAGCTCCAGGGCTCCATAGCGCCATACCTCCAGAGCTCCATACCTCCAGAGCTCCATACCTCCAGAGCTCCATAGCACCAGAGCTCCATGGCTTCAGAGCTCCATAGCACCATAGCTCCATACCTCCAGAGCTCCAGGGCTCCATAGCTCCATACCTCCAGAGCTCCATACCTCCAGAGCTCCATACCTCCAGAGCTCCATAGCACCAGAGCTCCATGGCTTCAGAGCTCCATAGCACCATAGCTCCATACCTCCAGAGCTCCAGGGCTCCATAGCTCCATACCTCCAGAGCTCCATACCTCCAGAGCTCCATACCTCCAGAGCTCCATAGCACCAGAGCTCCATGGCTTCAGAGCTCCATAGCACCATAGCTCCATACCTCCAGAGCTCCAGGGCTCCATAGCTCCATACCTCCAGAGCTCCATACCTCCAGAGCTCCATACCTCCAGAGCTCCAGAGCTCCATAGCACCAGAGCTCCATGGCTTCAGAGCTCCATAGCACCATAGCTCCATACCTCCAGAGCTCCAGGGCTCCATAGCTCCATACCTCCAGAGCTCCATACCTCCAGAGCTCCAGAGCTCCATAGCACCAGAGCTCCATGGCTTCAGAGCTCCATAGCACCATAGCTCCATACCTCCAGAGCTCCAGGGCTCCATAGCTCCATACCTCCAGAGCTCCATACCTCCAGAGCTCCATAGCACCAGAGCTCCATAGCTCCATAGCACCAGAGCTCCATAGCTCCATAGCACCAGAGCTCCATGGCTTCAGAGCTCCATAGCACCATAGCTCCATAGCACCAGAGCTCCATGGCTTCAGAGCTCCATAGCACCATAGCTCCATACCTCCAGAGCTCCAGGGCTCCATAGCTCCATACCTCCAGAGCTCCATACCTCCAGAGCTCCAGAGCTCCATAGCACCAGAGCTCCATGGCTTCAGAGCTCCATAGCACATTAGCTCCATACCTCCAGAGCTCCAGGGCTCCATAGCTCCATACCTCCAGAGCTCCATACCTCCAGAGCTCCAGAGCTCCATAGCACCAGAGCTCCATGGCTTCAGAGCTCCATAGCACCATAGCTCCATACCTCCAGAGCTCCAGGGCTCCAAAGCTCTATACCTCCAGAGCTCCATACCTCCAGAGCTCCATACCTCCAGAGCTCCATAGCTCCATAGCACCAGAGCTCCATAGCTCCATAGCACCAGAGCTCCATAGCACCAGAGCTCCATAGCTCCATAGCACCAGAGCTCCATAGCTCCATAGCACCAGAGCTCCATAGCTCCATAGCACCAGAGCTCCATACTTCCAGAGCTCCATAGCTCCATAGCTCCATAGCACCAGAGCTCCATAGCTCCATAGCACCAGAGCTCCATAGCTCCATAGCACCAGAGCTCCATACTTCCATAGCTCCATAGCTCCATACCTCCAGAGCTCCATAGCTCCATAGCTCCATACCTCCAGAGCTCCATAGCTCCAGAGCTCCATAGCTCCATAGCACCAGAGCTCCATAGCTCCATAGCACCAGAGCTCCATACTTCCATAGCTCCAGGGCTCCATAGCTCCAGGGCTCCATAGCTCCATACCTCCAGAGCTCCATAGCTCCATACTTCCAGAGCTCCATAGCTCCATAGCACCAGAGCTCCATAGCTCCATAGCACCAGAGCTCCATAGCTCCATAGCACCAGAGCTCCATAGCTCCATAGCACCAGAGCTCCATAGCTCCATAGCTCCAGGGCTCCATAGCTCCATAGCTCCAGGGCTCCATAGCTCCATAGCTCCAGGGCTCCATAGCTCCATAGCTCCATACCTCCAGAGCTCCATACCTCCAGAGCTCCATACCTCCATAGCACCAGAGCTCCATAGCTCCAGGGCTCCAGGGCTCCATAGCTCCATACCTCCAGAGCTCCATAGCTCCATACTTCCAGAGCTCCATAGCTCCATAGCTCCATACTTCCATAGCTCCATAGCTCCATACTTCCATAGCACCTGAGCTCCATACCTCCAGAGCTCCATAGCTCCAGCCTGGGTGGCTGGTGGCTCCATAGCTCCATACTTCCATAGCTCTAAGTCAGAGAGTTGGCGAAAATTGCACTAAGTGCGAAAGCCCATTCATTTACAACGGCGTGTCCGCCAGGCGGCGACATTTCCCCGTTACCGGTGGCTGCGCGGCGGGTGAGTGACAGAGCTTATCCGAGCGGCTGGAACTCTGCGCCGGCGTGGTCGAGCGTGAGGCCTCGGCCCTTTGGCTGCCTGGTACCTAAAACACTTCCATTGATCCAGCCACGGAGGGTGCTGGCTGGTGGCTCCATACCTCCAGAGCTCCATAGCACCAGAGCTCCATAGCTCCATAGCACCAGAGCTCCATGGCTTCAGAGCTCCATAGCACCATAGCTCCATACCTCCAGAGCTCCAGGGCTCCATAGCTCCATACCTCCAGAGCTCCATACCTCCAGAGCTCCATACCTCCAGAGCTCCATAGCACCAGAGCTCCATAGCACCAGAGCTCCATGGCTTCAGAGCTCCATAGCACCATAGCTCCATACCTCCAGAGCTCCAGGGCTCCATAGCTCCATACCTCCAGAGCTCCATACCTCCAGAGCTCCATACCTCCAGAGCTCCATAGCACCAGAGCTCCATGGCTTCAGAGCTCCATAGCACCATAGCTCCATACCTCCAGAGCTCCAGGGCTCCATAGCTCCATACCTCCAGAGCTCCATACCTCCAGAGCTCCATACCTCCAGAGCTCCAGAGCTCCATAGCACCAGAGCTCCATGGCTTCAGAGCTCCATAGCACCATAGCTCCATACCTCCAGAGCTCCAGGGCTCCATAGCTCCATACCTCCAGAGCTCCATACCTCCAGAGCTCCAGAGCTCCATAGCACCAGAGCTCCATGGCTTCAGAGCTCCATAGCACCATAGCTCCATACCTCCAGAGCTCCAGGGCTCCATAGCTCCATACCTCCAGAGCTCCATACCTCCAGAGCTCCATACCTCCAGAGCTCCATAGCTCCATAGCACCAGAGCTCCATAGCTCCATAGCACCAGAGCTCCATAGCACCAGAGCTCCATAGCACCAGAGCTCCATAGCTCCATAGCACCAGAGCTCCATAGCTCCATAGCACCAGAGCTCCATAGCTCCATAGCACCAGAGCTCCATACTTCCAGAGCTCCATAGCTCCATAGCTCCATAGCACCAGAGCTCCATAGCTCCATAGCACCAGAGCTCCATGGCTTCAGAGCTCCATAGCACCATAGCTCCATACCTCCAGAGCTCCAGGGCTCCATAGCTCCATACCTCCAGAGCTCCATACCTCCAGAGCTCCATACCTCCAGAGCTCCATAGCACCAGAGCTCCATAGCTCCATAGCACCAGAGCTCCATAGCACCAGAGCTCCATAGCACCAGAGCTCCATAGCTCCATAGCACCAGAGCTCCATAGCTCCATAGCACCAGAGCTCCATACTTCCAGAGCTCCATAGCTCCATAGCTCCATAGCACCAGAGCTCCATAGCTCCATAGCACCAGAGCTCCATAGCTCCATAGCACCAGAGCTCCATACTTCCATAGCTCCATAGCTCCATACCTCCAGAGCTCCATAGCTCCATAGCTCCATACCTCCATAGCTCCATAGCTCCAGAGCTCCATAGCTCCATAGCTCCATAGCACCAGAGCTCCATAGCTCCATAGCACCAGAGCTCCATACTTCCATAGCTCCAGGGCTCCATAGCTCCAGGGCTCCATACCTCCAGAGCTCCATAGCTCCATACTTCCAGAGCTCCATAGCTCCATACTTCCATAGCTCCATACTTCCATACCTCCATAGCTCCATACTTCCATAGCACCAGAGCTCCATACTTCCATAGCACCAGAGCTCCATACCTCCAGAGCTCCAGAGCTCCAGCCTGGGTGGCTGGTGGCTCCATAGCTCCATACTTCCATAGCTCTAAGTCAGAGAGTTGGCGAAAATTGCACTAAGTGCGAAAGCCCATTCATTTACAACGGCGTGTCCACAAGGCGGCGACATTTCCCCGTTACCGGTGGCTGCGCGGCGGGTGAGTGACAGAGCTTATCCGAGCGGCTGGAACTCTGCGCCGGCGTGGTCGAGCGTGAGGCCTCGGCCCTTTGGCTGCCTGGTACCTAAAACACTTCCATTGATCCAGCCACGGAGGGTGCTGGCTGGTGGCTCCATACCTCCATAGCTCCATAGCACCAGAGCTCCATAGCTCCATAGCACCAGAGCTCCATGGCTTCAGAGCTCCATAGCACCATAGCTCCATACCTCCATAGCTCCAGGGCTCCATAGCTCCATACCTCCAGAGCTCCATACCTCCAGAGCTCCATACCTCCAGAGCTCCATAGCACCAGAGCTCCATGGCTTCAGAGCTCCATAGCACCATAGCTCCATACCTCCAGAGCTCCAGGGCTCCATAGCTCCATACCTCCAGAGCTCCATACCTCCAGAGCTCCATACCTCCAGAGCTCCAGAGCTCCATAGCACCAGAGCTCCATGGCTTCAGAGCTCCATAGCACCATAGCTCCATACCTCCAGAGCTCCAGGGCTCCATAGCTCCATACCTCCAGAGCTCCATACCTCCAGAGCTCCAGAGCTCCATAGCACCAGAGCTCCATGGCTTCAGAGCTCCATAGCACCATAGCTCCATACCTCCAGAGCTCCAGGGCTCCATAGCTCCATACCTCCAGAGCTCCATACCTCCAGAGCTCCAGAGCTCCATAGCACCAGAGCTCCATGGCTTCAGAGCTCCATAGCACCATAGCTCCATACCTCCAGAGCTCCAGGGCTCCAAAGCTCCATACCTCCAGAGCTCCATACCTCCAGAGCTCCATACCTCCAGAGCTCCATAGCTCCATAGCACCAGAGCTCCATAGCTCCATAGCACCAGAGCTCCATAGCACCAGAGCTCCATAGCACCAGAGCTCCATAGCTCCATAGCACCAGAGCTCCATAGCTCCATAGCACCAGAGCTCCATAGCTCCATAGCACCAGAGCTCCATACTTCCAGAGCTCCATAGCTCCATAGCTCCATAGCACCAGAGCTCCATAGCTCCATAGCACCAGAGCTCCATAGCTCCATAGCACCAGAGCTCCATACTTCCATAGCTCCATAGCTCCATACCTCCAGAGCTCCATAGCTCCATAGCTCCATACCTCCAGAGCTCCATAGCTCCAGAGCTCCATAGCTCCATAGCACCAGAGCTCCATAGCTCCATAGCACCAGAGCTCCATACTTCCATAGCTCCAGGGCTCCATAGCTCCAGGGCTCCATAGCTCCATACCTCCAGAGCTCCATAGCTCCATACTTCCAGAGCTCCATAGCTCCATAGCACCAGAGCTCCATAGCTCCATAGCACCAGAGCTCCATAGCTCCATAGCACCAGAGCTGCATAGCTCCATAGCACCAGAGCACCATAGCTCCATACCTCCAGAGCTCCAGGGCTCCATAGCTCCATACCTCCAGAGCTCCATACCTCCAGAGCTCCATACCTCCAGAGCTCCATAGCACCAGAGCTCCATAGCACCAGAGCTCCATGGCTTCAGAGCTCCATAGCACCATAGCTCCATACCTCCAGAGCTCCAGGGCTCCATAGCTCCATACCTCCAGAGCTCCATACCTCCAGAGCTCCATACCTCCAGAGCTCCATAGCACCAGAGCTCCATGGCTTCAGAGCTCCATAGCACCATAGCTCCATACCTCCAGAGCTCCAGGGCTCCATAGCTCCATACCTCCAGAGCTCCATACCTCCAGAGCTCCATACCTCCAGAGCTCCAGAGCTCCATAGCACCAGAGCTCCATGGCTTCAGAGCTCCATAGCACCATAGCTCCATACCTCCAGAGCTCCAGGGCTCCATAGCTCCATACCTCCAGAGCTCCATACCTCCAGAGCTCCAGAGCTCCATAGCACCAGAGCTCCATGGCTTCAGAGCTCCATAGCACCATAGCTCCATACCTCCAGAGCTCCAGGGCTCCATAGCTCCATACCTCCAGAGCTCCATACCTCCAGAGCTCCATACCTCCAGAGCTCCATAGCTCCATAGCACCAGAGCTCCATAGCTCCATAGCACCAGAGCTCCATAGCACCAGAGCTCCATAGCACCAGAGCTCCATAGCTCCATAGCACCAGAGCTCCATAGCTCCATAGCACCAGAGCTCCATAGCTCCATAGCACCAGAGCTCCATACTTCCAGAGCTCCATAGCTCCATAGCTCCATAGCACCAGAGCTCCATAGCTCCATAGCACCAGAGCTCCATGGCTTCAGAGCTCCATAGCACCATAGCTCCATACCTCCAGAGCTCCAGGGCTCCATAGCTCCATACCTCCAGAGCTCCATACCTCCAGAGCTCCATACCTCCAGAGCTCCATAGCACCAGAGCTCCATAGCTCCATAGCACCAGAGCTCCATAGCACCAGAGCTCCATAGCACCAGAGCTCCATAGCTCCATAGCACCAGAGCTCCATAGCTCCATAGCACCAGAGCTCCATACTTCCAGAGCTCCATAGCTCCATAGCTCCATAGCACCAGAGCTCCATAGCTCCATAGCACCAGAGCTCCATAGCTCCATAGCACCAGAGCTCCATACTTCCATAGCTCCATAGCTCCATACCTCCAGAGCTCCATAGCTCCATAGCTCCATACCTCCATAGCTCCATAGCTCCAGAGCTCCATAGCTCCATAGCTCCATAGCACCAGAGCTCCATAGCTCCATAGCACCAGAGCTCCATACTTCCATAGCTCCAGGGCTCCATAGCTCCAGGGCTCCATACCTCCAGAGCTCCATAGCTCCATACTTCCAGAGCTCCATAGCTCCATACTTCCATAGCTCCATACTTCCATACCTCCATAGCTCCATACTTCCATAGCACCAGAGCTCCATACTTCCATAGCACCAGAGCTCCATACCTCCAGAGCTCCAGAGCTCCAGCCTGGGTGGCTGGTGGCTCCATAGCTCCATACTTCCATAGCTCTAAGTCAGAGAGTTGGCGAAAATTGCACTAAGTGCGAAAGCCCATTCATTTACAACGGCGTGTCCACAAGGCGGCGACATTTCCCCGTTACCGGTGGCTGCGCGGCGGGTGAGTGACAGAGCTTATCCGAGCGGCTGGAACTCTGCGCCGGCGTGGTCGAGCGTGAGGCCTCGGCCCTTTGGCTGCCTGGTACCTAAAACACTTCCATTGATCCAGCCACGGAGGGTGCTGGCTGGTGGCTCCATACCTCCATAGCTCCATAGCACCAGAGCTCCATAGCTCCATAGCACCAGAGCTCCATGGCTTCAGAGCTCCATAGCACCATAGCTCCATACCTCCATAGCTCCAGGGCTCCATAGCTCCATACCTCCAGAGCTCCATACCTCCAGAGCTCCATACCTCCAGAGCTCCATAGCACCAGAGCTCCATGGCTTCAGAGCTCCATAGCACCATAGCTCCATACCTCCAGAGCTCCAGGGCTCCATAGCTCCATACCTCCAGAGCTCCATACCTCCAGAGCTCCATACCTCCAGAGCTCCAGAGCTCCATAGCACCAGAGCTCCATGGCTTCAGAGCTCCATAGCACCATAGCTCCATACCTCCAGAGCTCCAGGGCTCCATAGCTCCATACCTCCAGAGCTCCATACCTCCAGAGCTCCAGAGCTCCATAGCACCAGAGCTCCATGGCTTCAGAGCTCCATAGCACCATAGCTCCATACCTCCAGAGCTCCAGGGCTCCATAGCTCCATACCTCCAGAGCTCCATACCTCCAGAGCTCCAGAGCTCCATAGCACCAGAGCTCCATGGCTTCAGAGCTCCATAGCACCATAGCTCCATACCTCCAGAGCTCCAGGGCTCCAAAGCTCCATACCTCCAGAGCTCCATACCTCCAGAGCTCCATACCTCCAGAGCTCCATAGCTCCATAGCACCAGAGCTCCATAGCTCCATAGCACCAGAGCTCCATAGCACCAGAGCTCCATAGCACCAGAGCTCCATAGCTCCATAGCACCAGAGCTCCATAGCTCCATAGCACCAGAGCTCCATAGCTCCATAGCACCAGAGCTCCATACTTCCAGAGCTCCATAGCTCCATAGCTCCATAGCACCAGAGCTCCATAGCTCCATAGCACCAGAGCTCCATAGCTCCATAGCACCAGAGCTCCATACTTCCATAGCTCCATAGCTCCATACCTCCAGAGCTCCATAGCTCCATAGCTCCATACCTCCAGAGCTCCATAGCTCCAGAGCTCCATAGCTCCATAGCACCAGAGCTCCATAGCTCCATAGCACCAGAGCTCCATACTTCCATAGCTCCAGGGCTCCATAGCTCCATACCTCCAGAGCTCCATAGCTCCATACTTCCAGAGCTCCATAGCTCCATAGCACCAGAGCTCCATAGCTCCATAGCACCAGAGCTCCATAGCTCCATAGCACCAGAGCTCCATAGCTCCATAGCACCAGAGCTCCATAGCTCCATAGCTCCAGGGCTCCATAGCTCCATAGCTCCAGGGCTCCATAGCTCCATAGCTCCAGGGCTCCATAGCTCCATAGCTCCATACCTCCAGAGCTCCATACCTCCAGAGCTCCATACCTCCATAGCACCAGAGCTCCATAGCTCCAGGGCTCCAGGGCTCCATAGCTCCATACCTCCAGAGCTCCATAGCTCCATACTTCCAGAGCTCCATAGCTCCATAGCTCCATACTTCCATAGCTCCATAGCTCCATACTTCCATAGCACCTGAGCTCCATACCTCCAGAGCTCCATAGCTCCAGCCTGGGTGGCTGGTGGCTCCATAGCTCCATACTTCCATAGCTCTAAGTCAGAGAGTTGGCGAAAATTGCACTAAGTGCGAAAGCCCATTCATTTACAACGGCGTGTCCGCCAGGCGGCGACATTTCCCCGTTACCGGTGGCTGCGCGGCGGGTGAGTGACAGAGCTTATCCGAGCGGCTGGAACTCTGCGCCGGCGTGGTCGAGCGTGAGGCCTCGGCCCTTTGGCTGCCTGGTACCTAAAACACTTCCATTGATCCAGCCACGGAGGGTGCTGGCTGGTGGCTCCATACCTCCATAGCTCCATAGCACCAGAGCTCCATAGCTCCATAGCACCAGAGCTCCATGGCTTCAGAGCTCCATAGCACCATAGCTCCATACCTCCAGAGCTCCAGGGCTCCATAGCGCCATACCTCCAGAGCTCCATACCTCCAGAGCTCCATACCTCCAGAGCTCCATAGCACCAGAGCTCCATGGCTTCAGAGCTCCATAGCACCATAGCTCCATACCTCCAGAGCTCCAGGGCTCCATAGCTCCATACCTCCAGAGCTCCATACCTCCAGAGCTCCATACCTCCAGAGCTCCATAGCACCAGAGCTCCATGGCTTCAGAGCTCCATAGCACCATAGCTCCATACCTCCAGAGCTCCAGGGCTCCATAGCTCCATACCTCCAGAGCTCCATACCTCCAGAGCTCCATACCTCCAGAGCTCCATAGCACCAGAGCTCCATGGCTTCAGAGCTCCATAGCACCATAGCTCCATACCTCCAGAGCTCCAGGGCTCCATAGCTCCATACCTCCAGAGCTCCATACCTCCAGAGCTCCAGAGCTCCATAGCACCAGAGCTCCATGGCTTCAGAGCTCCATAGCACCATAGCTCCATACCTCCAGAGCTCCAGGGCTCCATAGCTCCATACCTCCAGAGCTCCATACCTCCAGAGCTCCAGAGCTCCATAGCACCAGAGCTCCATGGCTTCAGAGCTCCATAGCACCATAGCTCCATACCTCCAGAGCTCCAGGGCTCCATAGCTCCATACCTCCAGAGCTCCATACCTCCAGAGCTCCATAGCACCAGAGCTCCATAGCTCCATAGCACCAGAGCTCCATAGCTCCATAGCACCAGAGCTCCATAGCACCAGAGCTCCATAGCACCAGAGCTCCATAGCTCCATAGCACCAGAGCTCCATAGCTCCATAGCACCAGAGCTCCATAGCTCCATAGCACCAGAGCTCCATACTTCCAGAGCTCCATAGCTCCATAGCTCCATAGCACCAGAGCTCCATAGCTCCATAGCACCAGAGCTCCATGGCTTCAGAGCTCCATAGCACCATAGCTCCATACCTCCAGAGCTCCAGGGCTCCATAGCTCCATACCTCCAGAGCTCCATACCTCCAGAGCTCCATACCTCCAGAGCTCCATAGCACCAGAGCTCCATAGCTCCATAGCACCAGAGCTCCATAGCACCAGAGCTCCATAGCACCAGAGCTCCATAGCTCCATAGCACCAGAGCTCCATAGCTCCATAGCACCAGAGCTCCATACTTCCAGAGCTCCATAGCTCCATAGCTCCATAGCACCAGAGCTCCATAGCTCCATAGCACCAGAGCTCCATAGCTCCATAGCACCAGAGCTCCATACTTCCATAGCTCCATAGCTCCATACCTCCAGAGCTCCATAGCTCCATAGCTCCATACCTCCAGAGCTCCATAGCTCCAGAGCTCCATAGCTCCATAGCTCCATAGCACCAGAGCTCCATAGCTCCATAGCACCAGAGCTCCATACTTCCATAGCTCCAGGGCTCCATAGCTCCAGGGCTCCATACCTCCAGAGCTCCATAGCTCCATACTTCCAGAGCTCCATAGCTCCATACTTCCATAGCTCCATACTTCCATACCTCCATAGCTCCATACTTCCATAGCACCAGAGCTCCATACTTCCATAGCACCAGAGCTCCATACCTCCAGAGCTCCAGAGCTCCAGCCTGGGTGGCTGGTGGCTCCATAGCTCCATACTTCCATAGCTCTAAGTCAGAGAGTTGGCGAAAATTGCACTAAGTGCGAAAGCCCATTCATTTACAACGGCGTGTCCACAAGGCGGCGACATTTCCCCGTTACCGGTGGCTGCGCGGCGGGTGAGTGACAGAGCTTATCCGAGCGGCTGGAACTCTGCGCCGGCGTGGTCGAGCGTGAGGCCTCGGCCCTTTGGCTGCCTGGTACCTAAAACACTTCCATTGATCCAGCCACGGAGGGTGCTGGCTGGTGGCTCCATACCTCCATAGCTCCATAGCACCAGAGCTCCATAGCTCCATAGCACCAGAGCTCCATGGCTTCAGAGCTCCATAGCACCATAGCTCCATACCTCCAGAGCTCCAGGGCTCCAAAGCTCCATACCTCCAGAGCTCCATACCTCCAGAGCTCCATACCTCCAGAGCTCCATAGCTCCATAGCTCCATACCTCCAGAGCTCCATAGCTCCAGAGCTCCATAGCTCCATAGCTCCATAGCACCAGAGCTCCATAGCTCCATAGCACCAGAGCTCCATACTTCCATAGCTCCAGGGCTCCATAGCTCCAGGGCTCCATACCTCCAGAGCTCCATAGCTCCATACTTCCAGAGCTCCATAGCTCCATACTTCCATAGCTCCATACTTCCATACCTCCATAGCTCCATACTTCCATAGCACCAGAGCTCCATACTTCCATAGCACCAGAGCTCCATACCTCCAGAGCTCCAGAGCTCCAGCCTGGGTGGCTGGTGGCTCCATAGCTCCATACTTCCATAGCTCTAAGTCAGAGAGTTGGCGAAAATTGCACTAAGTGCGAAAGCCCATTCATTTACAACGGCGTGTCCACAAGGCGGCGACATTTCCCCGTTACCGGTGGCTGCGCGGCGGGTGAGTGACAGAGCTTATCCGAGCGGCTGGAACTCTGCGCCGGCGTGGTCGAGCGTGAGGCCTCGGCCCTTTGGCTGCCTGGTACCTAAAACACTTCCATTGATCCAGCCACGGAGGGTGCTGGCTGGTGGCTCCATACCTCCATAGCTCCATAGCACCAGAGCTCCATAGCTCCATAGCACCAGAGCTCCATGGCTTCAGAGCTCCATAGCACCATAGCTCCATACCTCCAGAGCTCCAGGGCTCCAAAGCTCCATACCTCCAGAGCTCCATACCTCCAGAGCTCCATACCTCCAGAGCTCCATAGCTCCATAGCACCAGAGCTCCATAGCTCCATAGCATCAGAGCTCCATAGCACCATAGCTCCATAGCACCAGAGCTCCATAGCTCCATAGCACCAGAGCTCCATAGCTCCATAGCACCAGAGCTCCATAGCTCCATAGCACCAGAGCTCCATACTTCCAGAGCTCCATAGCTCCATAGCTCCATAGCACCAGAGCTCCATAGCTCCATAGCACCAGAGCTCCATAGCTCCATAGCACCAGAGCTCCATACTTCCATAGCTCCATAGCTCCATACCTCCAGAGCTCCATAGCTCCATACCTCCAGAGCTCCATAGCTCCAGAGCTCCATAGCTCCATAGCACCAGAGCTCCATAGCTCCATAGCACCAGAGCTCCATACTTCCATAGCTCCAGGGCTCCATAGCTCCAGGGCTCCATAGCTCCATACCTCCAGAGCTCCATAGCTCCATACCTCCAGAGCTCCATAGCTCCATACTTCCAGAGCTCCATAGCTCCATAGCACCAGAGCTCCATAGCTCCATAGCACCAGAGCTCCATAGCTCCATAGCACCAGAGCTCCATAGCTCCATAGCACCAGAGCTCCATAGCTCCATAGCTCCAGGGCTCCATAGCTCCATAGCTCCAGGGCTCCATAGCTCCATAGCTCCAGGGCTCCATAGCTCCAGGGCTCCAGGGCTCCATAGCTCCATACCTCCAGAGCTCCATAGCTCCATACTTCCAGAGCTCCATAGCTCCATAGCTCCATACTTCCATAGCTCCATAGCTCCATACTTCCATAGCACCAGAGCTCCATACCTCCAGAGCTCCATAGCTCCAGCCTGGGTGGCTGGTGGCTCCATAGCTCCATACTTCCATAGCTCCAGTCAGAGAGTTGGCGAAAATTGCACTAAGTGCGAAAGCCCATTCATTTACAACGGCGTGTCCACAAGGCGGCGACATTTCCCCGTTACCGGTGGCTGCGCGGCGGGTGAGTGACAGAGCTTATCCGAGCGGCTGGAACTCTGCGCCGGCGTGGTCGAGCGTGAGGCCTCGGCCCTTTGGCTGCCTGGTACCTAAAACACTTCCATTGATCCAGCCACGGAGGGTGCTGGCTGGTGGCTCCATACCTCCATAGCACCAGAGCTCCATAGCTCCATAGCACCAGAGCTCCATGGCTTCAGAGCTCCATAGCACCATAGCTCCATACCTCCAGAGCTCCAGGGCTCCATAGCTCCATACCTCCAGAGCTCCATACCTCCAGAGCTCCATACCTCCAGAGCTCCATAGCACCAGAGCTCCATGGCTTCAGAGCTCCATAGCACCATAGCTCCATACCTCCAGAGCTCCAGGGCTCCATAGCTCCATACCTCCAGAGCTCCATACCTCCAGAGCTCCATACCTCCAGAGCTCCATAGCACCAGAGCTCCATGGCTTCAGAGCTCCATAGCACCATAGCTCCATACCTCCAGAGCTCCAGGGCTCCATAGCTCCATACCTCCAGAGCTCCATACCTCCAGAGCTCCATACCTCCAGAGCTCCAGAGCTCCATAGCACCAGAGCTCCATGGCTTCAGAGCTCCATAGCACCATAGCTCCATACCTCCAGAGCTCCAGGGCTCCATAGCTCCATACCTCCAGAGCTCCATACCTCCAGAGCTCCAGAGCTCCATAGCACCAGAGCTCCATGGCTTCAGAGCTCCATAGCACCATAGCTCCATACCTCCAGAGCTCCAGGGCTCCATAGCTCCATACCTCCAGAGCTCCATACCTCCAGAGCTCCATACCTCCAGAGCTCCATAGCTCCATAGCACCAGAGCTCCATAGCTCCATAGCACCAGAGCTCCATAGCACCAGAGCTCCATAGCACCAGAGCTCCATAGCTCCATAGCACCAGAGCTCCATAGCTCCATAGCACCAGAGCTCCATAGCTCCATAGCACCAGAGCTCCATACTTCCAGAGCTCCATAGCTCCATAGCTCCATAGCACCAGAGCTCCATAGCTCCATAGCACCAGAGCTCCATGGCTTCAGAGCTCCATAGCACCATAGCTCCATACCTCCAGAGCTCCAGGGCTCCATAGCTCCATACCTCCAGAGCTCCATACCTCCAGAGCTCCATACCTCCAGAGCTCCATAGCACCAGAGCTCCATAGCTCCATAGCACCAGAGCTCCATAGCACCAGAGCTCCATAGCACCAGAGCTCCATAGCTCCATAGCACCAGAGCTCCATAGCTCCATAGCACCAGAGCTCCATACTTCCAGAGCTCCATAGCTCCATAGCTCCATAGCACCAGAGCTCCATAGCTCCATAGCACCAGAGCTCCATAGCTCCATAGCACCAGAGCTCCATACTTCCATAGCTCCATAGCTCCATACCTCCAGAGCTCCATAGCTCCATAGCTCCATACCTCCAGAGCTCCATAGCTCCAGAGCTCCATAGCTCCATAGCTCCATAGCACCAGAGCTCCATAGCTCCATAGCACCAGAGCTCCATACTTCCATAGCTCCAGGGCTCCATAGCTCCAGGGCTCCATACCTCCAGAGCTCCATAGCTCCATACTTCCAGAGCTCCATAGCTCCATACTTCCATAGCTCCATACTTCCATACCTCCATAGCTCCATACTTCCATAGCACCAGAGCTCCATACTTCCATAGCACCAGAGCTCCATACCTCCAGAGCTCCAGAGCTCCAGCCTGGGTGGCTGGTGGCTCCATAGCTCCATACTTCCATAGCTCTAAGTCAGAGAGTTGGCGAAAATTGCACTAAGTGCGAAAGCCCATTCATTTACAACGGCGTGTCCACAAGGCGGCGACATTTCCCCGTTACCGGTGGCTGCGCGGCGGGTGAGTGACAGAGCTTATCCGAGCTCTGGAGGTATGGAGCTCTGGTGCTATGGAAGTATGGAGCTCTGGTGCTATGGAGCTATGGAGGTATGGAAGTATGGAGCTATGGAAGTATGGAGCTATGGAGCTCTGGAAGTATGGAGCTATGGAGCTCTGGAGGTATGGAGCCCTGGAGCTATGGAGCCCTGGAGCTATGGAAGTATGGAGCTCTGGTGCTATGGAGCTATGGAGCTCTGGTGCTATGGAGCTATGGAGCTATGGAGCTCTGGAGCTATGGAGCTCTGGAGGTATGGAGCTATGGAGCTATGGAGCTCTGGAGGTATGGAGCTATGGAGCTATGGAAGTATGGAGCTCTGGTGCTATGGAGCTATGGAGCTCTGGTGCTATGGAGCTATGGAGCTCTGGTGCTATGGAGCTATGGAGCTATGGAGCTCTGGAAGTATGGAGCTCTGGTGCTATGGAGCTATGGAGCTCTGGTGCTATGGAGCTATGGAGCTCTGGTGCTATGGAGCTCTGGTGCTATGGAGCTCTGGTGCTATGGAGCTATGGAGCTCTGGTGCTATGGAGCTATGGAGCTCTGGAGGTATGGAGCTCTGGAGGTATGGAGCTCTGGAGGTATGGAGCTTTGGAGCCCTGGAGCTCTGGAGGTATGGAACTATGGTGCTATGGAGCTCTGAAGCCATGGAGCTCTGGTGCTATGGAGCTCTGGAGCTCTGGAGGTATGGAGCTCTGGAGGTATGGAGCTATGGAGCCCTGGAGCTCTGGAGGTATGGAGCTATGGTGCTATGGAGCTCTGAAGCCATGGAGCTCTGGTGCTATGGAGCTCTGGAGCTCTGGAGGTATGGAGCTATGGAGCCCTGGAGCTCTGGAGGTATGGAGCTATGGTGCTATGGAGCTCTGAAGCCATGGAGCTCTGGTGCTATGGAGCTCTGGAGCTCTGGAGGTATGGAGCTCTGGAGGTATGGAGCTCTGGAGGTATGGAGCTATGGAGCCCTGGAGCTCTGGAGGTATGGAGCTATGGTGCTATGGAGCTCTGAAGCCATGGAGCTCTGGTGCTATGGAGCTCTGGAGGTATGGAGCTCTGGAGGTATGGAGCTCTGGAGGTATGGAGCTATGGAGCCCTGGAGCTCTGGAGGTATGGAGCTATGGTGCTATGGAGCTCTGAAGCCATGGAGCTCTGGTGCTATGGAGCTCTGGAGGTATGGAGCTCTGGAGGTATGGAGCTCTGGAGGTATGGAGCTATGGAGCCCTGGAGCTCTGGAGGTATGGAGCTATGGTGCTATGGAGCTCTGAAGCCATGGAGCTCTGGTGCTATGGAGCTCTGGAGGTATGGAGCTCTGGAGGTATGGAGCTCTGGAGGTATGGAGCTATGGAGCCCTGGAGCTCTGGAGGTATGGAGCTATGGTGCTATGGAGCTCTGAAGCCATGGAGCTCTGGTGCTATGGAGCTATGGAGCTCTGGTGCTATGGAGCTATGGAGGTATGGAGCCACCAGCCAGCACCCTCCGTGGCTGGATCAATGGAAGTGTTTTAGGTACCAGGCAGCCAAAGGGCCGAGGCCTCACGCTCGACCACGCCGGCGCAGAGTTCCAGCCGCTCGGATAAGCTCTGTCACTCACCCGCCGCGCAGCCACCGGTAACGGGGAAATGTCGCCGCCTTGTGGACACGCCGTTGTAAATGAATGGGCTTTCGCACTTAGTGCAATTTTCGCCAACTCTCTGACTTAGAGCTATGGAAGTATGGAGCTATGGAGCCACCAGCCACCCAGGCTGGAGCTCTGGAGCTCTGGAGGTATGGAGCTCTGGTGCTATGGAAGTATGGAGCTCTGGTGCTATGGAAGTATGGAGCTATGGAGGTATGGAAGTATGGAGCTATGGAAGTATGGAGCTATGGAGCTCTGGAAGTATGGAGCTATGGAGCTCTGGAGGTATGGAGCCCTGGAGCTATGGAGCCCTGGAGCTATGGAAGTATGGAGCTCTGGTGCTATGGAGCTATGGAGCTCTGGTGCTATGGAGCTATGGAGCTATGGAGCTCTGGAGCTATGGAGCTCTGGAGGTATGGAGCTATGGAGCTATGGAGCTCTGGAGGTATGGAGCTATGGAGCTATGGAAGTATGGAGCTCTGGTGCTATGGAGCTATGGAGCTCTGGTGCTATGGAGCTATGGAGCTCTGGTGCTATGGAGCTATGGAGCTATGGAGCTCTGGAAGTATGGAGCTCTGGTGCTATGGAGCTATGGAGCTCTGGTGCTATGGAGCTATGGAGCTCTGGTGCTATGGAGCTCTGGTGCTATGGAGCTCTGGTGCTATGGAGCTATGGAGCTCTGGTGCTATGGAGCTATGGAGCTCTGGAGGTATGGAGCTCTGGAGGTATGGAGCTCTGGAGGTATGGAGCTATGGAGCCCTGGAGCTCTGGAGGTATGGAGCTATGGTGCTATGGAGCTCTGAAGCCATGGAGCTCTGGTGCTATGGAGCTCTGGAGCTCTGGAGGTATGGAGCTCTGGAGGTATGGAGCTATGGAGCCCTGGAGCTCTGGAGGTATGGAGCTATGGAGCTCTGAAGCCATGGAGCTCTGGTGCTATGGAGCTCTGGAGCTCTGGAGGTATGGAGCTCTGGAGGTATGGAGCTCTGGAGGTATGGAGCTATGGAGCCCTGGAGCTCTGGAGGTATGGAGCTATGGTGCTATGGAGCTCTGAAGCCATGGAGCTCTGGTGCTATGGAGCTCTGGAGGTATGGAGCTCTGGAGGTATGGAGCTCTGGAGGTATGGAGCTATGGAGCCCTGGAGCTCTGGAGGTATGGAGCTATGGTGCTATGGAGCTCTGAAGCCATGGAGCTCTGGTGCTATGGAGCTCTGGAGGTATGGAGCTCTGGAGGTATGGAGCTATGGAGCCCTGGAGCTCTGGAGGTATGGAGCTATGGTGCTATGGAGCTCTGAAGCCATGGAGCTCTGGTGCTATGGAGCTATGGAGCTCTGGTGCTATGGAGCTATGGAGGTATGGAGCCACCAGCCAGCACCCTCCGTGGCTGGATCAATGGAAGTGTTTTAGGTACCAGGCAGCCAAAGGGCCGAGGCCTCACGCTCGACCACGCCGGCGCAGAGTTCCAGCCGCTCGGATAAGCTCTGTCACTCACCCGCCGCGCAGCCACCGGTAACGGGGAAATGTCGCCGCCTGGCGGACACGCCGTTGTAAATGAATGGGCTTTCGCACTTAGTGCAATTTTCGCCAACTCTCTGACTTAGAGTTATGGAAGTATGGAGCTATGGAGCCACCAGCCACCCAGGCTGGAGCTCTGGAGCTCTGGAGGTATGGAGCTCTGGTGCTATGGAAGTATGGAGCTCTGGTGCTATGGAAGTATGGAGCTATGGAGGTATGGAAGTATGGAGCTATGGAAGTATGGAGCTATGGAGCTCTGGAAGTATGGAGCTATGGAGCTCTGGAGGTATGGAGCCCTGGAGCTATGGAGCCCTGGAGCTATGGAAGTATGGAGCTCTGGTGCTATGGAGCTATGGAGCTCTGGTGCTATGGAGCTATGGAGCTATGGAGCTCTGGAGCTATGGAGCTCTGGAGGTATGGAGCTATGGAGCTATGGAGCTCTGGAGGTATGGAGCTATGGAGCTATGGAAGTATGGAGCTCTGGTGCTATGGAGCTATGGAGCTCTGGTGCTATGGAGCTATGGAGCTCTGGTGCTATGGAGCTATGGAGCTATGGAGCTCTGGAAGTATGGAGCTCTGGTGCTATGGAGCTATGGAGCTCTGGTGCTATGGAGCTATGGAGCTCTGGTGCTATGGAGCTCTGGTGCTATGGAGCTCTGGTGCTATGGAGCTATGGAGCTCTGGTGCTATGGAGCTCTGGAGGTATGGAGCTCTGGAGGTATGGAGCTCTGGAGGTATGGAGCTATGGAGCCCTGGAGCTCTGGAGGTATGGAGCTATGGTGCTATGGAGCTCTGAAGCCATGGAGCTCTGGTGCTATGGAGCTATGGAGCTCTGGTGCTATGGAGCTATGGAGCTATGGAGCTCTGGAAGTATGGAGCTCTGGTGCTATGGAGCTATGGAGCTCTGGTGCTATGGAGCTATGGAGCTCTGGTGCTATGGAGCTATGGAGCTCTGGTGCTATGGAGCTCTGGTGCTATGGAGCTCTGGTGCTATGGAGCTATGGAGCTCTGGTGCTATGGAGCTATGGAGCTCTGGAGGTATGGAGCTCTGGAGGTATGGAGCTCTGGAGGTATGGAGCTATGGAGCCCTGGAGCTCTGGAGGTATGGAGCTATGGTGCTATGGAGCTCTGAAGCCATGGAGCTCTGGTGCTATGGAGCTCTGGAGCTCTGGAGGTATGGAGCTCTGGAGGTATGGAGCTATGGAGCCCTGGAGCTCTGGAGGTATGGAGCTATGGTGCTATGGAGCTCTGAAGCCATGGAGCTCTGGTGCTATGGAGCTCTGGAGCTCTGGAGGTATGGAGCTCTGGAGGTATGGAGCTCTGGAGGTATGGAGCTATGGAGCCCTGGAGCTCTGGAGGTATGGAGCTATGGTGCTATGGAGCTCTGAAGCCATGGAGCTCTGGTGCTATGGAGCTCTGGAGGTATGGAGCTCTGGAGGTATGGAGCTCTGGAGGTATGGAGCTATGGAGCCCTGGAGCTCTGGAGGTATGGAGCTATGGTGCTATGGAGCTCTGAAGCCATGGAGCTCTGGTGCTATGGAGCTCTGGAGGTATGGAGCTCTGGAGGTATGGAGCTATGGAGCCCTGGAGCTCTGGAGGTATGGAGCTATGGTGCTATGGAGCTCTGAAGCCATGGAGCTCTGGTGCTATGGAGCTATGGAGCTCTGGTGCTATGGAGCTATGGAGGTATGGAGCCACCAGCCAGCACCCTCCGTGGCTGGATCAATGGAAGTGTTTTAGGTACCAGGCAGCCAAAGGGCCGAGGCCTCACGCTCGACCACGCCGGCGCAGAGTTCCAGCCGCTCGGATAAGCTCTGTCACTCACCCGCCGCGCAGCCACCGGTAACGGGGAAATGTCGCCGCCTGGCGGACACGCCGTTGTAAATGAATGGGCTTTCGCACTTAGTGCAATTTTCGCCAACTCTCTGACTTAGAGCTATGGAAGTATGGAGCTATGGAGCCACCAGCCACCCAGGCTGGAGCTATGGAGCTCTGGAGGTATGGAGCTCAGGTGCTATGGAAGTATGGAGCTATGGAGCTATGGAAGTATGGAGCTATGGAGCTATGGAGCTCTGGAAGTATGGAGCTATGGAGCTCTGGAGGTATGGAGCTATGGAGCCCTGGAGCCCTGGAGCTATGGAGCTCTGTTGCTATGGAGGTATGGAGCTCTGGAGGTATGGAGCTCTGGAGGTATGGAGCTATGGAGCCCTGGAGCCCTGGAGCTATGGAGCCCTGGAGCTATGGAGCTATGGAGCCCTGGAGCTATGGAGCTATGGAGCCCTGGAGCTATGGAGCTATGGAGCTCTGGTGCTATGGAGCTATGGAGCTCTGGTGCTATGGAGCTATGGAGCTCTGGTGCTATGGAGCTATGGAGCTCTGGTGCTATGGAGCTATGGAGCTCTGGAAGTATGGAGCTATGGAGCTCTGGAGGTATGGAGCTATGGAGCTCTGGAGGTATGGAGCTATGGAGCCCTGGAGCTATGGAGCCCTGGAGCTATGGAAGTATGGAGCTCTGGTGCTATGGAGCTATGGAGCTCTGGTGCTATGGAGCTATGGAGCTCTGGAGCTATGGAGCTCTGGAGGTATGGAGCTATGGAGCTCTGGAGGTATGGAGCTATGGAAGTATGGAGCTCTGGTGCTATGGAGCTATGGAGCTCTGGTGCTATGGAGCTATGGAGCTCTGGTGCTATGGAGCTATGGAGCTATGGAGCTCTGGAAGTATGGAGCTCTGGTGCTATGGAGCTATGGAGCTCTGGTGCTATGGAGCTATGGAGCTCTGGTGCTATGGAGCTCTGGTGCTATGGAGCTCTGGTGCTATGGAGCTATGGAGCTCTGGTGCTATGGAGCTATGGAGCTCTGGAGGTATGGAGCTCTGGAGGTATGGAGCTATGGAGCCCTGGAGCTCTGGAGGTATGGAGCTATGGTGCTATGGAGCTCTGAAGCCATGGAGCTCTGGTGCTATGGAGCTCTGGAGCTCTGGAGGTATGGAGCTCTGGAGGTATGGAGCTATGGAGCCCTGGAGCTCTGGAGGTATGGAGCTATGGAGCTCTGAAGCCATGGAGCTCTGGTGCTATGGAGCTCTGGAGCTCTGGAGGTATGGAGCTCTGGAGGTATGGAGCTCTGGAGGTATGGAGCTATGGAGCCCTGGAGCTCTGGAGGTATGGAGCTATGGTGCTATGGAGCTCTGAAGCCATGGAGCTCTGGTGCTATGGAGCTCTGGAGGTATGGAGCTCTGGAGGTATGGAGCTCTGGAGGTATGGAGCTATGGAGCCCTGGAGCTCTGGAGGTATGGAGCTATGGTGCTATGGAGCTCTGGAAGTATGGAGCTATGGAGCTCTGGAGGTATGGAGCTATGGAGCCCTGGAGCTATGGAGCCCTGGAGCTATGGAAGTATGGAGCTCTGGTGCTATGGAGCTATGGAGCTCTGGTGCTATGGAGCTATGGAGCTCTGGAGCTATGGAGCTCTGGAGGTATGGAGCTATGGAGCTATGGAGCTCTGGAGGTATGGAGCTATGGAGCTATGGAAGTATGGAGCTCTGGTGCTATGGAGCTATGGAGCTCTGGTGCTATGGAGCTATGGAGCTCTGGTGCTATGGAGCTATGGAGCTATGGAGCTCTGGAAGTATGGAGCTCTGGTGCTATGGAGCTATGGAGCTCTGGTGCTATGGAGCTATGGAGCTCTGGTGCTATGGAGCTCTGGTGCTATGGAGCTCTGGTGCTATGGAGCTATGGAGCTCTGGTGCTATGGAGCTATGGAGCTCTGGAGGTATGGAGCTCTGGAGGTATGGAGCTCTGGAGGTATGGAGCTTTGGAGCCCTGGAGCTCTGGAGGTATGGAGCTATGGTGCTATGGAGCTCTGAAGCCATGGAGCTCTGGTGCTATGGAGCTCTGGAGCTCTGGAGGTATGGAGCTCTGGAGGTATGGAGCTATGGAGCCCTGGAGCTCTGGAGGTATGGAGCTATGGTGCTATGGAGCTCTGAAGCCATGGAGCTATGGTGCTATGGAGCTCTGGAGCTCTGGAGGTATGGAGCTCTGGAGGTATGGAGCTATGGAGCCCTGGAGCTCTGGAGGTATGGAGCTATGGTGCTATGGAGCTCTGAAGCCATGGAGCTCTGGTGCTATGGAGCTCTGGAGCTCTGGAGGTATGGAGCTCTGGAGGTATGGAGCTCTGGAGGTATGGAGCTATGGAGCCCTGGAGCTCTGGAGGTATGGAGCTATGGTGCTATGGAGCTCTGAAGCCATGGAGCTCTGGTGCTATGGAGCTCTGGAGGTATGGAGCTCTGGAGGTATGGAGCTCTGGAGGTATGGAGCTATGGAGCCCTGGAGCTCTGGAGGTATGGAGCTATGGTGCTATGGAGCTCTGAAGCCATGGAGCTCTGGTGCTATGGAGCTCTGGAGGTATGGAGCTCTGGAGGTATGGAGCTCTGGAGGTATGGCGCTATGGAGCCCTGGAGCTCTGGAGGTATGGAGCTATGGTGCTATGGAGCTCTGAAGCCATGGAGCTCTGGTGCTATGGAGCTCTGGAGGTATGGAGCTCTGGAGGTATGGAGCTCTGGAGGTATGGAGCCCTGGAGCTCTGGAGGTATGGAGCTATGGTGCTATGGAGCTCTGAAGCCATGGAGCTCTGGTGCTATGGAGCTATGGAGCTCTGGTGCTATGGAGCTATGGAGGTATGGAGCCACCAGCCAGCACCCTCCGTGGCTGGATCAATGGAAGTGTTTTAGGTACCAGGCAGCCAAAGGGCCGAGGCCTCACGCTCGACCACGCCGGCGCAGAGTTCCAGCCGCTCGGATAAGCTCTGTCACTCACCCGCCGCGCAGCCACCGGTAACGGGGAAATGTCGCCGCCTTGTGGACACGCCGTTGTAAATGAATGGGCTTTCGCACTTAGTGCAATTTTCGCCAACTCTCTGACTTAGAGCTATGGAAGTATGGAGCTATGGAGCCACCAGCCACCCAGGCTGGAGCTCTGGAGCTCTGGAGGTATGGAGCTCTGGTGCTATGGAAGTATGGAGCTCTGGTGCTATGGAAGTATGGAGCTATGGAGGTATGGAAGTATGGAGCTATGGAAGTATGGAGCTATGGAGCTCTGGAAGTATGGAGCTATGGAGCTCTGGAGGTATGGAGCCCTGGAGCTATGGAGCCCTGGAGCTACGGAAGTATGGAGCTCTGGTGCTATGGAGCTATGGAGCTCTGGTGCTATGGAGCTATGGAGCTATGGAGCTCTGGAGCTATGGAGCTCTGGAGGTATGGAGCTATGGAGCTATGGAGCTCTGGAGGTATGGAGCTATGGAGCTATGGAAGTATGGAGCTCTGGTGCTATGGAGCTATGGAGCTCTGGTGCTATGGAGCTATGGAGCTCTGGTGCTATGGAGCTATGGAGCTATGGAGCTCTGGAAGTATGGAGCTCTGGTGCTATGGAGCTATGGAGCTCTGGTGCTATGGAGCTATGGAGCTCTGGTGCTATGGAGCTCTGGTGCTATGGAGCTCTGGTGCTATGGAGCTATGGAGCTCTGGTGCTATGGAGCTCTGGAGGTATGGAGCTCTGGAGGTATGGAGCTCTGGAGGTATGGCGCTATGGAGCCCTGGAGCTCTGGAGGTATGGAGCTATGGTGCTATGGAGCTCTGAAGCCATGGAGCTCTGGTGCTATGGAGCTATGGAGCTCTGGTGCTATGGAGCTATGGAGCTATGGAGCTCTGGAAGTATGGAGCTCTGGTGCTATGGAGCTATGGAGCTCTGGTGCTATGGAGCTATGGAGCTCTGGTGCTATGGAGCTATGGAGCTCTGGTGCTATGGAGCTCTGGTGCTATGGAGCTCTGGTGCTATGGAGCTATGGAGCTCTGGTGCTATGGAGCTATGGAGCTCTGGAGGTATGGAGCTCTGGAGGTATGGAGCTCTGGAGGTATGGAGCTATGGAGCCCTGGAGCTCTGGAGGTATGGAGCTATGGTGCTATGGAGCTCTGAAGCCATGGAGCTCTGGTGCTATGGAGCTCTGGAGCTCTGGAGGTATGGAGCTCTGGAGGTATGGAGCTATGGAGCCCTGGAGCTCTGGAGGTATGGAGCTATGGTGCTATGGAGCTCTGAAGCCATGGAGCTCTGGTGCTATGGAGCTCTGGAGCTCTGGAGGTATGGAGCTCTGGAGGTATGGAGCTCTGGAGGTATGGAGCTATGGAGCCCTGGAGCTCTGGAGGTATGGAGCTATGGTGCTATGGAGCTCTGAAGCCATGGAGCTCTGGTGCTATGGAGCTCTGGAGGTATGGAGCTCTGGAGGTATGGAGCTCTGGAGGTATGGAGCTATGGAGCCCTGGAGCTCTGGAGGTATGGAGCTATGGTGCTATGGAGCTCTGAAGCCATGGAGCTCTGGTGCTATGGAGCTCTGGAGGTATGGAGCTCTGGAGGTATGGAGCTCTGGAGGTATGGAGCTATGGAGCCCTGGAGCTCTGGAGGTATGGAGCTATGGTGCTATGGAGCTCTGAAGCCATGGAGCTCTGGTGCTATGGAGCTATGGAGCTCTGGTGCTATGGAGCTATGGAGGTATGGAGCCACCAGCCAGCACCCTCCGTGGCTGGATCAATGGAAGTGTTTTAGGTACCAGGCAGCCAAAGGGCCGAGGCCTCACGCTCGACCACGCCGGCGCAGAGTTCCAGCCGCTCGGATAAGCTCTGTCACTCACCCGCCGCGCAGCCACCGGTAACGGGGAAATGTCGCCGCCTGGCGGACACGCCGTTGTAAATGAATGGGCTTTCGCACTTAGTGCAATTTTCGCCAACTCTCTGACTGGAGCTATGGAAGTATGGAGCTATGGAGCCACCAGCCACCCAGGCTGGAGCTATGGAGCTCTGGAGGTATGGAGCTCTGGTGCTATGGAAGTATGGAGCTATGGAGCTATGGAAGTATGGAGCTATGGAGCTATGGAGCTCTGGAAGTATGGAGCTATGGAGCTCTGGAGGTATGGAGCTATGGAGCCCTGGAGCCCTGGAGCTATGGAGCCCTGGAGCTATGGAGCTATGGAGCCCTGGAGCTATGGAGCTATGGAGCCCTGGAGCTATGGAGCTATGGAGCTCTGGTGCTATGGAGCTATGGAGCTCTGGTGCTATGGAGCTATGGAGCTCTGGTGCTATGGAGCTATGGAGCTCTGGTGCTATGGAGCTATGGAGCTCTGGAAGTATGGAGCTATGGAGCTCTGGAGGTATGGAGCTATGGAGCTCTGGAGGTATGGAGCTATGGAGCCCTGGAGCTATGGAGCCCTGGAGCTATGGAAGTATGGAGCTCTGGTGCTATGGAGCTATGGAGCTCTGGTGCTATGGAGCTATGGAGCTCTGGAGCTATGGAGCTCTGGAGGTATGGAGCTATGGAGCTCTGGAGGTATGGAGCTATGGAGCTATGGAAGTATGGAGCTCTGGTGCTATGGAGCTATGGAGCTCTGGTGCTATGGAGCTATGGAGCTCTGGTGCTATGGAGCTATGGAGCTATGGAGCTCTGGAAGTATGGAGCTCTGGTGCTATGGAGCTATGGAGCTCTGGTGCTATGGAGCTATGGAGCTCTGGTGCTATGGAGCTCTGGTGCTATGGAGCTCTGGTGCTATGGAGCTATGGAGCTCTGGTGCTATGGAGCTATGGAGCTCTGGAGGTATGGAGCTCTGGAGGTATGGAGCTCTGGAGGTATGGAGCTATGGAGCCCTGGAGCTCTGGAGGTATGGAGCTATGGTGCTATGGAGCTCTGAAGCCATGGAGCTCTGGTGCTATGGAGCTCTGGAGCTCTGGAGGTATGGAGCTCTGGAGGTATGGAGCTATGGAGCCCTGGAGCTCTGGAGGTATGGAGCTATGGAGCTCTGAAGCCATGGAGCTCTGGTGCTATGGAGCTCTGGAGCTCTGGAGGTATGGAGCTCTGGAGGTATGGAGCTCTGGAGGTATGGAGCTATGGAGCCCTGGAGCTCTGGAGGTATGGAGCTATGGTGCTATGGAGCTCTGAAGCCATGGAGCTCTGGTGCTATGGAGCTCTGGAGGTATGGAGCTCTGGAGGTATGGAGCTCTGGAGGTATGGAGCTATGGAGCCCTGGAGCTCTGGAGGTATGGAGCTATGGTGCTATGGAGCTCTGGAAGTATGGAGCTATGGAGCTCTGGAGGTATGGAGCTATGGAGCCCTGGAGCTATGGAGCCCTGGAGCTATGGAAGTATGGAGCTCTGGTGCTATGGAGCTATGGAGCTCTGGTGCTATGGAGCTATGGAGCTCTGGAGCTATGGAGCTCTGGAGGTATGGAGCTATGGAGCTCTGGAGGTATGGAGCTATGGAGCTATGGAAGTATGGAGCTCTGGTGCTATGGAGCTATGGAGCTCTGGTGCTATGGAGCTATGGAGCTCTGGTGCTATGGAGCTATGGAGCTATGGAGCTCTGGAAGTATGGAGCTCTGGTGCTATGGAGCTATGGAGCTCTGGTGCTATGGAGCTATGGAGCTCTGGTGCTATGGAGCTATGGAGCTCTGGTGCTATGGAGCTCTGGTGCTATGGAGCTCTGGTGCTATGGAGCTATGGAGCTCTGGTGCTATGGAGCTATGGAGCTCTGGAGGTATGGAGCTCTGGAGGTATGGAGCTCTGGAGGTATGGAGCTTTGGAGCCCTGGAGCTCTGGAGGTATGGAGCTATGGTGCTATGGAGCTCTGAAGCCATGGAGCTCTGGTGCTATGGAGCTCTGGAGGTATGGAGCTCTGGAGGTATGGAGCTCTGGAGGTATGGAGCTATGGAGCCCTGGAGCTCTGGAGGTATGGAGCTATGGTGCTATGGAGCTCTGAAGCCATGGAGCTCTGGTGCTATGGAGCTATGGAGCTCTGGTGCTATGGAGCTATGGAGCTATGGAGCTATGGAGGTATGGAGCCACCAGCCAGCACCCTCCGTGGCTGGATCAATGGAAGTGTTTTAGGTACCAGGCAGCCAAAGGGCCGAGGCCTCACGCTCGACCACGCCGGCGCAGAGTTCCAGCCGCTCGGATAAGCTCTGTCACTCACCCGCCGCGCAGCCACCGGTAACGGGGAAATGTCGCCGCCTGGCGGACACGCCGTTGTAAATGAATGGGCTTTCGCACTTAGTGCAATTTTCGCCAACTCTCTGACTTAGAGCTATGGAAGTATGGAGCTATGGAGCCACCAGCCACCCAGGCTGGAGCTATGGAGCTCTGGAGGTATGGAGCTCAGGTGCTATGGAAGTATGGAGCTATGGAGCTATGGAAGTATGGAGCTATGGAGCTATGGAGCTCTGGAAGTATGGAGCTATGGAGCTCTGGAGGTATGGAGCTATGGAGCCCTGGAGCCCTGGAGCTATGGAGCTCTGGTGCTATGGAGGTATGGAGCTCTGGAGGTATGGAGCTCTGGAGGTATGGAGCTATGGAGCTATGGAGCCCTGGAGCTATGGAGCTATGGAGCCCTGGAGCTATGGAGCCCTGGAGCTATGGAGCTATGGAGCTCTGGTGCTATGGAGCTATGGAGCTCTGGTGCTATGGAGCTATGGAGCTCTGGTGCTATGGAGCTATGGAGCTCTGGTGCTATGGAGCTATGGAGCTCTGGAAGTATGGAGCTATGGAGCTCTGGAGGTATGGAGCTATGGAGCCCTGGAGCTATGGAGCCCTGGAGCTATGGAAGTATGGAGCTCTGGTGCTATGGAGCTATGGAGCTCTGGTGCTATGGAGCTATGGAGCTCTGGAGCTATGGAGCTCTGGAGGTATGGAGCTATGGAGCTATGGAGCTCTGGAGGTATGGAGCTATGGAGCTATGGAAGTATGGAGCTCTGGTGCTATGGAGCTATGGAGCTCTGGTGCTATGGAGCTATGGAGCTCTGGTGCTATGGAGCTATGGAGCTATGGAGCTCTGGAAGTATGGAGCTCTGGTGCTATGGAGCTATGGAGCTCTGGTGCTATGGAGCTATGGAGCTCTGGTGCTATGGAGCTATGGAGCTCTGGTGCTATGGAGCTCTGGTGCTATGGAGCTCTGGTGCTATGGAGCTATGGAGCTCTGGTGCTATGGAGCTATGGAGCTCTGGAGGTATGGAGCTCTGGAGGTATGGAGCTCTGGAGGTATGGAGCTTTGGAGCCCTGGAGCTCTGGAGGTATGGAGCTATGGTGCTATGGAGCTCTGAAGCCATGGAGCTCTGGTGCTATGGAGCTCTGGAGCTCTGGAGGTATGGAGCTCTGGAGGTATGGAGCTATGGAGCCCTGGAGCTCTGGAGGTATGGAGCTATGGTGCTATGGAGCTCTGAAGCCATGGAGCTCTGGTGCTATGGAGCTCTGGAGCTCTGGAGGTATGGAGCTCTGGAGGTATGGAGCTATGGAGCCCTGGAGCTCTGGAGGTATGGAGCTATGGTGCTATGGAGCTCTGAAGCCATGGAGCTCTGGTGCTATGGAGCTCTGGAGCTCTGGAGGTAAAATGACACAAAGTGTCAACTGCGAATGTTGTCCATCCAAGGAAGGAGCGTGATGCCCGGCCGGCTCCTTAAACACAGGCCGAGAGTCGCCCCGGACGGTCCGCCTCGCGGCGCCCGCCCGCTCGGATAAAATGACACAAAGTGTCAACTGCGAATGTTGTCCATCCAAGGAAGGAGCGTGATGCCCGGCCGGCTCCTTAAACAAAGGCCGAGAGTCGCCCCGGACGGTCCGCCTCGCGACGCCCGCCCGCTCGGATAAAATGACACAAAGTGTCAACTACGAATGTTGTCCATCCAAGGAAGGAGCGTGATGCCCGGCCGGCTCCTTAAACACAGGCCGAGAGTCGCCCCGGACGGTCCGCCTCGCGGCGCCCGTCTGCTCGGATAAAATGACACAAAGTGTCAACTGCGAATGTTGTCCATCCAAGGAAGGAGCGTGATGCCCGGCCGGCTCCTTAAACACAGGCCGAGAGTCGCCCCGGACGGTCCGCCTCGCGGCGCCCGCCCGCTCGGATAAAATGACACAAAGTGTCAACTACGAATGTTGTCCATCCAAGGAAGGAGCGTGATGCCCGGCCGGCTCCTTAAACACAGGCCGAGAGTCGCCCCGGACGGTCCGCCTCGCGGCGCCCGTCCGCTCGGATAAAATGACACAAAGTGTCAACTGCGAATGTTGTCCATCCAAGGAAGGAGCGTGATGCCCGGCCGGCTCCTTAAACACAGGCCGAGAGTCGCCCCGGACGGTCCGCCTCGCGGCGCCTGCCCGCTCGGATAAAATGACACAAAGTGTCAACTACGAATGTTGTCCATCCAAGGAAGGAGCGTGATGCCCGGCCGGCTCCTTAAACACAGGCCGAGAGTCGCCCCGGACGGTCCGCCTCGCGGCGCCCGTCCGCTCTGATAAAATGACACAAAGTGTCAACTGCGAATGTTGTCCATCCAAGGAAGGAGCGTGATGCCCGGCCGGCTCCTTAAACACAGGCTGAGAGTCGCCCCGGACGGTCCGCCTCGCGGCGCCCGCCCGCTCGGATAAAATGACACAAAGTGTCAACTATGAATGTTGTCCATCCAAGGAGGGAGCGTGAGGCCCGGCCGGCTCCGAAAACACAGGCCGAGAGTCGCCCCGGACGGTCCGCCTCGCGGCGCCCGTCTGCTCGGATAAAATGACACAAAGTGTCAACTGCGAATGTTGTCCATCCAAGGAAGGAGCGTGATGCCCGGCCGGCTCCTTAAACACAGGCCGAGAGTCGCCCCGGACGGTCCGCCTCGCGGCGCCCGCCCGCTCGGATAAAATGACACAAAGTGTCAACTACGAATGTTGTCCATCCAAGGAGGGAGCGTGAGGCCCGGCCGGCTCCGAAAACACAGGCCGAGAGTCGCCCCGGACGGTCCGCCTCGCGGCGCCCGTCTGCTCGGATAAAATGACACAAAGTGTCAACTGCGAATGTTGTCCATCCAAGGAAGGAGCGTGATGCCCGGCCGGCTCCTTAAACACAGGCCGAGAGTCGCCCCGGACGGTCCGCCTCGCGGCGCCCGCCCGCTCGGATAAAATGACACAAAGTGTCAACTACGAATGTTGTCCATCCAAGGAAGGAGCGTGATGCCCGGCCGGCTCCTTAAACAAAGGCCGAGAGTCGCCCCGGACGGTCCGCCTCTCGAGGCGCCCGCCCGCTCGGATAAAATGAAACAAAGTGTCAACTACGAATGTTGGCGCTCCCCGCGCCGCCCCGCAGGCCCCGGCGCGACCGTACTGCGGCGAGACCGAGACGACCCGGAAAAAGCATCCATCCCACCTAGCCACGATCCACGGAGGCCGAGCGAGCGGCTGAGTGTCGGGCGCCGCGCGTGCGAGCGTCCGCCGGCCGCGCCGGTCCTTCTGCGAATGACGTTTCTCAAACCCTCCGGCTTGATAGCGGCGGCACCACGGGAAGCCGTCCACACACACCGTCCGACCTCTATCCGAAAAGCCTTCCCGACCAACCGCGGTCGCGGGGGCGTCTGTCGCTCCGCATCGGGGGGGCGTATGGCTTCCGCGCTACGCGCTGCGGGCTCGGGGGGGCCGCAACGGCTGAGTCTGACTCGGCCGGGGCGCAGCTTCCCTCCCGGCAGTCAGCAATAGTGCCGATCGCGCCTGCCACCAGCCCCCTCCCCGACGGGTTCGTCGGCGCCGGCTGGCCACCGTCCGCCTTCGTTCCCCGAGGGTTCCCAACCAGCGCCGATCCAACTCCGCATCCTGGCCGCACGCAGTGCGTGCCTCGCGCGGGTAAGTCGCCGGCGCAGCGCCGCAGCTCCCGACCCCCGCGTACGGGAATAGTTGAGGGCCTCAGCGGGCCGCACCGACCGAGTCCGACTCGGGCCGGGGCGCAGATTCCCGCCTGGGTGACCGAACGTTCTCTGCTCGGGCCGGAGGGCCGACGCCCGTCCCCCCCCGTCGTCCCCCACGGACCGCCTCCGAGGCCACTTCGCACGGCTCATCCTCGGCCCCCTACCAATGCTTAATCGATGGGGCCGCCCGGCCGGATTCGCGCCCCCCTGTCCACCGCCAGTCTCCCCAGACTAACCCGAGTTACCGCCCAGCTCGCCTAACCTTGCACTCGCTCTGCCAAACGGTCGTGTAGTCGGCGGGCCGTCCTACGGGTCGCCCTCCGGCCCCAAACGCGCGGCGGGATAGCGGCAAGGCGGCGGCGGCGGCCAGCGGCGTCGGGGCGCTCGCACCGGAGAAGAGGCGTCTTACGAGGCCGGGCGCAGCTCCCTCTCGTTTACTTGCTGAGTAGCGGCGCTCGAAGGTTCCGCGGCGAGCGCGGCTCAACCCACCGAACGTCCCCCTGCAGCGGGCTCCATCGAAGGGCCGTCCCGCCGGATTCGCACCACCCTGTCCACCGCAAAGTCGTCCAACCGACTGCACGAGTTACCGCCCGGTTCGCCTAACCTTGCATCGCCCCGCCAAACGAGCGAGTTGCCGGCCGTCCTACGGGTCGCGCACCGGCCCCACACGTGCGGAGGGCTAGCGGCAAGGCGGCGGCGGCGGTCAGCGGCGTCGGGGTCAAACTCAGCACCGGACAGGGGGTGTCTTACGAGGCCGGGCGCAGCTCCTCTCGTTTAGGGGTCCGCGAGGGTCGCGTTCGAGGTTCCGCGTCCTCGGCTTCGGCTGCGCCGGGTCCAGCCCGATCCATCTCACCCCGCGGCAGCCTCAGACCACCTAGAGCCCCCGCGAACCGCGGCCGGCGTCCGGAAAACAGTCGCGCGAGCCCCCGCTCCGGCGGGCCGGCGAGCGAGAGGCGCTACCCAGCCACCCTCTCTCCTACCTGGTTGATCCTGCCAGTAGCATATGCTTGTCTCAAAGATTAAGCCATGCAAGTCTAAGTGCACACGGCCCGTACAGCGAAACTGCGAATGGCTCATTAAATCAGTTATGGTTCCTTTGATCGCTCCTCAGTTACTTGGATAACTGTGGCAATTCTAGAGCTAATACATGCAAACGGGCGCCGACCTCCGGGGACGCGCGCATTTATCAGACCCAAAACCCACGCGGTGCCCGGGCGCGCGGGCCCAGGGGTCGCGCCGGCGTTCACGCGCCGCGCCGCGGCCCTCCGCGCGTCCGGCCCGGCCTCCCTTGGTGATCCTCGATAACTTCCAGCCGATCGCCGGCCCTCCGCGGCGGCGACGTCTCATTCGAATGTCTGCCCTATCACCTCCGACAGGGAGGCAGCCTATCAGGTCTAAATGACTTGCATACGACCTGATTCTGGGTCAGGGTCTCGTAAGTAGCAGAGCAGCTACATCGCTGCGATCTATTGAGAGTCAGCCCTCGATCCAACCTTTTGTCGGCCGGTGTCACCTCCGGGGGCCGGTCGGCATCCCCCCTCCGGGGTGGGCCGCTACCAGGGGCGTCATCGGACTTTGAAGAAATTACGCCGCGGCGGAAGACAGCGGGCGCGCCCGGGGATGAGGCAGCATCCCTGGGCCGCGGAGGGGAGGAGGCAGCCTCCCCGGGGCGGAACTTAGTCTCCGTAGAATGACGGCGGGCGTGCGTAAAGGGCGCGTCCGGGGATGAGGCAGCATCCCCGGGCCGCGGAGGGGAGGAGGCAGCCTCCCCGGGGCGGAACTTAGTCTCCGTAGAATGACGGCGGGCGTGCGTAAAGGGCGCGCCCGGGGATAGCTCATTCATTTACAACGGCGTGTCCGCCAGGCGGCGACATTTCCCCGTTACCGGTGGCTGCGCGGCGGGTGAGTGACAGAGCTTATCCGAGCGGCTGGAACTCTGCGCCGGCGTGGTCGAGCGTGAGGCCTCGGCCCTTTGGCTGCCTGGTACCTAAACACTTCCATTGATCCAGCCACGGAGGGTGCTGGCTGGTGGCTCCATACCTCCAGAGCTCCATACTTCCATAGCTGCAGAGCTCCATAGCTCCATACCTCCATACCTCCAGAGCTCCATACTTCCATAGCTCTATACTTCCATAGCTCCATAGCACCAGAGCTCCATACCTCCAGAGCTCCATAGCACCAGAGCTCCATAGCTCCATAGCACCAGAGCTCCATAGCTCCATAGCACCAGAGCTCCATACCTCCAGAGCTCCAGAGCTCCATAGCACCAGAGCTCCATAGCTCCATAGCACCAGAGCTCCATAGCTCCATAGCACCAGAGCTCCATAGCTCCATAGCTCCATAGCACCAGAGCTCCATAGCTCCATAGCACCAGAGCTCCATAGCTCCATAGCACCAGAGCTCCATACTTCCATAGCTCCAGGGCTCCATAGCTCCAGGGCTCCATAGCTCCATACCTCCATAGCTCCATAGCTCCATAGCTCCATACTTCCAGAGCTCCATAGCTCCATACTTCCATAGCTCCATAGCTCCATACTTCCATAGCACCAGAGCTCCATACTTCCATAGCACCAGAGCTCCAGAGCTCCAGAGCTCCAGCCTGGGTGGCTGGTGGCTCCATAGCTCCATACTTCCATAGCTCTAAGTCAGAGAGTTGGCGAAAATTGCACTAAGTGCGAAAGCCCATTCATTTACAACGGCGTGTCCACAAGGCGGCGACATTTCCCCGTTACCGGTGGCTGCGCGGCGGGTGAGTGACAGAGCTTATCCGAGCGGCTGGAACTCTGCGCCGGCGTGGTCGAGCGTGAGGCCTCGGCCCTTTGGCTGCCTGGTACCTAAAACACTTCCATTGATCCAGCCACGGAGGGTGCTGGCTGGTGGCTCCATACCTCCATAGCTCCATAGCACCAGAGCTCCATAGCTCCATAGCACCAGAGCTCCATGGCTTCAGAGCTCCATAGCACCATAGCTCCATAGCACCATAGCTCCATACCTCCAGAGCTCCAGGGCTCCATAGCTCCATACCTCCAGAGCTCCATACCTCCAGAGCTCCATACCTCCAGAGCTCCATAGCACCAGAGCTCCATGGCTTCAGAGCTCCATAGCACCATAGCTCCATACCTCCAGAGCTCCAGGGCTCCATAGCTCCATACCTCCAGAGCTCCATACCTCCAGAGCTCCATACCTCCAGAGCTCCATAGCACCAGAGCTCCATGGCTTCAGAGCTCCATAGCACCATAGCTCCATACCTCCAGAGCTCCAGGGCTCCATAGCTCCATACCTCCAGAGCTCCATACCTCCAGAGCTCCATACCTCCAGAGCTCCAGAGCTCCATAGCACCAGAGCTCCATGGCTTCAGAGCTCCATAGCACCATAGCTCCATACCTCCAGAGCTCCAGGGCTCCATAGCTCCATACCTCCAGAGCTCCATACCTCCAGAGCTCCAGAGCTCCATAGCACCAGAGCTCCATGGCTTCAGAGCTCCATAGCACCATAGCTCCATACCTCCAGAGCTCCAGGGCTCCATAGCTCCATACCTCCAGAGCTCCATACCTCCAGAGCTCCAGAGCTCCATAGCACCAGAGCTCCATGGCTTCAGAGCTCCATAGCACCATAGCTCCATACCTCCAGAGCTCCAGGGCTCCAAAGCTCCATACCTCCAGAGCTCCATACCTCCAGAGCTCCATACCTCCAGAGCTCCATAGCTCCATAGCACCAGAGCTCCATAGCTCCATAGCACCAGAGCTCCATAGCACCAGAGCTCCATAGCTCCATAGCACCAGAGCTCCATAGCTCCATAGCACCAGAGCTCCATACTTCCAGAGCTCCATAGCTCCATAGCTCCATAGCACCAGAGCTCCATAGCTCCATAGCACCAGAGCTCCATAGCTCCATAGCACCAGAGCTCCATACTTCCATAGCACCAGAGCTCCATAGCTCCATAGCACCAGAGCTCCATAGCTCCATAGCACCAGAGCTCCATACTTCCATAGCTCCAGGGCTCCATAGCTCCAGGGCTCCATAGCTCCATACCTCCATAGCTCCATAGCTCCATAGCTCCATACTTCCAGAGCTCCATAGCTCCATACTTCCATAGCTCCATAGCTCCATACTTCCATAGCACCAGAGCTCCATACTTCCATAGCACCAGAGCTCCAGAGCTCCAGAGCTCCAGCCTGGGTGGCTGGTGGCTCCATAGCTCCATACTTCCATAGCTCTAAGTCAGAGAGTTGGCGAAAATTGCACTAAGTGCGAAAGCCCATTCATTTACAACGGCGTGTCCACAAGGCGGCGACATTTCCCCGTTACCGGTGGCTGCGCGGCGGGTGAGTGACAGAGCTTATCCGAGCGGCTGGAACTCTGCGCCGGCGTGGTCGAGCGTGAGGCCTCGGCCCTTTGGCTGCCTGGTACCTAAAACACTTCCATTGATCCAGCCACGGAGGGTGCTGGCTGGTGGCTCCATACCTCCATAGCTCCATAGCACCAGAGCTCCATAGCTCCATAGCACCAGAGCTCCATGGCTTCAGAGCTCCATAGCACCATAGCTCCATAGCACCATAGCTCCATACCTCCAGAGCTCCAGGGCTCCATAGCTCCATACCTCCAGAGCTCCATACCTCCAGAGCTCCATACCTCCAGAGCTCCATAGCACCAGAGCTCCATGGCTTCAGAGCTCCATAGCACCATAGCTCCATACCTCCAGAGCTCCAGGGCTCCATAGCTCCATACCTCCAGAGCTCCATACCTCCAGAGCTCCATACCTCCAGAGCTCCATAGCACCAGAGCTCCATGGCTTCAGAGCTCCATAGCACCATAGCTCCATACCTCCAGAGCTCCAGGGCTCCATAGCTCCATACCTCCAGAGCTCCATACCTCCAGAGCTCCATACCTCCAGAGCTCCAGAGCTCCATAGCACCAGAGCTCCATGGCTTCAGAGCTCCATAGCACCATAGCTCCATACCTCCAGAGCTCCAGGGCTCCATAGCTCCATAGCTCCATACCTCCAGAGCTCCATACCTCCAGAGCTCCAGAGCTCCATAGCACCAGAGCTCCATGGCTTCAGAGCTCCATAGCACCATAGCTCCATACCTCCAGAGCTCCAGGGCTCCATAGCTCCATACCTCCAGAGCTCCATACCTCCAGAGCTCCAGAGCTCCATAGCACCAGAGCTCCATGGCTTCAGAGCTCCATAGCACCATAGCTCCATACCTCCAGAGCTCCAGGGCTCCAAAGCTCCATACCTCCAGAGCTCCATACCTCCAGAGCTCCATACCTCCAGAGCTCCATAGCTCCATAGCACCAGAGCTCCATAGCTCCATAGCACCAGAGCTCCATAGCACCAGAGCTCCATAGCTCCATAGCACCAGAGCTCCATAGCTCCATAGCACCAGAGCTCCATACTTCCAGAGCTCCATAGCTCCATAGCTCCATAGCACCAGAGCTCCATAGCTCCATAGCACCAGAGCTCCATAGCTCCATAGCACCAGAGCTCCATACTTCCATAGCACCAGAGCTCCATAGCTCCATAGCACCAGAGCTCCATAGCTCCATAGCACCAGAGCTCCATACTTCCATAGCTCCAGGGCTCCATAGCTCCAGGGCTCCATAGCTCCATACCTCCATAGCTCCATAGCTCCATAGCTCCATACTTCCAGAGCTCCATAGCTCCATACTTCCATAGCTCCATAGCTCCATACTTCCATAGCACCAGAGCTCCATACTTCCATAGCACCAGAGCTCCAGAGCTCCAGAGCTCCAGCCTGGGTGGCTGGTGGCTCCATAGCTCCATACTTCCATAGCTCTAAGTCAGAGAGTTGGCGAAAATTGCACTAAGTGCGAAAGCCCATTCATTTACAACGGCGTGTCCACAAGGCGGCGACATTTCCCCGTTACCGGTGGCTGCGCGGCGGGTGAGTGACAGAGCTTATCCGAGCGGCTGGAACTCTGCGCCGGCGTGGTCGAGCGTGAGGCCTCGGCCCTTTGGCTGCCTGGTACCTAAAACACTTCCATTGATCCAGCCACGGAGGGTGCTGGCTGGTGGCTCCATACCTCCATAGCTCCATAGCACCAGAGCTCCATAGCTCCATAGCACCAGAGCTCCATGGCTTCAGAGCTCCATAGCACCATAGCTCCATAGCACCATAGCTCCATACCTCCAGAGCTCCAGGGCTCCATAGCTCCATACCTCCAGAGCTCCATACCTCCAGAGCTCCATACCTCCAGAGCTCCATAGCACCAGAGCTCCATGGCTTCAGAGCTCCATAGCACCATAGCTCCATACCTCCAGAGCTCCAGGGCTCCATAGCTCCATACCTCCAGAGCTCCATACCTCCAGAGCTCCATACCTCCAGAGCTCCATAGCACCAGAGCTCCATGGCTTCAGAGCTCCATAGCACCATAGCTCCATACCTCCAGAGCTCCAGGGCTCCATAGCTCCATACCTCCAGAGCTCCATACCTCCAGAGCTCCATACCTCCAGAGCTCCAGAGCTCCATAGCACCAGAGCTCCATGGCTTCAGAGCTCCATAGCACCATAGCTCCATACCTCCAGAGCTCCAGGGCTCCATAGCTCCATACCTCCAGAGCTCCATACCTCCAGAGCTCCAGAGCTCCATAGCACCAGAGCTCCATGGCTTCAGAGCTCCATAGCACCATAGCTCCATACCTCCAGAGCTCCAGGGCTCCATAGCTCCATACCTCCAGAGCTCCATACCTCCAGAGCTCCAGAGCTCCATAGCACCACAGCTCCATGGCTTCAGAGCTCCATAGCACCATAGCTCCATACCTCCAGAGCTCCAGGGCTCCAAAGCTCCATACCTCCAGAGCTCCATACCTCCAGAGCTCCATACCTCCAGAGCTCCATAGCTCCATAGCACCAGAGCTCCATAGCTCCATAGCACCAGAGCTCCATAGCACCAGAGCTCCATAGCTCCATAGCACCAGAGCTCCATAGCTCCATAGCACCAGAGCTCCATACTTCCAGAGCTCCATAGCTCCATAGCTCCATAGCACCAGAGCTCCATAGCTCCATAGCACCAGAGCTCCATAGCTCCATAGCACCAGAGCTCCATACTTCCATAGCTCCATAGCTCCATACCTCCAGAGCTCCATAGCTCCATAGCTCCATACCTCCAGAGCTCCATAGCTCCAGAGCTCCATAGCTCCATAGCACCAGAGCTCCATAGCTCCATAGCACCAGAGCTCCATACTTCCATAGCTCCAGGGCTCCATAGCTCCAGGGCTCCATAGCTCATACCTCCAGAACTCCATAGCTCCATACTTCCAGAGCTCCATAGCTCCATAGCACCAGAGCTCCATAGCTCCATAGCACCAGAGCTCCATAGCTCCATAGCACCAGAGCTCCATAGCTCCATAGCACCAGAGCTCCATAGCTCCATAGCACCAGAGCTCCATAGCTCCATAGCTCCAGGGCTCCATAGCTCCATAGCTCCAGGGCTCCATAGCTCCATAGCTCCAGGGCTCCATAGCTCCATAGCTCCATACCTCCAGAGCTCCATACCTCCAGAGCTCCATACCTCCATAGCACCAGAGCTCCATAGCTCCAGGGCTCCAGGGCTCCATAGCTCCATACCTCCAGAGCTCCATAGCTCCATACTTCCAGAGCTCCATAGCTCCATAGCTCCATACTTCCATAGCTCCATAGCTCCATACTTCCATAGCACCTGAGCTCCATACCTCCAGAGCTCCATAGCTCCAGCCTGGGTGGCTGGTGGCTCCATAGCTCCATACTTCCATAGCTCTAAGTCAGAGAGTTGGCAAAAATTGCACTAAGTGCGAAAGCCCATTCATTTACAACGGCGTGTCCGCCAGGCGGCGACATTTCCCCGTTACCGGTGGCTGCGCGGCGGGTGAGTGACAGAGCTTATCCGAGCGGCTGGAACTCTGCGCCGGCGTGGTCGAGCGTGAGGCCTCGGCCCTTTGGCTGCCTGGTACCTAAAACACTTCCATTGATCCAGCCACGGAGGGTGCTGGCTGGTGGCTCCATACCTCCATAGCTCCATAGCACCAGAGCTCCATAGCTCCATAGCACCAGAGCTCCATGGCTTCAGAGCTCCATAGCACCATAGCTCCATACCTCCAGAGCTCCAGGGCTCCATAGCTCCATACCTCCAGAGCTCCATACCTCCAGAGCTCCATAGCTCCATACCTCCAGAGCTCCATACCTCCAGAGCTCCAGAGCTCCATAGCACCAGAGCTCCATGGCTTCAGAGCTCCATAGCACCATAGCTCCATACCTCCAGAGCTCCAGGGCTCCATAGCTCCATACCTCCAGAGCTCCATACCTCCAGAGCTCCAGAGCTCCATAGCACCAGAGCTCCATGGCTTCAGAGCTCCATAGCACCATAGCTCCATACCTCCAGAGCTCCAGGGCTCCAAAGCTCCATACCTCCAGAGCTCCATACCTCCAGAGCTCCATAGCTCCATAGCACCAGAGCTCCATAGCTCCATAGCACCAGAGCTCCATAGCTCCATAGCACCAGAGCTCCATACTTCCAGAGCTCCATAGCTCCATAGCACCAGAGCTCCATAGCTCCATAGCACCAGAGCTCCATAGCTCCATAGCACCAGAGCTCCATACTTCCATAGCTCCATAGCTCCATACCTCCAGAGCTCCATAGCTCCATAGCTCCATACCTCCAGAGCTCCATAGCTCCAGAGCTCCATAGCTCCATAGCACCAGAGCTCCATAGCTCCATAGCACCAGAGCTCCATACTTCCATAGCTCCAGGGCTCCATAGCTCCAGGGCTCCATAGCTCCATACCTCCAGAGCTCCATAGCTCCATACTTCCAGAGCTCCATAGCTCCATAGCACCAGAGCTCCATAGCTCCATAGCACCAGAGCTCCATAGCTCCATAGCACCAGAGCTCCATAGCTCCATAGCACCAGAGCTCCATAGCTCCATAGCTCCAGGGCTCCATAGCTCCATAGCTCCAGGGCTCCATAGCTCCATAGCTCCAGGGCTCCATAGCTCCATAGCTCCATACCTCCAGAGCTCCATACCTCCAGAGCTCCATACCTCCATAGCACCAGAGCTCCATAGCTCCAGGGCTCCAGGGCTCCATAGCTCCATACCTCCAGAGCTCCATAGCTCCATACTTCCAGAGCTCCATAGCTCCATAGCTCCATACTTCCATAGCTCCATAGCTCCATACTTCCATAGCACCTGAGCTCCATACCTCCAGAGCTCCATAGCTCCAGCCTGGGTGGCTGGTGGCTCCATAGCTCCATACTTCCATAGCTCTAAGTCAGAGAGTTGGCGAAAATTGCACTAAGTGCGAAAGCCCATTCATTTACAACGGCGTGTCCGCCAGGCGGCGACATTTCCCCGTTACCGGTGGCTGCGCGGCGGGTGAGTGACAGAGCTTATCCGAGCGGCTGGAACTCTGCGCCGGCGTGGTCGAGCGTGAGGCCTCGGCCCTTTGGCTGCCTGGTACCTAAAACACTTCCATTGATCCAGCCACGGAGGGTGCTGGCTGGTGGCTCCATACCTCCATAGCTCCATAGCACCAGAGCTCCATAGCTCCATAGCACCAGAGCTCCATGGCTTCAGAGCTCCATAGCACCATAGCTCCATACCTCCAGAGCTCCAGAGCTCCAGGGCTCCATAGCTCCATACCTCCAGAGCTCCATACCTCCAGAGCTCCATACCTCCAGAGCTCCATAGCACCAGAGCTCCGTGGCTTCAGAGCTCCATAGCACCATAGCTCCATACCTCCAGAGCTCCAGGGCTCCATAGCTCCATACCTCCAGAGCTCCATACCTCCAGAGCTCCTCACCTCCAGAGCTCCATAGCACCAGAGCTCCATGGCTTCAGAGCTCCATAGCACCATAGCTCCATACCTCCAGAGCTCCAGGGCTCCATAGCTCCATACCTCCAGAGCTCCATACCTCCAGAGCTCCATACCTCCAGAGCTCCAGAGCTCCATAGCACCAGAGCTCCATGGCTTCAGAGCTCCATAGCACCATAGCTCCATACCTCCAGAGCTCCAGGGCTCCATAGCTCCATACCTCCAGAGCTCCATACCTCCAGAGCTCCAGAGCTCCATAGCACCAGAGCTCCATGGCTTCAGAGCTCCATAGCACCATAGCTCCATACCTCCAGAGCTCCAGGGCTCCATAGCTCCATACCTCCAGAGCTCCATACCTCCAGAGCTCCATAGCACCAGAGCTCCATGGCTTCAGAGCTCCATAGCACCATAGCTCCATACCTCCATAGCACCAGAGCTCCATAGCTCCATAGCACCAGAGCTCCATAGCACCAGAGCTCCATAGCACCAGAGCTCCATAGCTCCATAGCACCAGAGCTCCATAGCTCCATAGCACCAGAGCTCCATAGCTCCATAGCACCAGAGCTCCATACTTCCAGAGCTCCATAGCTCCATAGCTCCATAGCACCAGAGCTCCATAGCTCCATAGCACCAGAGCTCCATGGCTTCAGAGCTCCATAGCACCATAGCTCCATACCTCCAGAGCTCCAGGGCTCCATAGCTCCATACCTCCAGAGCTCCATACCTCCAGAGCTCCATACCTCCAGAGCTCCATAGCACCAGAGCTCCATAGCTCCATAGCACCAGAGCTCCATAGCACCAGAGCTCCATAGCACCAGAGCTCCATAGCTCCATAGCACCAGAGCTCCATAGCTCCATAGCACCAGAGCTCCATACTTCCAGAGCTCCATAGCTCCATAGCTCCATAGCACCAGAGCTCCATAGCTCCATAGCACCAGAGCTCCATAGCTCCATAGCACCAGAGCTCCATACTTCCATAGCTCCATAGCTCCATACCTCCAGAGCTCCATAGCTCCATAGCTCCATACCTCCAGAGCTCCATAGCTCCAGAGCTCCATAGCTCCATAGCACCATAGCACCAGAGCTCCATAGCTCCATAGCACCAGAGCTCCATACTTCCATAGCTCCAGGGCTCCATAGCTCCAGGGCTCCATACCTCCAGAGCTCCATAGCTCCATACTTCCAGAGCTCCATAGCTCCATACTTCCATAGCTCCATACTTCCATACCTCCATAGCTCCATACTTCCATAGCACCAGAGCTCCATACTTCCATAGCACCAGAGCTCCATACCTCCAGAGCTCCAGAGCTCCAGCCTGGGTGGCTGGTGGCTCCAGAGCTCCATACTTCCATAGCTCTAAGTCAGAGAGTTGGCGAAAATTGCACTAAGTGCGAAAGCCCATTCATTTACAACGGCGTGTCCACAAGGCGGCGACATTTCCCCGTTACCGGTGGCTGCGCGGCGGGTGAGTGACAGAGCTTATCCGAGCGGCTGGAACTCTGCGCCGGCGTGGTCGAGCGTGAGGCCTCGGCCCTTTGGCTGCCTGGTACCTAAAACACTTCCATTGATCCAGCCACGGAGGGTGCTGGCTGGTGGCTCCATACCTCCATAGCTCCATAGCACCAGAGCTCCATAGCTCCATAGCACCAGAGCTCCATGGCTTCAGAGCTCCATAGCACCATAGCTCCATACCTCCAGAGCTCCAGGGCTCCATAGCTCCATACCTCCAGAGCTCCATACCTCCAGAGCTCCATACCTCCAGAGCTCCATAGCACCAGAGCTCCATGGCTTCAGAGCTCCATAGCACCATAGCTCCATACCTCCAGAGCTCCAGGGCTCCATAGCTCCATACCTCCAGAGCTCCATACCTCCAGAGCTCCATACCTCCAGAGCTCCAGAGCTCCATAGCACCAGAGCTCCATGGCTTCAGAGCTCCATAGCACCATAGCTCCATACCTCCAGAGCTCCAGGGCTCCATAGCTCCATACCTCCAGAGCTCCATACCTCCAGAGCTCCAGAGCTCCATAGCACCAGAGCTCCATGGCTTCAGAGCTCCATAGCACCATAGCTCCATACCTCCAGAGCTCCAGGGCTCCATAGCTCCATACCTCCAGAGCTCCATACCTCCAGAGCTCCAGAGCTCCATAGCACCAGAGCTCCATGGCTTCAGAGCTCCATAGCACCATAGCTCCATACCTCCAGAGCTCCAGGGCTCCAAAGCTCCATACCTCCAGAGCTCCATACCTCCAGAGCTCCATACCTCCAGAGCTCCATAGCTCCATAGCACCAGAGCTCCATAGCTCCATAGCACCAGAGCTCCATAGCACCAGAGCTCCATAGCACCAGAGCTCCATAGCTCCATAGCACCAGAGCTCCATAGCTCCATAGCACCAGAGCTCCATAGCTCCATAGCACCAGAGCTCCATACTTCCAGAGCTCCATAGCTCCATAGCTCCATAGCACCAGAGCTCCATAGCTCCATAGCACCAGAGCTCCATAGCTCCATAGCACCAGAGCTCCATACTTCCATAGCTCCATAGCTCCATACCTCCAGAGCTCCATAGCTCCATAGCTCCATACCTCCAGAGCTCCATAGCTCCAGAGCTCCATAGCTCCATAGCACCAGAGCTCCATAGCTCCATAGCACCAGAGCTCCATACTTCCATAGCTCCAGGGCTCCATAGCTCCAGGGCTCCATAGCTCCATACCTCCAGAGCTCCATAGCTCCATACTTCCAGAGCTCCATAGCTCCATAGCACCAGAGCTCCATAGCTCCATAGCACCAGAGCTCCATAGCTCCATAGCACCAGAGCTCCATAGCTCCATAGCACCAGAGCTCCATAGCTCCATAGCTCCAGGGCTCCATAGCTCCATAGCTCCAGGGCTCCATAGCTCCATAGCTCCAGGGCTCCATAGCTCCATAGCTCCATACCTCCAGAGCTCCATACCTCCAGAGCTCCATACCTCCATAGCACCAGAGCTCCATAGCTCCAGGGCTCCAGAGCTCCATACCTCCAGAGCTCCATAGCTCCATACTTCCAGAGCTCCATAGCTCCATAGCTCCATACTTCCATAGCTCCATAGCTCCATACTTCCATAGCACCTGAGCTCCATACCTCCAGAGCTCCATAGCTCCAGCCTGGGTGGCTGGTGGCTCCATAGCTCCATACTTCCATAGCTCTAAGTCAGAGAGTTGGCGAAAATTGCACTAAGTGCGAAAGCCCATTCATTTACAACGGCGTGTCCGCCAGGCGGCGACATTTCCCCGTTACCGGTGGCTGCGCGGCGGGTGAGTGACAGAGCTTATCCGAGCGGCTGGAACTCTGCGCCGGCGTGGTCGAGCGTGAGGCCTCGGCCCTTTGGCTGCCTGGTACCTAAAACACTTCCATTGATCCAGCCACGGAGGGTGCTGGCTGGTGGCTCCATACCTCCATAGCTCCATAGCACCAGAGCTCCATAGCTCCATAGCACCAGAGCTCCATGGCTTCAGAGCTCCATAGCACCATAGCTCCATACCTCCAGAGCTCCAGGGCTCCATAGCTCCATACCTCCAGAGCTCCATACCTCCAGAGCTCCATACCTCCAGAGCTCCATAGCACCAGAGCTCCATGGCTTCAGAGCTCCATAGCACCATAGCTCCATACCTCCAGAGCTCCAGGGCTCCATAGCTCCATACCTCCAGAGCTCCATACCTCCAGAGCTCCATACCTCCAGAGCTCCATAGCACCAGAGCTCCATGGCTTCAGAGCTCCATAGCACCATAGCTCCATACCTCCAGAGCTCCAGGGCTCCATAGCTCCATACCTCCAGAGCTCCATACCTCCAGAGCTCCATACCTCCAGAGCTCCAGAGCTCCATAGCACCAGAGCTCCATGGCTTCAGAGCTCCATAGCTCCATACCTCCAGAGCTCCAGGGCTCCATAGCTCCATACCTCCAGAGCTCCATACCTCCAGAGCTCCAGAGCTCCATAGCACCAGAGCTCCATGGCTTCAGAGCTCCATAGCACCATAGCTCCATACCTCCAGAGCTCCAGGGCTCCATAGCTCCATACCTCCAGAGCTCCATACCTCCAGAGCTCCATACCTCCAGAGCTCCATAGCTCCATAGCACCAGAGCTCCATAGCTCCATAGCACCAGAGCTCCATAGCACCAGAGCTCCATAGCACCAGAGCTCCATAGCTCCATAGCACCAGAGCTCCATAGCTCCATAGCACCAGAGCTCCATAGCTCCATAGCACCAGAGCTCCATACTTCCAGAGCTCCATAGCTCCATAGCTCCATAGCACCAGAGCTCCATAGCTCCATAGCACCAGAGCTCCATAGCTCCATAGCACCAGAGCTCCATACTTCCATAGCTCCATAGCTCCATACCTCCAGAGCTCCATAGCTCCATAGCTGCATACCTCCAGAGCTCCATAGCTCCAGAGCTCCATAGCTCCATAGCTCCATAGCACCAGAGCTCCATAGCTCCATAGCACCAGAGCTCCATACTTCCATAGCTCCAGGGCTCCATAGCTCCAGGGCTCCATACCTCCAGAGCTCCATAGCTCCATACTTCCAGAGCTCCATAGCTCCATACTTCCATAGCTCCATACTTCCATACCTCCATAGCTCCATACTTCCATAGCACCAGAGCTCCATACTTCCATAGCACCAGAGCTCCATACCTCCAGAGCTCCAGAGCTCCAGCCTGGGTGGCTGGTGGCTCCATAGCTCCATACTTCCATAGCTCTAAGTCAGAGAGTTGGCGAAAATTGCACTAAGTGCGAAAGCCCATTCATTTACAACGGCGTGTCCACAAGGCGGCGACATTTCCCCGTTACCGGTGGCTGCGCGGCGGGTGAGTGACAGAGCTTATCCGAGCGGCTGGAACTCTGCGCCGGCGTGGTCGAGCGTGAGGCCTCGGCCCTTTGGCTGCCTGGTACCTAAAACACTTCCATTGATCCAGCCACGGAGGGTGCTGGCTGGTGGCTCCATACCTCCATAGCTCCATAGCACCAGAGCTCCATAGCTCCATAGCACCAGAGCTCCATGGCTTCAGAGCTCCATAGCACCATAGCTCCATACCTCCAGAGCTCCAGGGCTCCATAGCTCCATACCTCCAGAGCTCCATACCTCCAGAGCTCCATACCTCCAGAGCTCCATAGCACCAGAGCTCCATGGCTTCAGAGCTCCATAGCACCATAGCTCCATACCTCCAGAGCTCCAGGGCTCCATAGCTCCATACCTCCAGAGCTCCATACCTCCAGAGCTCCATACCTCCAGAGCTCCATAGCACCAGAGCTCCATGGCTTCAGAGCTCCATACCTCCAGAGCTCCATAGCTCCATAGCACCAGAGCTCCATAGCTCCATAGCACCAGAGCTCCATAGCACCAGAGCTCCATAGCTCCATAGCACCAGAGCTCCATAGCTCCATAGCACCAGAGCTCCATAGCTCCATAGCACCAGAGCTCCATACTTCCAGAGCTCCATAGCTCCATAGCTCCATAGCACCAGAGCTCCATAGCTCCATAGCACCAGAGCTCCATAGCTCCATAGCACCAGAGCTCCATACTTCCATAGCTCCATAGCTCCATACCTCCAGAGCTCCATAGCTCCATAGCTCCATACCTCCAGAGCTCCATAGCTCCAGAGCTCCATAGCTCCATAGCACCAGAGCTCCATAGCTCCATAGCACCAGAGCTCCATACTTCCATAGCTCCAGGGCTCCATAGCTCCAGGGCTCCATAGCTCCATACCTCCAGAGCTCCATAGCTCCATACTTCCAGAGCTCCATAGCTCCATAGCACCAGAGCTCCATAGCTCCATAGCACCAGAGCTCCATAGCTCCATAGCACCAGAGCTCCATAGCTCCATAGCACCAGAGCTCCATAGCTCCATAGCTCCAGGGCTCCATAGCTCCATAGCTCCAGGGCTCCATAGCTCCATAGCTCCAGGGCTCCATAGCTCCATAGCTCCATACCTCCAGAGCTCCATACCTCCAGAGCTCCATACCTCCATAGCACCAGAGCTCCATAGCTCCAGGGCTCCAGGGCTCCATAGCTCCATACCTCCAGAGCTCCATAGCTCCATAGCTCCATACTTCCATAGCTCCATAGCTCCATACTTCCATAGCACCTGAGCTCCATACCTCCAGAGCTCCATAGCTCCAGCCTGGGTGGCTGGTGGCTCCATAGCTCCATACTTCCATAGCTCTAAGTCAGAGAGTTGGCGAAAATTGCACTAAGTGCGAAAGCCCATTCATTTACAACGGCGTGTCCGCCAGGCGGCGACATTTCCCCGTTACCGGTGGCTGCGCGGCGGGTGAGTGACAGAGCTTATCCGAGCGGCTGGAACTCTGCGCCGGCGTGGTCGAGCGTGAGGCCTCGGCCCTTTGGCTGCCTGGTACCTAAAACACTTCCATTGATCCAGCCACGGAGGGTGCTGGCTGGTGGCTCCATACCTCCAGAGCTCCATAGCACCAGAGCTCCATAGCTCCATAGCACCAGAGCTCCATGGCTTCAGAGCTCCATAGCACCATAGCTCCATACCTCCAGAGCTCCAGGGCTCCATAGCTCCATACCTCCAGAGCTCCATACCTCCAGAGCTCCATACCTCCAGAGCTCCATAGCACCAGAGCTCCATAGCACCAGAGCTCCATGGCTTCAGAGCTCCATAGCACCATAGCTCCATACCTCCAGAGCTCCAGGGCTCCATAGCTCCATACCTCCAGAGCTCCATACCTCCAGAGCTCCATACCTCCAGAGCTCCATAGCACCAGAGCTCCATGGCTTCAGAGCTCCATAGCACCATAGCTCCATACCTCCAGAGCTCCAGGGCTCCATAGCTCCATACCTCCAGAGCTCCATACCTCCAGAGCTCCATACCTCCAGAGCTCCAGAGCTCCATAGCACCAGAGCTCCATGGCTTCAGAGCTCCATAGCACCATAGCTCCATACCTCCAGAGCTCCAGGGCTCCATAGCTCCATACCTCCAGAGCTCCATACCTCCAGAGCTCCAGAGCTCCATAGCACCAGAGCTCCATGGCTTCAGAGCTCCATAGCACCATAGCACCATACCTCCAGAGCTCCAGGGCTCCATAGCTCCATACCTCCAGAGCTCCATACCTCCAGAGCTCCATACCTCCAGAGCTCCATAGCTCCATAGCACCAGAGCTCCATAGCTCCATAGCACCAGAGCTCCATAGCACCAGAGCTCCATAGCACCAGAGCTCCATAGCTCCATAGCACCAGAGCTCCATAGCTCCATAGCACCAGAGCTCCATAGCTCCATAGCACCAGAGCTCCATACTTCCAGAGCTCCATAGCTCCATAGCTCCATAGCACCAGAGCTCCATAGCTCCATAGCACCAGAGCTCCATGGCTTCAGAGCTCCATAGCACCATAGCTCCATACCTCCAGAGCTCCAGGGCTCCATAGCTCCATACCTCCAGAGCTCCATACCTCCAGAGCTCCATACCTCCAGAGCTCCATAGCACCAGAGCTCCATAGCTCCATAGCACCAGAGCTCCATGGCACCAGAGCTCCATAGCACCAGAGCTCCATAGCTCCATAGCACCAGAGCTCCATAGCTCCATAGCACCAGAGCTCCATACTTCCAGAGCTCCATAGCTCCATAGCTCCATAGCACCAGAGCTCCATAGCTCCATAGCACCAGAGCTCCATAGCTCCATAGCACCAGAGCTCCATACTTCCATAGCTCCATAGCTCCATACCTCCAGAGCTCCATAGCTCCATAGCTCCATACCTCCAGAGCTCCATAGCTCCAGAGCTCCATAGCTCCATAGCTCCATAGCACCAGAGCTCCATAGCTCCATAGCACCAGAGCTCCATACTTCCATAGCTCCAGGGCTCCATAGCTCCAGGGCTCCATACCTCCAGAGCTCCATAGCTCCATACTTCCAGAGCTCCATAGCTCCATACTTCCATAGCTCCATACTTCCATACCTCCAGGGCTCCAGGGCTCCAGGGCTCCATACCTCCATAGGCTTCAGAGCTCCATAGCACCATAGCTCCATACCTCCAGAGCTCCAGGGCTCCATAGCTCCATACCTCCAGAGCTCCATACCTCCAGAGCTCCAGAGCTCCATAGCACCAGAGCTCCATGGCTTCAGAGCTCCATAGCACCATAGCACCATACCTCCAGAGCTCCAGGGCTCCATAGCACCAGAGCTCCATAGCTCCATAGCACCAGAGCTCCATAGCTCCATAGCACCAGAGCTCCATACTTCCAGAGCTCCATAGCTCCATAGCTCCATAGCACCAGAGCTCCATAGCTCCATAGCACCAGAGCTCCATAGCTCCATAGCACCAGAGCTCCATACTTCCATAGCTCCATAGCTCCATACCTCCAGAGCTCCATAGCTCCATAGCTCCATACCTCCAGAGCTCCATAGCTCCATAGCACCAGAGCTCCATAGCTCCATAGCACCAGAGCTCCATACTTCCATAGCTCCAGGGCTCCATAGCTCCAGGGCTCCATAGCTCCATACCTCCAGAGCTCCATAGCTCCATACTTCCAGAGCTCCATAGCTCCATAGCACCAGAGCTCCATAGCTCCATAGCACCAGAGCTCCATAGCTCCATAGCACCAGAGCTCCATAGCTCCATAGCACCAGAGCTCCATAGCTCCATAGCTCCAGGGCTCCATAGCTCCATAGCTCCAGGGCTCCATAGCTCCATAGCTCCATAGCTCCAGGGCTCCATAGCTCCATAGCTCCATACCTCCAGAGCTCCATACCTCCAGAGCTCCATACCTCCATAGCACCAGAGCTCCATAGCTCCAGGGCTCCAGGGCTCCATAGCTCCATACCTCCAGAGCTCCATAGCTCCATACTTCCAGAGCTCCATAGCTCCATAGCTCCATACTTCCATAGCTCCATAGCTCCATACTTCCATAGCACCTGAGCTCCATACCTCCAGAGCTCCATAGCTCCAGCCTGGGTGGCTGGTGGCTCCATAGCTCCATACTTCCATAGCTCTAAGTCAGAGAGTTGGCGAAAATTGCACTAAGTGTGAAAGCCCATTCATTTACAACGGCGTGTCCGCCAGGCGGCGACATTTCCCCGTTACCGGTGGCTGCGCGGCGGGTGAGTGACAGAGCTTATCCGAGCGGCTGGAACTCTGCGCCGGCGTGGTCGAGCGTGAGGCCTCGGCCCTTTGGCTGCCTGGTACCTAAAACACTTCCATTGATCCAGCCACGGAGGGTGCTGGCTGGTGGCTCCATACCTCCATAGCTCCATAGCACCAGAGCTCCATAGCTCCATAGCACCAGAGCTCCATGGCTTCAGAGCTCCATAGCACCATAGCTCCATACCTCCAGAGCTCCAGGGCTCCATAGCTCCATACCTCCAGAGCTCCATACCTCCAGAGCTCCAGAGCTCCATAGCACCAGAGCTCCATGGCTTCAGAGCTCCATAGCACCATAGCTCCATACCTCCAGAGCTCCAGGGCTCCATAGCTCCATACCTCCAGAGCTCCATACCTCCAGAGCTCCATACCTCCAGAGCTCCATAGCTCCATAGCACCAGAGCTCCATAGCTCCATAGCACCAGAGCTCCATAGCACCAGAGCTCCATAGCACCAGAGCTCCATAGCTCCATAGCACCAGAGCTCCATAGCTCCATAGCACCAGAGCTCCATAGCTCCATAGCACCAGAGCTCCATACTTCCAGAGCTCCATAGCTCCATAGCTCCATAGCACCAGAGCTCCATAGCTCCATAGCACCAGAGCTCCATAGCTCCATAGCACCAGAGCTCCATACTTCCATAGCTCCATAGCTCCATACCTCCAGAGCTCCATAGCTCCATAGCTGCATACCTCCAGAGCTCCATAGCTCCAGAGCTCCATAGCTCCATAGCTCCATAGCACCAGAGCTCCATAGCTCCATAGCACCAGAGCTCCATACTTCCATAGCTCCAGGGCTCCATAGCTCCAGGGCTCCATACCTCCAGAGCTCCATAGCTCCATACTTCCAGAGCTCCATAGCTCCATACTTCCATAGCTCCATACTTCCATACCTCCATAGCTCCATACTTCCATAGCACCAGAGCTCCATACTTCCATAGCACCAGAGCTCCATACCTCCAGAGCTCCAGAGCTCCAGCCTGGGTGGCTGGTGGCTCCATAGCTCCATACTTCCATAGCTCTAAGTCAGAGAGTTGGCGAAAATTGCACTAAGTGCGAAAGCCCATTCATTTACAACGGCGTGTCCACAAGGCGGCGACATTTCCCCGTTACCGGTGGCTGCGCGGCGGGTGAGTGACAGAGCTTATCCGAGCGGCTGGAACTCTGCGCCGGCGTGGTCGAGCGTGAGGCCTCGGCCCTTTGGCTGCCTGGTACCTAAAACACTTCCATTGATCCAGCCACGGAGGGTGCTGGCTGGTGGCTCCATACCTCCATAGCTCCATAGCACCAGAGCTCCATAGCTCCATAGCACCAGAGCTCCATGGCTTCAGAGCTCCATAGCACCATAGCTCCATACCTCCAGAGCTCCAGGGCTCCATAGCTCCATACCTCCAGAGCTCCATACCTCCAGAGCTCCATACCTCCAGAGCTCCATAGCACCAGAGCTCCATGGCTTCAGAGCTCCATAGCACCATAGCTCCATACCTCCAGAGCTCCAGGGCTCCATAGCTCCATACCTCCAGAGCTCCATACCTCCAGAGCTCCAGAGCTCCATAGCACCAGAGCTCCATGGCTTCAGAGCTCCATAGCACCATAGCTCCATACCTCCAGAGCTCCAGGGCTCCATAGCTCCATACCTCCAGAGCTCCATACCTCCAGAGCTCCAGAGCTCCATAGCACCAGAGCTCCATGGCTTCAGAGCTCCATAGCACATTAGCTCCATACCTCCAGAGCTCCAGGGCTCCATAGCTCCATACCTCCAGAGCTCCATACCTCCAGAGCTCCAGAGCTCCATAGCACCAGAGCTCCATGGCTTCAGAGCTCCATAGCACCATAGCTCCATACCTCCAGAGCTCCAGGGCTCCAAAGCTCCATACCTCCAGAGCTCCATACCTCCAGAGCTCCATACCTCCAGAGCTCCATAGCTCCATAGCACCAGAGCTCCATAGCTCCATAGCACCAGAGCTCCATAGCACCAGAGCTCCATAGCTCCATAGCACCAGAGCTCCATAGCTCCATAGCACCAGAGCTCCATAGCTCCATAGCACCAGAGCTCCATACTTCCAGAGCTCCATAGCTCCATAGCTCCATAGCACCAGAGCTCCATAGCTCCATAGCACCAGAGCTCCATAGCTCCATAGCACCAGAGCTCCATACTTCCATAGCTCCATAGCTCCATACCTCCAGAGCTCCATAGCTCCATAGCTCCATACCTCCAGAGCTCCATAGCTCCAGAGCTCCATAGCTCCATAGCACCAGAGCTCCATAGCTCCATAGCACCAGAGCTCCATACTTCCATAGCTCCAGGGCTCCATAGCTCCAGGGCTCCATAGCTCCATACCTCCAGAGCTCCATAGCTCCATACTTCCAGAGCTCCATAGCTCCATAGCACCAGAGCTCCATAGCTCCATAGCACCAGAGCTCCATAGCTCCATAGCACCAGAGCTCCATAGCTCCATAGCACCAGAGCTCCATAGCTCCATAGCTCCAGGGCTCCATAGCTCCATAGCTCCAGGGCTCCATAGCTCCATAGCTCCAGGGCTCCATAGCTCCATAGCTCCATACCTCCAGAGCTCCATACCTCCAGAGCTCCATACCTCCATAGCACCAGAGCTCCATAGCTCCAGGGCTCCAGGGCTCCATAGCTCCATACCTCCAGAGCTCCATAGCTCCATACTTCCAGAGCTCCATAGCTCCATAGCTCCATACTTCCATAGCTCCATACTTCCATAGCACCTGAGCTCCATACCTCCAGAGCTCCATAGCTCCAGCCTGGGTGGCTGGTGGCTCCATAGCTCCATACTTCCATAGCTCTAAGTCAGAGAGTTGGCGAAAATTGCACTAAGTGCGAAAGCCCATTCATTTACAACGGCGTGTCCGCCAGGCGGCGACATTTCCCCGTTACCGGTGGCTGCGCGGCGGGTGAGTGACAGAGCTTATCCGAGCGGCTGGAACTCTGCGCCGGCGTGGTCGAGCGTGAGGCCTCGGCCCTTTGGCTGCCTGGTACCTAAAACACTTCCATTGATCCAGCCACGGAGGGTGCTGGCTGGTGGCTCCATACCTCCAGAGCTCCATAGCACCAGAGCTCCATAGCTCCATAGCACCAGAGCTCCATGGCTTCAGAGCTCCATAGCACCATAGCTCCATACCTCCAGAGCTCCAGGGCTCCATAGCTCCATACCTCCAGAGCTCCATACCTCCAGAGCTCCATACCTCCAGAGCTCCATAGCACCAGAGCTCCATAGCACCAGAGCTCCATGGCTTCAGAGCTCCATAGCACCATAGCTCCATACCTCCAGAGCTCCAGGGCTCCATAGCTCCATACCTCCAGAGCTCCATACCTCCAGAGCTCCATACCTCCAGAGCTCCATAGCACCAGAGCTCCATGGCTTCAGAGCTCCATAGCACCATAGCTCCATACCTCCAGAGCTCCAGGGCTCCATAGCTCCATACCTCCAGAGCTCCATACCTCCAGAGCTCCATACCTCCAGAGCTCCAGAGCTCCATAGCACCAGAGCTCCATGGCTTCAGAGCTCCATAGCACCATAGCTCCATACCTCCAGAGCTCCAGGGCTCCATAGCTCCATACCTCCAGAGCTCCATACCTCCAGAGCTCCAGAGCTCCATAGCACCAGAGCTCCATGGCTTCAGAGCTCCATAGCACCATAGCTCCATACCTCCAGAGCTCCAGGGCTCCATAGCTCCATACCTCCAGAGCTCCATACCTCCAGAGCTCCATACCTCCAGAGCTCCATAGCTCCATAGCACCAGAGCTCCATAGCTCCATAGCACCAGAGCTCCATAGCACCAGAGCTCCATAGCACCAGAGCTCCATAGCTCCATAGCACCAGAGCTCCATAGCTCCATAGCACCAGAGCTCCATAGCTCCATAGCACCAGAGCTCCATACTTCCAGAGCTCCATAGCTCCATAGCTCCATAGCACCAGAGCTCCATAGCTCCATAGCACCAGAGCTCCATGGCTTCAGAGCTCCATAGCACCATAGCTCCATACCTCCAGAGCTCCAGGGCTCCATAGCTCCATACCTCCAGAGCTCCATACCTCCAGAGCTCCATACCTCCAGAGCTCCATAGCACCAGAGCTCCATAGCTCCATAGCACCAGAGCTCCATAGCACCAGAGCTCCATACTTCCAGAGCTCCATAGCTCCATAGCTCCATAGCACCAGAGCTCCATAGCTCCATAGCACCAGAGCTCCATAGCTCCATAGCACCAGAGCTCCATACTTCCATAGCTCCATAGCTCCATACCTCCAGAGCTCCATAGCTCCATAGCTCCATACCTCCAGAGCTCCATAGCTCCAGAGCTCCATAGCTCCATAGCACCAGAGCTCCATAGCTCCATAGCACCAGAGCTCCATACTTCCATAGCTCCAGGGCTCCATAGCTCCAGGGCTCCATAGCTCCATACCTCCAGAGCTCCATAGCTCCATACTTCCAGAGCTCCATAGCTCCATAGCACCAGAGCTCCATAGCTCCATAGCACCAGAGCTCCATAGCTCCATAGCACCAGAGCTCCATAGCTCCATAGCACCAGAGCTCCATAGCTCCATAGCTCCAGGGCTCCATAGCTCCATAGCTCCAGGGCTCCATAGCTCCATAGCTCCAGGGCTCCATAGCTCCATAGCTCCATACCTCCAGAGCTCCATACCTCCAGAGCTCCATACCTCCATAGCACCAGAGCTCCATAGCTCCAGGGCTCCAGGGCTCCATAGCTCCATACCTCCAGAGCTCCATAGCTCCATACTTCCAGAGCTCCATAGCTCCATAGCTCCATACTTCCATAGCTCCATAGCTCCATACTTCCATAGCACCTGAGCTCCATACCTCCAGAGCTCCATAGCTCCAGCCTGGGTGGCTGGTGGCTCCATAGCTCCATACTTCCATAGCTCTAAGTCAGAGAGTTGGCGAAAATTGCACTAAGTGCGAAAGCCCATTCATTTACAACGGCGTGTCCGCCAGGCGGCGACATTTCCCCGTTACCGGTGGCTGCGCGGCGGGTGAGTGACAGAGCTTATCCGAGCGGCTGGAACTCTGCGCCGGCGTGGTCGAGCGTGAGGCCTCGGCCCTTTGGCTGCCTGGTACCTAAAACACTTCCATTGATCCAGCCACGGAGGGTGCTGGCTGGTGGCTCCATACCTCCATAGCTCCATAGCACCAGAGCTCCATAGCTCCATAGCACCAGAGCTCCATGGCTTCAGAGCTCCATAGCACCATAGCTCCATACCTCCAGAGCTCCAGGGCTCCATAGCTCCATACCTCCAGAGCTCCATACCTCCAGAGCTCCATACCTCCAGAGCTCCATAGCACCAGAGCTCCATGGCTTCAGAGCTCCATAGCACCATAGCTCCATACCTCCAGAGCTCCAGGGCTCCATAGCTCCATACCTCCAGAGCTCCATACCTCCAGAGCTCCATACCTCCAGAGCTCCATAGCACCAGAGCTCCATGGCTTCAGAGCTCCATAGCACCATAGCTCCATACCTCCAGAGCTCCAGGGCTCCATAGCTCCATACCTCCAGAGCTCCATACCTCCAGAGCTCCATACCTCCAGAGCTCCAGAGCTCCATAGCACCAGAGCTCCATGGCTTCAGAGCTCCATAGCTCCATACCTCCAGAGCTCCAGGGCTCCATAGCTCCATACCTCCAGAGCTCCATACCTCCAGAGCTCCAGAGCTCCATAGCACCAGAGCTCCATGGCTTCAGAGCTCCATAGCACCATAGCTCCATACCTCCAGAGCTCCAGGGCTCCATAGCTCCATACCTCCAGAGCTCCATACCTCCAGAGCTCCATACCTCCAGAGCTCCATAGCTCCATAGCACCAGAGCTCCATAGCTCCATAGCACCAGAGCTCCATAGCACCAGAGCTCCATAGCACCAGAGCTCCATAGCTCCATAGCACCAGAGCTCCATAGCTCCATAGCACCAGAGCTCCATAGCTCCATAGCACCAGAGCTCCATACTTCCAGAGCTCCATAGCTCCATAGCTCCATAGCACCAGAGCTCCATAGCTCCATAGCACCAGAGCTCCATAGCTCCATAGCACCAGAGCTCCATACTTCCATAGCTCCATAGCTCCATACCTCCAGAGCTCCATAGCTCCATAGCTGCATACCTCCAGAGCTCCATAGCTCCAGAGCTCCATAGCTCCATAGCTCCATAGCACCAGAGCTCCATAGCTCCATAGCACCAGAGCTCCATACTTCCATAGCTCCAGGGCTCCATAGCTCCAGGGCTCCATACCTCCAGAGCTCCATAGCTCCATACTTCCAGAGCTCCATAGCTCCATACTTCCATAGCTCCATACTTCCATACCTCCATAGCTCCATACTTCCATAGCACCAGAGCTCCATACTTCCATAGCACCAGAGCTCCATACCTCCAGAGCTCCAGAGCTCCAGCCTGGGTGGCTGGTGGCTCCATAGCTCCATACTTCCATAGCTCTAAGTCAGAGAGTTGGCGAAAATTGCACTAAGTGCGAAAGCCCATTCATTTACAACGGCGTGTCCACAAGGCGGCGACATTTCCCCGTTACCGGTGGCTGCGCGGCGGGTGAGTGACAGAGCTTATCCGAGCGGCTGGAACTCTGCGCCGGCGTGGTCGAGCGTGAGGCCTCGGCCCTTTGGCTGCCTGGTACCTAAAACACTTCCATTGATCCAGCCACGGAGGGTGCTGGCTGGTGGCTCCATACCTCCATAGCTCCATAGCACCAGAGCTCCATAGCTCCATAGCACCAGAGCTCCATGGCTTCAGAGCTCCATAGCACCATAGCTCCATACCTCCAGAGCTCCAGGGCTCCATAGCTCCATACCTCCAGAGCTCCATACCTCCAGAGCTCCATACCTCCAGAGCTCCATAGCACCAGAGCTCCATGGCTTCAGAGCTCCATAGCACCATAGCTCCATACCTCCAGAGCTCCAGGGCTCCATAGCTCCATACCTCCAGAGCTCCATACCTCCAGAGCTCCAGAGCTCCATAGCACCAGAGCTCCATGGCTTCAGAGCTCCATAGCACCATAGCTCCATACCTCCAGAGCTCCAGGGCTCCATAGCTCCATACCTCCAGAGCTCCATACCTCCAGAGCTCCAGAGCTCCATAGCACCAGAGCTCCATGGCTTCAGAGCTCCATAGCACATTAGCTCCATACCTCCAGAGCTCCAGGGCTCCATAGCTCCATACCTCCAGAGCTCCATACCTCCAGAGCTCCAGAGCTCCATAGCACCAGAGCTCCATGGCTTCAGAGCTCCATAGCACCATAGCTCCATACCTCCAGAGCTCCAGGGCTCCAAAGCTCCATACCTCCAGAGCTCCATACCTCCAGAGCTCCATACCTCCAGAGCTCCATAGCTCCATAGCACCAGAGCTCCATAGCTCCATAGCACCAGAGCTCCATAGCACCAGAGCTCCATAGCTCCATAGCACCAGAGCTCCATAGCTCCATAGCACCAGAGCTCCATAGCTCCATAGCACCAGAGCTCCATACTTCTAGAGCTCCATAGCTCCATAGCTCCATAGCACCAGAGCTCCATAGCTCCATAGCACCAGAGCTCCATAGCTCCATAGCACCAGAGCTCCATACTTCCATAGCTCCATAGCTCCATACCTCCAGAGCTCCATAGCTCCATAGCTCCATACCTCCAGAGCTCCATAGCTCCAGAGCTCCATAGCTCCATAGCACCAGAGCTCCATAGCTCCATAGCACCAGAGCTCCATACTTCCATAGCTCCAGGGCTCCATAGCTCCAGGGCTCCATAGCTCCATACCTCCAGAGCTCCATAGCTCCATACTTCCAGAGCTCCATAGCTCCATAGCACCAGAGCTCCATAGCTCCATAGCACCAGAGCTCCATAGCTCCATAGCACCAGAGCTCCATAGCTCCATAGCACCAGAGCTCCATAGCTCCATAGCTCCAGGGCTCCATAGCTCCATAGCTCCAGGGCTCCATAGCTCCATAGCTCCAGGGCTCCATAGCTCCATAGCTCCATACCTCCAGAGCTCCATACCTCCAGAGCTCCATACCTCCATAGCACCAGAGCTCCATAGCTCCAGGGCTCCAGGGCTCCATAGCTCCATACCTCCAGAGCTCCATAGCTCCATACTTCCAGAGCTCCATAGCTCCATAGCTCCATACTTCCATAGCTCCATACTTCCATAGCACCTGAGCTCCATACCTCCAGAGCTCCATAGCTCCAGCCTGGGTGGCTGGTGGCTCCATAGCTCCATACTTCCATAGCTCTAAGTCAGAGAGTTGGCGAAAATTGCACTAAGTGCGAAAGCCCATTCATTTACAACGGCGTGTCCGCCAGGCGGCGACATTTCCCCGTTACCGGTGGCTGCGCGGCGGGTGAGTGACAGAGCTTATCCGAGCGGCTGGAACTCTGCGCCGGCGTGGTCGAGCGTGAGGCCTCGGCCCTTTGGCTGCCTGGTACCTAAAACACTTCCATTGATCCAGCCACGGAGGGTGCTGGCTGGTGGCTCCATACCTCCAGAGCTCCATAGCACCAGAGCTCCATAGCTCCATAGCACCAGAGCTCCATGGCTTCAGAGCTCCATAGCACCATAGCTCCATACCTCCAGAGCTCCAGGGCTCCATAGCTCCATACCTCCAGAGCTCCATACCTCCAGAGCTCCATACCTCCAGAGCTCCATAGCACCAGAGCTCCATAGCACCAGAGCTCCATGGCTTCAGAGCTCCATAGCACCATAGCTCCATACCTCCAGAGCTCCAGGGCTCCATAGCTCCATACCTCCAGAGCTCCATACCTCCAGAGCTCCATACCTCCAGAGCTCCATAGCACCAGAGCTCCATGGCTTCAGAGCTCCATAGCACCATAGCTCCATACCTCCAGAGCTCCAGGGCTCCATAGCTCCATACCTCCAGAGCTCCATACCTCCAGAGCTCCATACCTCCAGAGCTCCAGAGCTCCATAGCACCAGAGCTCCATGGCTTCAGAGCTCCATAGCACCATAGCTCCATACCTCCAGAGCTCCAGGGCTCCATAGCTCCATACCTCCAGAGCTCCATACCTCCAGAGCTCCAGAGCTCCATAGCACCAGAGCTCCATGGCTTCAGAGCTCCATAGCACCATAGCTCCATACCTCCAGAGCTCCAGGGCTCCATAGCTCCATACCTCCAGAGCTCCATACCTCCAGAGCTCCATACCTCCAGAGCTCCATAGCTCCATAGCACCAGAGCTCCATAGCTCCATAGCACCAGAGCTCCATAGCACCAGAGCTCCATAGCACCAGAGCTCCATAGCTCCATAGCACCAGAGCTCCATAGCTCCATAGCACCAGAGCTCCATAGCTCCATAGCACCAGAGCTCCATACTTCCAGAGCTCCATAGCTCCATAGCTCCATAGCACCAGAGCTCCATAGCTCCATAGCACCAGAGCTCCATGGCTTCAGAGCTCCATAGCACCATAGCTCCATACCTCCAGAGCTCCAGGGCTCCATAGCTCCATACCTCCAGAGCTCCATACCTCCAGAGCTCCATACCTCCAGAGCTCCATAGCACCAGAGCTCCATAGCTCCATAGCACCAGAGCTCCATAGCACCAGAGCTCCATACTTCCAGAGCTCCATAGCTCCATAGCTCCATAGCACCAGAGCTCCATAGCTCCATAGCACCAGAGCTCCATAGCTCCATAGCACCAGAGCTCCATACTTCCATAGCTCCATAGCTCCATACCTCCAGAGCTCCATAGCTCCATAGCTCCATACCTCCAGAGCTCCATAGCTCCAGAGCTCCATAGCTCCATAGCACCAGAGCTCCATAGCTCCATAGCACCAGAGCTCCATACTTCCATAGCTCCAGGGCTCCATAGCTCCAGGGCTCCATAGCTCCATACCTCCAGAGCTCCATAGCTCCATACTTCCAGAGCTCCATAGCTCCATAGCACCAGAGCTCCATAGCTCCATAGCACCAGAGCTCCATAGCTCCATAGCACCAGAGCTCCATAGCTCCATAGCACCAGAGCTCCATAGCTCCATAGCTCCAGGGCTCCATAGCTCCATAGCTCCAGGGCTCCATAGCTCCATAGCTCCAGGGCTCCATAGCTCCATAGCTCCATACCTCCAGAGCTCCATACCTCCAGAGCTCCATACCTCCATAGCACCAGAGCTCCATAGCTCCAGGGCTCCAGGGCTCCATAGCTCCATACCTCCAGAGCTCCATAGCTCCATACTTCCAGAGCTCCATAGCTCCATAGCTCCATACTTCCATAGCTCCATAGCTCCATACTTCCATAGCACCTGAGCTCCATACCTCCAGAGCTCCATAGCTCCAGCCTGGGTGGCTGGTGGCTCCATAGCTCCATACTTCCATAGCTCTAAGTCAGAGAGTTGGCGAAAATTGCACTAAGTGCGAAAGCCCATTCATTTACAACGGCGTGTCCCCCAGGCGGCGACATTTCCCCGTTACCGGTGGCTGCGCGGCGGGTGAGTGACAGAGCTTATCCGAGCGGCTGGAACTCTGCGCCGGCGTGGTCGAGCGTGAGGCCTCGGCCCTTTGGCTGCCTGGTACCTAAAACACTTCCATTGATCCAGCCACGGAGGGTGCTGGCTGGTGGCTCCATACCTCCATAGCTCCATAGCACCAGAGCTCCATAGCTCCATAGCACCAGAGCTCCATGGCTTCAGAGCTCCATAGCACCATAGCTCCATACCTCCAGAGCTCCAGGGCTCCATAGCTCCATACCTCCAGAGCTCCATACCTCCAGAGCTCCATACCTCCAGAGCTCCATAGCACCAGAGCTCCATGGCTTCAGAGCTCCATAGCACCATAGCTCCATACCTCCAGAGCTCCAGGGCTCCATAGCTCCATACCTCCAGAGCTCCATACCTCCAGAGCTCCATACCTCCAGAGCTCCATAGCACCAGAGCTCCATGGCTTCAGAGCTCCATAGCACCATAGCTCCATACCTCCAGAGCTCCAGGGCTCCATAGCTCCATACCTCCAGAGCTCCATACCTCCAGAGCTCCATACCTCCAGAGCTCCAGAGCTCCATAGCACCAGAGCTCCATGGCTTCAGAGCTCCATAGCTCCATACCTCCAGAGCTCCAGGGCTCCATAGCTCCATACCTCCAGAGCTCCATACCTCCAGAGCTCCAGAGCTCCATAGCACCAGAGCTCCATGGCTTCAGAGCTCCATAGCACCATAGCTCCATACCTCCAGAGCTCCAGGGCTCCATAGCTCCATACCTCCAGAGCTCCATACCTCCAGAGCTCCATACCTCCAGAGCTCCATAGCTCCATAGCACCAGAGCTCCATAGCTCCATAGCACCAGAGCTCCATAGCACCAGAGCTCCATAGCACCAGAGCTCCATAGCTCCATAGCACCAGAGCTCCATAGCTCCATAGCACCAGAGCTCCATAGCTCCATAGCACCAGAGCTCCATACTTCCAGAGCTCCATAGCTCCATAGCTCCATAGCACCAGAGCTCCATAGCTCCATAGCACCAGAGCTCCATAGCTCCATAGCACCAGAGCTCCATACTTCCATAGCTCCATAGCTCCATACCTCCAGAGCTCCATAGCTCCATAGCTGCATACCTCCAGAGCTCCATAGCTCCAGAGCTCCATAGCTCCATAGCTCCATAGCACCAGAGCTCCATAGCTCCATAGCACCAGAGCTCCATACTTCCATAGCTCCAGGGCTCCATAGCTCCAGGGCTCCATACCTCCAGAGCTCCATAGCTCCATACTTCCAGAGCTCCATAGCTCCATACTTCCATAGCTCCATACTTCCATACCTCCATAGCTCCATACTTCCATAGCACCAGAGCTCCATACTTCCATAGCACCAGAGCTCCATACCTCCAGAGCTCCAGAGCTCCAGCCTGGGTGGCTGGTGGCTCCATAGCTCCATACTTCCATAGCTCTAAGTCAGAGAGTTGGCGAAAATTGCACTAAGTGCGAAAGCCCATTCATTTACAACGGCGTGTCCACAAGGCGGCGACATTTCCCCGTTACCGGTGGCTGCGCGGCGGGTGAGTGACAGAGCTTATCCGAGCGGCTGGAACTCTGCGCCGGCGTGGTCGAGCGTGAGGCCTCGGCCCTTTGGCTGCCTGGTACCTAAAACACTTCCATTGATCCAGCCACGGAGGGTGCTGGCTGGTGGCTCCATACCTCCATAGCTCCATAGCACCAGAGCTCCATAGCTCCATAGCACCAGAGCTCCATGGCTTCAGAGCTCCATAGCACCATAGCTCCATACCTCCAGAGCTCCAGGGCTCCATAGCTCCATACCTCCAGAGCTCCATACCTCCAGAGCTCCATACCTCCAGAGCTCCATAGCACCAGAGCTCCATGGCTTCAGAGCTCCATAGCACCATAGCTCCATACCTCCAGAGCTCCAGGGCTCCATAGCTCCATACCTCCAGAGCTCCATACCTCCAGAGCTCCATACCTCCAGAGCTCCATAGCACCAGAGCTCCATGGCTTCAGAGCTCCATAGCACCATAGCTCCATACCTCCAGAGCTCCAGGGCTCCATAGCTCCATACCTCCAGAGCTCCATACCTCCAGAGCTCCATACCTCCAGAGCTCCAGAGCTCCATAGCACCAGAGCTCCATGGCTTCAGAGCTCCATAGCTCCATACCTCCAGAGCTCCAGGGCTCCATAGCTCCATACCTCCAGAGCTCCATACCTCCAGAGCTCCAGAGCTCCATAGCACCAGAGCTCCATGGCTTCAGAGCTCCATAGCACCATAGCTCCATACCTCCAGAGCTCCAGGGCTCCATAGCTCCATACCTCCAGAGCTCCATACCTCCAGAGCTCCATACCTCCAGAGCTCCATAGCTCCATAGCACCAGAGCTCCATAGCTCCATAGCACCAGAGCTCCATAGCACCAGAGCTCCATAGCACCAGAGCTCCATAGCTCCATAGCACCAGAGCTCCATAGCTCCATAGCACCAGAGCTCCATAGCTCCATAGCACCAGAGCTCCATACTTCCAGAGCTCCATAGCTCCATAGCTCCATAGCACCAGAGCTCCATAGCTCCATAGCACCAGAGCTCCATAGCTCCATAGCACCAGAGCTCCATACTTCCATAGCTCCATAGCTCCATACCTCCAGAGCTCCATAGCTCCATAGCTGCATACCTCCAGAGCTCCATAGCTCCAGAGCTCCATAGCTCCATAGCTCCATAGCACCAGAGCTCCATAGCTCCATAGCACCAGAGCTCCATACTTCCATAGCTCCAGGGCTCCATAGCTCCAGGGCTCCATACCTCCAGAGCTCCATAGCTCCATACTTCCAGAGCTCCATAGCTCCATACTTCCATAGCTCCATACTTCCATACCTCCATAGCTCCATACTTCCATAGCACCAGAGCTCCATACTTCCATAGCACCAGAGCTCCATACCTCCAGAGCTCCAGAGCTCCAGCCTGGGTGGCTGGTGGCTCCATAGCTCCATACTTCCATAGCTCTAAGTCAGAGAGTTGGCGAAAATTGCACTAAGTGCGAAAGCCCATTCATTTACAACGGCGTGTCCACAAGGCGGCGACATTTCCCCGTTACCGGTGGCTGCGCGGCGGGTGAGTGACAGAGCTTATCCGAGCGGCTGGAACTCTGCGCCGGCGTGGTCGAGCGTGAGGCCTCGGCCCTTTGGCTGCCTGGTACCTAAAACACTTCCATTGATCCAGCCACGGAGGGTGCTGGCTGGTGGCTCCATACCTCCATAGCTCCATAGCACCAGAGCTCCATAGCTCCATAGCACCAGAGCTCCATGGCTTCAGAGCTCCATAGCACCATAGCTCCATACCTCCAGAGCTCCAGGGCTCCATAGCTCCATACCTCCAGAGCTCCATACCTCCAGAGCTCCATACCTCCAGAGCTCCATAGCACCAGAGCTCCATGGCTTCAGAGCTCCATAGCACCATAGCTCCATACCTCCAGAGCTCCAGGGCTCCATAGCTCCATACCTCCAGAGCTCCATACCTCCAGAGCTCCAGAGCTCCATAGCACCAGAGCTCCATGGCTTCAGAGCTCCATAGCACCATAGCTCCATACCTCCAGAGCTCCAGGGCTCCATAGCTCCATACCTCCAGAGCTCCATACCTCCAGAGCTCCAGAGCTCCATAGCACCAGAGCTCCATGGCTTCAGAGCTCCATAGCACATTAGCTCCATACCTCCAGAGCTCCAGGGCTCCATAGCTCCATACCTCCAGAGCTCCATACCTCCAGAGCTCCAGAGCTCCATAGCACCAGAGCTCCATGGCTTCAGAGCTCCATAGCACCATAGCTCCATACCTCCAGAGCTCCAGGGCTCCAAAGCTCCATACCTCCAGAGCTCCATACCTCCAGAGCTCCATACCTCCAGAGCTCCATAGCTCCATAGCACCAGAGCTCCATAGCTCCATAGCACCAGAGCTCCATAGCACCAGAGCTCCATAGCTCCATAGCACCAGAGCTCCATAGCTCCATAGCACCAGAGCTCCATAGCTCCATAGCACCAGAGCTCCATACTTCTAGAGCTCCATAGCTCCATAGCTCCATAGCACCAGAGCTCCATAGCTCCATAGCACCAGAGCTCCATAGCTCCATAGCACCAGAGCTCCATACTTCCATAGCTCCATAGCTCCATACCTCCAGAGCTCCATAGCTCCATAGCTCCATACCTCCAGAGCTCCATAGCTCCAGAGCTCCATAGCTCCATAGCACCAGAGCTCCATAGCTCCATAGCACCAGAGCTCCATACTTCCATAGCTCCAGGGCTCCATAGCTCCAGGGCTCCATAGCTCCATACCTCCAGAGCTCCATAGCTCCATACTTCCAGAGCTCCATAGCTCCATAGCACCAGAGCTCCATAGCTCCATAGCACCAGAGCTCCATAGCTCCATAGCACCAGAGCTCCATAGCTCCATAGCACCAGAGCTCCATAGCTCCATAGCTCCAGGGCTCCATAGCTCCATAGCTCCAGGGCTCCATAGCTCCATAGCTCCAGGGCTCCATAGCTCCATAGCTCCATACCTCCAGAGCTCCATACCTCCAGAGCTCCATACCTCCATAGCACCAGAGCTCCATAGCTCCAGGGCTCCAGGGCTCCATAGCTCCATACCTCCAGAGCTCCATAGCTCCATACTTCCAGAGCTCCATAGCTCCATAGCTCCATACTTCCATAGCTCCATACTTCCATAGCACCTGAGCTCCATACCTCCAGAGCTCCATAGCTCCAGCCTGGGTGGCTGGTGGCTCCATAGCTCCATACTTCCATAGCTCTAAGTCAGAGAGTTGGCGAAAATTGCACTAAGTGCGAAAGCCCATTCATTTACAACGGCGTGTCCGCCAGGCGGCGACATTTCCCCGTTACCGGTGGCTGCGCGGCGGGTGAGTGACAGAGCTTATCCGAGCGGCTGGAACTCTGCGCCGGCGTGGTCGAGCGTGAGGCCTCGGCCCTTTGGCTGCCTGGTACCTAAAACACTTCCATTGATCCAGCCACGGAGGGTGCTGGCTGGTGGCTCCATACCTCCAGAGCTCCATAGCACCAGAGCTCCATAGCTCCATAGCACCAGAGCTCCATGGCTTCAGAGCTCCATAGCACCATAGCTCCATACCTCCAGAGCTCCAGGGCTCCATAGCTCCATACCTCCAGAGCTCCATACCTCCAGAGCTCCATACCTCCAGAGCTCCATAGCACCAGAGCTCCATAGCACCAGAGCTCCATGGCTTCAGAGCTCCATAGCACCATAGCTCCATACCTCCAGAGCTCCAGGGCTCCATAGCTCCATACCTCCAGAGCTCCATACCTCCAGAGCTCCATACCTCCAGAGCTCCATAGCACCAGAGCTCCATGGCTTCAGAGCTCCATAGCACCATAGCTCCATACCTCCAGAGCTCCAGGGCTCCATAGCTCCATACCTCCAGAGCTCCATACCTCCAGAGCTCCATACCTCCAGAGCTCCAGAGCTCCATAGCACCAGAGCTCCATGGCTTCAGAGCTCCATAGCACCATAGCTCCATACCTCCAGAGCTCCAGGGCTCCATAGCTCCATACCTCCAGAGCTCCATACCTCCAGAGCTCCAGAGCTCCATAGCACCAGAGCTCCATGGCTTCAGAGCTCCATAGCACCATAGCTCCATACCTCCAGAGCTCCAGGGCTCCATAGCTCCATACCTCCAGAGCTCCATACCTCCAGAGCTCCATACCTCCAGAGCTCCATAGCTCCATAGCACCAGAGCTCCATAGCTCCATAGCACCAGAGCTCCATAGCACCAGAGCTCCATAGCACCAGAGCTCCATAGCTCCATAGCACCAGAGCTCCATAGCTCCATAGCACCAGAGCTCCATAGCTCCATAGCACCAGAGCTCCATACTTCCAGAGCTCCATAGCTCCATAGCTCCATAGCACCAGAGCTCCATAGCTCCATAGCACCAGAGCTCCATGGCTTCAGAGCTCCATAGCACCATAGCTCCATACCTCCAGAGCTCCAGGGCTCCATAGCTCCATACCTCCAGAGCTCCATACCTCCAGAGCTCCATACCTCCAGAGCTCCATAGCACCAGAGCTCCATAGCTCCATAGCACCAGAGCTCCATAGCACCAGAGCTCCATACTTCCAGAGCTCCATAGCTCCATAGCTCCATAGCACCAGAGCTCCATAGCTCCATAGCACCAGAGCTCCATAGCTCCATAGCACCAGAGCTCCATACTTCCATAGCTCCATAGCTCCATACCTCCAGAGCTCCATAGCTCCATAGCTCCATACCTCCAGAGCTCCATAGCTCCAGAGCTCCATAGCTCCATAGCACCAGAGCTCCATAGCTCCATAGCACCAGAGCTCCATACTTCCATAGCTCCAGGGCTCCATAGCTCCAGGGCTCCATAGCTCCATACCTCCAGAGCTCCATAGCTCCATACTTCCAGAGCTCCATAGCTCCATAGCACCAGAGCTCCATAGCTCCATAGCACCAGAGCTCCATAGCTCCATAGCACCAGAGCTCCATAGCTCCATAGCACCAGAGCTCCATAGCTCCATAGCTCCAGGGCTCCATAGCTCCATAGCTCCAGGGCTCCATAGCTCCATAGCTCCAGGGCTCCATAGCTCCATAGCTCCATACCTCCAGAGCTCCATACCTCCAGAGCTCCATACCTCCATAGCACCAGAGCTCCATAGCTCCAGGGCTCCAGGGCTCCATAGCTCCATACCTCCAGAGCTCCATAGCTCCATACTTCCAGAGCTCCATAGCTCCATAGCTCCATACTTCCATAGCTCCATAGCTCCATACTTCCATAGCACCTGAGCTCCATACCTCCAGAGCTCCATAGCTCCAGCCTGGGTGGCTGGTGGCTCCATAGCTCCATACTTCCATAGCTCTAAGTCAGAGAGTTGGCGAAAATTGCACTAAGTGCGAAAGCCCATTCATTTACAACGGCGTGTCCCCCAGGCGGCGACATTTCCCCGTTACCGGTGGCTGCGCGGCGGGTGAGTGACAGAGCTTATCCGAGCGGCTGGAACTCTGCGCCGGCGTGGTCGAGCGTGAGGCCTCGGCCCTTTGGCTGCCTGGTACCTAAAACACTTCCATTGATCCAGCCACGGAGGGTGCTGGCTGGTGGCTCCATACCTCCATAGCTCCATAGCACCAGAGCTCCATAGCTCCATAGCACCAGAGCTCCATGGCTTCAGAGCTCCATAGCACCATAGCTCCATACCTCCAGAGCTCCAGGGCTCCATAGCTCCATACCTCCAGAGCTCCATACCTCCAGAGCTCCATACCTCCAGAGCTCCATAGCACCAGAGCTCCATGGCTTCAGAGCTCCATAGCACCATAGCTCCATACCTCCAGAGCTCCAGGGCTCCATAGCTCCATACCTCCAGAGCTCCATACCTCCAGAGCTCCATACCTCCAGAGCTCCATAGCACCAGAGCTCCATGGCTTCAGAGCTCCATAGCACCATAGCTCCATACCTCCAGAGCTCCAGGGCTCCATAGCTCCATACCTCCAGAGCTCCATACCTCCAGAGCTCCATACCTCCAGAGCTCCAGAGCTCCATAGCACCAGAGCTCCATGGCTTCAGAGCTCCATAGCTCCATACCTCCAGAGCTCCAGGGCTCCATAGCTCCATACCTCCAGAGCTCCATACCTCCAGAGCTCCAGAGCTCCATAGCACCAGAGCTCCATGGCTTCAGAGCTCCATAGCACCATAGCTCCATACCTCCAGAGCTCCAGGGCTCCATAGCTCCATACCTCCAGAGCTCCATACCTCCAGAGCTCCATACCTCCAGAGCTCCATAGCTCCATAGCACCAGAGCTCCATAGCTCCATAGCACCAGAGCTCCATAGCACCAGAGCTCCATAGCACCAGAGCTCCATAGCTCCATAGCACCAGAGCTCCATAGCTCCATAGCACCAGAGCTCCATAGCTCCATAGCACCAGAGCTCCATACTTCCAGAGCTCCATAGCTCCATAGCTCCATAGCACCAGAGCTCCATAGCTCCATAGCACCAGAGCTCCATAGCTCCATAGCACCAGAGCTCCATACTTCCATAGCTCCATAGCTCCATACCTCCAGAGCTCCATAGCTCCATAGCTGCATACCTCCAGAGCTCCATAGCTCCAGAGCTCCATAGCTCCATAGCTCCATAGCACCAGAGCTCCATAGCTCCATAGCACCAGAGCTCCATACTTCCATAGCTCCAGGGCTCCATAGCTCCAGGGCTCCATACCTCCAGAGCTCCATAGCTCCATACTTCCAGAGCTCCATAGCTCCATACTTCCATAGCTCCATACTTCCATACCTCCATAGCTCCATACTTCCATAGCACCAGAGCTCCATACTTCCATAGCACCAGAGCTCCATACCTCCAGAGCTCCAGAGCTCCAGCCTGGGTGGCTGGTGGCTCCATAGCTCCATACTTCCATAGCTCTAAGTCAGAGAGTTGGCGAAAATTGCACTAAGTGCGAAAGCCCATTCATTTACAACGGCGTGTCCACAAGGCGGCGACATTTCCCCGTTACCGGTGGCTGCGCGGCGGGTGAGTGACAGAGCTTATCCGAGCGGCTGGAACTCTGCGCCGGCGTGGTCGAGCGTGAGGCCTCGGCCCTTTGGCTGCCTGGTACCTAAAACACTTCCATTGATCCAGCCACGGAGGGTGCTGGCTGGTGGCTCCATACCTCCATAGCTCCATAGCACCAGAGCTCCATAGCTCCATAGCACCAGAGCTCCATGGCTTCAGAGCTCCATAGCACCATAGCTCCATACCTCCAGAGCTCCAGGGCTCCATAGCTCCATACCTCCAGAGCTCCATACCTCCAGAGCTCCATACCTCCAGAGCTCCATAGCACCAGAGCTCCATGGCTTCAGAGCTCCATAGCACCATAGCTCCATACCTCCAGAGCTCCAGGGCTCCATAGCTCCATACCTCCAGAGCTCCATACCTCCAGAGCTCCATACCTCCAGAGCTCCATAGCACCAGAGCTCCATGGCTTCAGAGCTCCATAGCACCATAGCTCCATACCTCCAGAGCTCCAGGGCTCCATAGCTCCATACCTCCAGAGCTCCATACCTCCAGAGCTCCATACCTCCAGAGCTCCATAGCACCAGAGCTCCATGGCTTCAGAGCTCCATAGCACCATAGCTCCATACCTCCAGAGCTCCAGGGCTCCATAGCTCCATACCTCCAGAGCTCCATACCTCCAGAGCTCCATACCTCCAGAGCTCCAGAGCGCCATAGCACCAGAGCTCCATGGCTTCAGAGCTCCATAGCACCATAGCTCCATACCTCCAGAGCTCCAGGGCTCCATAGCTCCATACCTCCAGAGCTCCATACCTCCAGAGCTCCAGAGCTCCATAGCACCAGAGCTCCATGGCTTCAGAGCTCCATAGCACCATAGCTCCATACCTCCAGAGCTCCAGGGCTCCATAGCTCCATACCTCCAGAGCTCCATACCTCCAGAGCTCCAGAGCTCCATAGCACCAGAGCTCCATGGCTTCAGAGCTCCATAGCACCATAGCTCCATACCTCCAGAGCTCCAGGGCTCCAAAGCTCCATACCTCCAGAGCTCCATACCTCCAGAGCTCCATACCTCCAGAGCTCCATAGCTCCATAGCACCAGAGCTCCATAGCTCCATAGCACCAGAGCTCCATAGCACCAGAGCTCCATAGCACCAGAGCTCCATAGCTCCATAGCACCAGAGCTCCATAGCTCCATAGCACCAGAGCTCCATAGCTCCATAGCACCAGAGCTCCATACTTCCAGAGCTCCATAGCTCCATAGCTCCATAGCACCAGAGCTCCATAGCTCCATAGCACCAGAGCTCCATAGCTCCATAGCACCAGAGCTCCATACTTCCATAGCTCCATAGCTCCATACCTCCAGAGCTCCATAGCTCCATAGCTCCATACCTCCAGAGCTCCATAGCTCCAGAGCTCCATAGCTCCATAGCACCAGAGCTCCATAGCTCCATAGCACCAGAGCTCCATACTTCCATAGCTCCAGGGCTCCATAGCTCCATACCTCCAGAGCTCCATAGCTCCATACTTCCAGAGCTCCATAGCTCCATAGCACCAGAGCTCCATAGCTCCATAGCACCAGAGCTCCATAGCTCCATAGCACCAGAGCTCCATAGCTCCATAGCACCAGAGCTCCATAGCTCCATAGCTCCAGGGCTCCATAGCTCCATAGCTCCAGGGCTCCAGGGCTCCATAGCTCCATAGCTCCAGGGCTCCATAGCTCCATAGCTCCATACCTCCAGAGCTCCATACCTCCAGAGCTCCATACCTCCATAGCACCAGAGCTCCATAGCTCCAGGGCTCCAGGGCTCCATAGCTCCATACCTCCAGAGCTCCATAGCTCCATACTTCCAGAGCTCCATAGCTCCATAGCTCCATACTTCCATAGCTCCATAGCTCCATACTTCCATAGCACCTGAGCTCAATACCTCCAGAGCTCCATAGCTCCAGCCTGGGTGGCTGGTGGCTCCATAGCTCCATACTTCCATAGCTCTAAGTCAGAGAGTTGGCGAAAATTGCACTAAGTGCGAAAGCCCATTCATTTACAACGGCGTGTCCGCCAGGCGGCGACATTTCCCCGTTACCGGTGGCTGCGCGGCGGGTGAGTGACAGAGCTTATCCGAGCGGCTGGAACTCTGCGCCGGCGTGGTCGAGCGTGAGGCCTCGGCCCTTTGGCTGCCTGGTACCTAAAACACTTCCATTGATCCAGCCACGGAGGGTGCTGGCTGGTGGCTCCATACCTCCATAGCTCCATAGCACCAGAGCTCCATAGCTCCATAGCACCAGAGCTCCATGGCTTCAGAGCTCCATAGCACCATAGCTCCATACCTCCAGAGCTCCAGGGCTCCATAGCGCCATACCTCCAGAGCTCCATACCTCCAGAGCTCCATACCTCCAGAGCTCCATAGCACCAGAGCTCCATGGCTTCAGAGCTCCATAGCACCATAGCTCCATACCTCCAGAGCTCCAGGGCTCCATAGCTCCATACCTCCAGAGCTCCATACCTCCAGAGCTCCATACCTCCAGAGCTCCATAGCACCAGAGCTCCATGGCTTCAGAGCTCCATAGCACCATAGCTCCATACCTCCAGAGCTCCAGGGCTCCATAGCTCCATACCTCCAGAGCTCCATACCTCCAGAGCTCCATACCTCCAGAGCTCCAGAGCTCCATAGCACCAGAGCTCCATGGCTTCAGAGCTCCATAGCACCATAGCTCCATACCTCCAGAGCTCCAGGGCTCCATAGCTCCATACCTCCAGAGCTCCATACCTCCAGAGCTCCAGAGCCCCATAGCACCAGAGCTCCATGGCTTCAGAGCTCCATAGCACCATAGCTCCATACCTCCAGAGCTCCAGGGCTCCATAGCTCCATACCTCCAGAGCTCCATACCTCCAGAGCTCCATACCTCCAGAGCTCCATAGCTCCATAGCACCAGAGCTCCATAGCTCCATAGCACCAGAGCTCCATAGCACCAGAGCTCCATAGCACCAGAGCTCCATAGCTCCATAGCACCAGAGCTCCATAGCTCCATAGCACCAGAGCTCCATAGCTCCATAGCACCAGAGCTCCATACTTCCAGAGCTCCATAGCTCCATAGCTCCATAGCACCAGAGCTCCATAGCTCCATAGCACCAGAGCTCCATGGCTTCAGAGCTCCATAGCACCATAGCTCCATACCTCCAGAGCTCCAGGGCTCCATAGCGCCATACCTCCAGAGCTCCATACCTCCAGAGCTCCATACCTCCAGAGCTCCATAGCACCAGAGCTCCATAGCTCCATAGCACCAGAGCTCCATAGCACCAGAGCTCCATAGCACCAGAGCTCCATAGCTCCATAGCACCAGAGCTCCATAGCTCCATAGCACCAGAGCTCCATACTTCCAGAGCTCCATAGCTCCATAGCTCCATAGCACCAGAGCTCCATAGCTCCATAGCACCAGAGCTCCATAGCTCCATAGCACCAGAGCTCCATACTTCCATAGCTCCATACCTCCAGAGCTCCATAGCTCCAGAGCTCCATAGCTCCATAGCTCCATAGCACCAGAGCTCCATAGCTCCATAGCACCAGAGCTCCATACTTCCATAGCTCCAGGGCTCCATAGCTCCAGGGCTCCATACCTCCAGAGCTCCATAGCTCCATACTTCCAGAGCTCCATAGCTCCATACTTCCATAGCTCCATACTTCCATACCTCCATAGCTCCATACTTCCATAGCACCAGAGCTCCATACTTCCATAGCACCAGAGCTCCATACCTCCAGAGCTCCAGAGCTCCAGCCTGGGTGGCTGGTGGCTCCATAGCTCCATACTTCCATAGCTCTAAGTCAGAGAGTTGGCGAAAATTGCACTAAGTGCGAAAGCCCATTCATTTACAACGGCGTGTCCACAAGGCGGCGACATTTCCCCGTTACCGGTGGCTGCGCGGCGGGTGAGTGACAGAGCTTATCCGAGCGGCTGGAACTCTGCGCCGGCGTGGTCGAGCGTGAGGCCTCGGCCCTTTGGCTGCCTGGTACCTAAAACACTTCCATTGATCCAGCCACGGAGGGTGCTGGCTGGTGGCACCATACCTCCATAGCTCCATAGCACCAGAGCTCCATAGCTCCATAGCACCAGAGCTCCATGGCTTCAGAGCTCCATAGCACCATAGCTCCATACCTCCAGAGCTCCAGGGCTCCATAGCTCCATACCTCCAGAGCTCCATACCTCCAGAGCTCCATACCTCCAGAGCTCCAGAGCTCCATAGCACCAGAGCTCCATGGCTTCAGAGCTCCATAGCACCATAGCTCCATACCTCCAGAGCTCCAGGGCTCCATAGCTCCATACCTCCAGAGCTCCATACCTCCAGAGCTCCAGAGCTCCATAGCACCAGAGCTCCATGGCTTCAGAGCTCCATAGCACCATAGCTCCATACCTCCAGAGCTCCAGGGCTCCATAGCTCCATACCTCCAGAGCTCCATACCTCCAGAGCTCCAGAGCTCCATAGCACCAGAGCTCCATGGCTTCAGAGCTCCATAGCACCATAGCTCCATACCTCCAGAGCTCCAGGGCTCCAAAGCTCCATACCTCCAGAGCTCCATACCTCCAGAGCTCCATACCTCCAGAGCTCCATAGCTCCATAGCACCAGAGCTCCATAGCTCCATAGCACCAGAGCTCCATAGCACCAGAGCTCCATAGCTCCATAGCACCAGAGCTCCATAGCTCCATAGCACCAGAGCTCCATAGCTCCATAGCACCAGAGCTCCATACTTCCAGAGCTCCATAGCTCCATAGCTCCATAGCACCAGAGCTCCATAGCTCCATAGCACCAGAGCTCCATAGCTCCATAGCACCAGAGCTCCATACTTCCATAGCTCCATCGCTCCATACCTCCAGAGCTCCATAGCTCCATAGCTCCATACCTCCAGAGCTCCATAGCTCCAGAGCTCCATAGCTCCATAGCACCAGAGCTCCATAGCTCCATAGCACCAGAGCTCCATACTTCCATAGCTCCAGGGCTCCATAGCTCCAGGGCTCCATAGCTCCATACCTCCAGAGCTCCATAGCTCCATACTTCCAGAGCTCCATAGCTCCATAGCACCAGAGCTCCATAGCTCCATAGCACCAGAGCTCCATAGCTCCATAGCACCAGAGCTCCATAGCTCCATAGCACCAGAGCTCCATAGCTCCATAGCTCCAGGGCTCCATAGCTCCACAGCTCCAGGGCTCCATAGCTCCATAGCTCCAGGGCTCCATAGCTCCATAGCTCCATACCTCCAGAGCTCCATACCTCCAGAGCTCCATACCTCCATAGCACCAGAGCTCCATAGCTCCAGGGCTCCAGGGCTCCATAGCTCCATACCTCCAGAGCTCCATAGCTCCATACTTCCAGAGCTCCATAGCTCCATAGCTCCATACTTCCATAGCTCCATAGCTCCATACTTCCATAGCACCTGAGCTCCATACCTCCAGAGCTCCATAGCTCCAGCCTGGGTGGCTGGTGGCTCCATAGCTCCATACTTCCATAGCTCTAAGTCAGAGAGTTGGCGAAAATTGCACTAAGTGCGAAAGCCCATTCATTTACAACGGCGTGTCCGCCAGGCGGCGACATTTCCCCGTTACCGGTGGCTGCGCGGCGGGTGAGTGACAGAGCTTATCCGAGCGGCTGGAACTCTGCGCCGGCGTGGTCGAGCGTGAGGCCTCGGCCCTTTGGCTGCCTGGTACCTAAAACACTTCCATTGATCCAGCCACGGAGGGTGCTGGCTGGTGGCTCCATACCTCCATAGCTCCATAGCACCAGAGCTCCATAGCTCCATAGCACCAGAGCTCCATGGCTTCAGAGCTCCATAGCACCATAGCTCCATACCTCCAGAGCTCCAGGGCTCCATAGCTCCATACCTCCAGAGCTCCATACCTCCAGAGCTCCATACCTCCAGAGCTCCATAGCACCAGAGCTCCATGGCTTCAGAGCTCCATAGCACCATAGCTCCATACCTCCAGAGCTCCAGGGCTCCATAGCTCCATACCTCCAGAGCTCCATACCTCCAGAGCTCCATAGCACCAGAGCTCCATGGCTTCAGAGCTCCATAGCACCATAGCTCCATACCTCCAGAGCTCCAGAGCTCCATAGCACCAGAGCTCCATGGCTTCAGAGCTCCATAGCACCATAGCTCCATACCTCCAGAGCTCCAGGGCTCCATAGCTCCATACCTCCAGAGCTCCATACCTCCAGAGCTCCAGAGCTCCATAGCACCAGAGCTCCATGGCTTCAGAGCTCCATAGCACCATAGCTCCATACCTCCAGAGCTCCAGGGCTCCATAGCTCCATACCTCCAGAGCTCCATACCTCCAGAGCTCCATACCTTCAGAGCTCCATAGCTCCATAGCACCAGAGCTCCATAGCTCCATAGCACCAGAGCTCCATAGCACCAGAGCTCCATAGCACCAGAGCTCCATAGCTCCATAGCACCAGAGCTCCATAGCTCCATAGCACCAGAGCTCCATAGCTCCATAGCACCAGAGCTCCATACTTCCAGAGCTCCATAGCTCCATAGCTCCATAGCACCAGAGCTCCATAGCTCCATAGCACCAGAGCTCCATGGCTTCAGAGCTCCATAGCACCATAGCTCCATACCTCCAGAGCTCCAGGGCTCCATAGCTCCATACCTCCAGAGCTCCATACCTCCAGAGCTCCATACCTCCAGAGCTCCATAGCACCAGAGCTCCATAGCTCCATAGCACCAGAGCTCCATAGCACCAGAGCTCCATAGCACCAGAGCTCCATAGCTCCATAGCACCAGAGCTCCATAGCTCCATAGCACCAGAGCTCCATACTTCCAGAGCTCCATAGCTCCATAGCTCCATAGCACCAGAGCTCCATAGCTCCATAGCACCAGAGCTCCATAGCTCCATAGCACCAGAGCTCCATACTTCCATAGCTCCATAGCTCCATACCTCCAGAGCTCCATAGCTCCATAGCTCCATACCTCCATAGCTCCATAGCTCCAGAGCTCCATAGCTCCATAGCTCCATAGCACCAGAGCTCCATAGCTCCATAGCACCAGAGCTCCATACTTCCATAGCTCCAGGGCTCCATAGCTCCAGGGCTCCATACCTCCAGAGCTCCATAGCTCCATACTTCCAGAGCTCCATAGCTCCATACTTCCATAGCTCCATACTTCCATACCTCCATAGCTCCATACTTCCATAGCACCAGAGCTCCATACTTCCATAGCACCAGAGCTCCATACCTCCAGAGCTCCAGAGCTCCAGCCTGGGTGGCTGGTGGCTCCATAGCTCCATACTTCCATAGCTCTAAGTCAGAGAGTTGGCGAAAATTGCACTAAGTGCGAAAGCCCATTCATTTACAACGGCGTGTCCACAAGGCGGCGACATTTCCCCGTTACCGGTGGCTGCGCGGCGGGTGAGTGACAGAGCTTATCCGAGCGGCTGGAACTCTGCGCCGGCGTGGTCGAGTGTGAGGCCTCGGCCCTTTGGCTGCCTGGTACCTAAAACACTTCCATTGATCCAGCCACGGAGGGTGCTGGCTGGTGGCTCCATACCTCCATAGCTCCATAGCACCAGAGCTCCATAGCTCCATAGCACCAGAGCTCCATGGCTTCAGAGCTCCATAGCACCATAGCTCCATACCTCCAGAGCTCCAGGGCTCCAAAGCTCCATACCTCCAGAGCTCCATACCTCCAGAGCTCCATACCTCCAGAGCTCCATAGCTCCATAGCACCAGAGCTCCATAGCTCCATAGCACCAGAGCTCCATAGCACCATAGCTCCATAGCACCAGAGCTCCATAGCTCCATAGCACCAGAGCTCCATAGCTCCATAGCACCAGAGCTCCATAGCTCCATAGCACCAGAGCTCCATACTTCCAGAGCTCCATAGCTCCATAGCTCCATAGCACCAGAGCTCCATAGCTCCATAGCACCAGAGCTCCATAGCTCCATAGCACCAGAGCTCCATACTTCCATAGCTCCATAGCTCCATACCTCCAGAGCTCCATAGCTCCATACCTCCAGAGCTCCATAGCTCCAGAGCTCCATAGCTCCATAGCACCAGAGCTCCATAGCTCCATAGCACCAGAGCTCCATACTTCCATAGCTCCAGGGCTCCATAGCTCCAGGGCTCCATAGCTCCATACCTCCAGAGCTCCATAGCTCCATACCTCCAGAGCTCCATAGCTCCATACTTCCAGAGCTCCATAGCTCCATAGCACCAGAGCTCCATAGCTCCATAGCACCAGAGCTCCATAGCTCCATAGCACCAGAGCTCCATAGCTCCATAGCACCAGAGCTCCATAGCTCCATAGCTCCAGGGCTCCATAGCTCCATAGCTCCAGGGCTCCATAGCTCCATAGCTCCAGGGCTCCATAGCTCCAGGGCTCCAGGGCTCCATAGCTCCATACCTCCAGAGCTCCATAGCTCCATACTTCCAGAGCTCCATAGCTCCATAGCTCCATACTTCCATAGCTCCATAGCTCCATACTTCCATAGCACCAGAGCTCCATACCTCCAGAGCTCCATAGCTCCAGCCTGGGTGGCTGGTGGCTCCATAGCTCCATACTTCCATAGCTCCAGTCAGAGAGTTGGCGAAAATTGCACTAAGTGCGAAAGCCCATTCATTTACAACGGCGTGTCCACAAGGCGGCGACATTTCCCCGTTACCGGTGGCTGCGCGGCGGGTGAGTGACAGAGCTTATCCGAGCGGCTGGAACTCTGCGCCGGCGTGGTCGAGCGTGAGGCCTCGGCCCTTTGGCTGCCTGGTACCTAAAACACTTCCATTGATCCAGCCACGGAGGGTGCTGGCTGGTGGCTCCATACCTCCATAGCTCCATAGCACCAGAGCTCCATAGCTCCATAGCACCAGAGCTCCATGGCTTCAGAGCTCCATAGCACCATAGCTCCATACCTCCAGAGCTCCAGGGCTCCATAGCTCCATACCTCCAGAGCTCCATACCTCCAGAGCTCCATACCTCCAGAGCTCCATAGCACCAGAGCTCCATGGCTTCAGAGCTCCATAGCACCATAGCTCCATACCTCCAGAGCTCCAGGGCTCCATAGCTCCATACCTCCAGAGCTCCATACCTCCAGAGCTCCATACCTCCAGAGCTCCATAGCACCAGAGCTCCATGGCTTCAGAGCTCCATAGCACCATAGCTCCATACCTCCAGAGCTCCAGGGCTCCATAGCTCCATACCTCCAGAGCTCCATACCTCCAGAGCTCCATACCTCCAGAGCTCCAGAGCTCCATAGCACCAGAGCTCCATGGCTTCAGAGCTCCATAGCACCATAGCTCCATACCTCCAGAGCTCCAGGGCTCCATAGCTCCATACCTCCAGAGCTCCATACCTCCAGAGCTCCAGAGCTCCATAGCACCAGAGCTCCATGGCTTCAGAGCTCCATAGCACCATAGCTCCATACCTCCAGAGCTCCAGGGCTCCATAGCTCCATACCTCCAGAGCTCCATACCTCCAGAGCTCCATACCTCCAGAGCTCCATAGCTCCATAGCACCAGAGCTCCATAGCTCCATAGCACCAGAGCTCCATAGCACCAGAGCTCCATAGCACCAGAGCTCCATAGCTCCATAGCACCAGAGCTCCATAGCTCCATAGCACCAGAGCTCCATAGCTCCATAGCACCAGAGCTCCATACTTCCAGAGCTCCATAGCTCCATAGCTCCATAGCACCAGAGCTCCATAGCTCCATAGCACCAGAGCTCCATGGCTTCAGAGCTCCATAGCACCATAGCTCCATACCTCCAGAGCTCCAGGGCTCCATAGCTCCATACCTCCAGAGCTCCATACCTCCAGAGCTCCATACCTCCAGAGCTCCATAGCACCAGAGCTCCATAGCTCCATAGCACCAGAGCTCCATAGCACCAGAGCTCCATAGCACCAGAGCTCCATAGCTCCATAGCACCAGAGCTCCATAGCTCCATAGCACCAGAGCTCCATACTTCCAGAGCTCCATAGCTCCATAGCTCCATAGCACCAGAGCTCCATAGCTCCATAGCACCAGAGCTCCATAGCTCCATAGCACCAGAGCTCCATACTTCCATAGCTCCATAGCTCCATACCTCCAGAGCTCCATAGCTCCATAGCTCCATACCTCCAGAGCTCCATAGCTCCAGAGCTCCATAGCTCCATAGCTCCATAGCTCCATAGCACCAGAGCTCCATAGCTCCATAGCACCAGAGCTCCATACTTCCATAGCTCCAGGGCTCCATAGCTCCAGGGCTCCATACCTCCAGAGCTCCATAGCTCCATACTTCCATAGCTCCATACTTCCATACCTCCATAGCTCCATACTTCCATAGCACCAGAGCTCCATACTTCCATAGCACCAGAGCTCCATACCTCCAGAGCTCCAGAGCTCCAGCCTGGGTGGCTGGTGGCTCCATAGCTCCATACTTCCATAGCTCTAAGTCAGAGAGTTGGCGAAAATTGCACTAAGTGCGAAAGCCCATTCATTTACAACGGCGTGTCCACAAGGCGGCGACATTTCCCCGTTACCGGTGGCTGCGCGGCGGGTGAGTGACAGAGCTTATCCGAGCGGCTGGAACTCTGCGCCGGCGTGGTCGAGCGTGAGGCCTCGGCCCTTTGGCTGCCTGGTACCTAAAACACTTCCATTGATCCAGCCACGGAGGGTGCTGGCTGGTGGCTCCATACCTCCATAGCTCCATAGCACCAGAGCTCCATAGCTCCATAGCACCAGAGCTCCATGGCTTCAGAGCTCCATAGCACCATAGCTCCATACCTCCAGAGCTCCAGGGCTCCATAGCTCCATACCTCCAGAGCTCCATACCTCCAGAGCTCCATACCTCCAGAGCTCCATAGCACCAGAGCTCCATGGCTTCAGAGCTCCATAGCACCATAGCTCCATACCTCCAGAGCTCCAGGGCTCCATAGCTCCATACCTCCAGAGCTCCATACCTCCAGAGCTCCAGAGCCCCATAGCACCAGAGCTCCATGGCTTCAGAGCTCCATAGCACCATAGCTCCATACCTCCAGAGCTCCAGGGCTCCATAGCTCCATACCTCCAGAGCTCCATACCTCCAGAGCTCCATACCTCCAGAGCTCCATAGCTCCATAGCACCAGAGCTCCATAGCTCCATAGCACCAGAGCTCCATAGCACCAGAGCTCCATAGCACCAGAGCTCCATAGCTCCATAGCACCAGAGCTCCATAGCTCCATAGCACCAGAGCTCCATAGCTCCATAGCACCAGAGCTCCATACTTCCAGAGCTCCATAGCTCCATAGCTCCATAGCACCAGAGCTCCATAGCTCCATAGCACCAGAGCTCCATGGCTTCAGAGCTCCATAGCACCATAGCTCCATACCTCCAGAGCTCCAGGGCTCCATAGCGCCATACCTCCAGAGCTCCATACCTCCAGAGCTCCATACCTCCAGAGCTCCATAGCACCAGAGCTCCATAGCTCCATAGCACCAGAGCTCCATAGCACCAGAGCTCCATAGCACCAGAGCTCCATAGCTCCATAGCACCAGAGCTCCATAGCTCCATAGCACCAGAGCTCCATACTTCCAGAGCTCCATAGCTCCATAGCTCCATAGCACCAGAGCTCCATAGCTCCATAGCACCAGAGCTCCATAGCTCCATAGCACCAGAGCTCCATACTTCCATAGCTCCATACCTCCAGAGCTCCATAGCTCCAGAGCTCCATAGCTCCATAGCTCCATAGCACCAGAGCTCCATAGCTCCATAGCACCAGAGCTCCATACTTCCATAGCTCCAGGGCTCCATAGCTCCAGGGCTCCATACCTCCAGAGCTCCATAGCTCCATACTTCCAGAGCTCCATAGCTCCATACTTCCATAGCTCCATACTTCCATACCTCCATAGCTCCATACTTCCATAGCACCAGAGCTCCATACTTCCATAGCACCAGAGCTCCATACCTCCAGAGCTCCAGAGCTCCAGCCTGGGTGGCTGGTGGCTCCATAGCTCCATACTTCCATAGCTCTAAGTCAGAGAGTTGGCGAAAATTGCACTAAGTGCGAAAGCCCATTCATTTACAACGGCGTGTCCACAAGGCGGCGACATTTCCCCGTTACCGGTGGCTGCGCGGCGGGTGAGTGACAGAGCTTATCCGAGCGGCTGGAACTCTGCGCCGGCGTGGTCGAGCGTGAGGCCTCGGCCCTTTGGCTGCCTGGTACCTAAAACACTTCCATTGATCCAGCCACGGAGGGTGCTGGCTGGTGGCTCCATACCTCCATAGCTCCATAGCACCAGAGCTCCATAGCTCCATAGCACCAGAGCTCCATGGCTTCAGAGCTCCATAGCACCATAGCTCCATACCTCCAGAGCTCCAGGGCTCCATAGCTCCATACCTCCAGAGCTCCATACCTCCAGAGCTCCATACCTCCAGAGCTCCAGAGCTCCATAGCACCAGAGCTCCATGGCTTCAGAGCTCCATAGCACCATAGCTCCATACCTCCAGAGCTCCAGGGCTCCATAGCTCCATACCTCCAGAGCTCCATACCTCCAGAGCTCCAGAGCTCCATAGCACCAGAGCTCCATGGCTTCAGAGCTCCATAGCACCATAGCTCCATACCTCCAGAGCTCCAGGGCTCCATAGCTCCATACCTCCAGAGCTCCATACCTCCAGAGCTCCAGAGCTCCATAGCACCAGAGCTCCATGGCTTCAGAGCTCCATAGCACCATAGCTCCATACCTCCAGAGCTCCAGGGCTCCAAAGCTCCATACCTCCAGAGCTCCATACCTCCAGAGCTCCATACCTCCAGAGCTCCATAGCTCCATAGCACCAGAGCTCCATAGCTCCATAGCACCAGAGCTCCATAGCACCAGAGCTCCATAGCTCCATAGCACCAGAGCTCCATAGCTCCATAGCACCAGAGCTCCATAGCTCCATAGCACCAGAGCTCCATACTTCCAGAGCTCCATAGCTCCATAGCTCCATAGCACCAGAGCTCCATAGCTCCATAGCACCAGAGCTCCATAGCTCCATAGCACCAGAGCTCCATACTTCCATAGCTCCATCGCTCCATACCTCCAGAGCTCCATAGCTCCATAGCTCCATACCTCCAGAGCTCCATAGCTCCAGAGCTCCATAGCTCCATAGCACCAGAGCTCCATAGCTCCATAGCACCAGAGCTCCATACTTCCATAGCTCCAGGGCTCCATAGCTCCAGGGCTCCATAGCTCCATACCTCCAGAGCTCCATAGCTCCATACTTCCAGAGCTCCATAGCTCCATAGCACCAGAGCTCCATAGCTCCATAGCACCAGAGCTCCATAGCTCCATAGCACCAGAGCTCCATAGCTCCATAGCACCAGAGCTCCATAGCTCCATAGCTCCAGGGCTCCATAGCTCCACAGCTCCAGGGCTCCATAGCTCCATAGCTCCAGGGCTCCATAGCTCCATAGCTCCATACCTCCAGAGCTCCATACCTCCAGAGCTCCATACCTCCATAGCACCAGAGCTCCATAGCTCCAGGGCTCCAGGGCTCCATAGCTCCATACCTCCAGAGCTCCATAGCTCCATACTTCCAGAGCTCCATAGCTCCATAGCTCCATACTTCCATAGCTCCATAGCTCCATACTTCCATAGCACCTGAGCTCCATACCTCCAGAGCTCCATAGCTCCAGCCTGGGTGGCTGGTGGCTCCATAGCTCCATACTTCCATAGCTCTAAGTCAGAGAGTTGGCGAAAATTGCACTAAGTGCGAAAGCCCATTCATTTACAACGGCGTGTCCGCCAGGCGGCGACATTTCCCCGTTACCGGTGGCTGCGCGGCGGGTGAGTGACAGAGCTTATCCGAGCGGCTGGAACTCTGCGCCGGCGTGGTCGAGCGTGAGGCCTCGGCCCTTTGGCTGCCTGGTACCTAAAACACTTCCATTGATCCAGCCACGGAGGGTGCTGGCTGGTGGCTCCATACCTCCATAGCTCCATAGCACCAGAGCTCCATAGCTCCATAGCACCAGAGCTCCATGGCTTCAGAGCTCCATAGCACCATAGCTCCATACCTCCAGAGCTCCAGGGCTCCATAGCTCCATACCTCCAGAGCTCCATACCTCCAGAGCTCCATACCTCCAGAGCTCCATAGCACCAGAGCTCCATGGCTTCAGAGCTCCATAGCACCATAGCTCCATACCTCCAGAGCTCCAGGGCTCCATAGCTCCATACCTCCAGAGCTCCATACCTCCAGAGCTCCATAGCACCAGAGCTCCATGGCTTCAGAGCTCCATAGCACCATAGCTCCATACCTCCAGAGCTCCAGAGCTCCATAGCACCAGAGCTCCATGGCTTCAGAGCTCCATAGCACCATAGCTCCATACCTCCAGAGCTCCAGGGCTCCATAGCTCCATACCTCCAGAGCTCCATACCTCCAGAGCTCCAGAGCTCCATAGCACCAGAGCTCCATGGCTTCAGAGCTCCATAGCACCATAGCTCCATACCTCCAGAGCTCCAGGGCTCCATAGCTCCATACCTCCAGAGCTCCATACCTCCAGAGCTCCATACCTTCAGAGCTCCATAGCTCCATAGCACCAGAGCTCCATAGCTCCATAGCACCAGAGCTCCATAGCACCAGAGCTCCATAGCACCAGAGCTCCATAGCTCCATAGCACCAGAGCTCCATAGCTCCATAGCACCAGAGCTCCATAGCTCCATAGCACCAGAGCTCCATACTTCCAGAGCTCCATAGCTCCATAGCTCCATAGCACCAGAGCTCCATAGCTCCATAGCACCAGAGCTCCATGGCTTCAGAGCTCCATAGCACCATAGCTCCATACCTCCAGAGCTCCAGGGCTCCATAGCTCCATACCTCCAGAGCTCCATACCTCCAGAGCTCCATACCTCCAGAGCTCCATAGCACCAGAGCTCCATAGCTCCATAGCACCAGAGCTCCATAGCACCAGAGCTCCATAGCACCAGAGCTCCATAGCTCCATAGCACCAGAGCTCCATAGCTCCATAGCACCAGAGCTCCATACTTCCAGAGCTCCATAGCTCCATAGCTCCATAGCACCAGAGCTCCATAGCTCCATAGCACCAGAGCTCCATAGCTCCATAGCACCAGAGCTCCATACTTCCATAGCTCCATAGCTCCATACCTCCAGAGCTCCATAGCTCCATAGCTCCATACCTCCATAGCTCCATAGCTCCAGAGCTCCATAGCTCCATAGCTCCATAGCACCAGAGCTCCATAGCTCCATAGCACCAGAGCTCCATACTTCCATAGCTCCAGGGCTCCATAGCTCCAGGGCTCCATACCTCCAGAGCTCCATAGCTCCATACTTCCAGAGCTCCATAGCTCCATACTTCCATAGCTCCATACTTCCATACCTCCATAGCTCCATACTTCCATAGCACCAGAGCTCCATACTTCCATAGCACCAGAGCTCCATACCTCCAGAGCTCCAGAGCTCCAGCCTGGGTGGCTGGTGGCTCCATAGCTCCATACTTCCATAGCTCTAAGTCAGAGAGTTGGCGAAAATTGCACTAAGTGCGAAAGCCCATTCATTTACAACGGCGTGTCCACAAGGCGGCGACATTTCCCCGTTACCGGTGGCTGCGCGGCGGGTGAGTGACAGAGCTTATCCGAGCGGCTGGAACTCTGCGCCGGCGTGGTCGAGCGTGAGGCCTCGGCCCTTTGGCTGCCTGGTACCTAAAACACTTCCATTGATCCAGCCACGGAGGGTGCTGGCTGGTGGCTCCATACCTCCATAGCTCCATAGCACCAGAGCTCCATAGCTCCATAGCACCAGAGCTCCATGGCTTCAGAGCTCCATAGCACCATAGCTCCATACCTCCAGAGCTCCAGGGCTCCAAAGCTCCATACCTCCAGAGCTCCATACCTCCAGAGCTCCATACCTCCAGAGCTCCATAGCTCCATAGCACCAGAGCTCCATAGCTCCATAGCACCAGAGCTCCATAGCACCATAGCTCCATAGCACCAGAGCTCCATAGCTCCATAGCACCAGAGCTCCATAGCTCCATAGCACCAGAGCTCCATAGCTCCATAGCACCAGAGCTCCATACTTCCAGAGCTCCATAGCTCCATAGCTCCATAGCACCAGAGCTCCATAGCTCCATAGCACCAGAGCTCCATAGCTCCATAGCACCAGAGCTCCATACTTCCATAGCTCCATAGCTCCATACCTCCAGAGCTCCATAGCTCCATACCTCCAGAGCTCCATAGCTCCAGAGCTCCATAGCTCCATAGCACCAGAGCTCCATAGCTCCATAGCACCAGAGCTCCATACTTCCATAGCTCCAGGGCTCCATAGCTCCAGGGCTCCATAGCTCCATACCTCCAGAGCTCCATAGCTCCATACCTCCAGAGCTCCATAGCTCCATACTTCCAGAGCTCCATAGCTCCATAGCACCAGAGCTCCATAGCTCCATAGCACCAGAGCTCCATAGCTCCATAGCACCAGAGCTCCATAGCTCCATAGCACCAGAGCTCCATAGCTCCATAGCTCCAGGGCTCCATAGCTCCATAGCTCCAGGGCTCCATAGCTCCATAGCTCCAGGGCTCCATAGCTCCAGGGCTCCAGGGCTCCATAGCTCCATACCTCCAGAGCTCCATAGCTCCATACTTCCAGAGCTCCATAGCTCCATAGCTCCATACTTCCATAGCTCCATAGCTCCATACTTCCATAGCACCAGAGCTCCATACCTCCAGAGCTCCATAGCTCCAGCCTGGGTGGCTGGTGGCTCCATAGCTCCATACTTCCATAGCTCCAGTCAGAGAGTTGGCGAAAATTGCACTAAGTGCGAAAGCCCATTCATTTACAACGGCGTGTCCACAAGGCGGCGACATTTCCCCGTTACCGGTGGCTGCGCGGCGGGTGAGTGACAGAGCTTATCCGAGCGGCTGGAACTCTGCGCCGGCGTGGTCGAGCGTGAGGCCTCGGCCCTTTGGCTGCCTGGTACCTAAAACACTTCCATTGATCCAGCCACGGAGGGTGCTGGCTGGTGGCTCCATACCTCCATAGCTCCATAGCACCAGAGCTCCATAGCTCCATAGCACCAGAGCTCCATGGCTTCAGAGCTCCATAGCACCATAGCTCCATACCTCCAGAGCTCCAGGGCTCCATAGCTCCATACCTCCAGAGCTCCATACCTCCAGAGCTCCATACCTCCAGAGCTCCATAGCACCAGAGCTCCATGGCTTCAGAGCTCCATAGCACCATAGCTCCATACCTCCAGAGCTCCAGGGCTCCATAGCTCCATACCTCCAGAGCTCCATACCTCCAGAGCTCCATACCTCCAGAGCTCCATAGCACCAGAGCTCCATGGCTTCAGAGCTCCATAGCACCATAGCTCCATACCTCCAGAGCTCCAGGGCTCCATAGCTCCATACCTCCAGAGCTCCATACCTCCAGAGCTCCATACCTCCAGAGCTCCAGAGCTCCATAGCACCAGAGCTCCATGGCTTCAGAGCTCCATAGCACCATAGCTCCATACCTCCAGAGCTCCAGGGCTCCATAGCTCCATACCTCCAGAGCTCCATACCTCCAGAGCTCCAGAGCTCCATAGCACCAGAGCTCCATGGCTTCAGAGCTCCATAGCACCATAGCTCCATACCTCCAGAGCTCCAGGGCTCCATAGCTCCATACCTCCAGAGCTCCATACCTCCAGAGCTCCATACCTCCAGAGCTCCATAGCTCCATAGCACCAGAGCTCCATAGCTCCATAGCACCAGAGCTCCATAGCACCAGAGCTCCATAGCACCAGAGCTCCATAGCTCCATAGCACCAGAGCTCCATAGCTCCATAGCACCAGAGCTCCATAGCTCCATAGCACCAGAGCTCCATACTTCCAGAGCTCCATAGCTCCATAGCTCCATAGCACCAGAGCTCCATAGCTCCATAGCACCAGAGCTCCATGGCTTCAGAGCTCCATAGCACCATAGCTCCATACCTCCAGAGCTCCAGGGCTCCATAGCTCCATACCTCCAGAGCTCCATACCTCCAGAGCTCCATACCTCCAGAGCTCCATAGCACCAGAGCTCCATAGCTCCATAGCACCAGAGCTCCATAGCACCAGAGCTCCATAGCACCAGAGCTCCATAGCTCCATAGCACCAGAGCTCCATAGCTCCATAGCACCAGAGCTCCATACTTCCAGAGCTCCATAGCTCCATAGCTCCATAGCACCAGAGCTCCATAGCTCCATAGCACCAGAGCTCCATAGCTCCATAGCACCAGAGCTCCATACTTCCATAGCTCCATAGCTCCATACCTCCAGAGCTCCATAGCTCCATAGCTCCATACCTCCAGAGCTCCATAGCTCCAGAGCTCCATAGCTCCATAGCTCCATAGCTCCATAGCACCAGAGCTCCATAGCTCCATAGCACCAGAGCTCCATACTTCCATAGCTCCAGGGCTCCATAGCTCCAGGGCTCCATACCTCCAGAGCTCCATAGCTCCATACTTCCATAGCTCCATACTTCCATACCTCCATAGCTCCATACTTCCATAGCACCAGAGCTCCATACTTCCATAGCACCAGAGCTCCATACCTCCAGAGCTCCAGAGCTCCAGCCTGGGTGGCTGGTGGCTCCATAGCTCCATACTTCCATAGCTCTAAGTCAGAGAGTTGGCGAAAATTGCACTAAGTGCGAAAGCCCATTCATTTACAACGGCGTGTCCACAAGGCGGCGACATTTCCCCGTTACCGGTGGCTGCGCGGCGGGTGAGTGACAGAGCTTATCCGAGCGGCTGGAACTCTGCGCCGGCGTGGTCGAGCGTGAGGCCTCGGCCCTTTGGCTGCCTGGTACCTAAAACACTTCCATTGATCCAGCCACGGAGGGTGCTGGCTGGTGGCTCCATACCTCCATAGCTCCATAGCACCAGAGCTCCATAGCTCCATAGCACCAGAGCTCCATGGCTTCAGAGCTCCATAGCACCATAGCTCCATACCTCCAGAGCTCCAGGGCTCCATAGCTCCATACCTCCAGAGCTCCATACCTCCAGAGCTCCATACCTCCAGAGCTCCATAGCACCAGAGCTCCATGGCTTCAGAGCTCCATAGCACCATAGCTCCATACCTCCAGAGCTCCAGGGCTCCATAGCTCCATACCTCCAGAGCTCCATACCTCCAGAGCTCCATACCTCCAGAGCTCCAGAGCTCCATAGCACCAGAGCTCCATGGCTTCAGAGCTCCATAGCACCATAGCTCCATACCTCCAGAGCTCCAGGGCTCCATAGCTCCATACCTCCAGAGCTCCATACCTCCAGAGCTCCAGAGCTCCATAGCACCAGAGCTCCATGGCTTCAGAGCTCCATAGCACCATAGCTCCATACCTCCAGAGCTCCAGGGCTCCATAGCTCCATACCTCCAGAGCTCCATACCTCCAGAGCTCCAGAGCTCCATAGCACCAGAGCTCCATGGCTTCAGAGCTCCATAGCACCATAGCTCCATACCTCCAGAGCTCCAGGGCTCCAAAGCTCCATACCTCCAGAGCTCCATACCTCCAGAGCTCCATACCTCCAGAGCTCCATAGCTCCATAGCACCAGAGCTCCATAGCTCCATAGCACCAGAGCTCCATAGCACCAGAGCTCCATAGCACCAGAGCTCCATAGCTCCATAGCACCAGAGCTCCATAGCTCCATAGCACCAGAGCTCCATAGCTCCATAGCACCAGAGCTCCATACTTCCAGAGCTCCATAGCTCCATAGCTCCATAGCACCAGAGCTCCATAGCTCCATAGCACCAGAGCTCCATAGCTCCATAGCACCAGAGCTCCATACTTCCATAGCTCCATAGCTCCATACCTCCAGAGCTCCATAGCTCCATAGCTCCATACCTCCAGAGCTCCATAGCTCCAGAGCTCCATAGCTCCATAGCACCAGAGCTCCATAGCTCCATAGCACCAGAGCTCCATACTTCCATAGCTCCAGGGCTCCATAGCTCCAGGGCTCCATAGCTCCATACCTCCAGAGCTCCATAGCTCCATACTTCCAGAGCTCCATAGCTCCATAGCACCAGAGCTCCATAGCTCCATAGCACCAGAGCTCCATAGCTCCATAGCACCAGAGCTCCATAGCTCCATAGCACCAGAGCTCCATAGCTCCATAGCTCCAGGGCTCCATAGCTCCATAGCTCCAGGGCTCCATAGCTCCATAGCTCCAGGGCTCCATAGCTCCATAGCTCCATACCTCCAGAGCTCCATACCTCCAGAGCTCCATACCTCCATAGCACCAGAGCTCCATAGCTCCAGGGCTCCAGAGCTCCATACCTCCAGAGCTCCATAGCTCCATACTTCCAGAGCTCCATAGCTCCATAGCTCCATACTTCCATAGCTCCATAGCTCCATACTTCCATAGCACCTGAGCTCCATACCTCCAGAGCTCCATAGCTCCAGCCTGGGTGGCTGGTGGCTCCATAGCTCCATACTTCCATAGCTCTAAGTCAGAGAGTTGGCGAAAATTGCACTAAGTGCGAAAGCCCATTCATTTACAACGGCGTGTCCGCCAGGCGGCGACATTTCCCCGTTACCGGTGGCTGCGCGGCGGGTGAGTGACAGAGCTTATCCGAGCGGCTGGAACTCTGCGCCGGCGTGGTCGAGCGTGAGGCCTCGGCCCTTTGGCTGCCTGGTACCTAAAACACTTCCATTGATCCAGCCACGGAGGGTGCTGGCTGGTGGCTCCATACCTCCATAGCTCCATAGCACCAGAGCTCCATAGCTCCATAGCACCAGAGCTCCATGGCTTCAGAGCTCCATAGCACCATAGCTCCATACCTCCAGAGCTCCAGGGCTCCATAGCTCCATACCTCCAGAGCTCCATACCTCCAGAGCTCCATAGCACCAGAGCTCCATGGCTTCAGAGCTCCATAGCACCATAGCTCCATACCTCCAGAGCTCCAGGGCTCCATAGCTCCATACCTCCAGAGCTCCATACCTCCAGAGCTCCATACCTCCAGAGCTCCATAGCACCAGAGCTCCATGGCTTCAGAGCTCCATAGCACCATAGCTCCATACCTCCAGAGCTCCAGGGCTCCATAGCTCCATACCTCCAGAGCTCCATACCTCCAGAGCTCCATACCTCCAGAGCTCCAGAGCTCCATAGCACCAGAGCTCCATGGCTTCAGAGCTCCATAGCTCCATACCTCCAGAGCTCCAGGGCTCCATAGCTCCATACCTCCAGAGCTCCATACCTCCAGAGCTCCAGAGCTCCATAGCACCAGAGCTCCATGGCTTCAGAGCTCCATAGCACCATAGCTCCATACCTCCAGAGCTCCAGGGCTCCATAGCTCCATACCTCCAGAGCTCCATACCTCCAGAGCTCCATACCTCCAGAGCTCCATAGCTCCATAGCACCAGAGCTCCATAGCTCCATAGCACCAGAGCTCCATAGCACCAGAGCTCCATAGCACCAGAGCTCCATAGCTCCATAGCACCAGAGCTCCATAGCTCCATAGCACCAGAGCTCCATAGCTCCATAGCACCAGAGCTCCATACTTCCAGAGCTCCATAGCTCCATAGCTCCATAGCACCAGAGCTCCATAGCTCCATAGCACCAGAGCTCCATAGCTCCATAGCACCAGAGCTCCATACTTCCATAGCTCCATAGCTCCATACCTCCAGAGCTCCATAGCTCCATAGCTGCATACCTCCAGAGCTCCATAGCTCCAGAGCTCCATAGCTCCATAGCTCCATAGCACCAGAGCTCCATAGCTCCATAGCACCAGAGCTCCATACTTCCATAGCTCCAGGGCTCCATAGCTCCAGGGCTCCATACCTCCAGAGCTCCATAGCTCCATACTTCCAGAGCTCCATAGCTCCATACTTCCATAGCTCCATACTTCCATACCTCCATAGCTCCATACTTCCATAGCACCAGAGCTCCATACTTCCATAGCACCAGAGCTCCATACCTCCAGAGCTCCAGAGCTCCAGCCTGGGTGGCTGGTGGCTCCATAGCTCCATACTTCCATAGCTCTAAGTCAGAGAGTTGGCGAAAATTGCACTAAGTGCGAAAGCCCATTCATTTACAACGGCGTGTCCACAAGGCGGCGACATTTCCCCGTTACCGGTGGCTGCGCGGCGGGTGAGTGACAGAGCTTATCCGAGCGGCTGGAACTCTGCGCCGGCGTGGTCGAGCGTGAGGCCTCGGCCCTTTGGCTGCCTGGTACCTAAAACACTTCCATTGATCCAGCCACGGAGGGTGCTGGCTGGTGGCTCCATACCTCCATAGCTCCATAGCACCAGAGCTCCATAGCTCCATAGCACCAGAGCTCCATGGCTTCAGAGCTCCATAGCACCATAGCTCCATACCTCCAGAGCTCCAGGGCTCCATAGCTCCATACCTCCAGAGCTCCATACCTCCAGAGCTCCATACCTCCAGAGCTCCATAGCACCAGAGCTCCATGGCTTCAGAGCTCCATAGCACCATAGCTCCATACCTCCAGAGCTCCAGGGCTCCATAGCTCCATACCTCCAGAGCTCCATACCTCCAGAGCTCCAGAGCTCCATAGCACCAGAGCTCCATGGCTTCAGAGCTCCATAGCACCATAGCTCCATACCTCCAGAGCTCCAGGGCTCCATAGCTCCATACCTCCAGAGCTCCATACCTCCAGAGCTCCAGAGCTCCATAGCACCAGAGCTCCATGGCTTCAGAGCTCCATAGCACATTAGCTCCATACCTCCAGAGCTCCAGGGCTCCATAGCTCCATACCTCCAGAGCTCCATACCTCCAGAGCTCCAGAGCTCCATAGCACCAGAGCTCCATGGCTTCAGAGCTCCATAGCACCATAGCTCCATACCTCCAGAGCTCCAGGGCTCCAAAGCTCCATACCTCCAGAGCTCCATACCTCCAGAGCTCCATACCTCCAGAGCTCCATAGCTCCATAGCACCAGAGCTCCATAGCTCCATAGCACCAGAGCTCCATAGCACCAGAGCTCCATAGCTCCATAGCACCAGAGCTCCATAGCTCCATAGCACCAGAGCTCCATAGCTCCATAGCACCAGAGCTCCATACTTCCAGAGCTCCATAGCTCCATAGCTCCATAGCACCAGAGCTCCATAGCTCCATAGCACCAGAGCTCCATAGCTCCATAGCACCAGAGCTCCATACTTCCATAGCTCCATAGCTCCATACCTCCAGAGCTCCATAGCTCCATAGCTCCATACCTCCAGAGCTCCATAGCTCCAGAGCTCCATAGCTCCATAGCACCAGAGCTCCATAGCTCCATAGCACCAGAGCTCCATACTTCCATAGCTCCAGGGCTCCATAGCTCCAGGGCTCCATAGCTCCATACCTCCAGAGCTCCATAGCTCCATACTTCCAGAGCTCCATAGCTCCATAGCACCAGAGCTCCATAGCTCCATAGCACCAGAGCTCCATAGCTCCATAGCACCAGAGCTCCATAGCTCCATAGCACCAGAGCTCCATAGCTCCATAGCTCCAGGGCTCCATAGCTCCATAGCTCCAGGGCTCCATAGCTCCATAGCTCCAGGGCTCCATAGCTCCATAGCTCCATACCTCCAGAGCTCCATACCTCCAGAGCTCCATACCTCCATAGCACCAGAGCTCCATAGCTCCAGGGCTCCAGGGCTCCATAGCTCCATACCTCCAGAGCTCCATAGCTCCATACTTCCAGAGCTCCATAGCTCCATAGCTCCATACTTCCATAGCTCCATACTTCCATAGCACCTGAGCTCCATACCTCCAGAGCTCCATAGCTCCAGCCTGGGTGGCTGGTGGCTCCATAGCTCCATACTTCCATAGCTCTAAGTCAGAGAGTTGGCGAAAATTGCACTAAGTGCGAAAGCCCATTCATTTACAACGGCGTGTCCGCCAGGCGGCGACATTTCCCCGTTACCGGTGGCTGCGCGGCGGGTGAGTGACAGAGCTTATCCGAGCGGCTGGAACTCTGCGCCGGCGTGGTCGAGCGTGAGGCCTCGGCCCTTTGGCTGCCTGGTACCTAAAACACTTCCATTGATCCAGCCACGGAGGGTGCTGGCTGGTGGCTCCATACCTCCAGAGCTCCATAGCACCAGAGCTCCATAGCTCCATAGCACCAGAGCTCCATGGCTTCAGAGCTCCATAGCACCATAGCTCCATACCTCCAGAGCTCCAGGGCTCCATAGCTCCATACCTCCAGAGCTCCATACCTCCAGAGCTCCATACCTCCAGAGCTCCATAGCACCAGAGCTCCATAGCACCAGAGCTCCATGGCTTCAGAGCTCCATAGCACCATAGCTCCATACCTCCAGAGCTCCAGGGCTCCATAGCTCCATACCTCCAGAGCTCCATACCTCCAGAGCTCCATACCTCCAGAGCTCCATAGCACCAGAGCTCCATGGCTTCAGAGCTCCATAGCACCATAGCTCCATACCTCCAGAGCTCCAGGGCTCCATAGCTCCATACCTCCAGAGCTCCATACCTCCAGAGCTCCATACCTCCAGAGCTCCAGAGCTCCATAGCACCAGAGCTCCATGGCTTCAGAGCTCCATAGCACCATAGCTCCATACCTCCAGAGCTCCAGGGCTCCATAGCTCCATACCTCCAGAGCTCCATACCTCCAGAGCTCCAGAGCTCCATAGCACCAGAGCTCCATGGCTTCAGAGCTCCATAGCACCATAGCTCCATACCTCCAGAGCTCCAGGGCTCCATAGCTCCATACCTCCAGAGCTCCATACCTCCAGAGCTCCATACCTCCAGAGCTCCATAGCTCCATAGCACCAGAGCTCCATAGCTCCATAGCACCAGAGCTCCATAGCACCAGAGCTCCATAGCACCAGAGCTCCATAGCTCCATAGCACCAGAGCTCCATAGCTCCATAGCACCAGAGCTCCATAGCTCCATAGCACCAGAGCTCCATACTTCCAGAGCTCCATAGCTCCATAGCTCCATAGCACCAGAGCTCCATAGCTCCATAGCACCAGAGCTCCATGGCTTCAGAGCTCCATAGCACCATAGCTCCATACCTCCAGAGCTCCAGGGCTCCATAGCTCCATACCTCCAGAGCTCCATACCTCCAGAGCTCCATACCTCCAGAGCTCCATAGCACCAGAGCTCCATAGCTCCATAGCACCAGAGCTCCATAGCACCAGAGCTCCATACTTCCAGAGCTCCATAGCTCCATAGCTCCATAGCACCAGAGCTCCATAGCTCCATAGCACCAGAGCTCCATAGCTCCATAGCACCAGAGCTCCATACTTCCATAGCTCCATAGCTCCATACCTCCAGAGCTCCATAGCTCCATAGCTCCATACCTCCAGAGCTCCATAGCTCCAGAGCTCCATAGCTCCATAGCACCAGAGCTCCATAGCTCCATAGCACCAGAGCTCCATACTTCCATAGCTCCAGGGCTCCATAGCTCCAGGGCTCCATAGCTCCATACCTCCAGAGCTCCATAGCTCCATACTTCCAGAGCTCCATAGCTCCATAGCACCAGAGCTCCATAGCTCCATAGCACCAGAGCTCCATAGCTCCATAGCACCAGAGCTCCATAGCTCCATAGCACCAGAGCTCCATAGCTCCATAGCTCCAGGGCTCCATAGCTCCATAGCTCCAGGGCTCCATAGCTCCATAGCTCCAGGGCTCCATAGCTCCATAGCTCCATACCTCCAGAGCTCCATACCTCCAGAGCTCCATACCTCCATAGCACCAGAGCTCCATAGCTCCAGGGCTCCAGGGCTCCATAGCTCCATACCTCCAGAGCTCCATAGCTCCATACTTCCAGAGCTCCATAGCTCCATAGCTCCATACTTCCATAGCTCCATAGCTCCATACTTCCATAGCACCTGAGCTCCATACCTCCAGAGCTCCATAGCTCCAGCCTGGGTGGCTGGTGGCTCCATAGCTCCATACTTCCATAGCTCTAAGTCAGAGAGTTGGCGAAAATTGCACTAAGTGCGAAAGCCCATTCATTTACAACGGCGTGTCCGCCAGGCGGCGACATTTCCCCGTTACCGGTGGCTGCGCGGCGGGTGAGTGACAGAGCTTATCCGAGCGGCTGGAACTCTGCGCCGGCGTGGTCGAGCGTGAGGCCTCGGCCCTTTGGCTGCCTGGTACCTAAAACACTTCCATTGATCCAGCCACGGAGGGTGCTGGCTGGTGGCTCCATACCTCCATAGCTCCATAGCACCAGAGCTCCATAGCTCCATAGCACCAGAGCTCCATGGCTTCAGAGCTCCATAGCACCATAGCTCCATACCTCCAGAGCTCCAGGGCTCCATAGCTCCATACCTCCAGAGCTCCATACCTCCAGAGCTCCATACCTCCAGAGCTCCATAGCACCAGAGCTCCATGGCTTCAGAGCTCCATAGCACCATAGCTCCATACCTCCAGAGCTCCAGGGCTCCATAGCTCCATACCTCCAGAGCTCCATACCTCCAGAGCTCCATACCTCCAGAGCTCCATAGCACCAGAGCTCCATGGCTTCAGAGCTCCATAGCACCATAGCTCCATACCTCCAGAGCTCCAGGGCTCCATAGCTCCATACCTCCAGAGCTCCATACCTCCAGAGCTCCATACCTCCAGAGCTCCAGAGCTCCATAGCACCAGAGCTCCATGGCTTCAGAGCTCCATAGCTCCATACCTCCAGAGCTCCAGGGCTCCATAGCTCCATACCTCCAGAGCTCCATACCTCCAGAGCTCCAGAGCTCCATAGCACCAGAGCTCCATGGCTTCAGAGCTCCATAGCACCATAGCTCCATACCTCCAGAGCTCCAGGGCTCCATAGCTCCATACCTCCAGAGCTCCATACCTCCAGAGCTCCATACCTCCAGAGCTCCATAGCTCCATAGCACCAGAGCTCCATAGCTCCATAGCACCAGAGCTCCATAGCACCAGAGCTCCATAGCACCAGAGCTCCATAGCTCCATAGCACCAGAGCTCCATAGCTCCATAGCACCAGAGCTCCATAGCTCCATAGCACCAGAGCTCCATACTTCCAGAGCTCCATAGCTCCATAGCTCCATAGCACCAGAGCTCCATAGCTCCATAGCACCAGAGCTCCATAGCTCCATAGCACCAGAGCTCCATACTTCCATAGCTCCATAGCTCCATACCTCCAGAGCTCCATAGCTCCATAGCTGCATACCTCCAGAGCTCCATAGCTCCAGAGCTCCATAGCTCCATAGCTCCATAGCACCAGAGCTCCATAGCTCCATAGCACCAGAGCTCCATACTTCCATAGCTCCAGGGCTCCATAGCTCCAGGGCTCCATACCTCCAGAGCTCCATAGCTCCATACTTCCAGAGCTCCATAGCTCCATACTTCCATAGCTCCATACTTCCATACCTCCATAGCTCCATACTTCCATAGCACCAGAGCTCCATACTTCCATAGCACCAGAGCTCCATACCTCCAGAGCTCCAGAGCTCCAGCCTGGGTGGCTGGTGGCTCCATAGCTCCATACTTCCATAGCTCTAAGTCAGAGAGTTGGCGAAAATTGCACTAAGTGCGAAAGCCCATTCATTTACAACGGCGTGTCCACAAGGCGGCGACATTTCCCCGTTACCGGTGGCTGCGCGGCGGGTGAGTGACAGAGCTTATCCGAGCGGCTGGAACTCTGCGCCGGCGTGGTCGAGCGTGAGGCCTCGGCCCTTTGGCTGCCTGGTACCTAAAACACTTCCATTGATCCAGCCACGGAGGGTGCTGGCTGGTGGCTCCATACCTCCATAGCTCCATAGCACCAGAGCTCCATAGCTCCATAGCACCAGAGCTCCATGGCTTCAGAGCTCCATAGCACCATAGCTCCATACCTCCAGAGCTCCAGGGCTCCATAGCTCCATACCTCCAGAGCTCCATACCTCCAGAGCTCCATACCTCCAGAGCTCCATAGCACCAGAGCTCCATGGCTTCAGAGCTCCATAGCACCATAGCTCCATACCTCCAGAGCTCCAGGGCTCCATAGCTCCATACCTCCAGAGCTCCATACCTCCAGAGCTCCATACCTCCAGAGCTCCATAGCACCAGAGCTCCATGGCTTCAGAGCTCCATAGCACCATAGCTCCATACCTCCAGAGCTCCAGGGCTCCATAGCTCCATACCTCCAGAGCTCCATACCTCCAGAGCTCCATACCTCCAGAGCTCCATAGCACCAGAGCTCCATGGCTTCAGAGCTCCATAGCACCATAGCTCCATACCTCCAGAGCTCCAGGGCTCCATAGCTCCATACCTCCAGAGCTCCATACCTCCAGAGCTCCATACCTCCAGAGCTCCAGAGCGCCATAGCACCAGAGCTCCATGGCTTCAGAGCTCCATAGCACCATAGCTCCATACCTCCAGAGCTCCAGGGCTCCATAGCTCCATACCTCCAGAGCTCCATACCTCCAGAGCTCCAGAGCTCCATAGCACCAGAGCTCCATGGCTTCAGAGCTCCATAGCACCATAGCTCCATACCTCCAGAGCTCCAGGGCTCCATAGCTCCATACCTCCAGAGCTCCATACCTCCAGAGCTCCAGAGCTCCATAGCACCAGAGCTCCATGGCTTCAGAGCTCCATAGCACCATAGCTCCATACCTCCAGAGCTCCAGGGCTCCAAAGCTCCATACCTCCAGAGCTCCATACCTCCAGAGCTCCATACCTCCAGAGCTCCATAGCTCCATAGCACCAGAGCTCCATAGCTCCATAGCACCAGAGCTCCATAGCACCAGAGCTCCATAGCACCAGAGCTCCATAGCTCCATAGCACCAGAGCTCCATAGCTCCATAGCACCAGAGCTCCATAGCTCCATAGCACCAGAGCTCCATACTTCCAGAGCTCCATAGCTCCATAGCTCCATAGCACCAGAGCTCCATAGCTCCATAGCACCAGAGCTCCATAGCTCCATAGCACCAGAGCTCCATACTTCCATAGCTCCATAGCTCCATACCTCCAGAGCTCCATAGCTCCATAGCTCCATACCTCCAGAGCTCCATAGCTCCAGAGCTCCATAGCTCCATAGCACCAGAGCTCCATAGCTCCATAGCACCAGAGCTCCATACTTCCATAGCTCCAGGGCTCCATAGCTCCATACCTCCAGAGCTCCATAGCTCCATACTTCCAGAGCTCCATAGCTCCATAGCACCAGAGCTCCATAGCTCCATAGCACCAGAGCTCCATAGCTCCATAGCACCAGAGCTCCATAGCTCCATAGCACCAGAGCTCCATAGCTCCATAGCTCCAGGGCTCCATAGCTCCATAGCTCCAGGGCTCCAGGGCTCCATAGCTCCATAGCTCCAGGGCTCCATAGCTCCATAGCTCCATACCTCCAGAGCTCCATACCTCCAGAGCTCCATACCTCCATAGCACCAGAGCTCCATAGCTCCAGGGCTCCAGGGCTCCATAGCTCCATACCTCCAGAGCTCCATAGCTCCATACTTCCAGAGCTCCATAGCTCCATAGCTCCATACTTCCATAGCTCCATAGCTCCATACTTCCATAGCACCTGAGCTCAATACCTCCAGAGCTCCATAGCTCCAGCCTGGGTGGCTGGTGGCTCCATAGCTCCATACTTCCATAGCTCTAAGTCAGAGAGTTGGCGAAAATTGCACTAAGTGCGAAAGCCCATTCATTTACAACGGCGTGTCCGCCAGGCGGCGACATTTCCCCGTTACCGGTGGCTGCGCGGCGGGTGAGTGACAGAGCTTATCCGAGCGGCTGGAACTCTGCGCCGGCGTGGTCGAGCGTGAGGCCTCGGCCCTTTGGCTGCCTGGTACCTAAAACACTTCCATTGATCCAGCCACGGAGGGTGCTGGCTGGTGGCTCCATACCTCCATAGCTCCATAGCACCAGAGCTCCATAGCTCCATAGCACCAGAGCTCCATGGCTTCAGAGCTCCATAGCACCATAGCTCCATACCTCCAGAGCTCCAGGGCTCCATAGCGCCATACCTCCAGAGCTCCATACCTCCAGAGCTCCATACCTCCAGAGCTCCATAGCACCAGAGCTCCATGGCTTCAGAGCTCCATAGCACCATAGCTCCATACCTCCAGAGCTCCAGGGCTCCATAGCTCCATACCTCCAGAGCTCCATACCTCCAGAGCTCCATACCTCCAGAGCTCCATAGCACCAGAGCTCCATGGCTTCAGAGCTCCATAGCACCATAGCTCCATACCTCCAGAGCTCCAGGGCTCCATAGCTCCATACCTCCAGAGCTCCATACCTCCAGAGCTCCATACCTCCAGAGCTCCAGAGCTCCATAGCACCAGAGCTCCATGGCTTCAGAGCTCCATAGCACCATAGCTCCATACCTCCAGAGCTCCAGGGCTCCATAGCTCCATACCTCCAGAGCTCCATACCTCCAGAGCTCCAGAGCCCCATAGCACCAGAGCTCCATGGCTTCAGAGCTCCATAGCACCATAGCTCCATACCTCCAGAGCTCCAGGGCTCCATAGCTCCATACCTCCAGAGCTCCATACCTCCAGAGCTCCATACCTCCAGAGCTCCATAGCTCCATAGCACCAGAGCTCCATAGCTCCATAGCACCAGAGCTCCATAGCACCAGAGCTCCATAGCACCAGAGCTCCATAGCTCCATAGCACCAGAGCTCCATAGCTCCATAGCACCAGAGCTCCATAGCTCCATAGCACCAGAGCTCCATACTTCCAGAGCTCCATAGCTCCATAGCTCCATAGCACCAGAGCTCCATAGCTCCATAGCACCAGAGCTCCATGGCTTCAGAGCTCCATAGCACCATAGCTCCATACCTCCAGAGCTCCAGGGCTCCATAGCGCCATACCTCCAGAGCTCCATACCTCCAGAGCTCCATACCTCCAGAGCTCCATAGCACCAGAGCTCCATAGCTCCATAGCACCAGAGCTCCATAGCACCAGAGCTCCATAGCACCAGAGCTCCATAGCTCCATAGCACCAGAGCTCCATAGCTCCATAGCACCAGAGCTCCATACTTCCAGAGCTCCATAGCTCCATAGCTCCATAGCACCAGAGCTCCATAGCTCCATAGCACCAGAGCTCCATAGCTCCATAGCACCAGAGCTCCATACTTCCATAGCTCCATACCTCCAGAGCTCCATAGCTCCAGAGCTCCATAGCTCCATAGCTCCATAGCACCAGAGCTCCATAGCTCCATAGCACCAGAGCTCCATACTTCCATAGCTCCAGGGCTCCATAGCTCCAGGGCTCCATACCTCCAGAGCTCCATAGCTCCATACTTCCAGAGCTCCATAGCTCCATACTTCCATAGCTCCATACTTCCATACCTCCATAGCTCCATACTTCCATAGCACCAGAGCTCCATACTTCCATAGCACCAGAGCTCCATACCTCCAGAGCTCCAGAGCTCCAGCCTGGGTGGCTGGTGGCTCCATAGCTCCATACTTCCATAGCTCTAAGTCAGAGAGTTGGCGAAAATTGCACTAAGTGCGAAAGCCCATTCATTTACAACGGCGTGTCCACAAGGCGGCGACATTTCCCCGTTACCGGTGGCTGCGCGGCGGGTGAGTGACAGAGCTTATCCGAGCGGCTGGAACTCTGCGCCGGCGTGGTCGAGCGTGAGGCCTCGGCCCTTTGGCTGCCTGGTACCTAAAACACTTCCATTGATCCAGCCACGGAGGGTGCTGGCTGGTGGCACCATACCTCCATAGCTCCATAGCACCAGAGCTCCATAGCTCCACAGCACCAGAGCTCCATGGCTTCAGAGCTCCATAGCACCATAGCTCCATACCTCCAGAGCTCCAGGGCTCCATAGCTCCATACCTCCAGAGCTCCATACCTCCAGAGCTCCATACCTCCAGAGCTCCAGAGCTCCATAGCACCAGAGCTCCATGGCTTCAGAGCTCCATAGCACCATAGCTCCATACCTCCAGAGCTCCAGGGCTCCATAGCTCCATACCTCCAGAGCTCCATACCTCCAGAGCTCCAGAGCTCCATAGCACCAGAGCTCCATGGCTTCAGAGCTCCATAGCACCATAGCTCCATACCTCCAGAGCTCCAGGGCTCCATAGCTCCATACCTCCAGAGCTCCATACCTCCAGAGCTCCAGAGCTCCATAGCACCAGAGCTCCATGGCTTCAGAGCTCCATAGCACCATAGCTCCATACCTCCAGAGCTCCAGGGCTCCAAAGCTCCATACCTCCAGAGCTCCATACCTCCAGAGCTCCATACCTCCAGAGCTCCATAGCTCCATAGCACCAGAGCTCCATAGCTCCATAGCACCAGAGCTCCATAGCACCAGAGCTCCATAGCTCCATAGCACCAGAGCTCCATAGCTCCATAGCACCAGAGCTCCATAGCTCCATAGCACCAGAGCTCCATACTTCCAGAGCTCCATAGCTCCATAGCTCCATAGCACCAGAGCTCCATAGCTCCATAGCACCAGAGCTCCATAGCTCCATAGCACCAGAGCTCCATACTTCCATAGCTCCATCGCTCCATACCTCCAGAGCTCCATAGCTCCATAGCTCCATACCTCCAGAGCTCCATAGCTCCAGAGCTCCATAGCTCCATAGCACCAGAGCTCCATAGCTCCATAGCACCAGAGCTCCATACTTCCATAGCTCCAGGGCTCCATAGCTCCAGGGCTCCATAGCTCCATACCTCCAGAGCTCCATAGCTCCATACTTCCAGAGCTCCATAGCTCCATAGCACCAGAGCTCCATAGCTCCATAGCACCAGAGCTCCATAGCTCCATAGCACCAGAGCTCCATAGCTCCATAGCACCAGAGCTCCATAGCTCCATAGCTCCAGGGCTCCATAGCTCCACAGCTCCAGGGCTCCATAGCTCCATAGCTCCAGGGCTCCATAGCTCCATAGCTCCATACCTCCAGAGCTCCATACCTCCAGAGCTCCATACCTCCATAGCACCAGAGCTCCATAGCTCCAGGGCTCCAGGGCTCCATAGCTCCATACCTCCAGAGCTCCATAGCTCCATACTTCCAGAGCTCCATAGCTCCATAGCTCCATACTTCCATAGCTCCATAGCTCCATACTTCCATAGCACCTGAGCTCCATACCTCCAGAGCTCCATAGCTCCAGCCTGGGTGGCTGGTGGCTCCATAGCTCCATACTTCCATAGCTCTAAGTCAGAGAGTTGGCGAAAATTGCACTAAGTGCGAAAGCCCATTCATTTACAACGGCGTGTCCGCCAGGCGGCGACATTTCCCCGTTACCGGTGGCTGCGCGGCGGGTGAGTGACAGAGCTTATCCGAGCGGCTGGAACTCTGCGCCGGCGTGGTCGAGCGTGAGGCCTCGGCCCTTTGGCTGCCTGGTACCTAAAACACTTCCATTGATCCAGCCACGGAGGGTGCTGGCTGGTGGCTCCATACCTCCATAGCTCCATAGCACCAGAGCTCCATAGCTCCATAGCACCAGAGCTCCATGGCTTCAGAGCTCCATAGCACCATAGCTCCATACCTCCAGAGCTCCAGGGCTCCATAGCTCCATACCTCCAGAGCTCCATACCTCCAGAGCTCCATACCTCCAGAGCTCCATAGCACCAGAGCTCCATGGCTTCAGAGCTCCATAGCACCATAGCTCCATACCTCCAGAGCTCCAGGGCTCCATAGCTCCATACCTCCAGAGCTCCATACCTCCAGAGCTCCATAGCACCAGAGCTCCATGGCTTCAGAGCTCCATAGCACCATAGCTCCATACCTCCAGAGCTCCAGAGCTCCATAGCACCAGAGCTCCATGGCTTCAGAGCTCCATAGCACCATAGCTCCATACCTCCAGAGCTCCAGGGCTCCATAGCTCCATACCTCCAGAGCTCCATACCTCCAGAGCTCCAGAGCTCCATAGCACCAGAGCTCCATGGCTTCAGAGCTCCATAGCACCATAGCTCCATACCTCCAGAGCTCCAGGGCTCCATAGCTCCATACCTCCAGAGCTCCATACCTCCAGAGCTCCATACCTTCAGAGCTCCATAGCTCCATAGCACCAGAGCTCCATAGCTCCATAGCACCAGAGCTCCATAGCACCAGAGCTCCATAGCACCAGAGCTCCATAGCTCCATAGCACCAGAGCTCCATAGCTCCATAGCACCAGAGCTCCATAGCTCCATAGCACCAGAGCTCCATACTTCCAGAGCTCCATAGCTCCATAGCTCCATAGCACCAGAGCTCCATAGCTCCATAGCACCAGAGCTCCATGGCTTCAGAGCTCCATAGCACCATAGCTCCATACCTCCAGAGCTCCAGGGCTCCATAGCTCCATACCTCCAGAGCTCCATACCTCCAGAGCTCCATACCTCCAGAGCTCCATAGCACCAGAGCTCCATAGCTCCATAGCACCAGAGCTCCATAGCACCAGAGCTCCATAGCACCAGAGCTCCATAGCTCCATAGCACCAGAGCTCCATAGCTCCATAGCACCAGAGCTCCATACTTCCAGAGCTCCATAGCTCCATAGCTCCATAGCACCAGAGCTCCATAGCTCCATAGCACCAGAGCTCCATAGCTCCATAGCACCAGAGCTCCATACTTCCATAGCTCCATAGCTCCATACCTCCAGAGCTCCATAGCTCCATAGCTCCATACCTCCATAGCTCCATAGCTCCAGAGCTCCATAGCTCCATAGCTCCATAGCACCAGAGCTCCATAGCTCCATAGCACCAGAGCTCCATACTTCCATAGCTCCAGGGCTCCATAGCTCCAGGGCTCCATACCTCCAGAGCTCCATAGCTCCATACTTCCAGAGCTCCATAGCTCCATACTTCCATAGCTCCATACTTCCATACCTCCATAGCTCCATACTTCCATAGCACCAGAGCTCCATACTTCCATAGCACCAGAGCTCCATACCTCCAGAGCTCCAGAGCTCCAGCCTGGGTGGCTGGTGGCTCCATAGCTCCATACTTCCATAGCTCTAAGTCAGAGAGTTGGCGAAAATTGCACTAAGTGCGAAAGCCCATTCATTTACAACGGCGTGTCCACAAGGCGGCGACATTTCCCCGTTACCGGTGGCTGCGCGGCGGGTGAGTGACAGAGCTTATCCGAGCGGCTGGAACTCTGCGCCGGCGTGGTCGAGTGTGAGGCCTCGGCCCTTTGGCTGCCTGGTACCTAAAACACTTCCATTGATCCAGCCACGGAGGGTGCTGGCTGGTGGCTCCATACCTCCATAGCTCCATAGCACCAGAGCTCCATAGCTCCATAGCACCAGAGCTCCATGGCTTCAGAGCTCCATAGCACCATAGCTCCATACCTCCAGAGCTCCAGGGCTCCAAAGCTCCATACCTCCAGAGCTCCATACCTCCAGAGCTCCATACCTCCAGAGCTCCATAGCTCCATAGCACCAGAGCTCCATAGCTCCATAGCACCAGAGCTCCATAGCACCATAGCTCCATAGCACCAGAGCTCCATAGCTCCATAGCACCAGAGCTCCATAGCTCCATAGCACCAGAGCTCCATAGCTCCATAGCACCAGAGCTCCATACTTCCAGAGCTCCATAGCTCCATAGCTCCATAGCACCAGAGCTCCATAGCTCCATAGCACCAGAGCTCCATAGCTCCATAGCACCAGAGCTCCATACTTCCATAGCTCCATAGCTCCATACCTCCAGAGCTCCATAGCTCCATACCTCCAGAGCTCCATAGCTCCAGAGCTCCATAGCTCCATAGCACCAGAGCTCCATAGCTCCATAGCACCAGAGCTCCATACTTCCATAGCTCCAGGGCTCCATAGCTCCAGGGCTCCATAGCTCCATACCTCCAGAGCTCCATAGCTCCATACCTCCAGAGCTCCATAGCTCCATACTTCCAGAGCTCCATAGCTCCATAGCACCAGAGCTCCATAGCTCCATAGCACCAGAGCTCCATAGCTCCATAGCACCAGAGCTCCATAGCTCCATAGCACCAGAGCTCCATAGCTCCATAGCTCCAGGGCTCCATAGCTCCATAGCTCCAGGGCTCCATAGCTCCATAGCTCCAGGGCTCCATAGCTCCAGGGCTCCAGGGCTCCATAGCTCCATACCTCCAGAGCTCCATAGCTCCATACTTCCAGAGCTCCATAGCTCCATAGCTCCATACTTCCATAGCTCCATAGCTCCATACTTCCATAGCACCAGAGCTCCATACCTCCAGAGCTCCATAGCTCCAGCCTGGGTGGCTGGTGGCTCCATAGCTCCATACTTCCATAGCTCCAGTCAGAGAGTTGGCGAAAATTGCACTAAGTGCGAAAGCCCATTCATTTACAACGGCGTGTCCACAAGGCGGCGACATTTCCCCGTTACCGGTGGCTGCGCGGCGGGTGAGTGACAGAGCTTATCCGAGCGGCTGGAACTCTGCGCCGGCGTGGTCGAGCGTGAGGCCTCGGCCCTTTGGCTGCCTGGTACCTAAAACACTTCCATTGATCCAGCCACGGAGGGTGCTGGCTGGTGGCTCCATACCTCCATAGCTCCATAGCACCAGAGCTCCATAGCTCCATAGCACCAGAGCTCCATGGCTTCAGAGCTCCATAGCACCATAGCTCCATACCTCCAGAGCTCCAGGGCTCCATAGCTCCATACCTCCAGAGCTCCATACCTCCAGAGCTCCATACCTCCAGAGCTCCATAGCACCAGAGCTCCATGGCTTCAGAGCTCCATAGCACCATAGCTCCATACCTCCAGAGCTCCAGGGCTCCATAGCTCCATACCTCCAGAGCTCCATACCTCCAGAGCTCCATACCTCCAGAGCTCCATAGCACCAGAGCTCCATGGCTTCAGAGCTCCATAGCACCATAGCTCCATACCTCCAGAGCTCCAGGGCTCCATAGCTCCATACCTCCAGAGCTCCATACCTCCAGAGCTCCATACCTCCAGAGCTCCAGAGCTCCATAGCACCAGAGCTCCATGGCTTCAGAGCTCCATAGCACCATAGCTCCATACCTCCAGAGCTCCAGGGCTCCATAGCTCCATACCTCCAGAGCTCCATACCTCCAGAGCTCCAGAGCTCCATAGCACCAGAGCTCCATGGCTTCAGAGCTCCATAGCACCATAGCTCCATACCTCCAGAGCTCCAGGGCTCCATAGCTCCATACCTCCAGAGCTCCATACCTCCAGAGCTCCATACCTCCAGAGCTCCATAGCTCCATAGCACCAGAGCTCCATAGCTCCATAGCACCAGAGCTCCATAGCACCAGAGCTCCATAGCACCAGAGCTCCATAGCTCCATAGCACCAGAGCTCCATAGCTCCATAGCACCAGAGCTCCATAGCTCCATAGCACCAGAGCTCCATACTTCCAGAGCTCCATAGCTCCATAGCTCCATAGCACCAGAGCTCCATAGCTCCATAGCACCAGAGCTCCATGGCTTCAGAGCTCCATAGCACCATAGCTCCATACCTCCAGAGCTCCAGGGCTCCATAGCTCCATACCTCCAGAGCTCCATACCTCCAGAGCTCCATACCTCCAGAGCTCCATAGCACCAGAGCTCCATAGCTCCATAGCACCAGAGCTCCATAGCACCAGAGCTCCATAGCACCAGAGCTCCATAGCTCCATAGCACCAGAGCTCCATAGCTCCATAGCACCAGAGCTCCATACTTCCAGAGCTCCATAGCTCCATAGCTCCATAGCACCAGAGCTCCATAGCTCCATAGCACCAGAGCTCCATAGCTCCATAGCACCAGAGCTCCATACTTCCATAGCTCCATAGCTCCATACCTCCAGAGCTCCATAGCTCCATAGCTCCATACCTCCAGAGCTCCATAGCTCCAGAGCTCCATAGCTCCATAGCTCCATAGCTCCATAGCACCAGAGCTCCATAGCTCCATAGCACCAGAGCTCCATACTTCCATAGCTCCAGGGCTCCATAGCTCCAGGGCTCCATACCTCCAGAGCTCCATAGCTCCATACTTCCATAGCTCCATACTTCCATACCTCCATAGCTCCATACTTCCATAGCACCAGAGCTCCATACTTCCATAGCACCAGAGCTCCATACCTCCAGAGCTCCAGAGCTCCAGCCTGGGTGGCTGGTGGCTCCATAGCTCCATACTTCCATAGCTCTAAGTCAGAGAGTTGGCGAAAATTGCACTAAGTGCGAAAGCCCATTCATTTACAACGGCGTGTCCACAAGGCGGCGACATTTCCCCGTTACCGGTGGCTGCGCGGCGGGTGAGTGACAGAGCTTATCCGAGCGGCTGGAACTCTGCGCCGGCGTGGTCGAGCGTGAGGCCTCGGCCCTTTGGCTGCCTGGTACCTAAAACACTTCCATTGATCCAGCCACGGAGGGTGCTGGCTGGTGGCTCCATACCTCCATAGCTCCATAGCACCAGAGCTCCATAGCTCCATAGCACCAGAGCTCCATGGCTTCAGAGCTCCATAGCACCATAGCTCCATACCTCCAGAGCTCCAGGGCTCCATAGCTCCATACCTCCAGAGCTCCATACCTCCAGAGCTCCATACCTCCAGAGCTCCATAGCACCAGAGCTCCATGGCTTCAGAGCTCCATAGCACCATAGCTCCATACCTCCAGAGCTCCAGGGCTCCATAGCTCCATACCTCCAGAGCTCCATACCTCCAGAGCTCCATACCTCCAGAGCTCCAGAGCTCCATAGCACCAGAGCTCCATGGCTTCAGAGCTCCATAGCACCATAGCTCCATACCTCCAGAGCTCCAGGGCTCCATAGCTCCATACCTCCAGAGCTCCATACCTCCAGAGCTCCAGAGCTCCATAGCACCAGAGCTCCATGGCTTCAGAGCTCCATAGCACCATAGCTCCATACCTCCAGAGCTCCAGGGCTCCATAGCTCCATACCTCCAGAGCTCCATACCTCCAGAGCTCCAGAGCTCCATAGCACCAGAGCTCCATGGCTTCAGAGCTCCATAGCACCATAGCTCCATACCTCCAGAGCTCCAGGGCTCCAAAGCTCCATACCTCCAGAGCTCCATACCTCCAGAGCTCCATACCTCCAGAGCTCCATAGCTCCATAGCACCAGAGCTCCATAGCTCCATAGCACCAGAGCTCCATAGCACCAGAGCTCCATAGCACCAGAGCTCCATAGCTCCATAGCACCAGAGCTCCATAGCTCCATAGCACCAGAGCTCCATAGCTCCATAGCACCAGAGCTCCATACTTCCAGAGCTCCATAGCTCCATAGCTCCATAGCACCAGAGCTCCATAGCTCCATAGCACCAGAGCTCCATAGCTCCATAGCACCAGAGCTCCATACTTCCATAGCTCCATAGCTCCATACCTCCAGAGCTCCATAGCTCCATAGCTCCATACCTCCAGAGCTCCATAGCTCCAGAGCTCCATAGCTCCATAGCACCAGAGCTCCATAGCTCCATAGCACCAGAGCTCCATACTTCCATAGCTCCAGGGCTCCATAGCTCCAGGGCTCCATAGCTCCATACCTCCAGAGCTCCATAGCTCCATACTTCCAGAGCTCCATAGCTCCATAGCACCAGAGCTCCATAGCTCCATAGCACCAGAGCTCCATAGCTCCATAGCACCAGAGCTCCATAGCTCCATAGCACCAGAGCTCCATAGCTCCATAGCTCCAGGGCTCCATAGCTCCATAGCTCCAGGGCTCCATAGCTCCATAGCTCCAGGGCTCCATAGCTCCATAGCTCCATACCTCCAGAGCTCCATACCTCCAGAGCTCCATACCTCCATAGCACCAGAGCTCCATAGCTCCAGGGCTCCAGAGCTCCATACCTCCAGAGCTCCATAGCTCCATACTTCCAGAGCTCCATAGCTCCATAGCTCCATACTTCCATAGCTCCATAGCTCCATACTTCCATAGCACCTGAGCTCCATACCTCCAGAGCTCCATAGCTCCAGCCTGGGTGGCTGGTGGCTCCATAGCTCCATACTTCCATAGCTCTAAGTCAGAGAGTTGGCGAAAATTGCACTAAGTGCGAAAGCCCATTCATTTACAACGGCGTGTCCGCCAGGCGGCGACATTTCCCCGTTACCGGTGGCTGCGCGGCGGGTGAGTGACAGAGCTTATCCGAGCGGCTGGAACTCTGCGCCGGCGTGGTCGAGCGTGAGGCCTCGGCCCTTTGGCTGCCTGGTACCTAAAACACTTCCATTGATCCAGCCACGGAGGGTGCTGGCTGGTGGCTCCATACCTCCATAGCTCCATAGCACCAGAGCTCCATAGCTCCATAGCACCAGAGCTCCATGGCTTCAGAGCTCCATAGCACCATAGCTCCATACCTCCAGAGCTCCAGGGCTCCATAGCTCCATACCTCCAGAGCTCCATACCTCCAGAGCTCCATACCTCCAGAGCTCCATAGCACCAGAGCTCCATGGCTTCAGAGCTCCATAGCACCATAGCTCCATACCTCCAGAGCTCCAGGGCTCCATAGCTCCATACCTCCAGAGCTCCATACCTCCAGAGCTCCATACCTCCAGAGCTCCATAGCACCAGAGCTCCATGGCTTCAGAGCTCCATAGCACCATAGCTCCATACCTCCAGAGCTCCAGGGCTCCATAGCTCCATACCTCCAGAGCTCCATACCTCCAGAGCTCCATACCTCCAGAGCTCCAGAGCTCCATAGCACCAGAGCTCCATGGCTTCAGAGCTCCATAGCTCCATACCTCCAGAGCTCCAGGGCTCCATAGCTCCATACCTCCAGAGCTCCATACCTCCAGAGCTCCAGAGCTCCATAGCACCAGAGCTCCATGGCTTCAGAGCTCCATAGCACCATAGCTCCATACCTCCAGAGCTCCAGGGCTCCATAGCTCCATACCTCCAGAGCTCCATACCTCCAGAGCTCCATACCTCCAGAGCTCCATAGCTCCATAGCACCAGAGCTCCATAGCTCCATAGCACCAGAGCTCCATAGCACCAGAGCTCCATAGCACCAGAGCTCCATAGCTCCATAGCACCAGAGCTCCATAGCTCCATAGCACCAGAGCTCCATAGCTCCATAGCACCAGAGCTCCATACTTCCAGAGCTCCATAGCTCCATAGCTCCATAGCACCAGAGCTCCATAGCTCCATAGCACCAGAGCTCCATAGCTCCATAGCACCAGAGCTCCATACTTCCATAGCTCCATAGCTCCATACCTCCAGAGCTCCATAGCTCCATAGCTGCATACCTCCAGAGCTCCATAGCTCCAGAGCTCCATAGCTCCATAGCTCCATAGCACCAGAGCTCCATAGCTCCATAGCACCAGAGCTCCATACTTCCATAGCTCCAGGGCTCCATAGCTCCAGGGCTCCATACCTCCAGAGCTCCATAGCTCCATACTTCCAGAGCTCCATAGCTCCATACTTCCATAGCTCCATACTTCCATACCTCCATAGCTCCATACTTCCATAGCACCAGAGCTCCATACTTCCATAGCACCAGAGCTCCATACCTCCAGAGCTCCAGAGCTCCAGCCTGGGTGGCTGGTGGCTCCATAGCTCCATACTTCCATAGCTCTAAGTCAGAGAGTTGGCGAAAATTGCACTAAGTGCGAAAGCCCATTCATTTACAACGGCGTGTCCACAAGGCGGCGACACGGAGCATTCTCTGACTCCACCACCAGCTCTGCCTCTGACTTTAGCTCCACCTCTGACTTCAGCACCGCCTCCAGCTCTGCCTCTGACTTCAGCTCCGCCTCCAGCTCTGCCTCTGACTTCAGCCCCACTTCCGCCTTTGACTGTGCCTACAGCTCCAGACCTGCTCTGCCTCTGCCTTCAGCTCCGCCTCCAGCTCCACACCAGTCTCTGACTTCAGCTCCACCTCCAACCCTGACTTCAGCTCTACCTCTGACTCCAGCTCCACACCAGTTTCTGACTTCAGCTCCACCTCTGACTCCAGCCCCACACCAGCTTTGCATCTGACTCCAATTTCACCTCCACCTCTGACTTCAGCTCCACACCAGCTCTACCTCTGACTTCATTTCTGCCTCTGACTCCAGCTCTTCACCATCTCTGCCTCTGACTTCAGCCCCACTTCCGCCTCCAACTCCGCCGCCAGCTCCACACCAGTTTCTGACTTCAGCTCCGCCTCTGACTCCAGCTCCACACCAGTTCTGCATCTGACCACAACTTCAGTTCCATCTCTGACCACAGCTTCTCCTCCAACTCCAGCTCCACACCATCTCTGCCACTGACTTCAGCTCCGCCTTCAATTTCGGCACCACACCAAATCTGCCTCTGACTTCAGCTCCGTCTCTGACTTCAGCTCCGCCTACAGCTCCAGCTCCGCCACCAACACCTTTTCCATGATGACATATTTTCTTTGGTCCCACCGGGATTTGAACTCGGGTCGCTGGGGTGAGAGTCCAGAGCACTATCCACTATACCATTAAGACTTCACTAGTGTTGCAGGGAAGGAATGTACACTATATGGTTTAATGGAGCATTCTCTGACTCCACCACCAGCTCTGCCTCCAGCTCCACCTCTGACTTCAGCACCACCTCCAGCTCTCCCTCTGACTTCAGCTCCGCCTCCAGCTCTGCCTCTGACTTCAGCTCCGCCTCCAGCTCTGCCTCTGACTTCAGCCCCACTTCCGCCTTTGACTGTGCCTCCAGCTCCAGACCTGCTCTGCCTCTGCCTTCAGCTCCGCCTCCAGCTCCACACCAGTCTCTGACTTCAGCTCCACCTCCAACCCTGACTTCAGCTTTACCTCTGACTCCAGCTCCACACCAGTCTCTGACTTCAGCTCCACCTCTGACTCCAGCCCCACACCAGCTTTGCATCTGACTCCAACTTCATCTCCGCCTCTGACTTCAGCTCCACACCAGCTCTACCTCTGACTTCATTTCTGCCTCTGACTCCAGCTCTACACCATCTCTGCCTCTGACTTCAGCCCCACTTCCGCCTCCAACTCCGCCGCCAGCTCCACACCAGTTTCTGACTTCAGCTCCGCCTCTGACTCCAGCTCCACACCAGTTCTGCATCTGACCACAACTTGAGTTCCATCTCTGACTACAGCTTCTCCTCCAACTCCAGCTCCACACCATCTCTGCCACTGACTTCAGCTCCGCCTTCAATTTCGGCACCACACCAAATCTGCCTCTGACTTCAGCTCCGCCTCTGACTTCAGCTCCGCCTACAGCTCCAGCTCCGCCACCAACGCCTTTTCCATGATGACATATTTTCTTTGGTCCCACCGGGATTTGAACTCGGGTCGCTGGGGTGAGAGTCCAGAGCACTACCCACTATACCATGAAGACTTCACTAGTGTTGCAGGGAAGGAATGTAGACTATATGGTTTAATGGAGCATTCTCTGACCACCACCAGCTCTGCCTCTGACTTTAGCTCCACCTCTGACTTCAGCACCGCCTCCAGCTCTGCCTCTGACTTCAGCTCCGCCTCCAGCTCTGCCTCCAGCTCCAGCCCCACTTCCGCCTTCGACTCTGCCTCCAGCTCCAGACCTGCTCTGCCTCTGCCTTCAGCTCCGCCTCCAGCTTCACACCAGTCTCTGACATCAGCTCCACCTCCAACCCTGACTTCAGCTCGATCTCTGACTCCAGCTCCACACCAGTCTCTGACTTCAGCTCCACACCAGCTCTGCCTCCAACTCCAGCCCCACACCAGCTTTGCATCTGACTCCTACTTCATCTCCGCCTCTGACTTCAGCTCCACACCAGCTCTACCTCTGACTTCATTTCTGCCTCTGACTCCAGCTCTACACCATCTCTGCCTCTGACTTCAGCCGGGATTTGAACTCGGGTCGCTGGGGTGAGAGTCCAGAGCACTATCCACTATACCATGAAGACTTCACTAGTGTTGCATGGAAGGAATGTACACTATATGGTTTAATGGAGCATTCTCTGACTCCACCACCAGCTCTGCATCTGACTTCAGCTCCACCTCTGACTTCAGCACCGCCTCCAGCTCTGCCTCTGACTTCAGCTCCGCCTCCAGCTCTGCCTCTGACTTCAGCCCCACTTCCCCCTTTGACTGTGCCTCCAGCTCCAGACCTGCTCTGCCTCTGCCTTCAGCTCCGCCTCCAGCTCCACACCAGTCTCTGACTTCAGCTCCACCTCCAACCCTGACTTCAGCTCTACCTCTGACTCCAGCTCCACACCAGTCTCTGACTTCAGCTCCACCTCTGACTCCAGCCCCACACCAGCTTTGCATCTGACTCCAACTTCATCTCCGCCTCTGACTTCAGCTCCACACCAGCTCTACCTCTGACTTCATTTCTGCCTCTGACTCCACAACTTCAGTTCCATCTCTGACTACAGCTTCTCCTCCAACTCCAGCTCCACACCATCTCTGCCACTGACTTCAGCCCGCCTTCAATTTCGGCACCACACCAAATCTGCCTCTGACTTCAGCTCCGCCTCTGACTTCAGCTCCGCCTACAGCTCCAGCTCCGCCACCAACGCCTTTTCCATGATGACATATTTTCTTTGGTCCCACCGGGATTTGAACTCGGGTCGCTGGGGTGAGAGTCCAGAGCACTACCCACTATACCATGAAGACTTCACTAGTGTTGCAGGGAAGGAATGTAGACTATATGGTTTAATGGAGCATTCTCTGACCACCACCAGCTCTGCCTCTGACTTTAGCTCCACCTCTGACTTCAGCACCGCCTCCAGCTCTGCCTCTGACTTCAGCTCCGCCTCCAGCTCTGCCTCCAGCTCCAGCCCCACTTCCGCCTTCGACTCTGCCTCCAGCTCCAGACCTGCTCTGCCTCTGCCTTCAGCTCCGCCTCCAGCTTCACACCAGTCTCTGACATCAGCTCCACCTCCAACCCTGACTTCAGCTCGATCTCTGACTCCAGCTCCACACCAGTCTCTGACTTCAGCTCCACACCAGCTCTGCCTCCAACTCCAGCCCCACACCAGCTTTGCATCTGACTCCTACTTCATCTCCGCCTCTGACTTCAGCTCCACACCAGCTCTACCTCTGACTTCATTTCTGCCTCTGACTCCAGCTCTACACCATCTCTGCCTCTGACTTCAGCCGGGATTTGAACTCGGGTCGCTGGGGTGAGAGTCCAGAGCACTATCCACTATACCATGAAGACTTCACTAGTGTTGCATGGAAGGAATGTACACTATATGGTTTAATGGAGCATTCTCTGACTCCACCACCAGCTCTGCATCTGACTTCAGCTCCACCTCTGACTTCAGCACCGCCTCCAGCTCTGCCTCTGACTTCAGCTCCGCCTCCAGCTCTGCCTCTGACTTCAGCCCCACTTCCGCCTTTGACTGTGCCTCCAGCTCCAGACCTGCTCTGCCTCTGCCTTCAGCTCCGCCTCCAGCTCCACACCAGTCTCTGACTTCAGCTCCACCTCCAACCCTGACTTCAGCTCTACCTCTGACTCCAGCTCCACACCAGTCTCTGACTTCAGCTCCACCTCTGACTCCAGCCCCACACCAGCTTTGCATCTGATTCCAATTTCATCTCCGCCTCTGACTTCAGCTCCACACCAGCTCTACCTCTGACTTCATTTCTGCCTCTGACTCCAGCTCTACACCATCTCTGCCTCTGACTTCAGCCCCAATTCCGCCTCACACTCCGCCGCCAGTTCCACACCAGTTTCTGACTTCAGCTCCACCTCTGACTCCAGCTCCACACCAGTTCTGCATCTGACTTCAACTTCAGTTCCATCTCACACTACAGCTCCTCCTCCAACTCCAGTTCCACACCATCTCTGCCACTGACTTCAGCTCCGCTTCCAATTCCGGCGCCACACCAAATCTGCCTCTGACTTCAGGTCCGCCTCTGACTTCAGCTCCGCCTACAGCTCCAGCTCCACCTCCAACACCTTTTCCATGATGACATATTTTCTTTGGTCCCACCGGGATTTGAACTCGGGTCGCTGGGGTGAGAGTCCAGAGCACTATCCACTATACCATGAAGACTTCACTAGTGTTGCAGGGAAGGAATGTACACTATATGGTTTAATGGAGCATTCTCTGACTCCACCACCAGCTCTGCCTCTGACTTCAGCTCCACCTCTGACTTCAGCACCGCCTCCAGCTCTGCCTCTGACTTCAGCTCTGCCTCCAGCTCTGCCTCTGACTTCAGCCCCACTTCCGCCTTTGACTCTGCCTCCAGCTCCAGACCTGCTCTGCCTCTGCCTTCAGCTCCGCCTCCAGCTCCACACCAGTTCCTGACTTCAGCTCCACCTCTGATTTCAGCTCCACACCAGCTCTGCCTCCAACTCCAGCCCCACACCAGCTTTGCATCTGACTCCAACTTCATCTCCGCCTCTGACTTCAGCTCCACACCAGCTCTACCTCTGACTTCATTTCTGCCTCTGACTCCAGCTCTACACAATCTCTGCCTCTGACTTCAGCCGGGATTTGAACTCGGGTCGCTGGGGTGAGAGTCCAGAGCACTATCCATTATACCATGAAGACTTCACTAGTGTTGCAGGGAAGGAATGTACACTATATGGTTTAATGGAGCATTCTCTGACTCCACCACCAGCTCTGCCTCTGACTTCAGCTACACCTCTGACTTCAGCACCGCCTCCAGCTCTGCCTCTGACTTCAGCTCCGCCTCCAGCTCTGCCTCTGACTTCAGCCCCACTTCCGCCTTTGACTGTGACTCCAGCTACAGACCTGCTCTGCCTCTGCCTTCAGCTCCGCCTCCAGCTCCACACCAGTCTCTGACTTCAGCTCCACCTCCAACCCTGACTTCAGCTCTACCTCTGACTCCAGCTCCACACCAGTCTCACTTCAGCCCCACCTCTGACTCCAGCCCCACACCAGCTTTGCATCTGACTCCAACTTCATCTCCGCCTCTGACTTCAGCTCCACACCAGCTCTACCTCTGACTTCATTTCTGCCTCTGACTCCAGCTCTACACCATCTCTGCCTCTGACTTCAGCCGGGATTTGAAATCGGGTCGCTGGGGTGAGAGTCCAGAGCACTATCCACTATACCATGAAGACTTCACTAGTGTTGCAGGGAAGGAATGTACACTATATGGTTTAATGGAGCATTCTCCATTAAACCATATAGTGTACATTTATTATCACCTCCAACCCTGACTTCAGCTCTACCTCTGACTCCAGCTCCACACCAGTCTCTGACTTCAGCTCCACCTCTGACTCCAGCCCCACACCAGCTTTGCATCTGACTCCAACTTCATCTCCGCCTCTGACTTCAGCTCCACACCAGCTCTACCTCTGACTTCATGTCTGCCTCTGACTCCACAACTTCAGTTCCATGTCTGACTACAGCTTCTCCTCCAACTCCAGCTCCACACCATCTCTGCCACTGACTTCAGCTCCGCCTCCAATTTCGGCACCACACCAAATCTGCCTCTGACTTCAGCTCCGCCTCTGACTTCAGCTCCGCCTACAGCTCCAGCTCCGCCACCAACGCCTTTTCCATGATGACATATTTTCTTTGGTCCCACCGGGATTTGAACTCGGGTCGCTGGGGTGAGAGTCCAGAGCACTATCCACTATACCATGAAGACTTCACTAGTGTTGCAGGGAAGGAATGTACACTATATGGTTTAATGGAGCATTCTCTGACTCCACCACCAGCTCTGCCTCTGACTTCAGCTCCACCTCTGACTTCAGCACAACCTCCAGCTCTGCCTCTGACTTCAGCTCCGCCTCCAGCTCTGCCTCTGACTTCAGCCCCACTTCTGCCTTTGACTCTGCCTCCAGCTCCAGACCTGCTCTGCCTCTGCCTTCAGCTCCGCCTCCAGCTCCACACCAGTTTCCGACTTCAGCTCCACCTCCAACCCTGACTTCAGCTCTACCTCTGACTCCAGCTCCACACCAGTCTCACTTCAGCTCCACCTCTGACTCCAGCCCCACACCAGATTTGCATCTGACTCCAACTTCATCTCCGCCTCTGACTTCAGCTCCACACCAGCTCTACCTCTGACTTCATGTCTGCCTCTGACTCCAGCTCTACACCATCTCTGCCTCTGACTTCAGCCCCACTTCCGCCTCCAACTCCACACCAGTTTCTGACTTCAGCTCCGCCTCTGACTCCAGCTCCACACCAGTTTTGCATCTGACCACAACTTCAGTTCCATCTCACACAACAGCTCCTCCTCCAACTCCAGTTCCACACCATCTCTGCCACTTACTTCAGCTCCGCTTCCAATTCCGGCGCCACACCAAATCTGCCTCTGACTTCAGGTCCGCCTCTGACTTCAGCTCCGCCTACAGCTCCAGCTCCGCCTCCAACACCTTTTCCATGATGACATATTTTCTTTGGTCCCACCGGGATTTGAACTCGGGTCGCTGGGGTGAGAGTCCAGAGCACTATCCACTATACCATTAAGACTTCACTAGTGTTGCAGGGAAGGAATGTACACTATATGGTTTAATGGAGCATTCTCTGACTCCACCACCAACTCTGCCTCTGACTTCAGCTCCACCTCTGACTTCAGCACCGCCTCCAGCTCTGCCTCTGACTTCAGCTCCGCCTCCAGCTCTGCCTCTGACTTCAGCCCCACTTCCGCCTTTGACTGTGCCTCCAGCTCCAGACCTGCTCTGCCTCTGCCTTCAGCTCCGCCTCCAGCTCCACACCAGTCTCTGACTTCAGCTCCACCTCCAACCCTGACTTCAGCTCTACCTCTGACTCCAGCTCCACACCAGTCTCTGACTTCAGCTCCACCTCTGACTCCAGCCCCACACCAGCTTTGCATCTGACTCCAACTTCATCTCCGCCTCTGACTTCAGTTCCACACCAGCTCTACCTATGACTTCATTTCTGCCTCTGACTCCAGCTCTACACCATCTCTGCCTCTGACTTCAGCCCCACTTCCGCCTCCAACTCCGACGCCAGCTCCACACCAGCTCTACCTCTGACTTCAGCTCCGCCTCTGACTCCAGCTCCACACCAGTTCTGCCTCTGACTTCAGCCCCACTTCCGCCTCCAACTCCACACCAGTTTCTGACTTCAGCTCCGCCTCTGACTCCAGCTCCACACCAGTTCTGCATCTGACCACAACTTCAGTTCCATCTCACACTACAGCTCCTCCTCCAACTCCAGTTCCAAACCATCTCTGCCACTTACTTCAGCTCCGCTTCCAATTCCGGCGCCACACCAAATCTGCCTCTGACTTCAGGTCCGCCTCTGACTTCAGCTCCGCCTACAGCTCCAGCTCCGCCTCCAACACCTTTTCCATGATGACATATTTTCTTTGGTCCCACCGGGATTTGAACTCGGGTCGCTGGGGTGAGAGTCCAGAGCACTATCCACTATACCATGAAGACTTCACTAGTGTTGCAGGGAAGGAATGTACACTATATGGTTTAATGGAGCATTCTCTGACTCCACCACCAGCTCTGCCTCTGACTTTAGCTCCACCTCTGACTTCAGCACCGCCTCCAGCTGTGCCTCTGACTTCAGCTCCGCCTCCAGCTCTGCCTCTGACTTCAACCCCACTTCCGCCTTTGACTGCCTCCAGCTCCAGACCTCCTCTGCCTCTGCCTTCAGCTCCGCCTCCAGCTCCACACCAGTCTCTGACTTCAGCTCCACCTCCAACCCTGACTTCAGCTCTACCTCTGACTCCAGCTCCACACCAGTCTCTGACTTCAGCTCCACCCCCACACCAGCTTTGCATCTGACTCCAACTTCAGCTCCACCTCCAACCCTGACTTCAGCTCTACCTCTGACTCCAGCTCCACACCAGTCTCTGACTTCAGCTCCACCTCTGACTCCAGCCCCACACCAGCTTTGCATCTGACTCCAACTTCATCTCCGCCTCTGACTTCAGCTCCACACCAGCTCTACCTCTGACTTCATTTCTGCCTCTGACTCCACAACTTCAGTTCCATCTCTGACCACAGCTTCTCCTCCAACTCCAGCTCCACACCATCTCTGCCACTGACTTCAGCTCCGCCTTCAATTTCGGCACCACACCAAATCTGCCTCTGACTTCAGGTCCACCTCTGACTTCAGCTCCGCCTACAGCTCCAGCTCCGCCTCCAACACCTTTTCCATGATGACATATTTTCTTTGGTCCCACCGGGATTTGAACTCGGGTCGCTGGGGTGAGAGTCCAGAGCACTATCCACTATACCATGAAGACTTCACTAGTGTTGCAGGGAAGGAATGTACACTATATGGTTTAATGGAGCATTCTCTGACTCCACCACCAGCTCTGCCTCTGACTTCAGCTCCACCTCTGACTTCAGCACCGCCTCCAGCTCTGCCTCTGACTTCAGCTCCGCCTCCAGCTCTGCCTCTGACTTCAGCCCCACTTCCGCCTTTGACTCTGCCTCCAGCTTCAGACCTGTTCTGCCTCTGCCTTCAGCTCTGCCTCCAGCTCCACACCAGTCTCCGACTTCAGCTCCACCTCCAACCCTGACTTCAGCTCTCTCTGACTCCAGCTCCACACCAGTCCCTGACTTCAGCTCCACCTCTGATTTCAGCTCCACACCAGCTCTGCCTCCAACTCCAGCCCATCACCAGCTTTGCATCTGACTCCTACTTCATCTCCGCCTCTGACTTCAGCTCCACACCAGCTCTACCTCTGACTTCATTTCTGCCTCTGACTCCAGCTCTACACCATCTCTGCCTCTGACTTCAGCCGGGATTTGAACTCGGGTCGCTGGGGTGAGAGTCCAGAGCACTATCCACTATACCATGAAGACTTCACTAGTGTTGCAGGGAAGGAATGTACACTATATGGTTTAATGGAGCATTCTCTGACCACCACCAGCTCTGCCTCTGACTTTAGCTCCACCTCTGACTTCAGCACCGCCTCCAGCTCTGCCTCTGACTTCAGCTCCGCCTCCAGCTCTGCCTCTGACTTCAGCCCCACTTCCGACTTTGACTCTGCCTTCAGCTCCGCCTCCAGCTTCAGCTCCACCTCCAACCCTGACTTCAGCTCTACCTCTGACTCCAGCTCCACACCAGTCTCACTTCAGCTCCACCTCTGACTCCAGCCCCACACCAGCTTTGCATCTGACTCCAACTTCATCTCCGCCTCTGACTTCAGCTCCACACCAGCTCTACCTCTGACTTCATTTCTGCCTCTGACTCCAGCTCTACACCATCTCTGCCTCTGACTTCAGCCCCACTTCCGCCTCCAACTCCGCCGCCAGATCAACACCAGTTTCTGACTTCAGCTCCACCTCTGACTCCAGCTCCACCTTCAGTTCCATCTCACACTACAGCTCATCCTCCAACTCCAGTTCCACACCATCTCTGCCACTGACTTCAGCTCCGCTTCCAATTTCGGCACCACACCAAATCTGCCTCTGACTTCAGCTCCGCCTCTGACTTCAGCTCCGCCTACAGCTCCAGCTCCGCCACCAACGCCTTTTCCATGATGACATATTTTCTTTGGTCCCACCGGGATTTGAACTCGGGTCGCTGGGGTGAGAGTCCAGAGCACTACCCACTATACCATGAAGACTTCACTAGTGTTGCAGGGAAGGAATGTACACTATATGGTTTAATGGAGCATTCTCTGACCACCAGCTCTGCCTCTGACTTTAGCTCCACCTCTGACTTCAGCACCGCCTCCAGCTCTGCCTCTGACTTCAGCTCCGCCTCCAGCTCTGCCTCTGACTTCAGCCCCACTTCCGCCTTTGACTCTGCCTCCAGCTCCAGACCTGCTCTGCCTCTGCCTTCAGCTCCGCCTCCAACTCCACACCAGTCTCTGACATCAGCTCCACCTCCAACCCTGACTTCAGCTCTACCTCTGACTCCAGCTCCACACCAGTCTCTGACTTCAGCTCCACACCAGCTCTGCCTCCAACTCCAGCCCCACACCAGCTTTGCATCTGACTCCTACTTCATCTCCGCCTCTGACTTCAGCTCCACACCAGCTCTACCTCTGACTTCATTTCTGCCTCTGACTCCAGCTCTACACCATCTCTGCCTCTGACTTTAGCCGGGATTTGAACTCGGGTCGCTGGGGTGAGAGTCCAGAGCACTATCCACTACACCATGAAGACTTCACTAGTGTTGCAGGGAAGGAATGTACACTATATGGTTTAATGGAGCATTCTCTGACTCCACCACCAGCTCTGCCTCTGACTTGAGCTGCACCTCTGACTTCAGCACCGCCTCCAGCTCTGCCTCTGACTTCAGCTCTGCCTCTGACTTCAGCTCCGCCTCCAGCTCTGCCTCTGACTTCAGCCCCACTTCCGCCTTTGACTGTGCCTCCAGCTCCAGACCTGCTCTGCCTCTGCCTTCAGCTCCGCCTCCAGCTCCACACCAGTCTCTGACTTCAGCTCCACCTCCAACCCTGACTTCAGCTCTACCTCTGACTCCAGCTCCACACCAGTCTCTGACTTCAGCTCCACCTCTGACTCCAGCCCCACACCAGCTTTGCATCTGACTCCAACTTCATCTCCGCCTCTGACTTCAGCTTCACACCAGCTCTACGTCTGACTTCATTTCTGCCTCTGACTCCAGCTCTTCACCATCTCTGCCTCTGACTTCAGCCCCACTTCCGCCTCCAACTCCGCCGCCAGCTCCACACCAGTTTCTGACTTCAGCTCCGCCTCTGACTCCAGCTCCACACCAGTTCTGCATCTGACCACAACTTCAGTTCCATCTCTGACCACAGCTTCTCCTCCAACTCCAGCTCCACACCATCTCTGCCACTGACTTCAGCTCTGCTTTCAATTTCGGCACCACACCAAATCTGCCTCTGAGTTCAGGTCCGCCTCTGACTTCAGCTCCGCCTACAGCTCCAGCCCCGCCACCAACACCTTTTCCATAATGACATATTTTCTTTGGTCCCACCGGGATTTGAACTCGGGTCGCTGGGGTGAGAGTCCAGAGCACTATCCACTATACCATTAAGACTTCACTAGTGTTGCAGGGAAGGAATGTACACTATATGGTTTAATGGAGCATTCTCTGACTCCACCACCAGCTCTGCCTCTGACTTCAGCTCCACCTCTGACTTCAGCACCGCCTCCAGCTCTGCCTCTGACTTCAGCTCCGCCTCCAGCTCTGCCTCTGACTTCAGCCCCACTTCCGCCTTTGACTCTGCCTCCAGCTCCAGACCTGCTCTGCCTCTGCCTTCAGCTCCGCCTCCAGCTCCACACCAGTCTCTGACATCAGCTCCACCTCAAACCCTGACTTCAGCTGTACCTCTGACTCCAGCTCCACACCAGTCTCTGACTTCAGCTCCACCTCTGACTTCAGCTCCACACAAGCTCTGCCTCCAACTCCAGCCCCACACCAGCTTTGCATCTGACTCCTACTTCATCTCCGCCTCTGACTTCAGCTCCACACCAGCTCTACCTCTGACTTCATTTCTGCCTCTGACTCCAGCTCTACACCATCTCTGCCTCTGACTTCAGCCGGGATTTGAACTCGGGTCGCTGGGGTGAGAGTCCAGAGCACTATCCACTATACCATGAAGACTTCACTAGTGTTGCAGGGAAGGAATGTACACTATATGGTTTAATGGAGCATTCTCTGACTCCGCCTCCAGCTCTGCCTCTGACTTCAGCCCCACTTCCGCCTTTGACTCTGCCTCCAGCTCCAGACCTGCTCTGACTCGTACTTCATCTCCGCCTCTGACTTCAGCTCCACACCAGCTCTACCTCTGACTTCATTTCTGCCTCTGACTCCAGCTCTACACCATCTCTGCCTCTGACTTCAGCCGGGATTTGAACTCGGGTCGCTGGGGTGAGAGTCCAGAGCACTATCCACTATACCATGAAGACTTCACTAGTGTTGCAGGGAAGGAATGTACACTATATGGTTTAATGGAGCATTCTCTGACTCCGCCTCCAGCTCTGCCTCTGACTTCAGCCCCACTTCCGCCTTTGACTCTGCCTCCAGCTCCAGACCTGCTCTGCCTCTGCCTTCAGCTCCGCCTCCAGCTCCACACCAGTCTCTGACATCAGCTCCACCTCCAACCCTGACTTCAGCTGTACCTCTGACTCCAGCTCCACACCAGTCTCTGACTTCAGCTCCACCTCTGACTTCAGCTCCACACAAGCTCTGCCTCCAACTCCAGCCCCACACCAGCTTTGCATCTGACTCCTACTTCATCTCCGCCTCTGACTTCAGCTCCACACCAGCTCTACCTCTGACTTCATTTCTGCCTCTGACTCCAGCTCTACACCATCTCTGCCTCTGACTTCAGCCGGGATTTGAACTCGGGTCGCTGGGGTGAGAGTCCAGAGCACTATCCACTATACCATGAAGACTTCACTAGTGTTGCAGGGAAGGAATGTACACTATATGGTTTAATGGAGCATTCTCTGACTCCGCCTCCAGCTCTGCCTCTGACTTCAGCCCCACTTCCGCCTTTGACTCTGCCTCCAGCTCCAGACCTGCTCTGACTCGTACTTCATCTCCGCCTCTGACTTCAGCTCCACACCAGCTCTACCTCTGACTTCATTTCTGCCTCTGACTCCAGCTCTACACCATCTCTGCCTCTGACTTCAGCCGGGATTTGAACTCGGGTCGCTTGGGTGAGAGTCCAGAGCACTATCCACTATACCATGAAGACTTCACTAGTGTTGCAGGGAAGGAATGTACACTATATGGTTTAATGGAGCATTCTCTGACTCCGCCTCCAGCTCTGCCTCTGACTTCAGCCCCACTTCCGCCTTTGACTCTGCCTCCAGCTCCAGACCTGCTCTGACTCGTACTTCATCTCCGCCTCTGACTTCAGCTCCACACCAGCTCTACCTCTGACTTCATTTCTGCCTCTGACTCCAGCTCTACACCATCTCTGCCTCTGACTTCAGCCGGGATTTGAACTCGGGTCGCTGGGGTGAGAGTCCAGAGCACTATCCACTATACCATGAAGACTTCACTAGTGTTGCAGGGAAGGAATGTACACTATATGGTTTAATGGAGCATTCTCTGACTCCGCCTCCAGCTCTGCCTCTGACTTCAGCCCCACTTCCGCCTTTGACTCTGCCTCCAGCTCCAGACCTGCTCTGCCTCTGCCTTCAGCTCCGCCTCCAGCTCCACACCAGTCTCCGACTTCAGCTCCACCTCCAACCCTGACTTCAGCTCTACCTCTGACTCCAGCTCCACACCAGGCTCTGACTTCAGCTCCACCTCTGACTTCAGCTCCACACCAGCTCTGCCTCCAACTCCAGCCCCACACCAGGTGTGCATCTGACTCCTACTTCATCTCCGCCTCTGACTTCAGCTCCACACCAGCTCTACCTCTGACTTCATTTCTGCCTCTGACTCCAGCTCTACACCATCTCTGCCTCTGACTTCAGCCGGGATTTGAACTCGGGTCGCTGGGGTGAGAGTCCAGAGCACTATCCACTATACCATGAAGACTTCACTAGTGTTGCAGGGAAGGAATGTACACTATATGGTTTAATGGAGCATTCTCTGACTCCACCACCAGCTCTGCCTCTGACTTGAGCTGCACCTCTGACTTCAGCACCGCCTCCAGCTCTGCCTCTGACTTCAGCTCCGCCTCCAGCTCTGCCTCTGACTTCAGCCCCACTTCCGCCTTTGACTGTGCCTACAGCTCCAGACCTGCTCTGCCTCTGCCTTCAGCTCCGCCTCCAGCTCCACACCAGTCTCTGACTTCAGCTCCACCTCCAACCCTGACTTCAGCTCTACCTCTGACTCCAGCTCCACACCAGTTTCTGACTTCAGCTCCACCTCTGACTCCAGCCCCACACCAGCTTTGCATCTGACTCCAATTTCACCTCCACCTCTGACTTCAGCTCCACACCAGCTCTACCTCTGACTTCATTTCTGCCTCTGACTCCAGCTCTTCACCATCTCTGCCTCTGACTTCAGCCCCACTTCCGCCTCCAACTCCGCCGCCAGCTCCACACCAGTTTCTGACTTCAGCTCCGCCTCTGACTCCAGCTCCACACCAGTTCTGCATCTGACCACAACTTCAGTTCCATCTCTGACCACAGCTTCTCCTCCAACTCCAGCTCCACACCATCTCTGCCACTGACTTCAGCTCCGCCTTCAATTTCGGCACCACACCAAATCTGCCTCTGACTTCAGCTCCGTCTCTGACTTCAGCTCCGCCTACAGCTCCAGCTCCGCCACCAACACCTTTTCCATGATGACATATTTTCTTTGGTCCCACCGGGATTTGAACTCGGGTCGCTGGGGTGAGAGTCCAGAGCACTATCCACTATACCATTAAGACTTCACTAGTGTTGCAGGGAAGGAATGTACACTATATGGTTTAATGGAGCATTCTCTGACTCCACCACCAGCTCTGCCTCCAGCTCCACCTCTGACTTCAGCACCACCTCCAGCTCTCCCTCTGACTTCAGCTCCGCCTCCAGCTCTGCCTCTGACTTCAGCTCCGCCTCCAGCTCTGCCTCTGACTTCAGCCCCACTTCCGCCTTTGACTGTGCCTCCAGCTCCAGACCTGCTCTGCCTCTGCCTTCAGCTCCGCCTCCAGCTCCACACCAGTCTCTGACTTCAGCTCCACCTCCAACCCTGACTTCAGCTTTACCTCTGACTCCAGCTCCACACCAGTCTCTGACTTCAGCTCCACCTCTGACTCCAGCCCCACACCAGCTTTGCATCTGACTCCAACTTCATCTCCGCCTCTGACTTCAGCTCCACACCAGCTCTACCTCTGACTTCATTTCTGCCTCTGACTCCAGCTCTACACCATCTCTGCCTCTGACTTCAGCCCCACTTCCGCCTCCAACTCCGCCGCCAGCTCCACACCAGTTTCTGACTTCAGCTCCGCCTCTGACTCCAGCTCCACACCAGTTCTGCATCTGACCACAACTTGAGTTCCATCTCTGACTACAGCTTCTCCTCCAACTCCAGCTCCACACCATCTCTGCCACTGACTTCAGCTCCGCCTTCAATTTCGGCACCACACCAAATCTGCCTCTGACTTCAGCTCCGCCTCTGACTTCAGCTCCGCCTACAGCTCCAGCTCCGCCACCAACGCCTTTTCCATGATGACATATTTTCTTTGGTCCCACCGGGATTTGAACTCGGGTCGCTGGGGTGAGAGTCCAGAGCACTACCCACTATACCATGAAGACTTCACTAGTGTTGCAGGGAAGGAATGTACACTATATGGTTTAATGGAGCATTCTCTGACTCCACCACCAGCTCTGCCTCTGACTTTAGCTCCACCTCTGACTTCAGCACCGCCTCCAGCTCTGCCTCTGACTTCAGCTCCGCCTCCAGCTCTGCCTCTGACTTCAGCCCCACTTCCGCCTTTGACTGTGCCTACAGCTCCAGACCTGCTCTGCCTCTGCCTTCAGCTCCGCCTCCAGCTCCACACCAGTCTCTGACTTCAGCTCCACCTCCAACCCTGACTTCAGCTCTACCTCTGACTCCAGCTCCACACCAGTTTCTGACTTCAGCTCCACCTCTGACTCCAGCCCCACACCAGCTTTGCATCTGACTCCAATTTCACCTCCACCTCTGACTTCAGCTCCACACCAGCTCTACCTCTGACTTCATTTCTGCCTCTGACTCCAGCTCTTCACCATCTCTGCCTCTGACTTCAGCCCCACTTCCGCCTCCAACTCCGCCGCCAGCTCCACACCAGTTTCTGACTTCAGCTCCGCCTCTGACTCCAGCTCCACACCAGTTCTGCATCTGACCACAACTTCAGTTCCATCTCTGACCACAGCTTCTCCTCCAACTCCAGCTCCACACCATCTCTGCCACTGACTTCAGCTCCGCCTTCAATTTCGGCACCACACCAAATCTGCCTCTGACTTCAGCTCCGTCTCTGACTTCAGCTCCGCCTACAGCTCCAGCTCCGCCACCAACACCTTTTCCATGATGACATATTTTCTTTGGTCCCACCGGGATTTGAACTCGGGTCGCTGGGGTGAGAGTCCAGAGCACTATCCACTATACCATTAAGACTTCACTAGTGTTGCAGGGAAGGAATGTACACTATATGGTTTAATGGAGCATTCTCTGACTCCACCACCAGCTCTGCCTCCAGCTCCACCTCTGACTTCAGCACCACCTCCAGCTCTCCCTCTGACTTCAGCTCCGCCTCCAGCTCTGCCTCTGACTTCAGCTCCGCCTCCAGCTCTGCCTCTGACTTCAGCCCCACTTCCGCCTTTGACTGTGCCTCCAGCTCCAGACCTGCTCTGCCTCTGCCTTCAGCTCCGCCTCCAGCTCCACACCAGTCTCTGACTTCAGCTCCACCTCCAACCCTGACTTCAGCTTTACCTCTGACTCCAGCTCCACACCAGTCTCTGACTTCAGCTCCACCTCTGACTCCAGCCCCACACCAGCTTTGCATCTGACTCCAACTTCATCTCCGCCTCTGACTTCAGCTCCACACCAGCTCTACCTCTGACTTCATTTCTGCCTCTGACTCCAGCTCTACACCATCTCTGCCTCTGACTTCAGCCCCACTTCCGCCTCCAACTCCGCCGCCAGCTCCACACCAGTTTCTGACTTCAGCTCCGCCTCTGACTCCAGCTCCACACCAGTTCTGCATCTGACCACAACTTGAGTTCCATCTCTGACTACAGCTTCTCCTCCAACTCCAGCTCCACACCATCTCTGCCACTGACTTCAGCTCCGCCTTCAATTTCGGCACCACACCAAATCTGCCTCTGACTTCAGCTCCGCCTCTGACTTCAGCTCCGCCTACAGCTCCAGCTCCGCCACCAACGCCTTTTCCATGATGACATATTTTCTTTGGTCCCACCGGGATTTGAACTCGGGTCGCTGGGGTGAGAGTCCAGAGCACTACCCACTATACCATGAAGACTTCACTAGTGTTGCAGGGAAGGAATGTAGACTATATGGTTTAATGGAGCATTCTCTGACCACCACCAGCTCTGCCTCTGACTTTAGCTCCACCTCTGACTTCAGCACCGCCTCCAGCTCTGCCTCTGACTTCAGCTCCGCCTCCAGCTCTGCCTCCAGCTCCAGCCCCACTTCCGCCTTCGACTCTGCCTCCAGCTCCAGACCTGCTCTGCCTCTGCCTTCAGCTCCGCCTCCAGCTTCACACCAGTCTCTGACATCAGCTCCACCTCCAACCCTGACTTCAGCTCGATCTCTGACTCCAGCTCCACACCAGTCTCTGACTTCAGCTCCACACCAGCTCTGCCTCCAACTCCAGCCCCACACCAGCTTTGCATCTGACTCCTACTTCATCTCCGCCTCTGACTTCAGCTCCACACCAGCTCTACCTCTGACTTCATTTCTGCCTCTGACTCCAGCTCTACACCATCTCTGCCTCTGACTTCAGCCGGGATTTGAACTCGGGTCGCTGGGGTGAGAGTCCAGAGCACTATCCACTATACCATGAAGACTTCACTAGTGTTGCATGGAAGGAATGTACACTATATGGTTTAATGGAGCATTCTCTGACTCCACCACCAGCTCTGCATCTGACTTCAGCTCCACCTCTGACTTCAGCACCGCCTCCAGCTCTGCCTCTGACTTCAGCTCCGCCTCCAGCTCTGCCTCTGACTTCAGCCCCACTTCCCCCTTTGACTGTGCCTCCAGCTCCAGACCTGCTCTGCCTCTGCCTTCAGCTCCGCCTCCAGCTCCACACCAGTCTCTGACTTCAGCTCCACCTCCAACCCTGACTTCAGCTCTACCTCTGACTCCAGCTCCACACCAGTCTCTGACTTCAGCTCCACCTCTGACTCCAGCCCCACACCAGCTTTGCATCTGACTCCAACTTCATCTCCGCCTCTGACTTCAGCTCCACACCAGCTCTACCTCTGACTTCATTTCTGCCTCTGACTCCACAACTTCAGTTCCATCTCTGACTACAGCTTCTCCTCCAACTCCAGCTCCACACCATCTCTGCCACTGACTTCAGCCCGCCTTCAATTTCGGCACCACACCAAATCTGCCTCTGACTTCAGCTCCGCCTCTGACTTCAGCTCCGCCTACAGCTCCAGCTCCGCCACTAACGCCTTTTCCATGATGACATATTTTCTTTGGTCCCACCGGGATTTGAACTCGGGTCGCTGGGGTGAGAGTCCAGAGCACTACCCACTATACCATGAAGACTTCACTAGTGTTGCAGGGAAGGAATGTAGACTATATGGTTTAATGGAGCATTCTCTGACCACCACCAGCTCTGCCTCTGACTTTAGCTCCACCTCTGACTTCAGCACCGCCTCCAGCTCTGCCTCTGACTTCAGCTCCGCCTCCAGCTCTGCCTCCAGCTCCAGCCCCACTTCCGCCTTCGACTCTGCCTCCAGCTCCAGACCTGCTCTGCCTCTGCCTTCAGCTCCGCCTCCAGCTTCACACCAGTCTCTGACATCAGCTCCACCTCCAACCCTGACTTCAGCTCGATCTCTGACTCCAGCTCCACACCAGTCTCTGACTTCAGCTCCACACCAGCTCTGCCTCCAACTCCAGCCCCACACCAGCTTTGCATCTGACTCCTACTTCATCTCCGCCTCTGACTTCAGCTCCACACCAGCTCTACCTCTGACTTCATTTCTGCCTCTGACTCCAGCTCTACACCATCTCTGCCTCTGACTTCAGCCGGGATTTGAACTCGGGTCGCTGGGGTGAGAGTCCAGAGCACTATCCACTATACCATGAAGACTTCACTAGTGTTGCATGGAAGGAATGTACACTATATGGTTTAATGGAGCATTCTCTGACTCCACCACCAGCTCTGCATCTGACTTCAGCTCCACCTCTGACTTCAGCACCGCCTCCAGCTCTGCCTCTGACTTCAGCTCCGCCTCCAGCTCTGCCTCTGACTTCAGCCCCACTTCCGCCTTTGACTGTGCCTCCAGCTCCAGACCTGCTCTGCCTCTGCCTTCAGCTCCGCCTCCAGCTCCACACCAGTCTCTGACTTCAGCTCCACCTCCAACCCTGACTTCAGCTCTACCTCTGACTCCAGCTCCACACCAGTCTCTGACTTCAGCTCCACCTCTGACTCCAGCCCCACACCAGCTTTGCATCTGACTCCAACTTCATCTCCGCCTCTGACTTCAGCTCCACACCAGCTCTACCTCTGACTTCATTTCTGCCTCTGACTCCACAACTTCAGTTCCATCTCTGACTACAGCTTCTCCTCCAACTCCAGCTCCACACCATCTCTGCCACTGACTTCAGCCCGCCTTCAATTTCGGCACCACACCAAATCTGCCTCTGACTTCACGTCCGCCTCTGACTTCAGCTCCGCCTACAGCTCCAGCTCCGCCACCAACGCCTTTTCCATGATGACATATTTTCTTTGGTCCCACCGGGATTTGAACTCGGGTCGCTGGGGTGAGAGTCCAGAGCACTACCCACTATACCATGAAGACTTCACTAGTGTTGCAGGGAAGGAATGTACACTATATGGTTTAATGGAGCATTCTCTGACTCCACCACCAGCTCTGCCTCTGACTTCAGCTCCACCTCTGACTTCAGCACCGCCTCCAGCTTTGCCTCTGACTTCAGCTCCGCCTCCAGCTCCGCCTCCAGCTCTGCCTCTGACTTCAGCCCCACTTCCGCCTTTGACTCTGCCTCCAGCTCCAGACCTGCTCTGCCTCTGCCTTCAGCTCCGCCTCCAGCTCCACACCAGTCTCCGACTTCAGCTCCACCTCCAACCCTGACTTCAGCTCTACCTCTGACTTCAGCTCCACACCAGCTCTACCTCTGACTTCATTTCTGCCTCTGGCTCCAGCTCTACACCATGTCTGCCTCTGACTTCAGCCCCACTTCCGCCTCCAACTCCGCCACCAGCTCCACACCAGTTTCTGACTTCAGCTCCACCTCTGAGTCCAGCTCCACACCAGTTCTGCATCTGACTTCAACTTCAGTTCCATCTGACACTACAGCTCCTCCTCCAACTCCAGTTCCACAGCTTCTCTGCCACTGACTTCAGCTCCGCTTCCAATTCCGGCGCCACACCAAATCTGCCTCTGAGTTCAGGTCCGCCTCTGACTTCAGCTCCGCCTACAGCTCCAGCTCCGCCTCCAACACCTTTTCCATGATGACATATTTTCTTTGGTCCCACCGGGATTTGAACTCGGGTCGCTGGGGTGAGAGTCCAGAGCACTATCCACTATACCATTAAGACTTCACTAGTGTTGCAGGGAAGGAATGTACACTATATGGTTTAATGGAGCATTCTCTGACTCCACCACCAGCTCTGCCTCTGACTTCAGCTCCACCTCTGACTTCAGCACCGCCTCCAGCTCTGCCTCTGACTTCAGCTCCGCCTCCAGCTCTGCCTCTGACTTCAGCCCCACTTCCGCCTTTGACTCTGCCTCCAGCTCCAGACCTGCTCTGCCTCTGCCTTCAGCTCCGCCTCCAGCTCCACACCAGTCTCTGACATCAGCTCCACCTCCAACCCTGACTTCAGCTGTACCTCTGACTCCAGCTCCACACCAGTCTCTGACTTCAGCTCCACCTCTGACTTCAGCTCCACACAAGCTCTGCCTCCAACTCCAGCCCCACACCAGCTTTGCATCTGACTCCTACTTCATCTCCGCCTCTGACTTCAGCTCCACACCAGCTCTACCTCTGACTTCATTTCTGCCTCTGACTCCAGCTCTACACCATCTCTGCCTCTGACTTCAGCCGGGATTTGAACTCGGGTCGCTGGGGTGAGAGTCCAGAGCACTATCCACTATACCATGAAGACTTCACTAGTGTTGCAGGGAAGGAATGTACACTATATGGTTTAATGGAGCATTCTCTGACTCCACCACCAGCTCTGCCTCCAGCTCCACCTCTGACTTCAGCACCACCTCCAGCTCTCCCTCTGACTTCAGCTCCGCCTCCAGCTCTGCCTCTGACTTCAGCTCCGCCTCCAGCTCTGCCTCTGACTTCAGCCCCACTTCCGCCTTTGACTGTGCCTCCAGCTCCAGACCTGCTCTGCTTCTGCCTTCAACTCCGCCTCCAGCTCCACACCAGTCTCTGACTTCAGCTCCACCTCCAACCCTGACTTCAGCTTTACCTCTGACTCCAGCTCCACACCAGTCTCTGACTTCAGCTCCACCTCTGACTCCAGCCCCACACCAGCTTTGCATCTGACTCCAACTTCATCTCCGCCTCTGACTTCAGCTCCACACCAGCTCTACCTCTGACTTCATTTCTGCCTCTGACTCCACAACTTCAGTTCCATCTCTGACTACAGCTTCTCCTCCAACTCCAGCTCCACACCATCTCTGCCACTGACTTCAGCCCGCCTTCAATTTCGGCACCACACCAAATCTGCCTCTGACTTCACGTCCGCCTCTGACTTCAGCTCCGCCTACAGCTCCAGCTCCGCCACCAACGCCTTTTCCATGATGACATATTTTCTTTGGTCCCACCGGGATTTGAACTCGGGTCGCTGGGGTGAGAGTCCAGAGCACTACCCACTATACCATGAAGACTTCACTAGTGTTGCAGGGAAGGAATGTACACTATATGGTTTAATGGAGCATTCTCTGACTCCACCACCAGCTCTGCCTCTGACTTCAGCTCCACCTCTGACTTCAGCACCGCCTCCAGCTTTGCCTCTGACTTCAGCTCCGCCTCCAGCTCTGCCTCTGACTTCAGCCCCACTTCCGCCTTTGACTCTGCCTCCAGCTCCAGACCTGCTCTGCCTCTGCCTTCAGCTCCGCCTCCAGCTCCACACCAGTCTCCGACTTCAGCTCCACCTCCAACCCTGACTTCAGCTCTACCTCTGACTTCAGCTCCACACCAGCTCTACCTCTGACTTCATTTCTGCCTCTGGCTCCAGCTCTACACCATGTCTGCCTCTGACTTCAGCCCCACTTCCGCCTCCAACTCCGCCACCAGCTCCACACCAGTTTCTGACTTCAGCTCCACCTCTGAGTCCAGCTCCACACCAGTTCTGCATCTGACTTCAACTTCAGTTCCATCTGACACTACAGCTCCTCCTCCAACTCCAGTTCCACACCTTCTCCGCCACTTACTTCAGCTCCGCTTCCAATTCCGGCGCCACATCAAATCTGCCTCTGAGTTCAGGTCCGCCTCTGACTTCAGCACCGCCTACAGCTCCAGCTCCGCCTCCAACACCTTTTCCATGATGACATATTTTCTTTGGTCCCACCGGGATTTGAACTCGGGTCGCTGGGGTGAGAGTCCAGAGCACTATCCACTATACCATTAAGACTTCACTAGTGTTGCAGGGAAGGAATGTACACTATATGGTTTAATGGAGCATTCTCTGACTCCACCACCAGCTCTGCCTCTGACTTCAGCTCCACCTCTGACTTCAGCACCGCCTCCAGCTCTGCCTCTGACTTCAGCTCCGCCTCCAGCTCTGCCTCTGACTTCAGCCCCACTTCCGCCTTTGACTCTGCCTCCAGCTCCAGACCTGCTCTGCCTCTGCCTTCAGCTCCGCCTCCAGCTCCACACCAGTCTCTGACATCAGCTCCACCTCCAACCCTGACTTCAGCTGTACCTCTGACTCCAGCTCCACACCAGTCTCTGACTTCAGCTCCACCTCTGACTTCAGCTCCACACAAGCTCTGCCTCCAACTCCAGCCCCACACCAGCTTTGCATCTGACTCCTACTTCATCTCCGCCTCTGACTTCAGCTCCACACCAGCTCTACCTCTGACTTCATTTCTGCCTCTGACTCCAGCTCTACACCATCTCTGCCTCTGACTTCAGCCGGGATTTGAACTCGGGTCGCTGCGGTGAGAGTCCAGAGCACTATCCACTATACCATGAAGACTTCACTAGTGTTGCAGGGAAGGAATGTACACTATATGGTTTAATGGAGCATTCTCTGACTCCGCCTCCAGCTCTGCCTCTGACTTCAGCCCCACTTCCGCCTTTGACTCTGCCTCCAGCTCCAGACCTGCTCTGACTCGTACTTCATCTCCGCCTCTGACTTCAGCTCCACACCAGCTCTACCTCTGACTTCATTTCTGCCTCTGACTCCAGCTCTACACCATCTCTGCCTCTGACTTCAGCCGGGATTTGAACTCGGGTCGCTGGGGTGAGAGTCCAGAGCACTATCCACTATACCATGAAGACTTCACTAGTGTTGCAGGGAAGGAATGTACACTATATGGTTTAATGGAGCATTCTCTGACTCCGCCTCCAGCTCTGCCTCTGACTTCAGCCCCACTTCCGCCTTTGACTCTGCCTCCAGCTCCAGACCTGCTCTGCCTCTGCCTTCAGCTCCGCCTCCAGCTCCACACCAGTCTCCGACTTCAGCTCCACCTCCAACCCTGACTTCAGCTCTACCTCTGACTCCAGCTCCACACCAGGCTCTGACTTCAGCTCCACCTCTGACTTCAGCTCCACACCAGCTCTGCCTCCAACTCCAGCCCCACACCAGCTGTGCATCTGACTCCTACTTCATCTCCGCCTCTGACTTCAGCTCCACACCAGCTCTACCTCTGACTTCATTTCTGCCTCTGACTCCAGCTCTACACCATCTCTGCCTCTGACTTCAGCCGGGATTTGAACTCGGGTCGCTGGGGTGAGAGTCCAGAGCACTATCCACTATACCATGAAGACTTCACTAGTGTTGCAGGGAAGGAATGTACACTATATGGTTTAATGGAGCATTCTCTGACTCCACCACCAGCTCTGCCTCTGACTTGAGCTGCACCTCTGACTTCAGCACCGCCTCCAGCTCTGCCTCTGACTTCAGCTCCGCCTCCAGCTCTGCCTCTGACTTCAGCCCCACTTCCGCCTTTGACTGTGCCTACAGCTCCAGACCTGCTCTGCCTCTGCCTTCAGCTCCGCCTCCAGCTCCACACCAGTCTCTGACTTCAGCTCCACCTCCAACCCTGACTTCAGCTCTACCTCTGACTCCAGCTCCACACCAGTTTCTGACTTCAGCTCCACCTCTGACTCCAGCCCCACACCAGCTTTGCATCTGACTCCAATTTCATCTCCACCTCTAACTTCAGCTCCACACCAGCTCTACCTCTGACTTCATTTCTGCCTCTGACTCCAGCTTTTCACCATCTCTGCCTCTGACTTCAGCCCCACTTCCGCATCCAACTCCGCCGCCAGCTCCACACCAGTTTCTGACTTCAGCTCCGCCTCTGACTTCAGCTCCACACCAGTTCTGCATCTGACCACAACTTCAGTTCCATCTCTGACCACAGCTTCTCCTCCAACTCCAGCTCCACACCATCTCTGCCACTGACTTCAGCTCCGCCTTCAATTTCGGCACCACACCAAATCTGCCTCTGACTTCAGCTCCGTCTCTGACTTCAGCTCCGCCTACAGCTCCAGCTCCGCCACCAACACCTTTTCCATGATGACATATTTTCTTTGGTCCCACCGGGATTTGAACTCGGGTTGCTGGGGTGAGAGTCCAGAGCACTATCCACTATACCATTAAGACTTCACTAGTGTTGCAGGGAAGGAATGTACACTATATGGTTTAATGGAGCATTCTCTGACTCCACCACCAGCTCTGCCTCCAGGTCCACCTCTGACTTCAGCACCACCTCCAGGTCCACCTCTGACTTCAGCACCACCTCCAACTCTCCCTCTGACTTCAGCTCCGCCTCCAGCTCTGCCTCTGACTTCAGCCCCACTTCCGCCTTTGACTGTGCCTACAGCTCCAGACCTGCTCTGCCTCTGCCTTCAGCTCCGCCTCCAGCTCCACACCAGTCTCTGACTTCAGCTCCACCTCCAACCCTGACTTCAGCTCTACCTCTGACTCCAGCTCCACACCAGTTTCTGACTTCAGCTCCACCTCTGACTCCAGCCCCACACCAGCTTTGCATCTGACTCCAATTTCATCTCCACCTCTAACTTCAGCTCCACACCAGCTCTACCTCTGACTTCATTTCTGCCTCTGACTCCAGCTTTTCACCATCTCTGCCTCTGACTTCAGCCCCACTTCCGCATCCAACTCCGCCGCCAGCTCCACACCAGTTTCTGACTTCAGCTCCGCCTCTGACTCCAGCTCCACACCAGTTCTGCATCTGACCACAACTTCAGTTCCATCTCTGACCACAGCTTCTCCTCCAACTCCAGCTCCACACCATCTCTGCCACTGACTTCAGCTCCGCCTTCAATTTCGGCACCACACCAAATCTGCCTCTGACTTCAGGTCCGTCTCTGACTTCAGCTCCGCCTACAGCTCCAGCTCCGCCACCAACACCTTTTCCATGATGACATATTTTCTTTGGTCCCACCGGGATTTGAACTCGGGTTGCTGGGGTGAGAGTCCAGAGCACTATCCACTATACCCTTAAGACTTCACTAGTGTTGCAGGGAAGGAATGTACACTATATGGTTTAATGGAGCATTCTCTGACTCCACCACCAGCTCTGCCTCCAGGTCCACCTCTGACTTCAGCACCACCTCCAGGTCCACCTCTGACTTCAGCACCACCTCCAACTCTCCCTCTGACTTCAGCTCCGCCTCCAGCTCTGCCTCTGACTTCAGCCCCACTTCCGCCTTTGACTGTGCCTCCAGCTCCAGACCTGCTCTGCCTCTGCCTTCAGCTCCGCCTCCAGCTCCACACCAGTCTCTGACTTCAGCTCCACCTCCAACCCTGACTTCAGCTCTACCTCTGACTCCAGCTCCACACCAGTCTCTGACTTCAGCTCCACCTCTGACTCCAGCCCCACACCAGCTTTGCATCTGACTCCAACTTCATCTCCGCCTCTGACTTCAGCTCCACACCAGCTCTACCTCTGACTTCATTTCTGCCTCTGACTCCAGCTCTACACCATCTATGCCTCTGACTTCAGCCCCACTTCCGCCTCCAACTCCGCCGCCAGCTCCACACCAGTTTCTGACTTCAGCTCCGCCTCTGACTCCAGCTCCACACCAGTTCTGCATCTGACCACAACTTCAGTTCCATCTCACACTACAGCTCCTCCTCCAACTCCAGTTCCACACCATCTCTGCCACTGACTTCAGCTCCGCTTCCAATTCCGGCGCCACACCAAATCTGCCTCTGACTTCAGGTCCGCCTCTGACTTCAGCTCCGCCTACAGCTCCAGCTCCGCCACCAACACCTTTTCCATGATGACATATTTTCTTTGGTCCCACCGGGATTTGAACTCGGGTCGCTGGGGTGAGAGTCCAGAGCACTATCCACTATACCCTTAAGACTTCACTAGTGTTGCAGGGAAGGAATGTACACTATATGGTTTAATGGAGCATTCTCTGACTCCACCACCAGCTCTGCCTCTGACTTCAGCTCCACCTCTGACTTCAGCACCGCCTCCAGCTCTGCCTCTGACTTCAGCTCCGCCTCCAGCTCTTCCTCTGACTTCAGCCCCACTTCCGCCTTTGACTCTGCCTCCAGCTCCAGACCTGCTCTGCCTCTGCCTTCAGCTCCGCCTCCAGCTCCACACCAGTCTCCGACTTCAGCTCCACCTCCAACCCTGACTTCAGCTTTACCTCTGACTCCAGCTCCACACCAGTTTCACTTCAGCTCCACCTCTGACTCCAGCCCCACACCAGCTTTGCATCTGACTCCAATTTCATCTCCGCCTCTGACTTCAGCTCCACACCAGTTCTACCTCTGACTTCATTTCTGCCTCTGACTCCAGCTCTACACCATCTCTGCCTCTGACTTCAGCCCCACTTCCGCCTCCAACTCCGCCGCCAGCTCCACACCAGCTTCTGACTTCAGCTCCACCTCTGACTCCAGCTCCACACCAGTTCTGCATCTGACTTCAACTTCAGTTCCATCTGACACTACAGCTCCTCCTCCAACTCCAGTTCCACACCTTCTCCGCCACTGACTTCAGCTCCGCTTCCAATTCCGGCGCCACATCAAATCTGCCTCTGAGTTCAGGTCCGCCTCTGACTTCAGCACCGCCTACAGCTCCAGCTCCGCCTCCAACACCTTTTCCATGATGACATATTTTCTTTGGTCCCACCGGGATTTGAACTCGGGTCGCTGGGGTGAGAGTCCAGAGCACTATCCACTATACCATTAAGACTTCACTAGTGTTGCAGGGAAGGAATGTACACTATATGGTTTAATGGAGCATTCTCTGACTCCACCACCAGCTCTGCCTCTGACTTCAGCTCCACCTCTGACTTCAGCACCGCCTCCAGCTCTGCCATTGACTTCAGCTCCGCCTCCAGCTCTGCCTCTGACTTCAGCCCCACTTCCGCCTTTGACTCTGCCTCCAGCTCCAGACCTGCTCTGCCTCTGCCTTCAGCTCCGCCTCCAGCTTCACACCAGTCTCTGACATCAGCTCCACCTCCAACCCTGACTTCAGCTCGATCTCTGACTCCAGCTCCACACCAGTCTCTGACTTCAGCTCCACACCAGCTCTGCCTCCAACTCCAGCCCCACACCAGCTTTGCATCTGACTCCTACTTCATCTCCGCCTCTGACTTCAGCTCCACACCAGCTCTACCTCTGACTTCATTTCTGCCTCTGACTCCAGCTCTACACCATCTCTGCCTCTGACTTCAGCCGGGATTTGAACTCGGGTCGCTGGGGTGAGAGTCCAGAGCACTATCCACTATACCATGAAGACTTCACTAGTGTTGCATGGAAGGAATGTACACTATATGGTTTAATGGAGCATTCTCTGACTCCACCACCAGCTCTGCATCTGACTTCAGCTCCACCTCTGACTTCAGCACCGCCTCCAGCTCTGCCTCTGACTTCAGCTCCGCCTCCAGCTCTGCCTCTGACTTCAGCCCCACTTCCGCCTTTGACTGTGCCTCCAGCTCCAGACCTGCTCTGCCTCTGCCTTCAGCTCCGCCTCCAGCTCCACACCAGTCTCTGACTTCAGCTCCACCTCCAACCCTGACTTCAGCTCTACCTCTGACTCCAGCTCCACACCAGTCTCTGACTTCAGCTCCACCTCTGACTCCAGCCCCACACCAGCTTTGCATCTGACTCCAACTTCATCTCCGCCTCTGACTTCAGCTCCACACCAGCTCTACCTCTGACTTCATTTCTGCCTCTGACTCCACAACTTCAGTTCCATCTCTGACTACAGCTTCTCCTCCAACTCCAGCTCCACACCATCTCTGCCACTGACTTCAGCCCGCCTTCAATTTCGGCACCACACCAAATCTGCCTCTGACTTCACGTCCGCCTCTGACTTCAGCTCCGCCTACAGCTCCAGCTCCGCCACCAACGCCTTTTCCATGATGACATATTTTCTTTGGTCCCACCGGGATTTGAACTCGGGTCGCTGGGGTGAGAGTCCAGAGCACTACCCACTATACCATGAAGACTTCACTAGTGTTGCAGGGAAGGAATGTACACTATATGGTTTAATGGAGCATTCTCTGACTCCACCACCAGCTCTGCCTCTGACTTGAGCTGCACCTCTGACTTCAGCACCGCCTCCAGCTCTGCCTCTGACTTCAGCTCCGCCTCCAGCTCTGCCTCTGACTTCAGCCCCACTTCCGCCTTTGACTGTGCCTACAGCTCCAGACCTGCTCTGCCTCTGCCTTCAGCTCCGCCTCCAGCTCCACACCAGTCTCTGACTTCAGCTCCACCTCCAACCCTGACTTCAGCTCTACCTCTGACTCCAGCTCCACACCAGTCTCTGACTTCAGCTCCACCTCTGACTCCAGCCCCACACCAGCTTTGCATCTGACTCCAATTTCATCTCCGCCTCTGACTTCAGCTCCACACCAGTTCTACCTTTGACTTCATTTCTGCCTCTGACTCCAGCTCTTCACCAGCTCTGCCTCTGACTTCAGCCCCACTTCCGCCTCAAACTCCGCCGCCAGCTCCACACCAGTTTCTGACTTCAGCTCCGCCTCTGACTCCAGCTCCACACCAGTTCTGCATCTGACCACAACTTCAGTTCCATCTCTGACCACAGCTTCTCCTCCAACTCCAGCTCCACACCATCTCTGCCACTGACTTCAGCTCCGCCTTCAATTTCGGCACCACACCAAATCTGCCTCTGACTTCAGCTCCGTCTCTGACTTCAGCTCCGCCTACAGCTCCAGCTCCGCCACCAACACCTTTTCCATGATGACATATTTTCTTTGGTCCCACCGGGATTTGAACTCGGGTCGCTGGGGTGAGAGTCCAGAGCACTATCCACTATACCATTAAGACTTCACTAGTGTTGCAGGGAAGGAATGTACACTATATGGTTTAATGGAGCATTCTCTGACTCCACCACCAGCTCTGCCTCTGACTTCAGCTCCACCTCTGACTTCAGCACCGCCTCCAGCTCTGCCTCTGACTTCAGCTCCGCCTCCAGCTCTGCCTCTGACTTCAGCCCCACTTCCGCCTTTGACTCTGCCTCCAGCTCCAGACCTGCTCTGCCTCTGCCTTCAGCTCCGCCTCCAGCTCCACACCAGTCTCCGACTTCAGCTCCACCTCCAACCCTGACTTCAGCTCTACCTCTGACTCCAGCTCCACACCAGTCTCACTTCAGCTCCACCTCTGACTCCAGCCCCACACCAGATTTGCATCTGACACCAACTTCATCTCCGCCTCTGACCTCAGCTCCATACCAGCTCTACCTCTGACTTCATGTCTATCTCTGACTCCAGCTCTACACCATCTCTGCCTCTGACTTCAGCCCCACTTCCGCCTCCAACTCCGCCGCCAGCTCCACACCAGTTTCTGACTTCAGCTCCGCCTCTGACTCCAGCTCCACACCAGTTCTGCATCTGACCACAACTTCAGTTCCATCTCACACTACAGCTCCTCCTCCAACTCCAGTTCCACACCATCTCTGCCACTGACTTCAGCTCCGCTTCCAATTCCGGCGCCACACCAAATCTGCCTCTGACTTCAGGTCCGCCTCTGACTTCAGCTCCGCCTACAGCTCCAGCTCCGCCACCAACACCTTTTCCATGATGACATATTTTCTTTGGTCCCACCGGGATTTGAACTCGGGTCGCTGGGGTGAGAGTCCAGAGCACTATCCACTACACCATGAAGACTTCACTAGTGTTGCAGGGAAGGAATGTACACTATATGGTTTAATGGAGCATTCTCTGACTCCACCACCAGCTCTGCCTCTGACTTGAGCTGCACCTCTGACTTCAGCACCGCATCCAGCTCTGCCTATGACTTCAGCTCTGCCTCTGACTTCAGCTCCGCCTCCAGCTCTGCCTCTGACTTCAGCCCCACTTCCGCCTTTGACTGTGCCTCCAGCTCCAGACCTGCTCTGCCTCCAGCTCCGCCTCCAGCTCCACACCAGTCTCTGACTTCAGCTCCACCTCCAACCCTGACTTCAGCTCTACTTATGACTCCAGCTCCACACCAGTCTCTGACTACAGCTCCACCTCTGACTCCAGCCCCACACCAGCTTTGCATCTGACTCCAACTTCATCTCCGCCTCTGACTTCAGCTCCACACCAGCTCTACGTCTGACTTCATTTCTGCCTCTGACTCCACAACTTCAGTTCCATCTCTGACTACAGCTTCTCCTCCAACTCCAGCTCCACACCATCTCTGCCACTGACTTCAGCTCCGCCTTCAATTTCGGCACCACACCAAATCTGCCTCTGACTTCAGGTCCGCCTCTGACTTCATCTCCGCCTACAGCTCCAGCTCCGCCTCCAACACCTTTTCCATGATGACATATTTTCTTTGGTCCCACCGGGATTTGAACTCGGGTCGCTGGGGTGAGAGTCTAGAGCACTATCCACTATACCATGAAGACTTCACTAGTGTTGCAGGGAAGGAATGTACACTATATGGTTTAATGGAGCATTCTCTGACTCCACCACCAGCTCTGCCTCTGACTTCAGCTCCACCTCTGACTTCAGCACCGCCTCCAGCTCTGCCTCTGACTTCAGCTCCGCCTCCAGCTCTGCCTCTGACTTCAGCCCCACTTCCGCCTTTGACTCTGCCTCCAGCTCCAGACCTGGTCTGCCTCTGCCTTCAGCTCCGCCTCCAGCTCCACACCAGTCTCCGACTTCAGCTCCACCTCCAACCCTGACTTCAGCTCTACCTCTGACTCCAGCTCCACACCAGTCCCTGACTTCAGCTCCACCTCTGACTTCAGCTCCACACCAGCTCTGCCTCCAACTCCAGCCCCACACCAGCTTTGCATCTGACTCCTACTTCATCTCCGCCTCTGACTTCAGCTCCACACCAGCTCTACCTCTGACTTCATTTCTGCCTCTGACTCCAGCTCTACACCATCTCTGCCTCTGACTTCAGCCGGGATTTGAACTCGGGTCGCTGGGGTGAGAGTCCAGAGCACTATCCACTATACCATGAAGACTTCACTAGTGTTGCATGGAAGGAATGTACACTATATGGTTTAATGGAGCATTCTCTGACTCCACCACCAGCTCTGCATCTGACTTCAGCTCCACCTCTGACTTCAGCACCGCCTCCAGCTCTGCCTCTGACTTCAGCTCCGCCTCCAGCCCTGCCTCTGACTTCAGCCCCACTTCCGCCTTTGACTGTGCCTCCAGCTCCAGACCTGCTCTGCCTCTGCCTTCAGCTCCGCCTCCAGCTCCACACCAGTCTCTGACTACAGCTCCACCTCCAACCCTGACTTCAGCTCTACCTCTGACTCCAGCTCCACACCAGTCTCTGACTTCAGCTCCACCTCTGACTCCAGCCCCACACCAGCTTTGCATCTGACTCCAACTTCATCTCCGCCTCTGACTTCAGCTCCACACCAGCTCTACCTCTGACTTCATTTCTGCCTCTGACTCCACAACTTCAGTTCCATCTCTGACTACAGCTTCTCCTCCAACTCCAGCTCCACACCATCTCTGCCACTGACTTCAGCCCGCCTTCAATTTCGGCACCACACCAAATCTGCCTCTGACTTCACGTCCGCCTCTGACTTCAGCTCCGCCTACAGCTCCAGCTCCGCCGCCAACGCCTTTTCCATGATGACATATTTTCTTTGGTCCCACCGGGATTTGAACTCGGGTCGCTGGGGTGAGAGTCCAGAGCACTACCCACTATACCATGAAGACTTCACTAGTGTTGCAGGGAAGGAATGTACACTATATGGTTTAATGGAGCATTCTCTGACTCCACCACCAGCTCTGCCTCTGACTTCAGCTCCACTTCTCAGACTTCAGCACCGCCTCCAGCTTTGCCTCTGACTTCAGCTCCGCCTCCAGCTCTGCCTCTGACTTCAGCCCCACTTCCGCCTTTGACTCTGCCTCCAGCTCCAGACCTGCTCTGCCTCTGCCTTCAGCTCCGCCTCCAGCTCCACACCAGTCTCTGACATCAGCACCACCTCCACCCCTGACTACAGCTCTACCTCTGACTCCAGCTCCACACCAGCTCTACCTCTGACTTCATTTCTGCCTCTGGCTCCAGCTCTACACCATGTCTGCCTCTGACTTCATCTCCGCCGCTGACTTCAGCTCCACACCAGCTCTACCTCTGACTTCATTTCTGCCTCTGACTCCAGCTCTACACCATCTCTGCCTCTGACTTCAGCCCCACTTCCGCCTCCAACTCCGCCGCCAGCTCCACACCAGTTTCTGACTTCAGCTCCGCCTCTGACTCCAGCTCCACACCAGTTCTGCATCTGACCACAACTTCAGTTCCATCTCACACTACAGCTCCTCCTCCAACTCCAGTTCCACACCATCTCTGCCACTGACTTCAGCTCCGCTTCCAATTCCGGCGCCACACCAAATCTGCCTCTGACTTCAGGTCCGCCTCTGACTTCAGCTCCGCCTACAGCTCCAGCTCCGCCACCAACACCTTTTCCATGATGACATATTTTCTTTGGTCCCACCGGGATTTGAACTCGGGTCGCTGGGGTGAGAGTCCAGAGCACTATCCACTACACCATTAAGACTTCACTAGTGTTGCAGGGAAGGAATGTACACTATACATTCAGAGCTCTGGAGCTCACATTCAGAGCTCTGGAGCTCTGGAGGTATGGAGCTCTGGAGGTATGGAGCTCTGGAGGTATGGAGCTATGGAGCCCTGGAGCTCTGGAGGTATGGAGCTATGGTGCTATGGAGCTCTGAAGCCATGGAGCTCTGGTGCTATGGAGCTCTGGAGGTATGGAGCTCTGGAGGTATGGAGCTCTGGAGGTATGGAGCTATGGAGCCCTGGAGCTCTGGAGGTATGGAGCTATGGTGCTATGGAGCTCTGAAGCCATGGAGCTCTGGTGCTATGGAGCTATGGAGCTCTGGTGCTATGGAGCTATGGAGGTATGGAGCCACCAGCCAGCACCCTCCGTGGCTGGATCAATGGAAGTGTTTTAGGTACCAGGCAGCCAAAGGGCCGAGGCCTCACGCTCGACCACGCCGGCGCAGAGTTCCAGCCGCTCGGATAAGCTCTGTCACTCACCCGCCGCGCAGCCACCGGTAACGGGGAAATGTCGCCGCCTTGTGGACACGCCGTTGTAAATGAATGGGCTTTCGCACTTAGTGCAATTTTCGCCAACTCTCTGACTTAGAGCTATGGAAGTATGGAGCTATGGAGCCACCAGCCACCCAGGCTGGAGCTCTGGAGCTCTGGAGGTATGGAGCTCTGGTGCTATGGAAGTATGGAGCTCTGGTGCTATGGAAGTATGGAGCTATGGAGGTATGGAAGTATGGAGCTATGGAAGTATGGAGCTATGGAGCTCTGGAAGTATGGAGCTATGGAGCTCTGGAGGTATGGAGCCCTGGAGCTATGGAGCCCTGGAGCTATGGAAGTATGGAGCTCTGGTGCTATGGAGCTATGGAGCTCTGGTGCTATGGAGCTATGGAGCTATGGAGCTCTGGAGCTATGGAGCTCTGGAGGTATGGAGCTATGGAGCTATGGAGCTCTGGAGGTATGGAGCTATGGAGCTATGGAGCTATGGAGCTATGGAAGTATGGAGCTCTGGTGCTATGGAGCTATGGAGCTCTGGTGCTATGGAGCTATGGAGCTCTGGTGCTATGGAGCTATGGAGCTATGGAGCTCTGGAAGTATGGAGCTCTGGTGCTATGGAGCTATGGAGCTCTGGTGCTATGGAGCTATGGAGCTCTGGTGCTATGGAGCTCTGGTGCTATGGAGCTCTGGTGCTATGGAGCTATGGAGCTCTGGTGCTATGGAGCTCTGGAGGTATGGAGCTCTGGAGGTATGGAGCTCTGGAGGTATGGAGCTATGGAGCCCTGGAGCTCTGGAGGTATGGAGCTATGGTGCTATGGAGCTCTGAAGCCATGGAGCTCTGGTGCTATGGAGCTATGGAGCTCTGGTGCTATGGAGCTATGGAGCTATGGAGCTCTGGAAGTATGGAGCTCTGGTGCTATGGAGCTATGGAGCTCTGGTGCTATGGAGCTATGGAGCTCTGGTGCTATGGAGTTATGGAGCTCTGGTGCTATGGAGCTCTGGTGCTATGGAGCTCTGGTGCTATGGAGCTATGGAGCTCTGGTGCTATGGAGCTATGGAGCTCTGGAGGTATGGAGCTCTGGAGGTATGGAGCTCTGGAGGTATGGAGCTATGGAGCCCTGGAGCTCTGGAGGTATGGAGCTATGGTGCTATGGAGCTCTGAAGCCATGGAGCTCTGGTGCTATGGAGCTCTGGAGCTCTGGAGGTATGGAGCTCTGGAGGTATGGAGCTATGGAGCCCTGGAGCTCTGGAGGTATGGAGCTATGGTGCTATGGAGCTCTGAAGCCATGGAGCTCTGGTGCTATGGAGCTCTGGAGCTCTGGAGGTATGGAGCTCTGGAGGTATGGAGCTCTGGAGGTATGGAGCTATGGAGCCCTGGAGCTCTGGAGGTATGGAGCTATGGTGCTATGGAGCTCTGAAGCCATGGAGCTCTGGTGCTATGGAGCTCTGGAGGTATGGAGCTCTGGAGGTATGGAGCTCTGGAGGTATGGAGCTATGGAGCCCTGGAGCTCTGGAGGTATGGAGCTATGGTGCTATGGAGCTCTGAAGCCATGGAGCTCTGGTGCTATGGAGCTCTGGAGGTATGGAGCTCTGGAGGTATGGAGCTCTGGAGGTATGGAGCTATGGAGCCCTGGAGCTCTGGAGGTATGGAGCTATGGTGCTATGGAGCTCTGAAGCCATGGAGCTCTGGTGCTATGGAGCTATGGAGCTCTGGTGCTATGGAGCTATGGAGGTATGGAGCCACCAGCCAGCACCCTCCGTGGCTGGATCAATGGAAGTGTTTTAGGTACCAGGCAGCCAAAGGGCCGAGGCCTCACGCTCGACCACGCCGGCGCAGAGTTCCAGCCGCTCGGATAAGCTCTGTCACTCACCCGCCGCGCAGCCACCGGTAACGGGGAAATGTCGCCGCCTTGTGGACACGCCGTTGTAAATGAATGGGCTTTCGCACTTAGTGCAATTTTCGCCAACTCTCTGACTGGAGCTATGGAAGTATGGAGCTATGGAGCCACCAGCCACCCAGGCTGGAGCTATGGAGCTCTGGAGGTATGGAGCTCTGGTGCTATGGAAGTATGGAGCTATGGAGCTATGGAAGTATGGAGCTATGGAGCTATGGAGCTCTGGAAGTATGGAGCTATGGAGCTCTGGAGGTATGGAGCTATGGAGCCCTGGAGCCCTGGAGCTATGGAGCCCTGGAGCTATGGAGCTATGGAGCCCTGGAGCTATGGAGCTATGGAGCCCTGGAGCTATGGAGCTATGGAGCTCTGGTGCTATGGAGCTATGGAGCTCTGGTGCTATGGAGCTATGGAGCTCTGGTGCTATGGAGCTATGGAGCTCTGGTGCTATGGAGCTATGGAGCTCTGGAAGTATGGAGCTATGGAGCTCTGGAGGTATGGAGCTATGGAGCTCTGGAGGTATGGAGCTATGGAGCCCTGGAGCTATGGAGCCCTGGAGCTATGGAAGTATGGAGCTCTGGTGCTATGGAGCTATGGAGCTCTGGTGCTATGGAGCTATGGAGCTCTGGAGCTATGGAGCTCTGGAGGTATGGAGCTATGGAGCTCTGGAGGTATGGAGCTATGGAGCTATGGAAGTATGGAGCTCTGGTGCTATGGAGCTATGGAGCTCTGGTGCTATGGAGCTATGGAGCTCTGGTGCTATGGAGCTATGGAGCTATGGAGCTCTGGAAGTATGGAGCTCTGGTGCTATGGAGCTATGGAGCTCTGGTGCTATGGAGCTATGGAGCTCTGGTGCTATGGAGCTATGGAGCTCTGGTGCTATGGAGCTATGGTGCTATGGAGCTCTGGTGCTATGGAGCTATGGAGCTCTGGTGCTATGGAGCTATGGAGCTCTGGAGGTATGGAGCTCTGGAGGTATGGAGCTCTGGAGGTATGGAGCTTTGGAGCCCTGGAGCTCTGGAGGTATGGAGCTATGGTGCTATGGAGCTCTGAAGCCATGGAGCTCTGGTGCTATGGAGCTATGGAGCTCTGGTGCTATGGAGCTATGGAGGTATGGAGCTATGGAGCCCTGGAGCTCTGGAGGTATGGAGCTATGGTGCTATGGAGCTCTGAAGCCATGGAGCTCTGGTGCTATGGAGCTCTGGAGCTCTGGAGGTATGGAGCTCTGGAGGTATGGAGCTATGGAGCCCTGGAGCTCTGGAGGTATGGAGCTATGGTGCTATGGAGCTCTGAAGCCATGGAGCTCTGGTGCTATGGAGCTCTGGAGGTATGGAGCTCTGGAGGTATGGAGCTATGGAGCCCTGGAGCTCTGGAGGTATGGAGCTATGGTGCTATGGAGCTCTGAAGCCATGGAGCTCTGGTGCTATGGAGCTCTGGAGGTATGGAGCTCTGGAGGTATGGAGCTCTGGAGGTATGGAGCTATGGAGCCCTGGAGCTCTGGAGGTATGGAGCTATGGTGCTATGGAGCTCTGAAGCCATGGAGCTCTGGTGCTATGGAGCTATGGAGCTCTGGTGCTATGGAGCTATGGAGGTATGGAGCCACCAGCCAGCACCCTCCGTGGCTGGATCAATGGAAGTGTTTTAGGTACCAGGCAGCCAAAGGGCCGAGGCCTCACGCTCGACCACGCCGGCGCAGAGTTCCAGCCGCTCGGATAAGCTCTGTCACTCACCCGCCGCGCAGCCACCGGTAACGGGGAAATGTCGCCGCCTTGTGGACACGCCGTTGTAAATGAATGGGCTTTCGCACTTAGTGCAATTTTCGCCAACTCTCTGACTTAGAGCTATGGAAGTATGGAGCTATGGAGCCACCAGCCACCCAGGCTGGAGCTCTGGAGCTCTGGAGGTATGGAGCTCTGGTGCTATGGAAGTATGGAGCTCTGGTGCTATGGAAGTATGGAGCTATGGAGGTATGGAAGTATGGAGCTATGGAAGTATGGAGCTATGGAGCTCTGGAAGTATGGAGCTATGGAGCTCTGGAGGTATGGAGCCCTGGAGCTATGGAGCCCTGGAGCTATGGAAGTATGGAGCTCTGGTGCTATGGAGCTATGGAGCTCTGGTGCTATGGAGCTATGGAGCTATGGAGCTCTGGAGCTATGGAGCTCTGGAGGTATGGAGCTATGGAGCTATGGAGCTCTGGAGGTATGGAGCTATGGAGCTATGGAAGTATGGAGCTCTGGTGCTATGGAGCTATGGAGCTCTGGTGCTATGGAGCTATGGAGCTCTGGTGCTATGGAGCTATGGAGCTATGGAGCTCTGGAAGTATGGAGCTCTGGTGCTATGGAGCTATGGAGCTCTGGTGCTATGGAGCTATGGAGCTCTGGTGCTATGGAGCTCTGGTGCTATGGAGCTCTGGTGCTATGGAGCTATGGAGCTCTGGTGCTATGGAGCTCTGGAGGTATGGAGCTCTGGAGGTATGGAGCTCTGGAGGTATGGAGCTATGGAGCCCTGGAGCTCTGGAGGTATGGAGCTATGGTGCTATGGAGCTCTGAAGCCATGGAGCTCTGGTGCTATGGAGCTATGGAGCTCTGGTGCTATGGAGCTATGGAGCTATGGAGCTCTGGAAGTATGGAGCTCTGGTGCTATGGAGCTATGGAGCTCTGGTGCTATGGAGCTATGGAGCTCTGGTGCTATGGAGCTATGGAGCTCTGGTGCTATGGAGCTCTGGTGCTATGGAGCTCTGGTGCTATGGAGCTATGGAGCTCTGGTGCTATGGAGCTATGGAGCTCTGGAGGTATGGAGCTCTGGAGGTATGGAGCTCTGGAGGTATGGAGCTATGGAGCCCTGGAGCTCTGGAGGTATGGAGCTATGGTGCTATGGAGCTCTGAAGCCATGGAGCTCTGGTGCTATGGAGCTCTGGAGCTCTGGAGGTATGGAGCTCTGGAGGTATGGAGCTATGGAGCCCTGGAGCTCTGGAGGTATGGAGCTATGGTGCTATGGAGCTCTGAAGCCATGGAGCTCTGGTGCTATGGAGCTCTGGAGCTCTGGAGGTATGGAGCTCTGGAGGTATGGAGCTCTGGAGGTATGGAGCTATGGAGCCCTGGAGCTCTGGAGGTATGGAGCTATGGTGCTATGGAGCTCTGAAGCCATGGAGCTCTGGTGCTATGGAGCTCTGGAGGTATGGAGCTCTGGAGGTATGGAGCTATGGAGCCCTGGAGCTCTGGAGGTATGGAGCTATGGTGCTATGGAGCTCTGAAGCCATGGAGCTCTGGTGCTATGGAGCTCTGGAGGTATGGAGCTCTGGAGGTATGGAGCTCTGGAGGTATGGAGCTATGGAGCCCTGGAGCTCTGGAGGTATGGAGCTATGGTGCTATGGAGCTCTGAAGCCATGGAGCTCTGGTGCTATGGAGCTATGGAGCTCTGGTGCTATGGAGCTATGGAGGTATGGAGCCACCAGCAAGCACCCTCCGTGGCTGGATCAATGGAAGTGTTTTAGGTACCAGGCAGCCAAAGGGCCGAGGCCTCACGCTCGACCACGCCGGCGCAGAGTTCCAGCCGCTCGGATAAGCTCTGTCACTCACCCGCCGCGCAGCCACCGGTAACGGGGAAATGTCGCCGCCTGGCGGACACGCCGTTGTAAATGAATGGGCTTTCGCACTTAGTGCAATTTTCGCCAACTCTCTGACTTAGAGCTATGGAAGTATGGAGCTATGGAGCCACCAGCCACCCAGGCTGGAGCTATGGAGCTCTGGAGGTATGGAGCTCAGGTGCTATGGAAGTATGGAGCTATGGAGCTATGGAAGTATGGAGCTATGGAGCTATGGAGCTCTGGAAGTATGGAGCTATGGAGCTCTGGAGGTATGGAGCTATGGAGCCCTGGAGCCCTGGAGCTATGGAGCTCTGGTGCTATGGAGGTATGGAGCTCTGGAGGTATGGAGCTCTGGAGGTATGGAGCTATGGAGCTATGGAGCCCTGGAGCTATGGAGCTATGGAGCCCTGGAGCTATGGAGCTATGGAGCCCTGGAGCTATGGAGCTATGGAGCTCTGGTGCTATGGAGCTATGGAGCTCTGGTGCTATGGAGCTATGGAGCTCTGGTGCTATGGAGCTATGGAGCTCTGGTGCTATGGAGCTATGGAGCTCTGGCAGTATGGAGCTATGGAGCTCTGGAGGTATGGAGCTATGGAGCCCTGGAGCTATGGAGCCCTGGAGCTATGGAAGTATGGAGCTCTGGTGCTATGGAGCTATGGAGCTCTGGTGCTATGGAGCTATGGAGCTCTGGAGCTATGGAGCTCTGGAGGTATGGAGCTATGGAGCTATGGAGCTCTGGAGGTATGGAGCTATGGAGCTATGGAAGTATGGAGCTCTGGTGCTATGGAGCTATGGAGCTCTGGTGCTATGGAGCTATGGAGCTCTGGTGCTATGGAGCTATGGAGCTATGGAGCTCTGGAAGTATGGAGCTCTGGTGCTATGGAGCTATGGAGCTCTGGTGCTATGGAGCTATGGAGCTCTGGTGCTATGGAGCTATGGAGCTCTGGTGCTATGGAGCTCTGGTGCTATGGAGCTCTGGTGCTATGGAGCTATGGAGCTCTGGTGCTATGGAGCTATGGAGCTCTGGAGGTATGGAGCTCTGGAGGTATGGAGCTCTGGAGGTATGGAGCTTTGGAGCCCTGGAGCTCTGGAGGTATGGAGCTATGGTGCTATGGAGCTCTGAAGCCATGGAGCTCTGGTGCTATGGAGCTCTGGAGCTCTGGAGGTATGGAGCTCTGGAGGTATGGAGCTATGGAGCCCTGGAGCTCTGGAGGTATGGAGCTATGGTGCTATGGAGCTCTGAAGCCATGGAGCTCTGGTGCTATGGAGCTCTGGAGCTCTGGAGGTATGGAGCTCTGGAGGTATGGAGCTATGGAGCCCTGGAGCTCTGGAGGTATGGAGCTATGGTGCTATGGAGCTCTGAAGCCATGGAGCTCTGGTGCTATGGAGCTCTGGAGCTCTGGAGGTATGGAGCTCTGGAGGTATGGAGCTCTGGAGGTATGGAGCTATGGAGCCCTGGAGCTCTGGAGGTATGGAGCTATGGTGCTATGGAGCTCTGAAGCCATGGAGCTCTGGTGCTATGGAGCTCTGGAGGTATGGAGCTCTGGAGGTATGGAGCTCTGGAGGTATGGAGCTATGGAGCCCTGGAGCTCTGGAGGTATGGAGCTATGGTGCTATGGAGCTCTGAAGCCATGGAGCTCTGGTGCTATGGAGCTATGGAGCTCTGGTGCTATGGAGCTATGGAGGTATGGAGCCACCAGCCAGCACCCTCCGTGGCTGGATCAATGGAAGTGTTTTAGGTACCAGGCAGCCAAAGGGCCGAGGCCTCACGCTCGACCACGCCGGCGCAGAGTTCCAGCCGCTCGGATAAGCTCTGTCACTCACCCGCCGCGCAGCCACCGGTAACGGGGAAATGTCGCCGCCTTGTGGACACGCCGTTGTAAATGAATGGGCTTTCGCACTTAGTGCAATTTTCGCCAACTCTCTGACTTAGAGCTATGGAAGTATGGAGCTATGGAGCCACCAGCCACCCAGGCTGGAGCTCTGGAGCTCTGGAGGTATGGAGCTCTGGTGCTATGGAAGTATGGAGCTCTGGTGCTATGGAAGTATGGAGCTATGGAGGTATGGAAGTATGGAGCTATGGAAGTATGGAGCTATGGAGCTCTGGAAGTATGGCGCTATGGAGCTCTGGAGGTATGGAGCCCTGGAGCTATGGAGCCCTGGAGCTATGGAAGTATGGAGCTCTGGTGCTATGGAGCTATGGAGCTCTGGTGCTATGGAGCTATGGAGCTATGGAGCTCTGGAGCTATGGAGCTCTGGAGGTATGGAGCTATGGAGCTATGGAGCTCTGGAGGTATGGAGCTATGGAGCTATGGAAGTATGGAGCTCTGGTGCTATGGAGCTATGGAGCTCTGGTGCTATGGAGCTATGGAGCTCTGGTGCTATGGAGCTATGGAGCTATGGAGCTCTGGAAGTATGGAGCTCTGGTGCTATGGAGCTATGGAGCTCTGGTGCTATGGAGCTATGGAGCTCTGGTGCTATGGAGCTCTGGTGCTATGGAGCTCTGGTGCTATGGAGCTATGGAGCTCTGGTGCTATGGAGCTCTGGAGGTATGGAGCTCTGGAGGTATGGAGCTCTGGAGGTATGGAGCTATGGAGCCCTGGAGCTCTGGAGGTATGGAGCTATGGTGCTATGGAGCTCTGAAGCCATGGAGCTCTGGTGCTATGGAGCTATGGAGCTCTGGTGCTATGGAGCTATGGAGCTATGGAGCTCTGGAAGTATGGAGCTCTGGTGCTATGGAGCTATGGAGCTCTGGTGCTATGGAGCTATGGAGCTCTGGTGCTATGGAGCTATGGAGCTCTGGTGCTATGGAGCTCTGGTGCTATGGAGCTCTGGTGCTATGGAGCTATGGAGCTCTGGTGCTATGGAGCTATGGAGCTCTGGAGGTATGGAGCTCTGGAGGTATGGAGCTCTGGAGGTATGGAGCTATGGAGCCCTGGAGCTCTGGAGGTATGGAGCTATGGTGCTATGGAGCTCTGAAGCCATGGAGCTCTGGTGCTATGGAGCTCTGGAGCTCTGGAGGTATGGAGCTCTGGAGGTATGGAGCTATGGAGCCCTGGAGCTCTGGAGGTATGGAGCTATGGTGCTATGGAGCTCTGAAGCCATGGAGCTCTGGTGCTATGGAGCTCTGGAGCTCTGGAGGTATGGAGCTCTGGAGGTATGGAGCTATGGAGCCCTGGAGCTCTGGAGGTATGGAGCTATGGTGCTATGGAGCTCTGAAGCCATGGAGCTCTGGTGCTATGGAGCTATGGAGCTCTGGTGCTATGGAGCTATGGAGGTATGGAGCCACCAGCCAGCACCCTCCGTGGCTGGATCAATGGAAGTGTTTTAGGTACCAGGCAGCCAAAGGGCCGAGGCCTCACGCTCGACCACGCCGGCGCAGAGTTCCAGCCGCTCGGATAAGCTCTGTCACTCACCCGCCGCGCAGCCACCGGTAACGGGGAAATGTCGCCGCCTGGCGGACACGCCGTTGTAAATGAATGGGCTTTCGCACTTAGTGCAATTTTCGCCAACTCTCTGACTTAGAGCTATGGAAGTATGGAGCTATGGAGCCACCAGCCACCCAGGCTGGAGCTATGGAGCTCTGGAGGTATGGAGCTCAGGTGGTATGGAAGTATGGAGCTATGGAGCTATGGAAGTATGGAGCTATGGAGCTATGGAGCTCTGGAAGTATGGAGCTATGGAGCTCTGGAGGTATGGAGCTATGGAGCCCTGGAGCCCTGGAGCTATGGAGCTCTGGTGCTATGGAGGTATGGAGCTCTGGAGGTATGGAGCTCTGGAGGTATGGAGCTATGGAGCTATGGAGCCCTGGAGCTATGGAGCTATGGAGCCCTGGAGCTATGGAGCTATGGAGCCCTGGAGCTATGGAGCTATGGAGCTCTGGTGCTATGGAGCTATGGAGCTCTGGTGCTATGGAGCTATGGAGCTCTGGTGCTATGGAGCTATGGAGCTCTGGTGCTATGGAGCTATGGAGCTCTGGAAGTATGGAGCTATGGAGCTCTGGAGGTATGGAGCTATGGAGCCCTGGAGCTATGGAGCCCTGGAGCTATGGAAGTATGGAGCTCTGGTGCTATGGAGCTATGGAGCTCTGGTGCTATGGAGCTATGGAGCTCTGGAGCTATGGAGCTCTGGAGGTATGGAGCTATGGAGCTATGGAGCTCTGGAGGTATGGAGCTATGGAGCTATGGAAGTATGGAGCTCTGGTGCTATGGAGCTATGGAGCTCTGGTGCTATGGAGCTATGGAGCTCTGGTGCTATGGAGCTATGGAGCTATGGAGCTCTGGAAGTATGGAGCTCTGGTGCTATGGAGCTATGGAGCTCTGGTGCTATGGAGCTATGGAGCTCTGGTGCTATGGAGCTATGGAGCTCTGGTGCTATGGAGCTCTGGTGCTATGGAGCTCTGGTGCTATGGAGCTATGGAGCTCTGGTGCTATGGAGCTATGGAGCTCTGGAGGTATGGAGCTCTGGAGGTATGGAGCTCTGGAGGTATGGAGCTTTGGAGCCCTGGAGCTCTGGAGGTATGGAGCTATGGTGCTATGGAGCTCTGAAGCCATGGAGCTCTGGTGCTATGGAGCTCTGGAGCTCTGGAGGTATGGAGCTCTGGAGGTATGGAGCTATGGAGCCCTGGAGCTCTGGAGGTATGGAGCTATGGTGCTATGGAGCTCTGAAGCCATGGAGCTCTGGTGCTATGGAGCTCTGGAGCTCTGGAGGTATGGAGCTCTGGAGGTATGGAGCTATGGAGCCCTGGAGCTCTGGAGGTATGGAGCTATGGTGCTATGGAGCTCTGAAGCCATGGAGCTCTGGTGCTATGGAGCTCTGGAGCTCTGGAGGTATGGAGCTCTGGAGGTATGGAGCTCTGGAGGTATGGAGCTATGGAGCCCTGGAGCTCTGGAGGTATGGAGCTATGGTGCTATGGAGCTCTGAAGCCATGGAGCTCTGGTGCTATGGAGCTCTGGAGGTATGGAGCTCTGGAGGTATGGAGCTCTGGAGGTATGGAGCTATGGAGCCCTGGAGCTCTGGAGGTATGGAGCTATGGTGCTATGGAGCTCTGAAGCCATGGAGCTCTGGTGCTATGGAGCTATGGAGCTCTGGTGCTATGGAGCTATGGAGGTATGGAGCCACCAGCCAGCACCCTCCGTGGCTGGATCAATGGAAGTGTTTTAGGTACCAGGCAGCCAAAGGGCCGAGGCCTCACGCTCGACCACGCCGGCGCAGAGTTCCAGCCGCTCGGATAAGCTCTGTCACTCACCCGCCGCGCAGCCACCGGTAACGGGGAAATGTCGCCGCCTTGTGGACACGCCGTTGTAAATGAATGGGCTTTCGCACTTAGTGCAATTTTCGCCAACTCTCTGACTTAGAGCTATGGAAGTATGGAGCTATGGAGCCACCAGCCACCCAGGCTGGAGCTCTGGAGCTCTGGAGGTATGGAGCTCTGGTGCTATGGAAGTATGGAGCTCTGGTGCTATGGAAGTATGGAGCTATGGAGGTATGGAAGTATGGAGCTATGGAAGTATGGAGCTATGGAGCTCTGGAAGTATGGCGCTATGGAGCTCTGGAGGTATGGAGCCCTGGAGCTATGGAGCCCTGGAGCTATGGAAGTATGGAGCTCTGGTGCTATGGAGCTATGGAGCTCTGGTGCTATGGAGCTATGGAGCTATGGAGCTCTGGAGCTATGGAGCTCTGGAGGTATGGAGCTATGGAGCTATGGAGCTCTGGAGGTATGGAGCTATGGAGCTATGGAAGTATGGAGCTCTGGTGCTATGGAGCTATGGAGCTCTGGTGCTATGGAGCTATGGAGCTCTGGTGCTATGGAGCTATGGAGCTATGGAGCTCTGGAAGTATGGAGCTCTGGTGCTATGGAGCTATGGAGCTCTGGTGCTATGGAGCTATGGAGCTCTGGTGCTATGGAGCTCTGGTGCTATGGAGCTCTGGTGCTATGGAGCTATGGAGCTCTGGTGCTATGGAGCTCTGGAGGTATGGAGCTCTGGAGGTATGGAGCTCTGGAGGTATGGAGCTATGGAGCCCTGGAGCTCTGGAGGTATGGAGCTATGGTGCTATGGAGCTCTGAAGCCATGGAGCTCTGGTGCTATGGAGCTATGGAGCTCTGGTGCTATGGAGCTATGGAGCTATGGAGCTCTGGAAGTATGGAGCTCTGGTGCTATGGAGCTATGGAGCTCTGGTGCTATGGAGCTATGGAGCTCTGGTGCTATGGAGCTATGGAGCTCTGGTGCTATGGAGCTCTGGTGCTATGGAGCTCTGGTGCTATGGAGCTATGGAGCTCTGGTGCTATGGAGCTATGGAGCTCTGGAGGTATGGAGCTCTGGAGGTATGGAGCTCTGGAGGTATGGAGCTATGGAGCCCTGGAGCTCTGGAGGTATGGAGCTATGGTGCTATGGAGCTCTGAAGCCATGGAGCTCTGGTGCTATGGAGCTCTGGAGCTCTGGAGGTATGGAGCTCTGGAGGTATGGAGCTATGGAGCCCTGGAGCTCTGGAGGTATGGAGCTATGGTGCTATGGAGCTCTGAAGCCATGGAGCTCTGGTGCTATGGAGCTCTGGAGCTCTGGAGGTATGGAGCTCTGGAGGTATGGAGCTATGGAGCCCTGGAGCTCTGGAGGTATGGAGCTATGGTGCTATGGAGCTCTGAAGCCATGGAGCTCTGGTGCTATGGAGCTATGGAGCTCTGGTGCTATGGAGCTATGGAGGTATGGAGCCACCAGCCAGCACCCTCCGTGGCTGGATCAATGGAAGTGTTTTAGGTACCAGGCAGCCAAAGGGCCGAGGCCTCACGCTCGACCACGCCGGCGCAGAGTTCCAGCCGCTCGGATAAGCTCTGTCACTCACCCGCCGCGCAGCCACCGGTAACGGGGAAATGTCGCCGCCTGGCGGACACGCCGTTGTAAATGAATGGGCTTTCGCACTTAGTGCAATTTTCGCCAACTCTCTGACTTAGAGCTATGGAAGTATGGAGCTATGGAGCCACCAGCCACCCAGGCTGGAGCTATGGAGCTCTGGAGGTATGGAGCTCAGGTGGTATGGAAGTATGGAGCTATGGAGCTATGGAAGTATGGAGCTATGGAGCTATGGAGCTCTGGAAGTATGGAGCTATGGAGCTCTGGAGGTATGGAGCTATGGAGCCCTGGAGCCCTGGAGCTATGGAGCTCTGGTGCTATGGAGGTATGGAGCTCTGGAGGTATGGAGCTCTGGAGGTATGGAGCTATGGAGCTATGGAGCCCTGGAGCTATGGAGCTATGGAGCCCTGGAGCTATGGAGCTATGGAGCCCTGGAGCTATGGAGCTATGGAGCTCTGGTGCTATGGAGCTATGGAGCTCTGGTGCTATGGAGCTATGGAGCTCTGGTGCTATGGAGCTATGGAGCTCTGGTGCTATGGAGCTATGGAGCTCTGGAAGTATGGAGCTATGGAGCTCTGGAGGTATGGAGCTATGGAGCCCTGGAGCTATGGAGCCCTGGAGCTATGGAAGTATGGAGCTCTGGTGCTATGGAGCTATGGAGCTCTGGTGCTATGGAGCTATGGAGCTCTGGAGCTATGGAGCTCTGGAGGTATGGAGCTATGGAGCTATGGAGCTCTGGAGGTATGGAGCTATGGAGCTATGGAAGTATGGAGCTCTGGTGCTATGGAGCTATGGAGCTCTGGTGCTATGGAGCTATGGAGCTCTGGTGCTATGGAGCTATGGAGCTATGGAGCTCTGGAAGTATGGAGCTCTGGTGCTATGGAGCTATGGAGCTCTGGTGCTATGGAGCTATGGAGCTCTGGTGCTATGGAGCTATGGAGCTCTGGTGCTATGGAGCTCTGGTGCTATGGAGCTCTGGTGCTATGGAGCTATGGAGCTCTGGTGCTATGGAGCTATGGAGCTCTGGAGGTATGGAGCTCTGGAGGTATGGAGCTCTGGAGGTATGGAGCTTTGGAGCCCTGGAGCTCTGGAGGTATGGAGCTATGGTGCTATGGAGCTCTGAAGCCATGGAGCTCTGGTGCTATGGAGCTCTGGAGCTCTGGAGGTATGGAGCTCTGGAGGTATGGAGCTATGGAGCCCTGGAGCTCTGGAGGTATGGAGCTATGGTGCTATGGAGCTCTGAAGCCATGGAGCTCTGGTGCTATGGAGCTCTGGAGCTCTGGAGGTATGGAGCTCTGGAGGTATGGAGCTATGGAGCCCTGGAGCTCTGGAGGTATGGAGCTATGGTGCTATGGAGCTCTGAAGCCATGGAGCTCTGGTGCTATGGAGCTCTGGAGCTCTGGAGGTATGGAGCTCTGGAGGTATGGAGCTCTGGAGGTATGGAGCTATGGAGCCCTGGAATTCTGGAGGTATGGAGCTATGGTGCTATGGAGCTCTGAAGCCATGGAGCTCTGGTGCTATGGAGCTCTGGAGGTATGGAGCTCTGGAGGTATGGAGCTCTGGAGGTATGGAGCTATGGAGCCCTGGAGCTCTGGAGGTATGGAGCTATGGTGCTATGGAGCTCTGAAGCCATGGAGCTCTGGTGCTATGGAGCTATGGAGCTCTGGTGCTATGGAGCTATGGAGGTATGGAGCCACAAGCCAGCACCCTCCGTGGCTGGATCAATGGAAGTGTTTTAGGTACCAGGCAGCCAAAGGGCCGAGGCCTCACGCTCGACCACGCCGGCGCAGAGTTCCAGCCGCTCGGATAAGCTCTGTCACTCACCCGCCGCGCAGCCACCGGTAACGGGGAAATGTCGCCGCCTTGTGGACACGCCGTTGTAAATGAATGGGCTTTCGCACTTAGTGCAATTTTCGCCAACTCTCTGACTTAGAGCTATGGAAGTATGGAGCTATGGAGCCACCAGCCACCCAGGCTGGAGCTCTGGAGCTCTGGAGGTATGGAGCTCTGGTGCTATGGAAGTATGGAGCTCTGGTGCTATGGAAGTATGGAGCTATGGAGGTATGGAAGTATGGAGCTATGGAAGTATGGAGCTATGGAGCTCTGGAAGTATGGAGCTATGGAGCTCTGGAGGTATGGAGCCCTGGAGCTATGGAGCCCTGGAGCTATGGAAGTATGGAGCTCTGGTGCTATGGAGCTATGGAGCTCTGGTGCTATGGAGCTATGGAGCTATGGAGCTCTGGAGCTATGGAGCTCTGGAGGTATGGAGCTATGGAGCTATGGAGCTATGGAGCTATGGAAGTATGGAGCTCTGGTGCTATGGAGCTATGGAGCTCTGGTGCTATGGAGCTATGGAGCTCTGGTGCTATGGAGCTATGGAGCTATGGAGCTCTGGAAGTATGGAGCTCTGGTGCTATGGAGCTATGGAGCTCTGGTGCTATGGAGCTATGGAGCTCTGGTGCTATGGAGCTCTGGTGCTATGGAGCTCTGGTGCTATGGAGCTATGGAGCTCTGGTGCTATGGAGCTCTGGAGGTATGGAGCTCTGGAGGTATGGAGCTCTGGAGGTATGGAGCTATGGAGCCCTGGAGCTCTGGAGGTATGGAGCTATGGTGCTATGGAGCTCTGAAGCCATGGAGCTCTGGTGCTATGGAGCTATGGAGCTCTGGTGCTATGGAGCTATGGAGCTATGGAGCTCTGGAAGTATGGAGCTCTGGTGCTATGGAGCTATGGAGCTCTGGTGCTATGGAGCTATGGAGCTCTGGTGCTATGGAGCTATGGAGCTCTGGTGCTATGGAGCTCTGGTGCTATGGAGCTCTGGTGCTATGGAGCTATGGAGCTCTGGTGCTATGGAGCTATGGAGCTCTGGAGGTATGGAGCTCTGGAGGTATGGAGCTCTGGAGGTATGGAGCTATGGAGCCCTGGAGCTCTGGAGGTATGGTGCTATGGTGCTATGGAGCTCTGAAGCCATGGAGCTCTGGTGCTATGGAGCTCTGGAGCTCTGGAGGTATGGAGCTCTGGAGGTATGGAGCTATGGAGCCCTGGAGCTCTGGAGGTATGGAGCTATGGTGCTATGGAGCTCTGAAGCCATGGAGCTCTGGTGCTATGGAGCTCTGGAGCTCTGGAGGTATGGAGCTCTGGAGGTATGGAGCTCTGGAGGTATGGAGCTATGGAGCCCTGGAGCTCTGGAGGTATGGAGCTATGGTGCTATGGAGCTCTGAAGCCATGGAGCTCTGGTGCTATGGAGCTCTGGAGGTATGGAGCTCTGGAGGTATGGAGCTCTGGAGGTATGGAGCTATGGAGCCCTGGAGCTCTGGAGGTATGGAGCTATGGTGCTATGGAGCTCTGAAGCCATGGAGCTCTGGTGCTATGGAGCTCTGGTGCTATGGAGCTCTGGAGGTATGGAGCTCTGGAGGTATGGAGCTCTGGAGGTATGGAGCTATGGAGCCCTGGAGCTCTGGAGGTATGGAGCTATGGTGCTATGGAGCTCTGAAGCCATGGAGCTCTGGTGCTATGGAGCTATGGAGCTCTGGTGCTATGGAGCTCTGGAGGTATGGAGCCACCAGCCAGCACCCTCCGTGGCTGGATCAATGGAAGTGTTTTAGGTACCAGGCAGCCAAAGGGCCGAGGCCTCACGCTCGACCACGCCGGCGCAGAGTTCCAGCCGCTCGGATAAGCTCTGTCACTCACCCGCCGCGCAGCCACCGGTAACGGGGAAATGTCGCCGCCTGGCGGACACGCCGTTGTAAATGAATGGGCTTTCGCACTTAGTGCAATTTTCGCCAACTCTCTGACTTAGAGCTATGGAAGTATGGAGCTATGGAGCCACCAGCCACCCAGGCTGGAGCTATGGAGCTCTGGAGGTATGGAGCTCAGGTGCTATGGAAGTATGGAGCTATGGAGCTATGGAAGTATGGAGCTATGGAGCTATGGAGCTCTGGAAGTATGGAGCTATGGAGCTCTGGAGGTATGGAGCTATGGAGCCCTGGAGCCCTGGAGCTATGGAGCTCTGGTGCTATGGAGGTATGGAGCTCTGGAGGTATGGAGCTCTGGAGGTATGGAGCTATGGAGCTATGGAGCCCTGGAGCTATGGAGCTATGGAGCCCTGGAGCTATGGAGCTATGGAGCCCTGGAGCTATGGAGCTATGGAGCTCTGGTGCTATGGAGCTATGGAGCTCTGGTGCTATGGAGCTATGGAGCTCTGGTGCTATGGAGCTATGGAGCTCTGGTGCTATGGAGCTATGGAGCTCTGGAAGTATGGAGCTATGGAGCTCTGGAGGTATGGAGCTATGGAGCCCTGGAGCTATGGAGCCCTGGAGCTATGGAAGTATGGAGCTCTGGTGCTATGGAGCTATGGAGCTCTGGTGCTATGGAGCTATGGAGCTCTGGAGCTATGGAGCTCTGGAGGTATGGAGCTATGGAGCTATGGAGCTCTGGAGGTATGGAGCTATGGAGCTATGGAAGTATGGAGCTCTGGTGCTATGGAGCTATGGAGCTCTGGTGCTATGGAGCTATGGAGCTCTGGTGCTATGGAGCTATGGAGCTATGGAGCTCTGGAAGTATGGAGCTCTGGTGCTATGGAGCTATGGAGCTCTGGTGCTATGGAGCTATGGAGCTCTGGTGCTATGGAGCTATGGAGCTCTGGTGCTATGGAGCTCTGGTGCTATGGAGCTATGGAGCTCTGGTGCTATGGAGCTATGGAGCTCTGGAGGTATGGAGCTCTGAAGCCATGGAGCTCTGGTGCTATGGAGCTCTGGAGGTATGGAGCTCTGGAGGTATGGAGCTCTGGAGGTATGGAGCTATGGAGCCCTGGAGCTCTGGAGGTATGGAGCTATGGTGCTATGGAGCTCTGAAGCCATGGAGCTCTGGTGCTATGGAGCTCTGGAGGTATGGAGCTCTGGAGGTATGGAGCTCTGGAGGTATGGAGCTATGGAGCCCTGGAGCTCTGGAGGTATGGAGCTATGGTGCTATGGAGCTCTGAAGCCATGGAGCTCTGGTGCTATGGAGCTATGGAGCTCTGGTGCTATGGAGCTATGGAGGTATGGAGCCACCAGCCAGCACCCTCCGTGGCTGGATCAATGGAAGTGTTTTAGGTACCAGGCAGCCAAAGGGCCGAGGCCTCACGCTCGACCACGCCGGCGCAGAGTTCCAGCCGCTCGGATAAGCTCTGTCACTCACCCGCCGCGCAGCCACCGGTAACGGGGAAATGTCGCCGCCTTGTGGACACGCCGTTGTAAATGAATGGGCTTTCGCACTTAGTGCAATTTTCGCCAACTCTCTGACTTAGAGCTATGGAAGTATGGAGCTATGGAGCCACCAGCCACCCAGGCTGGAGCTCTGGAGCTCTGGAGGTATGGAGCTCTGGTGCTATGGAAGTATGGAGCTCTGGTGCTATGGAAGTATGGAGCTATGGAGGTATGGAAGTATGGAGCTATGGAAGTATGGAGCTATGGAGCTCTGGAAGTATGGAGCTATGGAGCTCTGGAGGTATGGAGCCCTGGAGCTATGGAGCCCTGGAGCTATGGAAGTATGGAGCTCTGGTGCTATGGAGCTATGGAGCTCTGGTGCTATGGAGCTATGGAGCTATGGAGCTCTGGAGCTATGGAGCTCTGGAGGTATGCAGCTATGGAGCTATGGAGCTCTGGAGGTATGGAGCTATGGAGCTATGGAAGTATGGAGCTCTGGTGCTATGGAGCTATGGAGCTCTGGTGCTATGGAGCTATGGAGCTCTGGTGCTATGGAGCTATGGAGCTATGGAGCTCTGGAAGTATGGAGCTCTGGTGCTATGGAGCTATGGAGCTCTGGTGCTATGGAGCTATGGAGCTCTGGTGCTATGGAGCTATGGAGCTCTGGTGCTATGGAGCTCTGGTGCTATGGAGCTCTGGTGCTATGGAGCTATGGAGCTCTGGTGCTATGGAGCTATGGAGCTCTGGAGGTATGGAGCTCTGGAGGTATGGAGCTCTGGAGGTATGGAGCTATGGAGCCCTGGAGCTCTGGAGGTATGGAGCTATGGTGCTATGGAGCTCTGAAGCCATGGAGCTCTGGTGCTATGGAGCTCTGGAGCTCTGGAGGTATGGAGCTCTGGAGGTATGGAGCTATGGAGCCCTGGAGCTCTGGAGGTATGGAGCTATGGAGCTCTGAAGCCATGGAGCTCTGGTGCTATGGAGCTCTGGAGCTCTGGAGGTATGGAGCTCTGGAGGTATGGAGCTCTGGAGGTATGGAGCTATGGAGCCCTGGAGCTCTGGAGGTATGGAGCTATGGTGCTATGGAGCTCTGAAGCCATGGAGCTCTGGTGCTATGGAGCTCTGGAGGTATGGAGCTCTGGAGGTATGGAGCTCTGGAGGTATGGAGCTATGGAGCCCTGGAGCTCTGGAGGTATGGAGCTATGGTGCTATGGAGCTCTGAAGCCATGGAGCTCTGGTGCTATGGAGCTATGGAGCTCTGGTGCTATGGAGCTATGGAGGTATGGAGCCACCAGCCAGCACCCTCCGTGGCTGGATCAATGGAAGTGTTTTAGGTACCAGGCAGCCAAAGGGCCGAGGCCTCACGCTCGACCACGCCGGCGCAGAGTTCCAGCCGCTCGGATAAGCTCTGTCACTCACCCGCCGCGCAGCCACCGGTAACGGGGAAATGTCGCCGCCTGGCGGACACGCCGTTGTAAATGAATGGGCTTTCGCACTTAGTGCAATTTTCGCCAACTCTCTGACTTAGAGCTATGGAAGTATGGAGCTATGGAGCCACCAGCCACCCAGGCTGGAGCTATGGAGCTCTGGAGGTATGGAGCTCAGGTGCTATGGAAGTATGGAGCTATGGAGCTATGGAAGTATGGAGCTATGGAGCTATGGAGCTCTGGAAGTATGGAGCTATGGAGCTCTGGAGGTATGGAGCTATGGAGCCCTGGAGCCCTGGAGCTATGGAGCTCTGGTGCTATGGAGGTATGGAGCTCTGGAGGTATGGAGCTCTGGAGGTATGGAGCTATGGAGCTATGGAGCCCTGGAGCTATGGAGCTATGGAGCCCTGGAGCTATGGAGCTATGGAGCCCTGGAGCTATGGAGCTATGGAGCTCTGGTGCTATGGAGCTATGGAGCTCTGGTGCTATGGAGCTATGGAGCTCTGGTGCTATGGAGCTATGGAGCTCTGGTGCTATGGAGCTATGGAGCTCTGGAAGTATGGAGCTATGGAGCTCTGGAGGTATGGAGCTATGGAGCCCTGGAGCTATGGAGCCCTGGAGCTATGGAAGTATGGAGCTCTGGTGCTATGGAGCTATGGAGCTCTGGTGCTATGGAGCTATGGAGCTCTGGAGCTATGGAGCTCTGGAGGTATGGAGCTATGGAGCTATGGAGCTCTGGAGGTATGGAGCTATGGAGCTATGGAAGTATGGAGCTCTGGTGCTATGGAGCTATGGAGCTCTGGTGCTATGGAGCTATGGAGCTCTGGTGCTATGGAGCTATGGAGCTATGGAGCTCTGGAAGTATGGAGCTCTGGTGCTATGGAGCTATGGAGCTCTGGTGCTATGGAGCTATGGAGCTCTGGTGCTATGGAGCTATGGAGCTCTGGTGCTATGGAGCTCTGGTGCTATGGAGCTCTGGTGCTATGGAGCTATGGAGCTATGGAGCTCTGGTGCTATGGAGCTATGGAGCTCTGGAGGTATGGAGCTCTGGAGGTATGGAGCTCTGGAGGTATGGAGCTTTGGAGCCCTGGAGCTCTGGAGGTATGGAGCTATGGTGCTATGGAGCTCTGAAGCCATGGAGCTCTGGTGCTATGGAGCTCTGGAGCTCTGGAGGTATGGAGCTCTGGAGGTATGGAGCTATGGAGCCCTGGAGCTCTGGAGGTATGGAGCTATGGTGCTATGGAGCTCTGAAGCCATGGAGCTCTGGTGCTATGGAGCTCTGGAGCTCTGGAGGTATGGAGCTCTGGAGGTATGGAGCTATGGAGCCCTGGAGCTCTGGAGGTATGGAGCTATGGTGCTATGGAGCTCTGAAGCCATGGAGCTCTGGTGCTATGGAGCTCTGGAGCTCTGGAGGTATGGAGCTCTGGAGGTATGGAGCTCTGGAGGTATGGAGCTATGGAGCCCTGGAGCTCTGGAGGTATGGAGCTATGGTGCTATGGAGCTCTGAAGCCATGGAGCTCTGGTGCTATGGAGCTCTGGAGGTATGGAGCTCTGGAGGTATGGAGCTCTGGAGGTATGGAGCTATGGAGCCCTGGAGCTCTGGAGGTATGGAGCTATGGTGCTATGGAGCTCTGAAGCCATGGAGCTCTGGTGCTATGGAGCTATGGAGCTCTGGTGCTATGGAGCTATGGAGGTATGGAGCCACCAGCCAGCACCCTCCGTGGCTGGATCAATGGAAGTGTTTTAGGTACCAGGCAGCCAAAGGGCCGAGGCCTCACGCTCGACCACGCCGGCGCAGAGTTCCAGCCGCTCGGATAAGCTCTGTCACTCACCCGCCGCGCAGCCACCGGTAACGGGGAAATGTCGCCGCCTTGTGGACACGCCGTTGTAAATGAATGGGCTTTCGCACTTAGTGCAATTTTCGCCAACTCTCTGACTTAGAGCTATGGAAGTATGGAGCTATGGAGCCACCAGCCACCCAGGCTGGAGCTCTGGAGCTCTGGAGGTATGGAGCTCTGGTGCTATGGAAGTATGGAGCTCTGGTGCTATGGAAGTATGGAGCTATGGAGGTATGGAAGTATGGAGCTATGGAAGTATGGAGCTATGGAGCTCTGGAGGTATGGAGCCCTGGAGCTATGGAGCCCTGGAGCTATGGAAGTATGGAGCTCTGGTGCTATGGAGCTATGGAGCTCTGGTGCTATGGAGCTATGGAGCTATGGAGCTATGGAGCTCTGGAGCTATGGAGCTCTGGAGGTATGGAGCTATGGAGCTATGGAGCTCTGGAGGTATGGAGCTATGGAGCTATGGAAGTATGGAGCTCTGGTGCTATGGAGCTATGGAGCTCTGGTGCTATGGAGCTATGGAGCTCTGGTGCTATGGAGCTATGGAGCTATGGAGCTCTGGAAGTATGGAGCTCTGGTGCTATGGAGCTATGGAGCTCTGGTGCTATGGAGCTATGGAGCTCTGGTGCTATGGAGCTCTGGTGCTATGGAGCTCTGGTGCTATGGAGCTATGGAGCTCTGGTGCTATGGAGCTCTGGAGGTATGGAGCTCTGGAGGTATGGAGCTCTGGAGGTATGGAGCTATGGAGCCCTGGAGCTCTGGAGGTATGGAGCTATGGTGCTATGGAGCTCTGAAGCCATGGAGCTCTGGTGCTATGGAGCTATGGAGCTCTGGTGCTATGGAGCTATGGAGCTATGGAGCTCTGGAAGTATGGAGCTCTGGTGCTATGGAGCTATGGAGCTCTGGTGCTATGGAGCTATGGAGCTCTGGTGCTATGGAGCTATGGAGCTCTGGTGCTATGGAGCTCTGGTGCTATGGAGCTCTGGTGCTATGGAGCTATGGAGCTCTGGTGCTATGGAGCTATGGAGCTCTGGAGGTATGGAGCTCTGGAGGTATGGAGCTCTGGAGGTATGGAGCTATGGAGCCCTGGAGCTCTGGAGGTATGGAGCTATGGTGCTATGGAGCTCTGAAGCCATGGAGCTCTGGTGCTATGGAGCTCTGGAGCTCTGGAGGTATGGAGCTCTGGAGGTATGGAGCTATGGAGCCCTGGAGCTCTGGAGGTATGGAGCTATGGTGCTATGGAGCTCTGAAGCCATGGAGCTCTGGTGCTATGGAGCTCTGGAGCTCTGGAGGTATGGAGCTCTGGAGGTATGGAGCTCTGGAGGTATGGAGCTATGGAGCCCTGGAGCTCTGGAGGTATGGAGCTATGGTGCTATGGAGCTCTGAAGCCATGGAGCTCTGGTGCTATGGAGCTCTGGAGGTATGGAGCTCTGGAGGTATGGAGCTCTGGAGGTATGGAGCTATGGAGCCCTGGAGCTCTGGAGGTATGGAGCTATGGTGCTATGGAGCTCTGAAGCCATGGAGCTCTGGTGCTATGGAGCTCTGGAGGTATGGAGCTCTGGAGGTATGGAGCTCTGGAGGTATGGAGCTATGGAGCCCTGGAGCTCTGGAGGTATGGAGCTATGGTGCTATGGAGCTCTGAAGCCATGGAGCTCTGGTGCTATGGAGCTATGGAGCTCTGGTGCTATGGAGCTATGGAGGTATGGAGCCACCAGCCAGCACCCTCCGTGGCTGGATCAATGGAAGTGTTTTAGGTACCAGGCAGCCAAAGGGCCGAGGCCTCACGCTCGACCACGCCGGCGCAGAGTTCCAGCCGCTCGGATAAGCTCTGTCACTCACCCGCCGCGCAGCCACCGGTAACGGGGAAATGTCGCCGCCTTGTGGACACGCCGTTGTAAATGAATGGGCTTTCGCACTTAGTGCAATTTTCGCCAACTCTCTGACTGGAGCTATGGAAGTATGGAGCTATGAAGCCACCAGCCACCCAGGCTGGAGCTATGGAGCTCTGGAGGTATGGAGCTCTGGTGCTATGGAAGTATGGAGCTATGGAGCTATGGAAGTATGGAGCTATGGAGCTATGGAGCTCTGGAAGTATGGAGCTATGGAGCTCTGGAGGTATGGAGCTATGGAGCCCTGGAGCCCTGGAGCTATGGAGCCCTGGAGCTATGGAGCTATGGAGCCCTGGAGCTATGGAGCTATGGAGCCCTGGAGCTATGGAGCTATGGAGCTCTGGTGCTATGGAGCTATGGAGCTCTGGTGCTATGGAGCTATGGAGCTCTGGTGCTATGGAGCTATGGAGCTCTGGTGCTATGGAGCTATGGAGCTCTGGAAGTATGGAGCTATGGAGCTCTGGAGGTATGGAGCTATGGAGCTCTGGAGGTATGGAGCTATGGAGCCCTGGAGCTATGGAGCCCTGGAGCTATGGAAGTATGGAGCTCTGGTGCTATGGAGCTATGGAGCTCTGGTGCTATGGAGCTATGGAGCTCTGGAGCTATGGAGCTCTGGAGGTATGGAGCTATGGAGCTCTGGAGGTATGGAGCTATGGAGCTATGGAAGTATGGAGCTCTGGTGCTATGGAGCTATGGAGCTCTGGTGCTATGGAGCTATGGAGCTCTGGTGCTATGGAGCTATGGAGCTATGGAGCTCTGGAAGTATGGAGCTCTGGTGCTATGGAGCTATGGAGCTCTGGTGCTATGGAGCTATGGAGCTCTGGTGCTATGGAGCTATGGAGCTCTGGTGCTATGGAGCTATGGTGCTATGGAGCTCTGGTGCTATGGAGCTATGGAGCTCTGGTGCTATGGAGCTATGGAGCTCTGGAGGTATGGAGCTCTGGAGGTATGGAGCTCTGGAGGTATGGAGCTTTGGAGCCCTGGAGCTCTGGAGGTATGGAGCTATGGTGCTATGGAGCTCTGAAGCCATGGAGCTCTGGTGCTATGGAGCTATGGAGCTCTGGTGCTATGGAGCTATGGAGGTATGGAGCCACCAGCCAGCACCCTCCGTGGCTGGATCAATGGAAGTGTTTTAGGTACCAGGCAGCCAAAGGGCCGAGGCCTCACGCTCGACCACGCCGGCGCAGAGTTCCAGCCGCTCGGATAAGCTCTGTCACTCACCCGCCGCGCAGCCACCGGTAACGGGGAAATGTCGCCGCCTTGTGGACACGCCGTTGTAAATGAATGGGCTTTCGCACTTAGTGCAATTTTCGCCAACTCTCTGACTTAGAGCTATGGAAGTATGGAGCTATGGAGCCACCAGCCACCCAGGCTGGAGCTCTGGAGCTCTGGAGGTATGGAGCTCTGGTGCTATGGAAGTATGGAGCTCTGGTGCTATGGAAGTATGGAGCTATGGAGGTATGGAAGTATGGAGCTATGGAAGTATGGAGCTATGGAGCTCTGGAAGTATGGAGCTATGGAGCTCTGGAGGTATGGAGCCCTGGAGCTATGGAGCCCTGGAGCTATGGAAGTATGGAGCTCTGGTGCTATGGAGCTATGGAGCTCTGGTGCTATGGAGCTATGGAGCTATGGAGCTCTGGAGCTATGGAGCTATGGAGGTATGGAGCTATGGAGCTATGGAGCTCTGGAGGTATGGAGCTATGGAGCTATGGAAGTATGGAGCTCTGGTGCTATGGAGCTATGGAGCTCTGGTGCTATGGAGCTATGGAGCTCTGGTGCTATGGAGCTATGGAGCTATGGAGCTCTGGAAGTATGGAGCTCTGGTGCTATGGAGCTATGGAGCTCTGGTGCTATGGAGCTATGGAGCTCTGGTGCTATGGAGCTCTGGTGCTATGGAGCTCTGGTGCTATGGAGCTATGGAGCTCTGGTGCTATGGAGCTCTGGAGGTATGGAGCTCTGGAGGTATGGAGCTCTGGAGGTATGGAGCTATGGAGCCCTGGAGCTCTGGAGGTATGGAGCTATGGTGCTATGGAGCTCTGAAGCCATGGAGCTCTGGTGCTATGGAGCTATGGAGCTCTGGTGCTATGGAGCTATGGAGCTATGGAGCTCTGGAAGTATGGAGCTCTGGTGCTATGGAGCTATGGAGCTCTGGTGCTATGGAGCTATGGAGCTCTGGTGCTATGGAGCTATGGAGCTCTGGTGCTATGGAGCTCTGGTGCTATGGAGCTCTGGTGCTATGGAGCTATGGAGCTCTGGTGCTATGGAGCTATGGAGCTCTGAAGGTATGGAGCTCTGGAGGTATGGAGCTCTGGAGGTATGGAGCTATGGAGCCCTGGAGCTCTGGAGGTATGGAGCTATGGTGCTATGGAGCTCTGAAGCCATGGAGCTCTGGTGCTATGGAGCTCTGGAGCTCTGGAGGTATGGAGCTCTGGAGGTATGGAGCTATGGAGCCCTGGAGCTCTGGAGGTATGGAGCTATGGTGCTATGGAGCTCTGAAGCCATGGAGCTCTGGTGCTATGGAGCTCTGGAGCTCTGGAGGTATGGAGCTCTGGAGGTATGGAGCTCTGGAGGTATGGAGCTATGGAGCCCTGGAGCTCTGGAGGTATGGAGCTATGGAGCCCTGGAGCTCTGGAGGTATGGAGCTATGGTGCTATGGAGCTCTGAAGCCATGGAGCTCTGGTGCTATGGAGCTCTGGAGGTATGGAGCTCTGGAGGTATGGAGCCCTGGAGCTATGGAGCTATGGAGCTCTGGTGCTATGGAGCTATGGAGCTCTGGTGCTATGGAGCTATGGAGCTCTGGTGCTCTGGAGGTATGGAGCTATGGAGCCCTGGAGCTATGGAGCCCTGGAGCTATGGAAGTATGGAGCTCTGGTGCTATGGAGCTATGGAGCTCTGGTGCTATGGAGCTATGGAGCTCTGGAGCTATGGAGCTCTGGAGGTATGGAGCTATGGAGCTATGGAGCTCTGGAGGTATGGAGCTATGGAGCTATGGAAGTATGGAGCTCTGGTGCTATGGAGCTATGGAGCTCTGGTGCTATGGAGCTATGGAGCTCTGGTGCTATGGAGCTATGGAGCTATGGAGCTCTGGAAGTATGGAGCTCTGGTGCTATGGAGCTATGGAGCTCTGGTGCTATGGAGCTATGGAGCTCTGGTGCTATGGAGCTATGGAGCTCTGGTGCTATGGAGCTCTGGTGCTATGGAGCTCTGGTGCTATGGAGCTATGGAGCTCTGGTGCTATGGAGCTATGGAGCTCTGGAGGTATGGAGCTCTGGAGGTATGGAGCTCTGGAGGTATGGAGCTTTGGAGCCCTGGAGCTCTGGAGGTATGGAGCTATGGTGCTATGGAGCTCTGAAGCCATGGAGCTCTGGTGCTATGGAGCTCTGGAGCTCTGGAGGTATGGAGCTCTGGAGGTATGGAGCTATGGAGCCCTGGAGCTCTGGAGGTATGGAGCTATGGTGCTATGGAGCTCTGAAGCCATGGAGCTCTGGTGCTATGGAGCTCTGGAGCTCTGGAGGTATGGAGCTCTGGAGGTATGGAGCTATGGAGCCCTGGAGCTCTGGAGGTATGGAGCTATGGTGCTATGGAGCTCTGAAGCCATGGAGCTCTGGTGCTATGGAGCTCTGGAGCTCTGGAGGTATGGAGCTCTGGAGGTATGGAGCTATGGTGCTATGGAGCTCTGAAGCCATGGAGCTCTGGTGCTATGGAGCTCTGGAGGTATGGAGCTCTGGAGGTATGGAGCTCTGGAGGTATGGAGCTATGGAGCCCTGGAGCTCTGGAGGTATGGAGCTATGGTGCTATGGAGCTCTGAAGCCATGGAGCTCTGGTGCTATGGAGCTATGGAGCTCTGGTGCTATGGAGCTATGGAGGTATGGAGCCACCAGCCAGCACCCTCCGTGGCTGGATCAATGGAAGTGTTTTAGGTACCAGGCAGCCAAAGGGCCGAGGCCTCACGCTCGACCACGCCGGCGCAGAGTTCCAGCCGCTCGGATAAGCTCTGTCACTCACCCGCCGCGCAGCCACCGGTAACGGGGAAATGTCGCCGCCTTGTGGACACGCCGTTGTAAATGAATGGGCTTTCGCACTTAGTGCAATTTTCGCCAACTCTCTGACTTAGAGCTATGGAAGTATGGAGCTATGGAGCCACCAGCCACCCAGGCTGGAGCTCTGGAGCTCTGGAGGTATGGAGCTCTGGTGCTATGGAAGTATGGAGCTCTGGTGCTATGGAAGTATGGAGCTATGGAGGTATGGAAGTATGGAGCTATGGAAGTATGGAGCTATGGAGCTCTGGAAGTATGGAGCTATGGAGCTCTGGAGGTATGGAGCCCTGGAGCTATGGAGCCCTGGAGCTATGGAAGTATGGAGCTCTGGTGCTATGGAGCTATGGAGCTCTGGTGCTATGGAGCTATGGAGCTATGGAGCTCTGGAGCTATGGAGCTCTGGAGGTATGGAGCTATGGAGCTATGGAGCTCTGGAGGTATGGAGCTATGGAGCTATGGAAGTATGGAGCTCTGGTGCTATGGAGCTATGGAGCTCTGGTGCTATGGAGCTATGGAGCTCTGGTGCTATGGAGCTATGGAGCTATGGAGCTCTGGAAGTATGGAGCTCTGGTGCTATGGAGCTATGGAGCTCTGGTGCTATGGAGCTATGGAGCTCTGGTGCTATGGAGCTCTGGTGCTATGGAGCTCTGGTGCTATGGAGCTATGGAGCTCTGGTGCTATGGAGCTCTGGAGGTATGGAGCTCTGGAGGTATGGAGCTCTGGAGGTATGGAGCTATGGAGCCCTGGAGCTCTGGAGGTATGGAGCTATGGTGCTATGGAGCTCTGAAGCCATGGAGCTCTGGTGCTATGGAGCTATGGAGCTCTGGTGCTATGGAGCTATGGAGCTATGGAGCTCTGGAAGTATGGAGCTCTGGTGCTATGGAGCTATGGAGCTCTGGTGCTATGGAGCTATGGAGCTCTGGTGCTATGGAGCTATGGAGCTCTGGTGCTATGGAGCTCTGGTGCTATGGAGCTCTGGTGCTATGGAGCTATGGAGCTCTGGTGCTATGGAGCTATGGAGCTCTGGAGGTATGGAGCTCTGGAGGTATGGAGCTCTGGAGGTATGGAGCTATGGAGCCCTGGAGCTCTGGAGGTATGGAGCTATGGTGCTATGGAGCTCTGAAGCCATGGAGCTCTGGTGCTATGGAGCTCTGGAGCTCTGGAGGTATGGAGCTCTGGAGGTATGGAGCTATGGAGCCCTGGAGCTCTGGAGGTATGGAGCTATGGTGCTATGGAGCTCTGAAGCCATGGAGCTCTGGTGCTATGGAGCTCTGGAGCTCTGGAGGTATGGAGCTCTGGAGGTATGGAGCTCTGGAGGTATGGAGCTATGGAGCCCTGGAGCTCTGGAGGTATGGAGCTATGGTGCTATGGAGCTCTGAAGCCATGGAGCTCTGGTGCTATGGAGCTCTGGAGGTATGGAGCTCTGGAGGTATGGAGCTATGGAGCCCTGGAGCTCTGGAGGTATGGAGCTATGGTGCTATGGAGCTCTGAAGCCATGGAGCTCTGGTGCTATGGAGCTCTGGAGGTATGGAGCTCTGGAGGTATGGAGCTCTGGAGGTATGGAGCTATGGAGCCCTGGAGCTCTGGAGGTATGGAGCTATGGTGCTATGGAGCTCTGAAGCCATGGAGCTCTGGTGCTATGGAGCTATGGAGCTCTGGTGCTATGGAGCTATGGAGGTATGGAGCTATGGAGCCCTGGAGCCCTGGAGCTATGGAGCCCTGGAGCTATGGAGCCCTGGAGCCCTGGAGCTATGGAGCCCTGGAGCTATGGAGCTATGGAGCCCTGGAGCTATGGAGCTATGGAGCTCTGGTGCTATGGAGCTATGGAGCTCTGGTGCTATGGAGCTATGGAGCTCTGGTGCTATGGAGCTATGGAGCTCTGGTGCTATGGAGCTATGGAGCTCTGGTGCTATGGAGCTATGGAGCTCTGGTGCTATGGAGCTATGGAGCTCTGGTGCTATGGAGCTATGGAGCTCTGGTGCTATGGAGCTATGGAGCTCTGGTGCTATGGAGCTATGGAGCTCTGGTGCTATGGAGCTATGGAGCTATGGAGCTCTGGTGCTATGGAGCTATGGAGCTCTGGTGCTATGGAGCTATGGAGCTCTGGTGCTATGGAGCTATGGAGCTCTGGTGCTATGGAGCTCTGGTGCTATGGAGCTATGGAGCTCTGGTGCTATGGAGCTCTGGAGCTCTGGAGGTATGGAGCTATGGAGCCACCAGCCAGCACCCTCCGTGGCTGGATCAATGGAAGTGTTTTAGGTACCAGGCAGCCAAAGGGCCGAGGCCTCACGCTCGACCACGCCGGCGCAGAGTTCCAGCCGCTCGGATAAGCTCTGTCACTCACCCGCCGCGCAGCCACCGGTAACGGGGAAATGTCGCCGCCTTGTGGACACGCCGTTGTAAATGAATGGGCTTTCGCACTTAGTGCAATTTTAGCCAACTCTCTGACTGGAGCTATGGAAGTATGGAGCTATGGAGCCACCAGCCACCCAGGCTGGAGCTATGGAGCTATGGAGCTCTGGTGCTATGGAGCTATGGAGCTCTGGTGCTATGGAGCTATGGAGCTCTGGTGCTATGGAGCTATGGAGCTCTGGTGCTATGGAGCTATGGAGCTCTGGTGCTATGGAGCTATGGAGCTATGGAGCTCTGGTGCTATGGAGCTATGGAGCTCTGGTGCTATGGAGCTATGGAGCTCTGGTGCTATGGAGCTATGGAGCTCTGGTGCTATGGAGCTCTGGTGCTATGGAGCTATGGAGCTCTGGTGCTATGGAGCTCTGGAGCTCTGGAGGTATGGAGCTATGGAGCCACCAGCCAGCACCCTCCGTGGCTGGATCAATGGAAGTGTTTTAGGTACCAGGCAGCCAAAGGGCCGAGGCCTCACGCTCGACCACGCCGGCGCAGAGTTCCAGCCGCTCGGATAAGCTCTGTCACTCACCCGCCGCGCAGCCACCGGTAACGGGGAAATGTCGCCGCCTTGTGGACACGCCGTTGTAAATGAATGGGCTTTCGCACTTAGTGCAATTTTAGCCAACTCTCTGACTGGAGCTATGGAAGTATGGAGCTATGGAGCCACCAGCCACCCAGGCTGGAGCTATGGAGCTATGGAGCTCTGGTGCTATGGAGCTATGGAGCTCTGGTGCTATGGAGCTATGGAGCTCTGGTGCTATGGAGCTATGGAGCTCTGGTGCTATGGAGCTATGGAGCTCTGGTGCTATGGAGCTATGGAGCTCTGGTGCTATGGAGCTATGGAGCTCTGGAGGTATGGAGCTCTGGAGGTATGGAGCTCTGGAGGTATGGAGCTATGGAGCCCTGGAGCTCTGGAGGTATGGAGCTATGGTGCTATGGAGCTCTGAAGCCATGGAGCTCTGGTGCTATGGAGCTCTGGAGCTCTGGAGGTATGGAGCTCTGGAGGTATGGAGCTATGGAGCCCTGGAGCTCTGGAGGTATGGAGCTATGGAGCTCTGAAGCCATGGAGCTCTGGTGCTATGGAGCTCAGGAGCTCTGGAGGTATGGAGCTCTGGAGGTATGGAGCTCTGGTGCTATGGAGCTCTGGAGGTATGGAGCTCTGGAGGTATGGAGCTCTGGAGGTATGGAGCTATGGAGCCCTGGAGCTCTGGAGGTATGGAGCTATGGTGCTATGGAGCTCTGAAGCCATGGAGCTCTGGTGCTATGGAGCTCTGGAGGTATGGAGCTCTGGAGGTATGGAGCTCTGGAGGTATGGAGCTATGGAGCCCTGGAGCTCTGGAGGTATGGAGCTATGGTGCTATGGAGCTCTGAAGCCATGGAGCTCTGGTGCTATGGAGCTATGGAGCTCTGGTGCTATGGAGCTATGGAGGTATGGAGCCACCAGCCAGCACACTCCGTGGCTGGATCAATGGAAGTGTTTTAGGTACCAGGCAGCCAAAGGGCCGAGGCCTCACGCTCGACCACGCCGGCGCAGAGTTCCAGCCGCTCGGATAAGCTCTGTCACTCACCCGCCGCGCAGCCACCGGTAACGGGGAAATGTCGCCGCCTTGTGGACACGCCGTTGTAAATGAATGGGCTTTCGCACTTAGTGCAATTTTCGCCAACTCTCTGACTGGAGCTATGGAAGTATGGAGCTATGGAGCCACCAGCCACCCAGGCTGGAGCTATGGAGCTCTGGAGGTATGGAGCTCTGGTGCTATGGAAGTATGGAGCTATGGAGCTATGGAAGTATGGAGCTATGGAGCTATGGAGCTCTGGAAGTATGGAGCTATGGAGCTCTGGAGGTATGGAGCTATGGAGCCCTGGAGCCCTGGAGCTATGGAGCCCTGGAGCTTTGGAGCTATGGAGCCCTGGAGCTATGGAGCTATGGAGCCCTGGAGCTATGGAGCTATGGAGCTCTGGTGCTATGGAGCTATGGAGCTCTGGTGCTATGGAGCTATGGAGCTCTGGTGCTATGGAGCTATGGAGCTCTGGTGCTATGGAGCTATGGAGCTCTGGAAGTATGGAGCTATGGAGCTCTGGAGGTATGGAGCTATGGAGCTCTGGAGGTATGGAGCTATGGAGCCCTGGAGCTATGGAGCCCTGGAGCTATGGAAGTATGGAGCTCTGGTGCTATGGAGCTATGGAGCTCTGGTGCTATGGAGCTATGGAGCTCTGGAGCTATGGAGCTCTGGAGGTATGGAGCTATGGAGCTCTGGAGGTATGGAGCTATGGAGCTATGGAAGTATGGAGCTCTGGTGCTATGGAGCTATGGAGCTCTGGTGCTATGGAGCTCTGGTGCTATGGAGCTATGGAGCTATAGAGCTCTGGAAGTATGGAGCTCTGGTGCTATGGAGCTATGGAGCTCTGGTGCTATGGAGCTATGGAGCTCTGGTGCTATGGAGCTATGGAGCTCTGGTGCTATGGAGCTATGGTGCTATGGAGCTCTGGTGCTATGGAGCTATGGAGCTCTGGTGCTATGGAGCTATGGAGCTCTGGAGGTATGGAGCTCTGGAGGTATGGAGCTCTGGAGGTATGGAGCTTTGGAGCCCTGGAGCTCTGGAGGTATGGAGCTATGGTGCTATGGAGCTCTGAAGCCATGGAGCTCTGGTGCTATGGAGCTATGGAGCTCTGGTGCTATGGAGCTATGGAGGTATGGAGCCACCAGCCAGCACCCTCCGTGGCTGGATCAATGGAAGTGTTTTAGGTACCAGGCAGCCAAAGGGCCGAGGCCTCACGCTCGACCACGCCGGCGCAGAGTTCCAGCCGCTCGGATAAGCTCTGTCACTCACCCGCCGCGCAGCCACCGGTAACGGGGAAATGTCGCCGCCTTGTGGACACGCCGTTGTAAATGAATGGGCTTTCGCACTTAGTGCAATTTTCGCCAACTCTCTGACTTAGAGCTATGGAAGTATGGAGCTATGGAGCCACCAGCCACCCAGGCTGGAGCTCTGGAGCTCTGGAGGTATGGAGCTCTGGTGCTATGGAAGTATGGAGCTCTGGTGCTATGGAAGTATGGAGCTATGGAGGTATGGAAGTATGGAGCTATGGAAGTATGGAGCTATGGAGCTCTGGAAGTATGGAGCTATGGAGCTCTGGAGGTATGGAGCCCTGGAGCTATGGAGCCCTGGAGCTATGGAAGTATGGAGCTCTGGTGCTATGGAGCTATGGAGCTCTGGTGCTATGGAGCTATGGAGCTATGGAGCTCTGGAGCTATGGAGCTCTGGAGGTATGGAGCTATGGAGCTATGGAGCTCTGGAGGTATGGAGCTATGGAAGTATGGAGCTCTGGTGCTATGGAGCTATGGAGCTCTGGTGCTATGGAGCTATGGAGCTCTGGTGCTATGGAGCTATGGAGCTATGGAGCTCTGGAAGTATGGAGCTCTGGTGCTATGGAGCTATGGAGCTCTGGTGCTATGGAGCTATGGAGCTCTGGTGCTATGGAGCTCTGGTGCTATGGAGCTATGGAGCTCTGGTGCTATGGAGCTATGGAGCTCTGGAGGTATGGAGCTCTGGAGGTATGGAGCTCTGGAGGTATGGAGCTATGGAGCCCTGGAGCTCTGGAGGTATGGAGCTATGGTGCTATGGAGCTCTGAAGCCATGGAGCTCTGGTGCTATGGAGCTCTGGAGCTCTGGAGGTATGGAGCTCTGGAGGTATGGAGCTATGGAGCCCTGGAGCTCTGGAGGTATGGAGCTATGGAGCTCTGAAGCCATGGAGCTCTGGTGCTATGGAGCTCTGGAGCTCTGGAGGTATGGAGCTCTGGAGGTATGGAGCTCTGGAGGTATGGAGCTATGGAGCCCTGGAGCTCTGGAGGTATGGAGCTATGGTGCTATGGAGCTCTGAAGCCATGGAGCTCTGGTGCTATGGAGCTCTGGAGGTATGGAGCTCTGGAGGTATGGAGCTCTGGAGCCCTGGAGCTCTGGAGGTATGGAGCTATGGTGCTATGGAGCTCTGAAGCCATGGAGCTCTGGTGCTATGGAGCTCTGGAGGTATGGAGCTCTGGAGGTATGGAGCTCTGGAGGTATGGAGCTATGGAGCCCTGGAGCTCTGGAGGTATGGAGCTATGGTGCTATGGAGCTCTGAAGCCATGGAGCTCTGGTGCTATGGAGCTATGGAGCTCTGGTGCTATGGAGCTATGGAGGTATGGAGCCACCAGCCAGCACCCTCCGTGGCTGGATCAATGGAAGTGTTTTAGGTACCAGGCAGCCAAAGGGCCGAGGCCTCACGCTCGACCACGCCGGCGCAGAGTTCCAGCCGCTCGGATAAGCTCTGTCACTCACCCGCCGCGCAGCCACCGGTAACGGGGAAATGTCGCCGCCTGGCGGACACGCCGTTGTAAATGAATGGGCTTTCGCACTTAGTGCAATTTTCGCCAACTCTCTGACTTAGAGCTATGGAAGTATGGAGCTATGGAGCCACCAGCCACCCAGGCTGGAGCTATGGAGCTCTGGAGGTATGGAGCTCAGGTGCTATGGAAGTATGGAGCTATGGAGCTATGGAAGTATGGAGCTATGGAGCTATGGAGCTCTGGAAGTATGGAGCTATGGAGCTCTGGAGGTATGGAGCTATGGAGCCCTGGAGCCCTGGAGCTATGGAGCTCTGGTGCTATGGAGGTATGGAGCTATGGAAGTATGGAGCTCTGGTGCTATGGAGCTATGGAGCTCTGGTGCTATGGAGCTATGGAGCTCTGGTGCTATGGAGCTATGGAGCTATGGAGCTCTGGAAGTATGGAGCTCTGGTGCTATGGAGCTATGGAGCTCTGGTGCTATGGAGCTATGGAGCTCTGGTGCTATGGAGCTCTGGTGCTATGGAGCTCTGGTGCTATGGAGCTATGGAGCTCTGGTGCTATGGAGCTATGGAGCTCTGGAGGTATGGAGCTCTGGAGGTATGGAGCTCTGGAGGTATGGAGCTATGGAGCCCTGGAGCTCTGGAGGTATGGAGCTATGGTGCTATGGAGCTCTGAAGCCATGGAGCTCTGGTGCTATGGAGCTCTGGAGCTCTGGAGGTATGGAGCTCTGGAGGTATGGAGCTATGGAGCCCTGGAGCTCTGGAGGTATGGAGCTATGGAGCTCTGAAGCCATGGAGCTCTGGTGCTATGGAGCTCTGGAGCTCTGGAGGTATGGAGCTCTGGAGGTATGGAGCTATGGAGCCCTGGAGCTCTGGAGGTATGGAGCTATGGTGCTATGGAGCTCTGAAGCCATGGAGCTCTGGTGCTATGGAGCTCTGGAGGTATGGAGCTCTGGAGGTATGGAGCTATGGAGCCCTGGAGCTCTGGAGGTATGGAGCTATGGTGCTATGGAGCTCTGAAGCCATGGAGCTCTGGTGCTATGGAGCTCTGGAGGTATGGAGCTCTGGAGGTATGGAGCTCTGGAGGTATGGAGCTATGGAGCCCTGGAGCTCTGGAGGTATGGAGCTATGGTGCTATGGAGCTCTGAAGCCATGGAGCTCTGGTGCTATGGAGCTATGGAGCTCTGGTGCTATGGAGCTATGGAGGTATGGAGCCACCAGCCAGCACCCTCCGTGGCTGGATCAATGGAAGTGTTTTAGGTACCAGGCAGCCAAAGGGCCGAGGCCTCACGCTCGACCACGCCGGCGCAGAGTTCCAGCCGCTCGGATAAGCTCTGTCACTCACCCGCCGCGCAGCCACCGGTAACGGGGAAATGTCGCCGCCTGGCGGACACGCCGTTGTAAATGAATGGGCTTTCGCACTTAGTGCAATTTTCGCCAACTCTCTGACTTAGAGCTATGGAAGTATGGAGCTATGGAGCCACCAGCCACCCAGGCTGGAGCTATGGAGCTCTGGAGGTATGGAGCTCAGGTGCTATGGAAGTATGGAGCTATGGAGCTATGGAAGTATGGAGCTATGGAGCTATGGAGCTCTGGAAGTATGGAGCTATGGAGCTCTGGAGGTATGGAGCTATGGAGCCCTGGAGCCCTGGAGCTATGGAGCTCTGGTGCTATGGAGGTATGGAGCTCTGGAGGTATGGAGCTCTGGAGGTATGGAGCTATGGAGCTATGGAGCCCTGGAGCTATGGAGCTATGGAGCCCTGGAGCTATGGAGCTATGGAGCCCTGGAGCTATGGAGCTATGGAGCTCTGGTGCTATGGAGCTATGGAGCTCTGGTGCTATGGAGCTATGGAGCTCTGGTGCTATGGAGCTATGGAGCTCTGGTGCTATGGAGCTATGGAGCTCTGGAAGTATGGAGCTATGGAGCTCTGGAGGTATGGAGCTATGGAGCCCTGGAGCTATGGAGCCCTGGAGCTATGGAAGTATGGAGCTCTGGTGCTATGGAGCTATGGAGCTCTGGTGCTATGGAGCTATGGAGCTCTGGAGCTATGGAGCTCTGGAGGTATGGAGCTATGGAGCTATGGAGCTCTGGAGGTATGGAGCTATGGAGCTATGGAAGTATGGAGCTCTGGTGCTATGGAGCTATGGAGCTCTGGTGCTATGGAGCTATGGAGCTCTGGTGCTATGGAGCTATGGAGCTATGGAGCTCTGGAAGTATGGAGCTCTGGTGCTATGGAGCTATGGAGCTCTGGTGCTATGGAGCTATGGAGCTCTGGTGCTATGGAGCTATGGAGCTCTGGTGCTATGGAGCTCTGGTGCTATGGAGCTCTGGTGCTATGGAGCTATGGAGCTCTGGTGCTATGGAGCTATGGAGCTCTGGAGGTATGGAGCTCTGGAGGTATGGAGCTCTGGAGGTATGGAGCTTTGGAGCCCTGGAGCTCTGGAGGTATGGAGCTATGGTGCTATGGAGCTCTGAAGCCATGGAGCTCTGGTGCTATGGAGCTCTGGAGCTCTGGAGGTATGGAGCTCTGGAGGTATGGAGCTATGGAGCCCTGGAGCTCTGGAGGTATGGAGCTATGGTGCTATGGAGCTCTGAAGCCATGGAGCTCTGGTGCTATGGAGCTCTGGAGCTCTGGAGGTATGGAGCTCTGGAGGTATGGAGCTATGGAGCCCTGGAGCTCTGGAGGTATGGAGCTATGGTGCTATGGAGCTCTGAAGCCATGGAGCTCTGGTGCTATGGAGCTCTGGAGCTCTGGAGGTATGGAGCTCTGGAGGTATGGAGCTCTGGAGGTATGGAGCTATGGAGCCCTGGAGCTCTGGAGGTATGGAGCTATGGTGCTATGGAGCTCTGAAGCCATGGAGCTCTGGTGCTATGGAGCTCTGGAGGTATGGAGCTCTGGAGGTATGGAGCTCTGGAGGTATGGAGCTATGGAGCCCTGGAGCTCTGGAGGTATGGAGCTATGGTGCTATGGAGCTCTGAAGCCATGGAGCTCTGGTGCTATGGAGCTATGGAGCTCTGGTGCTATGGAGCTATGGAGGTATGGAGCCACCAGCCAGCACCCTCCGTGGCTGGATCAATGGAAGTGTTTTAGGTACCAGGCAGCCAAAGGGCCGAGGCCTCACGCTCGACCACGCCGGCGCAGAGTTCCAGCCGCTCGGATAAGCTCTGTCACTCACCCGCCGCGCAGCCACCGGTAACGGGGAAATGTCGCCGCCTTGTGGACACGCCGTTGTAAATGAATGGGCTTTCGCACTTAGTGCAATTTTCGCCAACTCTCTGACTTAGAGCTATGGAAGTATGGAGCTATGGAGCCACCAGCCACCCAGGCTGGAGCTCTGGAGCTCTGGAGGTATGGAGCTCTGGTGCTATGGAAGTATGGAGCTCTGGTGCTATGGAAGTATGGAGCTATGGAGGTATGGAAGTATGGAGCTATGGAAGTATGGAGCTATGGAGCTCTGGAAGTATGGAGCTATGGAGCTCTGGAGGTATGGAGCCCTGGAGCTATGGAGCCCTGGAGCTATGGAAGTATGGAGCTCTGGTGCTATGGAGCTATGGAGCTCTGGTGCTATGGAGCTATGGAGCTCTGGAGCTATGGAGCTCTGGAGGTATGGAGCTATGGAGCTATGGAGCTCTGGAGGTATGGAGCTATGGAGCTATGGAAGTATGGAGCTCTGGTGCTATGGAGCTATGGAGCTCTGGTGCTATGGAGCTATGGAGCTCTGGTGCTATGGAGCTATGGAGCTATGGAGCTCTGGAAGTATGGAGCTCTGGTGCTATGGAGCTATGGAGCTCTGGTGCTATGGAGCTATGGAGCTCTGGTGCTATGGAGCTCTGGTGCTATGGAGCTCTGGTGCTATGGAGCTATGGAGCTCTGGTGCTATGGAGCTTTGGAGGTATGGAGCTCTGGAGGTATGGAGCTCTGGAGGTATGGAGCTATGGAGCCCTGGAGCTCTGGAGGTATGGAGCTATGGTGCTATGGAGCTCTGAAGCCATGGAGCTCTGGTGCTATGGAGCTATGGAGCTCTGGTGCTATGGAGCTATGGAGCTATGGAGCTCTGGAAGTATGGAGCTCTGGTGCTATGGAGCTATGGAGCTCTGGTGCTATGGAGCTATGGAGCTCTGGTGCTATGGAGCTATGGAGCTCTGGTGCTATGGAGCTCTGGTGCTATGGAGCTCTGGTGCTATGGAGCTATGGAGCTCTGGTGCTATGGAGCTATGGAGCTCTGGAGGTATGGAGCTCTGGAGGTATGGAGCTCTGGAGGTATGGAGCTATGGAGCCCTGGAGCTCTGGAGGTATGGAGCTATGGTGCTATGGAGCTCTGAAGCCATGGAGCTCTGGTGCTATGGAGCTCTGGAGCTCTGGAGCTATGGAGCTATGGAGGTATGGAGCCACCAGCCAGCACCCTCCGTGGCTGGATCAATGGAAGTGTTTTAGGTACCAGGCAGCCAAAGGACCGAGGCCTCACGCTCGACCACGCCGGCGCAGAGTTCCAGCCGCTCGGATAAGCTCTGTCACTCACCCGCCGCGCAGCCACCGGTAACGGGGAAATGTCGCCGCCTTGTGGACACGCCGTTGTAAATGAATGGGCTTTCGCACTTAGTGCAATTTTCGCCAACTCTCTGACTTAGAGCTATGGAAGTATGGAGCTATGGAGCCACCAGCCACCCAGGCTGGAGCTATGGAGCTCTGGAGGTATGGAGCTCTGGTGCTATGGAAGTATGGAGCTCTGGTGCTATGGAAGTATGGAGCTATGGAGGTATGGAAGTATGGAGCTATGGAAGTATGGAGCTATGGAGCTCTGGAAGTATGGAGCTATGGAGCTCTGGAGGTATGGAGCCCTGGAGCTATGGAGCCCTGGAGCTATGGAAGTATGGAGCTCTGGTGCTATGGAGCTATGGAGCTCTGGTGCTATGGAGCTATGGAGCTATGGAGCTCTGGAGCTATGGAGCTCTGGAGGTATGGAGCTATGGAGCTATGGAGCTCTGGAGGTATGGAGCTATGGAGCTATGGAAGTATGGAGCTCTGGTGCTATGGAGCTATGGAGCTCTGGTGCTATGGAGCTATGGAGCTCTGGTGCTATGGAGCTATGGAGCTATGGAGCTCTGGAAGTATGGAGCTCTGGTGCTATGGAGCTATGGAGCTCTGGTGCTATGGAGCTATGGAGCTCTGGTGCTATGGAGCTCTGGTGCTATGGAGCTCTGGTGCTATGGAGCTATGGAGCTCTGGTGCTATGGAGCTATGGAGCTCTGGAGGTATGGAGCTCTGGAGGTATGGAGCTCTGGAGGTATGGAGCTATGGAGCCCTGGAGCTCTGGAGGTATGGAGCTATGGTGCTATGGAGCTCTGAAGCCATGGAGCTCTGGTGCTATGGAGCTCTGGAGCTCTGGAGGTATGGAGCTCTGGAGGTATGGAGCTATGGAGCCCTGGAGCTCTGGAGGTATGGAGCTATGGAGCTATGAAGCCATGGAGCTCTGGTGCTATGGAGCTCTGGAGCTCTGGAGGTATGGAGCTCTGGAGGTATGGAGCTCTGGAGGTATGGAGCTATGGAGCCCTGGAGCTCTGGAGGTATGGAGCTATGGTGCTATGGAGCTCTGAAGCCATGGAGCTCTGGTGCTATGGAGCTCTGGAGGTATGGAGCTCTGGAGGTATGGAGCTCTGGAGGTATGGAGCTATGGAGCCCTGGAGCTCTGGAGGTATGGAGCTATGGTGCTATGGAGCTCTGAAGCCATGGAGCTCTGGTGCTATGGAGCTCTGGAGGTATGGAGCTCTGGAGGTATGGAGCTATGGAGCCCTGGAGCTCTGGAGGTATGGAGCTATGGTGCTATGCAGCTCTGAAGCCATGGAGCTCTGGTGCTATGGAGCTATGGAGCTCTGGTGCTATGGAGCTATGGAGGTATGGAGCCACCAGCCAGCACCCTCCGTGGCTGGATCAATGGAAGTGTTTTAGGTACCAGGCAGCCAAAGGGCCGAGGCCTCACGCTCGACCACGCCGGCGCAGAGTTCCAGCCGCTCGGATAAGCTCTGTCACTCACCCGCCGCGCAGCCACCGGTAACGGGGAAATGTCGCCGCCTGGCGGACACGCCGTTGTAAATGAATGGGCTTTCGCACTTAGTGCAATTTTCGCCAACTCTCTGACTTAGAGCTATGGAAGTATGGAGCTATGGAGCCACCAGCCACCCAGGCTGGAGCTATGGAGCTCTGGAGGTATGGAGCTCAGGTGCTATGGAAGTATGGAGCTATGGAGCTATGGAAGTATGGAGCTATGGAGCTATGGAGCTCTGGAAGTATGGAGCTATGGAGCTCTGGAGGTATGGAGCTATGGAGCCCTGGAGCCCTGGAGCTATGGAGCTCTGGTGCTATGGAGGTATGGAGCTCTGGAGGTATGGAGCTCTGGAGGTATGGAGCTATGGAGCTATGGAGCCCTGGAGCTATGGAGCTATGGAGCCCTGGAGCTATGGAGCTATGGAGCCCTGGAGCTATGGAGCTATGGAGCTCTGGTGCTATGGAGCTATGGAGCTCTGGTGCTATGGAGCTATGGAGCTCTGGTGCTATGGAGCTATGGAGCTCTGGTGCTATGGAGCTATGGAGCTCTGGAAGTATGGAGCTATGGAGCTCTGGAGGTATGGAGCTATGGAGCCCTGGAGCTATGGAGCCCTGGAGCTATGGAAGTATGGAGCTCTGGTGCTATGGAGCTATGGAGCTCTGGTGCTATGGAGCTATGGAGCTCTGGAGCTATGGAGCTCTGGAGGTATGGAGCTATGGAGCTATGGAGCTCTGGAGGTATGGAGCTATGGAGCTATGGAAGTATGGAGCTCTGGTGCTATGGAGCTATGGAGCTCTGGTGCTATGGAGCTATGGAGCTCTGGTGCTATGGAGCTATGGAGCTATGGAGCTCTGGAAGTATGGAGCTCTGGTGCTATGGAGCTATGGAGCTCTGGTGCTATGGAGCTATGGAGCTCTGGTGCTATGGAGCTATGGAGCTCTGGAGGTATGGAGCTCTGGTGCTATGGAGCTCTGGAGCTCTGGTGCTATGGAGCTCTGGTGCTATGGAGCTATGGAGCTCTGGAGGTATGGAGCCACCAGCCAGCACCCTCCGTGGCTGGATCAATGGAAGTGTTTTAGGTACCAGGCAGCCAAAGGGCCGAGGCCTCACGCTCGACCACGCCGGCGCAGAGTTCCAGCCGCTCGGATAAGCTCTGTCACTCACCCGCCGCGCAGCCACCGGTAACGGGGAAATGTCGCCGCCTGGCGGACACGCCGTTGTAAATGAATGGGCTTTCGCACTTAGTGCAATTTTCGCCAACTCTCTGACTTAGAGCTATGGAAGTATGGAGCTATGGAGCCACCAGCCACCCAGGCTGGAGCTCTGGAGCTCTGGAGGTATGGAGCTCTGGTGCTATGGAAGTATGGAGCTCTGGTGCTATGGAAGTATGGAGCTATGGAGGTATGGAAGTATGGAGCTATGGAAGTATGGAGCTATGGAGCTCTGGAAGTATGGAGCTATGGAGCTCTGGAGGTATGGAGCCCTGGAGCTATGGAGCCCTGGAGCTATGGAAGTATGGAGCTCTGGTGCTATGGAGCTATGGAGCTCTGGTGCTATGGAGCTATGGAGCTATGGAGCTCTGGAGCTATGGAGCTCTGGAGGTATGGAGCTATGGAGCTATGGAGCTCTGGAGGTATGGAGCTATGGAGCTATGGAAGTATGGAGCTCTGGTGCTATGGAGCTATGGAGCTCTGGTGCTATGAAGCTATGGAGCTCTGGTGCTATGGAGCTATGGAGCTATGGAGCTCTGGAAGTATGGAGCTCTGGTGCTATGGAGCTATGGAGCTCTGGTGCTATGGAGCTATGGAGCTCTGGTGCTATGGAGCTCTGGTGCTATGGAGCTCTGGTGCTATGGAGCTATGGAGCTCTGGTGCTATGGAGCTCTGGAGGTATGGAGCTCTGGAGGTATGGAGCTCTGGAGGTATGGAGCTATGGAGCCCTGGAGCTCTGGAGGTATGGAGCTATGGTGCTATGGAGCTCTGAAGCCATGGAGCTCTGGTGCTATGGAGCTATGGAGCTCTGGTGCTATGGAGCTATGGAGCTATGGAGCTCTGGAAGTATGGAGCTCTGGTGCTATGGAGCTATGGAGCTCTGGTGCTATGGAGCTATGGAGCTCTGGTGCTATGGAGCTATGGAGCTCTGGTGCTATGGAGCTCTGGTGCTATGGAGCTCTGGTGCTATGGAGCTATGGAGCTCTGGTGCTATGGAGCTATGGAGCTCTGGAGGTATGGAGCTCTGGAGGTATGGAGCTCTGGAGGTATGGAGCTATGGAGCCCTGGAGCTCTGGAGGTATGGAGCTATGGTGCTATGGAGCTCTGAAGCCATGGAGCTCTGGTGCTATGGAGCTCTGGAGCTCTGGAGGTATGGAGCTCTGGAGGTATGGAGCTATGGAGCCCTGGAGCTCTGGAGGTATGGAGCTATGGTGCTATGGAGCTCTGAAGCCATGGAGCTCTGGTGCTATGGAGCTCTGGAGCTCTGGAGGTATGGAGCTATGGTGCTATGGAGCTCTGAAGCCATGGAGCTCTGGTGCTATGGAGCTCTGGAGGTATGGAGCTCTGGAGGTATGGAGCTATGGAGCCCTGGAGCTCTGGAGGTATGGAGCTATGGTGCTATGGAGCTCTGAAGCCATGGAGCTCTGGTGCTATGGAGCTCTGGAGGTATGGAGCTCTGGAGGTATGGAGCTCTGGAGGTATGGAGCTATGGAGCCCTGGAGCTCTGGAGGTATGGAGCTATGGTGCTATGGAGCTCTGAAGCCATGGAGCTCTGGTGCTATGGAGCTATGGAGCTCTGGTGCTATGGAGCTATGGAGGTATGGAGCCACCAGCCAGCACCCTCCGTGGCTGGATCAATGGAAGTGTTTTAGGTACCAGGCAGCCAAAGGGCCGAGGCCTCACGCTCGACCACGCCGGCGCAGAGTTCCAGCCGCTCGGATAAGCTCTGTCACTCACCCGCCGCGCAGCCACCGGTAACGGGGAAATGTCGCCGCCTGGCGGACACGCCGTTGTAAATGAATGGGCTTTCGCACTTAGTGCAATTTTCGCCAACTCTCTGACTTAGAGCTATGGAAGTATGGAGCTATGGAGCCACCAGCCACCCAGGCTGGAGCTATGGAGCTCTGGAGGTATGGAGCTCAGGTGCTATGGAAGTATGGAGCTATGGAGCTATGGAAGTATGGAGCTATGGAGCTATGGAGCTCTGGAAGTATGGAGCTATGGAGCTCTGGAGGTATGGAGCTATGGAGCCCTGGAGCCCTGGAGCTATGGAGCTCTGGTGCTATGGAGGTATGGAGCTCTGGAGGTATGGAGCTCTGGAGGTATGGAGCTATGGAGCTATGGAGCCCTGGAGCTATGGAGCTATGGAGCCCTGGAGCTGTGGAGCTATGGAGCCCTGGAGCTATGGAGCTATGGAGCTCTGGTGCTATGGAGCTATGGAGCTCTGGTGCTATGGAGCTATGGAGCTCTGGTGCTATGGAGCTATGGAGCTCTGGTGCTATGGAGCTATGGAGCTCTGGAAGTATGGAGCTATGGAGCTCTGGAGGTATGGAGCTATGGAGCCCTGGAGCTATGGAAGTATGGAGCTCTGGTGCTATGGAGCTATGGAGCTCTGGTGCTATGGAGCTATGGAGCTCTGGAGCTATGGAGCTCTGGAGGTATGGAGCTATGGAGCTATGGAGCTCTGGAGGTATGGAGCGATGGAGCTATGGAAGTATGGAGCTCTGGTGCTATGGAGCTATGGAGCTCTGGTGCTATGGAGCTATGGAGCTCTGGTGCTATGGAGCTATGGAGCTATGGAGCTCTGGAAGTATGGAGCTCTGGTGCTATGGAGCTATGGAGCTCTGGTGCTATGGAGCTATGGAGCTCTGGTGCTATGGAGCTATGGAGCTCTGGTGCTATGGAGCTCTGGTGCTATGGAGCTATGGAGCTCTGGTGCTATGGAGCTATGGAGCTCTGGAGGTATGGAGCTCTGGAGGTATGGAGCTCTGGAGGTATGGAGCTTTGGAGCCCTGGAGCTCTGGAGGTATGGAGCTATGGTGCTATGGAGCTCTGAAGCCATGGAGCTCTGGTGCTATGGAGCTCTGGAGCTCTGGAGGTATGGAGCTCTGGAGGTATGGAGCTATGGAGCCCTGGAGCTCTGGAGGTATGGAGCTATGGTGCTATGGAGCTCTGAAGCCATGGAGCTCTGGTGCTATGGAGCTCTGGAGCTCTGGAGGTATGGAGCTCTGGAGGTATGGAGCTATGGAGCCCTGGAGCTCTGGAGGTATGGAGCTATGGTGCTATGGAGCTCTGAAGCCATGGAGCTCTGGTGCTATGGAGCTCTGGAGCTCTGGAGGTATGGAGCTCTGGAGGTATGGAGCTCTGGAGGTATGAAGCTATGGAGCCCTGGAGCTCTGGAGGTATGGAGCTATGGTGCTATGGAGCTCTGAAACCATGGAGCTCTGGTGCTATGGAGCTCTGGAGGTATGGAGCTCTGGAGGTATGGAGCTCTGGAGGTATGGAGCTATGGAGCCCTGGAGCTCTGGAGGTATGGAGCTATGGTGCTATGGAGCTCTGAAGCCATGGAGCTCTGGTGCTATGGAGCTCTGGAGGTATGGAGCTCTGGAGGTATGGAGCTCTGGAGGTATGGAGCTATGGAGCCCTGGAGCTCTGGAGGTATGGAGCTATGGTGCTATGGAGCTCTGAAGCCATGGAGCTCTGGTGCTATGGAGCTCTGGAGGTATGGAGCTCTGGAGGTATGGAGCTCTGGAGGTATGGAGCTATGGAGCCCTGGAGCTCTGGAGGTATGGAGCTATGGTGCTATGGAGCTCTGAAGCCATGGAGCTCTGGTGCTATGGAGCTATGGAGCTCTGGTGCTATGGAGCTATGGAGGTATGGAGCCACCAGCCAGCACCCTCCGTGGCTGGATCAATGGAAGTGTTTTAGGTACCAGGCAGCCAAAGGGCCGAGGCCTCACGCTCGACCACGCCGGCGCAGAGTTCCAGCCGCTCGGATAAGCTCTGTCACTCACCCGCCGCGCAGCCACCGGTAACGGGGAAATGTCGCCGCCTTGTGGACACGCCGTTGTAAATGAATGGGCTTTCGCACTTAGTGCAATTTTCGCCAACTCTCTGACTTAGAGCTATGGAAGTATGGAGCTATGGAGCCACCAGCCACCCAGGCTGGAGCTCTGGAGCTCTGGAGGTATGGAGCTCTGGTGCTATGGAAGTATGGAGCTCTGGTGCTATGGAAGTATGGAGCTATGGAGGTATGGAAGTATGGAGCTATGGAAGTATGGAGCTATGGAGCTCTGGAAGTATGGAGCTATGGAGCTCTGGAGGTATGGAGCCCTGGAGCTATGGAGCCCTGGAGCTATGGAAGTATGGAGCTCTGGTGCTATGGAGCTATGGAGCTCTGGTGCTATGGAGCTATGGAGCTATGGAGCTCTGGAGCTATGGAGCTCTGGAGGTATGCAGCTATGGAGCTATGGAGCTCTGGAGGTATGGAGCTATGGAGCTATGGAAGTATGGAGCTCTGGTGCTATGGAGCTATGGAGCTCTGGTGCTATGGAGCTATGGAGCTCTGGTGCTATGGAGCTATGGAGCTATGGAGCTCTGGAAGTATGGAGCTCTGGTGCTATGGAGCTATGGAGCTCTGGTGCTATGGAGCTATGGAGCTCTGGTGCTATGGAGCTATGGAGCTCTGGTGCTATGGAGCTCTGGTGCTATGGAGCTCTGGTGCTATGGAGCTATGGAGCTCTGGTGCTATGGAGCTATGGAGCTCTGGAGGTATGGAGCTCTGGAGGTATGGAGCTCTGGAGGTATGGAGCTATGGAGCCCTGGAGCTCTGGAGGTATGGAGCTATGGTGCTATGGAGCTCTGAAGCCATGGAGCTCTGGTGCTATGGAGCTCTGGAGCTCTGGAGGTATGGAGCTCTGGAGGTATGGAGCTATGGAGCCCTGGAGCTCTGGAGGTATGGAGCTATGGAGCTCTGAAGCCATGGAGCTCTGGTGCTATGGAGCTCTGGAGCTCTGGAGGTATGGAGCTCTGGAGGTATGGAGCTCTGGAGGTATGGAGCTATGGAGCCCTGGAGCTCTGGAGGTATGGAGCTATGGTGCTATGGAGCTCTGAAGCCATGGAGCTCTGGTGCTATGGAGCTCTGGAGGTATGGAGCTCTGGAGGTATGGAGCTCTGGAGGTATGGAGCTATGGAGCCCTGGAGCTCTGGAGGTATGGAGCTATGGTGCTATGGAGCTCTGAAGCCATGGAGCTCTGGTGCTATGGAGCTCTGGAGGTATGGAGCTCTGGAGGTATGGAGCTCTGGAGGTATGGAGCTATGGAGCCCTGGAGCTCTGGAGGTATGGAGCTATGGTGCTATGGAGCTCTGAAGCCATGGAGCTCTGGTGCTATGGAGCTATGGAGCTCTGGTGCTATGGAGCTATGGAGGTATGGAGCCACCAGCCAGCACCCTCCGTGGCTGGATCAATGGAAGTGTTTTAGGTACCAGGCAGCCAAAGGGCCGAGGCCTCACGCTCGACCACGCCGGCGCAGAGTTCCAGCCGCTCGGATAAGCTCTGTCACTCACCCGCCGCGCAGCCACCGGTAACGGGGAAATGTCGCCGCCTGGCGGACACGCCGTTGTAAATGAATGGGCTTTCACACTTAGTGCAATTTTCGCCAACTCTCTGACTTAGAGCTATGGAAGTATGGAGCTATGGAGCCACCAGCCACCCAGGCTGGAGCTATGGAGCTCTGGAGGTATGGAGCTCAGGTGCTATGGAAGTATGGAGCTATGGAGCTATGGAAGTATGGAGCTATGGAGCTATGGAGCTCTGGAAGTATGGAGCTATGGAGCTCTGGAGGTATGGAGCTATGGAGCCCTGGAGCCCTGGAGCTATGGAGCTCTGGTGCTATGGAGGTATGGAGCTCTGGAGGTATGGAGCTCTGGAGGTATGGAGCTATGGAGCTATGGAGCCCTGGAGCTATGGAGCTATGGAGCCCTGGAGCTATGGAGCTATGGAGCCCTGGAGCTATGGAGCTATGGAGCTCTGGTGCTATGGAGCTATGGAGCTCTGGTGCTATGGAGCTATGGAGCTCTGGTGCTATGGAGCTATGGAGCTCTGGTGCTATGGAGCTATGGAGCTCTGGAAGTATGGAGCTATGGAGCTCTGGAGGTATGGAGCTATGGAGCCCTGGAGCTATGGAGCCCTGGAGCTATGGAAGTATGGAGCTCTGGTGCTATGGAGCTATGGAGCTCTGGTGCTATGGAGCTATGGAGCTCTGGAGCTATGGAGCTCTGGAGGTATGGAGCTATGGAGCTATGGAGCTCTGGAGGTATGGAGCTATGGAGCTATGGAAGTATGGAGCTCTGGTGCTATGGAGCTATGGAGCTCTGGTGCTATGGAGCTATGGAGCTCTGGTGCTATGGAGCTATGGAGCTATGGAGCTCTGGAAGTATGGAGCTCTGGTGCTATGGAGCTATGGAGCTCTGGTGCTATGGAGCTATGGAGCTCTGGTGCTATGGAGCTATGGAGCTCTGGTGCTATGGAGCTCTGGTGCTATGGAGCTCTGGTGCTATGGAGCTATGGAGCTCTGGTGCTATGGAGCTATGGAGCTCTGGAGGTATGGAGCTCTGGAGGTATGGAGCTCTGGAGGTATGGAGCTTTGGAGCCCTGGAGCTCTGGAGGTATGGAGCTATGGTGCTATGGAGCTCTGAAGCCATGGAGCTCTGGTGCTATGGAGCTCTGGAGCTCTGGAGGTATGGAGCTCTGGAGGTATGGAGCTATGGAGCCCTGGAGCTCTGGAGGTATGGAGCTATGGTGCTATGGAGCTCTGAAGCCATGGAGCTCTGGTGCTATGGAGCTCTGGAGCTCTGGAGGTATGGAGCTCTGGAGGTATGGAGCTATGGAGCCCTGGAGCTCTGGAGGTATGGAGCTATGGTGCTATGGAGCTCTGAAGCCATGGAGCTCTGGTGCTATGGAGCTCTGGAGCTCTGGAGGTATGGAGCTCTGGAGGTATGGAGCTATGGAGCCCTGGAGCTCTGGAGGTATGGAGCTATGGTGCTATGGAGCTCTGAAGCCATGGAGCTCTGGTGCTATGGAGCTCTGGAGGTATGGAGCTCTGGAGGTATGGAGCTCTGGAGGTATGGAGCTATGGAGCCCTGGAGCTCTGGAGGTATGGAGCTATGGTGCTATGGAGCTCTGAAGCCATGGAGCTCTGGTGCTATGGAGCTATGGAGCTCTGGTGCTATGGAGCTATGGAGGTATGGAGCCACCAGCCAGCACCCTCCGTGGCTGGATCAATGGAAGTGTTTTAGGTACCAGGCAGCCAAAGGGCCGAGGCCTCACGCTCGACCACGCCGGCGCAGAGTTCCAGCCGCTCGGATAAGCTCTGTCACTCACCCGCCGCGCAGCCACCGGTAACGGGGAAATGTCGCCGCCTTGTGGACACGCCGTTGTAAATGAATGGGCTTTCGCACTTAGTGCAATTTTCGCCAACTCTCTGACTTAGAGCTATGGAAGTATGGAGCTATGGAGCCACCAGCCACCCAGGCTGGAGCTCTGGAGCTCTGGAGGTATGGAGCTCTGGTGCTATGGAAGTATGGAGCTCTGGTGCTATGGAAGTATGGAGCTATGGAGGTATGGAAGTATGGAGCTATGGAAGTATGGAGCTATGGAGCTCTGGAAGTATGGAGCTATGGAGCTCTGGAGGTATGGAGCCCTGGAGCTATGGAGCCCTGGAGCTATGGAAGTATGGAGCTCTGGTGCTATGGAGCTATGGAGCTCTGGTGCTATGGAGCTATGGAGCTATGGAGCTCTGGAGCTATGGAGCTCTGGAGGTATGGAGCTATGGAGCTATGGAGCTCTGGAGGTATGGAGCTATGGAGCTATGGAAGTATGGAGCTCTGGTGCTATGGAGCTATGGAGCTCTGGTTCTATGGAGCTATGGAGCTCTGGTGCTATGGAGCTATGGAGCTATGGAGCTCTGGAAGTATGGAGCTCTGGTGCTATGGAGCTATGGAACTCTGGTGCTATGGAGCTATGGAGCTCTGGTGCTATGGAGCTCTGGTGCTATGGAGCTCTGGTGCTATGGAGCTATGGAGCTCTGGTGCTATGGAGCTCTGGAGGTATGGAGCTCTGGAGGTATGGAGCTCTGGAGGTATGGAGCTATGGAGCCCTGGAGCTCTGGAGGTATGGAGCTATGGTGCTATGGAGCTCTGAAGCCATGGAGCTCTGGTGCTATGGAGCTATGGAGCTCTGGTGCTATGGAGCTATGGAGCTATGGAGCTCTGGAAGTATGGAGCTCTGGTGCTATGGAGCTATGGAGCTCTGGTGCTATGGAGCTATGGAGCTCTGGTGCTATGGAGCTATGGAGCTCTGGTGCTATGGAGCTCTGGTGCTATGGAGCTCTGGTGCTATGGAGCTATGGAGCTCTGGTGCTATGGAGCTATGGAGCTCTGGAGGTATGGAGCTCTGGAGGTATGGAGCTCTGGAGGTATGGAGCTATGGAGCCCTGGAGCTCTGGAGGTATGGAGCTATGGTGCTATGGAGCTCTGAAGCCATGGAGCTCTGGTGCTATGGAGCTCTGGAGCTCTGGAGGTATGGAGCTCTGGAGGTATGGAGCTATGGAGCCCTGGAGCTCTGGAGGTATGGAGCTATGGTGCTATGGAGCTCTGAAGCCATGGAGCTCTGGTGCTATGGAGCTCTGGAGCTCTGGAGGTATGGAGCTCTGGAGGTATGGAGCTCTGGAGGTATGGAGCTATGGAGCCCTGGAGCTCTGGAGGTATGGAGCTATGGTGCTATGGAGCTCTGAAGCCATGGAGCTCTGGTGCTATGGAGCTCTGGAGGTATGGAGCTCTGGAGGTATGGAGCTCTGGAGGTATGGAACTATGGAGCCCTGGAGCTCTGGAGGTATGGAGCTATGGTGCTATGGAGCTCTGAAGCCATGGAGCTCTGGTGCTATGGAGCTCTGGAGGTATGGAGCTCTGGAGGTATGGAGCTCTGGAGGTATGGAGCTATGGAGCCCTGGAGCTCTGGAGGTATGGAGCTATGGTGCTATGGAGCTCTGAAGCCATGGAGCTCTGGTGCTATGGAGCTATGGAGCTCTGGTGCTATGGAGCTATGGAGGTATGGAGCCACCAGCCAGCACCCTCCGTGGCTGGATCAATGGAAGTGTTTTAGGTACCAGGCAGCCAAAGGGCCGAGGCCTCACGCTCGACCACGCCGGCGCAGAGTTCCAGCCGCTCGGATAAGCTCTGTCACTCACCCGCCGCGCAGCCACCGGTAACGGGGAAATGTCGCCGCCTTGTGGACACGCCGTTGTAAATGAATGGGCTTTCGCACTTAGTGCAATTTTCGCCAACTCTCTGACTGGAGCTATGGAAGTATGGAGCTATGGAGCCACCAGCCACCCAGGCTGGAGCTATGGAGCTCTGGAGGTATGGAGCTCTGGTGCTATGGAAGTATGGAGCTATGGAGCTATGGAAGTATGGAGCTATGGAGCTATGGAGCTCTGGAAGTATGGAGCTATGGAGCTCTGGAGGTATGGAGCTATGGAGCCCTGGAGCCCTGGAGCTATGGAGCCCTGGAGCTATGGAGCTATGGAGCCCTGGAGCTATGGAGCTATGGAGCCCTGGAGCTATGGAGCTATGGAGCTCTGGTGCTATGGAGCTATGGAGCTCTGGTGCTATGGAGCTATGGAGCTCTGGTGCTATGGAGCTATGGAGCTCTGGTGCTATGGAGCTATGGAGCTCTGGAAGTATGGAGCTATGGAGCTCTGGAGGTATGGAGCTATGGAGCTCTGGAGGTATGGAGCTATGGAGCCCTGGAGCTATGGAGCCCTGGAGCTATGGAAGTATGGAGCTCTGGTGCTATGGAGCTATGGAGCTCTGGTGCTATGGAGCTATGGAGCTCTGGAGCTATGGAGCTCTGGAGGTATGGAGCTATGGAGCTCTGGAGGTATGGAGCTATGGAGCTATGGAAGTATGGAGCTCTGGTGCTATGGAGCTATGGAGCTCTGGTGCTATGGAGCTATGGAGCTCTGGTGCTATGGAGCTATGGAGCTATGGAGCTCTGGAAGTATGGAGCTCTGGTGCTATGGAGCTATGGAGCTCTGGTGCTATGGAGCTATGGAGCTCTGGTGCTATGGAGCTATGGAGCTCTGGTGCTATGGAGCTATGGTGCTATGGAGCTCTGATGCTATGGAGCTATGGAGCTCTGGTGCTATGGAGCTATGGAGCTCTGGAGGTATGGAGCTCTGGAGGTATGGAGCTCTGGAGGTATGGAGCTTTGGAGCCCTGGAGCTATGGAGCTATGGTGCTATGGAGCTCTGAAGCCATGGAGCTCTGGTGCTATGGAGCTATGGAGCTCTGGTGCTATGGAGCTATGGAGGTATGGAGTTACCAGCCAGCACCCTCCGTGGCTGGATCAATGGAAGTGTTTTAGGTACCAGGCAGCCAAAGGGCCGAGGCCTCACGCTCGACCACGCCGGCGCAGAGTTCCAGCCGCTCGGATAAGCTCTGTCACTCACCCGCCGCGCAGCCACCGGTAACGGGGAAATGTCGCCGCCTTGTGGACACGCCGTTGTAAATGAATGGGCTTTCGCACTTAGTGCAATTTTCGCCAACTCTCTGACTTAGAGCTATGGAAGTATGGAGCTATGGAGCCACCAGCCACCCAGGCTGGAGCTCTGGAGCTCTGGAGGTATGGAGCTCTGGTGCTATGGAAGTATGGAGCTCTGGTGCTATGGAAGTATGGAGCTATGGAGGTATGGAAGTATGGAGCTATGGAAGTATGGAGCTATGGAGCTCTGGAAGTATGGAGCTATGGAGCTCTGGAGGTATGGAGCCCTGGAGCTATGGAGCCCTGGAGCTATGGAAGTATGGAGCTCTGGTGCTATGGAGCTATGGAGCTCTGGTGCTATGGAGCTATGGAGCTATGGAGCTCTGGAGCTATGGAGCTCTGGAGGTATGGAGCTATGGAGCTATGGAGCTCTGGAGGTATGGAGCTATGGAGCTATGGAAGTATGGAGCTCTGGTGCTATGGAGCTATGGAGCTCTGGTGCTATGGAGCTATGGAGCTCTGGTGCTATGGAGCTATGGAGCTATGGAGCTCTGGAAGTATGGAGCTCTGGTGCTATGGAGCTATGGAGCTCTGGTGCTATGGAGCTATGGAGCTCTGGTGCTATGGAGCTCTGGTGCTATGGAGCTCTGGTGCTATGGAGCTATGGAGCTCTGGTGCTATGGAGCTCTGGAGGTATGGAGCTCTGGAGGTATGGAGCTCTGGAGGTATGGAGCTATGGAGCCCTGGAGCTCTGGAGGTATGGAGCTATGGTGCTATGGAGCTCTGAAGCCATGGAGCTCTGGTGCTATGGAGCTATGGAGCTCTGGTGCTATGGAGCTATGGAGCTATGGAGCTCTGGAAGTATGGAGCTCTGGTGCTATGGAGCTATGGAGCTCTGGTGCTATGGAGCTATGGAGCTCTGGTGCTATGGAGCTATGGAGCTCTGGTGCTATGGAGCTCTGGTGCTATGGAGCTCTGGTGCTATGGAGCTATGGAGCTCTGGTGCTATGGAGCTATGGAGCTCTGGAGGTATGGAGCTCTGGAGGTATGGAGCTCTGGAGGTATGGAGCTATGGAGCCCTGGAGCTCTGGAGGTATGGAGCTATGGTGCTATGGAGCTCTGAAGCCATGGAGCTCTGGTGCTATGGAGCTCTGGAGCTCTGGAGCTATGGAGCTATGGAGGTATGGAGCCACCAGCCAGCACCCTCCGTGGCTGGATCAATGGAAGTGTTTTAGGTACCAGGCAGCCAAAGGACCGAGGCCTCACGCTCGACCACGCCGGCGCAGAGTTCCAGCCGCTCGGATAAGCTCTGTCACTCACCCGCCGCGCAGCCACCGGTAACGGGGAAATGTTGCCGCCTTGTGGACACGCCGTTGTAAATGAATGGGCTTTCGCACTTAGTGCAATTTTCGCCAACTCTCTGACTTAGAGCTATGGAAGTATGGAGCTATGGAGCCACCAGCCACCCAGGCTGGAGCTATGGAGCTCTGGAGGTATGGAGCTCTGGTGCTATGGAAGTATGGAGCTCTGGTGCTATGGAAGTATGGAGCTATGGAGGTATGGAAGTATGGAGCTATGGAAGTATGGAGCTATGGAGCTCTGGAAGTATGGAGCTATGGAGCTCTGGAGGTATGGAGCCCTGGAGCTATGGAGCCCTGGAGCTATGGAAGTATGGAGCTCTGGTGCTATGGAGCTATGGAGCTCTGGTGCTATGGAGCTATGGAGCTATGGAGCTATGGAGCTCTGGAGCTATGGAGCTCTGGAGGTATGGAGCTATGGAGCTATGGAGCTCTGGAGGTATGGAGCTATGGAGCTATGGAAGTATGGAGCTCTGGTGCTATGGAGCTATGGAGCTCTGGTGCTATGGAGCTATGGAGCTCTGGTGCTATGGAGCTATGGAGCTATGGAGCTCTGGAAGTATGGAGCTCTGGTGCTATGGAGCTATGGAGCTCTGGTGCTATGGAGCTATGGAGCTCTGGTGCTATGGAGCTCTGGTGCTATGGAGCTCTGGTGCTATGGAGCTATGGAGCTCTGGTGCTATGGAGCTATGGAGCTCTGGAGGTATGGAGCTCTGGAGGTATGGAGCTCTGGAGGTATGGAGCTATGGAGCCCTGGAGCTCTGGAGGTATGGAGCTATGGTGCTATGGAGCTCTGAAGCCATGGAGCTCTGGTGCTATGGAGCTCTGGAGCTCTGGAGGTATGGAGCTCTGGAGGTATGGAGCTATGGAGCCCTGGAGCTCTGGAGGTATGGAGCTATGGAGCTCTGAAGCCATGGAGCTCTGGTGCTATGGAGCTCTGGAGCTCTGGAGGTATGGAGCTCTGGAGGTATGGAGCTCTGGAGGTATGGAGCTATGGAGCCCTGGAGCTCTGGAGGTATGGAGCTATGGTGCTATGGAGCTCTGAAGCCATGGAGCTCTGGTGCTATGGAGCTCTGGAGGTATGGAGCTCTGGAGGTATGGAGCTCTGGAGGTATGGAGCTATGGAGCCCTGGAGCTCTGGAGGTATGGAGCTATGGTGCTATGGAGCTCTGAAGCCATGGAGCTCTGGTGCTATGGAGCTCTGGAGGTATGGAGCTCTGAAAGTATGGAGCTATGGAGCCCTGGAGCTCTGGAGGTATGGAGCTATGGTGCTATGCAGCTCTGAAGCCATGGAGCTCTGGTGCTATGGAGCTATGGAGCTCTGGTGCTATGGAGCTATGGAGGTATGGAGCCACCAGCCAGCACCCTCCGTGGCTGGATCAATGGAAGTGTTTTAGGTACCAGGCAGCCAAAGGGCCGAGGCCTCACGCTCGACCACGCCGGCGCAGAGTTCCAGCCGCTCGGATAAGCTCTGTCACTCACCCGCCGCGCAGCCACCGGTAACGGGGAAATGTCGCCGCCTGGCGGACACGCCGTTGTAAATGAATGGGCTTTCGCACTTAGTGCAATTTTCGCCAACTCTCTGACTTAGAGCTATGGAAGTATGGAGCTATGGAGCCACCAGCCACCCAGGCTGGAGCTATGGAGCTCTGGAGGTATGGAGCTCAGGTGCTATGGAAGTATGGAGCTATGGAGCTATGGAAGTATGGAGCTATGGAGCTATGGAGCTCTGGAAGTATGGAGCTATGGAGCTCTGGAGGTATGGAGCTATGGAGCCCTGGAGCCCTGGAGCTATGGAGCTCTGGTGCTATGGAGGTATGGAGCTCTGGAGGTATGGAGCTCTGGAGGTATGGAGCTATGGAGCTATGGAGCCCTGGAGCTATGGAGCTATGGAGCCCTGGAGCTATGGAGCTATGGAGCCCTGGAGCTATGGAGCTATGGAGCTCTGGTGCTATGGAGCTATGGAGCTCTGGTGCTATGGAGCTATGGAGCTCTGGTGCTATGGAGCTATGGAGCTCTGGTGCTATGGAGCTATGGAGCTCTGGAAGTATGGAGCTATGGAGCTCTGGAGGTATGGAGCTATGGAGCCCTGGAGCTATGGAGCCCTGGAGCTATGGAAGTATGGAGCTCTGGTGCTATGGAGCTATGGAGCTCTGGTGCTATGGAGCTATGGAGCTCTGGAGCTATGGAGCTCTGGAGGTATGGAGCTATGGAGCTATGGAGCTCTGGAGGTATGGAGCTATGGAGCTATGGAAGTATGGAGCTCTGGTGCTATGGAGCTATGGAGCTCTGGTGCTATGGAGCTATGGAGCTCTGGTGCTATGGAGCTATGGAGCTATGGAGCTCTGGAAGTATGGAGCTCTGGTGCTATGGAGCTATGGAGCTCTGGTGCTATGGAGCTATGGAGCTCTGGTGCTATGGAGCTATGGAGCTCTGGAGGTATGGAGCTCTGGTGCTATGGAGCTCTGGAGCTCTGGTGCTATGGAGCTCTGGTGCTATGGAGCTATGGAGCTCTGGAGGTATGGAGCCACCAGCCAGCACCCTCCGTGGCTGGATCAATGGAAGTGTTTTAGGTACCAGGCAGCCAAAGGGCCGAGGCCTCACGCTCGACCACGCCGGCGCAGAGTTCCAGCCGCTCGGATAAGCTCTGTCACTCACCCGCCGCGCAGCCACCGGTAACGGGGAAATGTCGCCGCCTGGCGGACACGCCGTTGTAAATGAATGGGCTTTCGCACTTAGTGCAATTTTCGCCAACTCTCTGACTTAGAGCTATGGAAGTATGGAGCTATGGAGCCACCAGCCACCCAGGCTGGAGCTCTGGAGCTCTGGAGGTATGGAGCTCTGGTGCTATGGAAGTATGGAGCTCTGGTGCTATGGAAGTATGGAGCTATGGAGGTATGGAAGTATGGAGCTATGGAAGTATGGAGCTATGGAGCTCTGGAAGTATGGAGCTATGGAGCTCTGGAGGTATGGAGCCCTGGAGCTATGGAGCCCTGGAGCTATGGAAGTATGGAGCTCTGGTGCTATGGAGCTATGGAGCTCTGGTGCTATGGAGCTATGGAGCTATGGAGCTCTGGAGCTATGGAGCTCTGGAGGTATGGAGCTATGGAGCTATGGAGCTCTGGAGGTATGGAGCTATGGAGCTATGGAAGTATGGAGCTCTGGTGCTATGGAGCTATGGAGCTCTGGTGCTATGGAGCTATGGAGCTCTGGTGCTATGGAGCTATGGAGCTATGGAGCTCTGGAAGTATGGAGCTCTGGTGCTATGGAGCTATGGAGCTCTGGTGCTATGGAGCTATGGAGCTCTGGTGCTATGGAGCTCTGGTGCTATGGAGCTCTGGTGCTATGGAGCTATGGAGCTCTGGTGCTATGGAGCTCTGGAGGTATGGAGCTCTGGAGGTATGGAGCTCTGGAGGTATGGAGCTATGGAGCCCTGGAGCTCTGGAGGTATGGAGCTATGGTGCTATGGAGCTCTGAAGCCATGGAGCTCTGGTGCTATGGAGCTATGGAGCTCTGGTGCTATGGAGCTATGGAGCTATGGAGCTCTGGAAGTATGGAGCTCTGGTGCTATGGAGCTATGGAGCTCTGGTGCTATGGAGCTATGGAGCTCTGGTGCTATGGAGCTATGGAGCTCTGGTGCTATGGAGCTCTGGTGCTATGGAGCTCTGGTGCTATGGAGCTATGGAGCTCTGGTGCTATGGAGCTATGGAGCTCTGGAGGTATGGAGCTCTGGAGGTATGGAGCTCTGGAGGTATGGAGCTATGGAGCCCTGGAGCTCTGGAGGTATGGAGCTATGGTGCTATGGAGCTCTGAAGCCATGGAGCTCTGGTGCTATGGAGCTCTGGAGCTCTGGAGGTATGGAGCTCTGGAGGTATGGAGCTATGGAGCCCTGGAGCTCTGGAGGTATGGAGCTATGGTGCTATGGAGCTCTGAAGCCATGGAGCTCTGGTGCTATGGAGCTCTGGAGCTCTGGAGGTATGGAGCTATGGTGCTATGGAGCTCTGAAGCCATGGAGCTCTGGTGCTATGGAGCTCTGGAGGTATGGAGCTCTGGAGGTATGGAGCTATGGAGCCCTGGAGCTCTGGAGGTATGGAGCTATGGTGCTATGGAGCTCTGAAGCCATGGAGCTCTGGTGCTATGGAGCTCTGGAGGTATGGAGCTCTGGAGGTATGGAGCTCTGGAGGTATGGAGCTATGGAGCCCTGGAGCTCTGGAGGTATGGAGCTATGGTGCTATGGAGCTCTGAAGCCATGGAGCTCTGGTGCTATGGAGCTATGGAGCTCTGGTGCTATGGAGCTATGGAGGTATGGAGCCACCAGCCAGCACCCTCCGTGGCTGGATCAATGGAAGTGTTTTAGGTACCAGGCAGCCAAAGGGCCGAGGCCTCACGCTCGACCACGCCGGCGCAGAGTTCCAGCCGCTCGGATAAGCTCTGTCACTCACCCGCCGCGCAGCCACCGGTAACGGGGAAATGTCGCCGCCTGGCGGACACGCCGTTGTAAATGAATGGGCTTTCGCACTTAGTGCAATTTTCGCCAACTCTCTGACTTAGAGCTATGGAAGTATGGAGCTATGGAGCCACCAGCCACCCAGGCTGGAGCTATGGAGCTCTGGAGGTATGGAGCTCAGGTGCTATGGAAGTATGGAGCTATGGAGCTATGGAAGTATGGAGCTATGGAGCTATGGAGCTCTGGAAGTATGGAGCTATGGAGCTCTGGAGGTATGGAGCTATGGAGCCCTGGAGCCCTGGAGCTATGGAGCTCTGGTGCTATGGAGGTATGGAGCTCTGGAGGTATGGAGCTCTGGAGGTATGGAGCTATGGAGCTATGGAGCCCTGGAGCTATGGAGCTATGGAGCCCTGGAGCTGTGGAGCTATGGAGCCCTGGAGCTATGGAGCTATGGAGCTCTGGTGCTATGGAGCTATGGAGCTCTGGTGCTATGGAGCTATGGAGCTCTGGTGCTATGGAGCTATGGAGCTCTGGTGCTATGGAGCTATGGAGCTCTGGAAGTATGGAGCTATGGAGCTCTGGAGGTATGGAGCTATGGAGCCCTGGAGCTATGGAGCCCTGGAGCTATGGAAGTATGGAGCTCTGGTGCTATGGAGCTATGGAGCTCTGGTGCTATGGAGCTATGGAGCTCTGGAGCTATGGAGCTCTGGAGGTATGGAGCTATGGAGCTATGGAGCTCTGGAGGTATGGAGCGATGGAGCTATGGAAGTATGGAGCTCTGGTGCTATGGAGCTATGGAGCTCTGGTGCTATGGAGCTATGGAGCTCTGGTGCTATGGAGCTATGGAGCTATGGAGCTCTGGAAGTATGGAGCTCTGGTGCTATGGAGCTATGGAGCTCTGGTGCTATGGAGCTATGGAGCTCTGGTGCTATGGAGCTATGGAGCTCTGGTGCTATGGAGCTCTGGTGCTATGGAGCTATGGAGCTCTGGTGCTATGGAGCTATGGAGCTCTGGAGGTATGGAGCTCTGGAGGTATGGAGCTCTGGAGGTATGGAGCTTTGGAGCCCTGGAGCTCTGGAGGTATGGAGCTATGGTGCTATGGAGCTCTGAAGCCATGGAGCTCTGGTGCTATGGAGCTCTGGAGCTCTGGAGGTATGGAGCTCTGGAGGTATGGAGCTATGGAGCCCTGGAGCTCTGGAGGTATGGAGCTATGGTGCTATGGAGCGCTGAAGCCATGGAGCTCTGGTGCTATGGAGCTCTGGAGCTCTGGAGGTATGGAGCTCTGGAGGTATGGAGCTATGGAGCCCTGGAGCTCTGGAGGTATGGAGCTATGGTGCTATGGAGCTCTGAAGCCATGGAGCTCTGGTGCTATGGAGCTCTGGAGCTCTGGAGGTATGGAGCTCTGGAGGTATGGAGCTCTGGAGGTATGAAGCTATGGAGCCCTGGAGCTCTGGAGGTATGGAGCTATGGTGCTATGGAGCTCTGAAGCCATGGAGCTCTGGTGCTATGGAGCTCTGGAGGTATGGAGCTCTGGAGGTATGGAGCTCTGGAGGTATGGAGCTATGGAGCCCTGGAGCTCTGGAGGTATGGAGCTATGGTGCTATGGAGCTCTGAAGCCATGGAGCTCTGGTGCTATGGAGCTCTGGAGGTATGGAGCTCTGGAGGTATGGAGCTCTGGAGGTATGGAGCTATGGAGCCCTGGAGCTCTGGAGGTATGGAGCTATGGTGCTATGGAGCTCTGAAGCCATGGAGCTCTGGTGCTATGGAGCTCTGGAGGTATGGAGCTCTGGAGGTATGGAGCTCTGGAGGTATGGAGCTATGGAGCCCTGGAGCTCTGGAGGTATGGAGCTATGGTGCTATGGAGCTCTGAAGCCATGGAGCTCTGGTGCTATGGAGCTATGGAGCTCTGGTGCTATGGAGCTATGGAGGTATGGAGCCACCAGCCAGCACCCTCCGTGGCTGGATCAATGGAAGTGTTTTAGGTACCAGGCAGCCAAAGGGCCGAGGCCTCACGCTCGACCACGCCGGCGCAGAGTTCCAGCCGCTCGGATAAGCTCTGTCACTCACCCGCCGCGCAGCCACCGGTAACGGGGAAATGTCGCCGCCTTGTGGACACGCCGTTGTAAATGAATGGGCTTTCGCACTTAGTGCAATTTTCGCCAACTCTCTGACTTAGAGCTATGGAAGTATGGAGCTATGGAGCCACCAGCCACCCAGGCTGGAGCTCTGGAGCTCTGGAGGTATGGAGCTCTGGTGCTATGGAAGTATGGAGCTCTGGTGCTATGGAAGTATGGAGCTATGGAGGTATGGAAGTATGGAGCTATGGAAGTATGGAGCTATGGAGCTCTGGAAGTATGGAGCTATGGAGCTCTGGAGGTATGGAGCCCTGGAGCTATGGAGCCCTGGAGCTATGGAAGTATGGAGCTCTGGTGCTATGGAGCTATGGAGCTCTGGTGCTATGGAGCTATGGAGCTATGGAGCTCTGGAGCTATGGAGCTCTGGAGGTATGCAGCTATGGAGCTCTGGAGCTCTGGAGGTATGGAGCTATGGAGCTATGGAAGTATGGAGCTCTGGTGCTATGGAGCTATGGAGCTCTGGTGCTATGGAGCTATGGAGCTCTGGTGCTATGGAGCTATGGAGCTATGGAGCTCTGGAAGTATGGAGCTCTGGTGCTATGGAGCTATGGAGCTCTGGTGCTATGGAGCTATGGAGCTCTGGTGCTATGGAGCTATGGAGCTCTGGTGCTATGGAGCTCTGGTGCTATGGAGCTCTGGTGCTATGGAGCTATGGAGCTCTGGTGCTATGGAGCTATGGAGCTCTGGAGGTATGGAGCTCTGGAGGTATGGAGCTCTGGAGGTATGGAGCTATGGAGCCCTGGAGCTCTGGAGGTATGGAGCTATGGTGCTATGGAGCTCTGAAGCCATGGAGCTCTGGTGCTATGGAGCTCTGGAGCTCTGGAGGTATGGAGCTCTGGAGGTATGGAGCTATGGAGCCCTGGAGCTCTGGAGGTATGGAGCTATGGAGCTCTGAAGCCATGGAGCTCTGGTGCTATGGAGCTCTGGAGCTCTGGAGGTATGGAGCTCTGGAGGTATGGAGCTCTGGAGGTATGGAGCTATGGAGCCCTGGAGCTCTGGAGGTATGGAGCTATGGTGCTATGGAGCTCTGAAGCCATGGAGCTCTGGTGCTATGGAGCTCTGGAGGTATGGAGCTCTGGAGGTATGGAGCTCTGGAGGTATGGAGCTATGGAGCCCTGGAGCTCTGGAGGTATGGAGCTATGGTGCTATGGAGCTCTGAAGCCATGGAGCTCTGGTGCTATGGAGCTCTGGAGGTATGGAGCTCTGGAGGTATGGAGCTCTGGAGGTATGGAGCTATGGAGCCCTGGAGCTCTGGAGGTATGGAGCTATGGTGCTATGGAGCTCTGAAGCCATGGAGCTCTGGTGCTATGGAGCTATGGAGCTCTGGTGCTATGGAGCTATGGAGGTATGGAGCCACCAGCCAGCACCCTCCGTGGCTGGATCAATGGAAGTGTTTTAGGTACCAGGCAGCCAAAGGGCCGAGGCCTCACGCTCGACCACGCCGGCGCAGAGTTCCAGCCGCTCGGATAAGCTCTGTCACTCACCCGCCGCGCAGCCACCGGTAACGGGGAAATGTCGCCGCCTGGCGGACACGCCGTTGTAAATGAATGGGCTTTCACACTTAGTGCAATTTTCGCCAACTCTCTGACTTAGAGCTATGGAAGTATGGAGCTATGGAGCCACCAGCCACCCAGGCTGGAGCTATGGAGCTCTGGAGGTATGGAGCTCAGGTGCTATGGAAGTATGGAGCTATGGAGCTATGGAAGTATGGAGCTATGGAGCTATGGAGCTCTGGAAGTATGGAGCTATGGAGCTCTGGAGGTATGGAGCTATGGAGCCCTGGAGCCCTGGAGCTATGGAGCTCTGGTGCTATGGAGGTATGGAGCTCTGGAGGTATGGAGCTCTGGAGGTATGGAGCTATGGAGCTATGGAGCCCTGGAGCTATGGAGCTATGGAGCCCTGGAGCTATGGAGCTATGGAGCCCTGGAGCTATGGAGCTCTGGTGCTATGGAGCTATGGAGCTATGGTGCTATGGAGCTATGGAGCTCTGGTGCTATGGAGCTATGGAGCTCTGGTGCTATGGAGCTATGGAGCTCTGGAAGTATGGAGCTATGGAGCTCTGGAGGTATGGAGCTATGGAGCCCTGGAGCTATGGAGCCCTGGAGCTATGGAAGTATGGAGCTCTGGTGCTATGGAGCTATGGAGCTCTGGTGCTATGGAGCTATGGAGCTCTGGAGCTATGGAGCTCTGGAGGTATGGAGCTATGGAGCTATGGAGCTCTGGAGGTATGGAGCTATGGAGCTATGGAAGTATGGAGCTCTGGTGCTATGGAGCTATGGAGCTCTGGTGCTATGGAGCTATGGAGCTCTGGTGCTATGGAGCTATGGAGCTATGGAGCTCTGGAAGTATGGAGCTCTGGTGCTATGGAGCTATGGAGCTCTGGTGCTATGGAGCTATGGAGCTCTGGTGCTATGGAGCTATGGAGCTCTGGTGCTATGGAGCTCTGGTGCTATGGAGCTCTGGTGCTATGGAGCTATGGAGCTCTGGTGCTATGGAGCTATGGAGCTCTGGAGGTATGGAGCTCTGGAGGTATGGAGCTCTGGAGGTATGGAGCTTTGGAGCCCTGGAGCTCTGGAGGTATGGAGCTATGGTGCTATGGAGCTCTGAAGCCATGGAGCTCTGGTGCTATGGAGCTCTGGAGCTCTGGAGGTATGGAGCTCTGGAGGTATGGAGCTATGGAGCCCTGGAGCTCTGGAGGTATGGAGCTATGGTGCTATGGAGCTCTGAAGCCATGGAGCTCTGGTGCTATGGAGCTCTGGAGCTCTGGAGGTATGGAGCTCTGGAGGTATGGAGCTATGGAGCCCTGGAGCTCTGGAGGTATGGAGCTATGGTGCTATGGAGCTCTGAAGCCATGGAGCTCTGGTGCTATGGAGCTCTGGAGCTCTGGAGGTATGGAGCTCTGGAGGTATGGAGCTCTGGAGGTATGGAGCTATGGAGCCCTGGAGCTCTGGAGGTATGGAGCTATGGTGCTATGGAGCTCTGAAGCCATGGAGCTCTGGTGCTATGGAGCTCTGGAGGTATGGAGCTCTGGAGGTATGGAGCTCTGGAGGTATGGAGCTATGGAGCCCTGGAGCTCTGGAGGTATGGAGCTATGGTGCTATGGAGCTCTGAAGCCATGGAGCTCTGGTGCTATGGAGCTATGGAGCTCTGGTGCTATGGAGCTATGGAGGTATGGAGCCACCAGCCAGCACCCTCCGTGGCTGGATCAATGGAAGTGTTTTAGGTACCAGGCAGCCAAAGGGCCGAGGCCTCACGCTCGACCACGCCGGCGCAGAGTTCCAGCCGCTCGGATAAGCTCTGTCACTCACCCGCCGCGCAGCCACCGGTAACGGGGAAATGTCGCCGCCTTGTGGACACGCCGTTGTAAATGAATGGGCTTTCGCACTTAGTGCAATTTTCGCCAACTCTCTGACTTAGAGCTATGGAAGTATGGAGCTATGGAGCCACCAGCCACCCAGGCTGGAGCTCTGGAGCTCTGGAGGTATGGAGCTCTGGTGCTATGGAAGTATGGAGCTCTGGTGCTATGGAAGTATGGAGCTATGGAGGTATGGAAGTATGGAGCTATGGAAGTATGGAGCTATGGAGCTCTGGAAGTATGGAGCTATGGAGCTCTGGAGGTATGGAGCCCTGGAGCTATGGAGCCCTGGAGCTATGGAAGTATGGAGCTCTGGTGCTATGGAGCTATGGAGCTCTGGTGCTATGGAGCTATGGAGCTATGGAGCTCTGGAGCTATGGAGCTCTGGAGGTATGGAGCTATGGAGCTATGGAGCTCTGGAGGTATGGAGCTATGGAGCTATGGAAGTATGGAGCTCTGGTGCTATGGAGCTATGGAGCTCTGGTGCTATGGAGCTATGGAGCTCTGGTGCTATGGAGCTATGGAGCTATGGAGCTCTGGAAGTATGGAGCTCTGGTGCTATGGAGCTATGGAGCTCTGGTGCTATGGAGCTATGGAGCTCTGGTGCTATGGAGCTCTGGTGCCATGGAGCTCTGGTGCTATGGAGCTATGGAGCTCTGGTGCTATGGAGCTCTGGAGGTATGGAGCTCTGGAGGTATGGAGCTCTGGAGGTATGGAGCTATGGAGCCCTGGAGCTCTGGAGGTATGGAGCTATGGTGCTATGGAGCTCTGAAGCCATGGAGCTCTGGTGCTATGGAGCTATGGAGCTCTGGTGCTATGGAGCTATGGAGCTATGGAGCTCTGGAAGTATGGAGCTCTGGTGCTATGGAGCTATGGAGCTCTGGTGCTATGGAGCTATGGAGCTCTGGTGCTATGGAGCTATGGAGCTCTGGTGCTATGGAGCTCTGGTGCTATGGAGCTCTGGTGCTATGGAGCTATGGAGCTCTGGTGCTATGGAGCTATGGAGCTCTGGAGGTATGGAGCTCTGGAGGTATGGAGCTCTGGAGGTATGGAGCTATGGAGCCCTGGAGCTCTGGAGGTATGGTGCTATGGTGCTATGGAGCTCTGAAGCCATGGAGCTCTGGTGCTATGGAGCTCTGGAGCTCTGGAGGTATGGAGCTATGGAGCCCTGGAGCTCTGGAGGTATGGAGCTATGGTGCTATGGAGCTCTGAAGCCATGGAGCTCTGGTGCTATGGAGCTCTGGAGCTCTGGAGGTATGGAGCTCTGGAGGTATGGAGCTCTGGAGGTATGGAGCTATGGAGCCCTGGAGCTCTGGAGGTATGGAGCTATGGTGCTATGGAGCTCTGAAGCCATGGAGCTCTGGTGCTATGGAGCTCTGGAGGTATGGAGCTCTGGAGGTATGGAGCTCTGGAGGTATGGAGCTATGGAGCCCTGGAGCTCTGGAGGTATGGAGCTATGGTGCTATGGAGCTCTGAAGCCATGGAGCTCTGGTGCTATGGAGCTCTGGTGCTATGGAGCTCTGGAGGTATGGAGCTCTGGAGGTATGGAGCTCTGGAGGTATGGAGCTATGGAGCCCTGGAGCTCTGGAGGTATGGAGCTATGGTGCTATGGAGCTCTGAAGCCATGGAGCTCTGGTGCTATGGAGCTATGGAGCTCTGGTGCTATGGAGCTCTGGAGGTATGGAGCCACCAGCCAGCACCCTCCGTGGCTGGATCAATGGAAGTGTTTTAGGTACCAGGCAGCCAAAGGGCCGAGGCCTCACGCTCGACCACGCCGGCGCAGAGTTCCAGCCGCTCGGATAAGCTCTGTCACTCACCCGCCGCGCAGCCACCGGTAACGGGGAAATGTCGCCGCCTGGCGGACACGCCGTTGTAAATGAATGGGCTTTCGCACTTAGTGCAATTTTCGCCAACTCTCTGACTTAGAGCTATGGAAGTATGGAGCTATGGAGCCACCAGCCACCCAGGCTGGAGCTATGGAGCTCTGGAGGTATGGAGCTCAGGTGCTATGGAAGTATGGAGCTATGGAGCTATGGAAGTATGGAGCTATGGAGCTATGGAGCTCTGGAAGTATGGAGCTATGGAGCTCTGGAGGTATGGAGCTCTGGAGCCCTGGAGCTATGGAGCTCTGGTGCTATGGAGGTATGGAGCTCTGGAGGTATGGAGCTCTGGAGGTATGGAGCTATGGAGCTATGGAGCCCTGGAGCTATGGAGCTATGGAGCCCTGGAGCTATGGAGCTATGGAGCCCTGGAGCTATGGAGCTATGGAGCTCTGGTGCTATGGAGCTATGGAGCTCTGGTGCTATGGAGCTATGGAGCTCTGGTGCTATGGAGCTATGGAGCTCTGGTGCTATGGAGCTATGGAGCTCTGGAAGTATGGAGCTATGGAGCTCTGGAGGTATGGAGCTATGGAGCCCTGGAGCTATGGAGCCCTGGAGCTATGGAAGTATGGAGCTCTGGTGCTATGGAGCTCTGGAGCTCTGGTGCTATGGAGCTATGGAGCTCTGGAGCTATGGAGCTCTGGAGGTATGGAGCTATGGAGCTATGGAGCTCTGGAGGTATGGAGCTATGGAGCTATGGAAGTATGGAGCTCTGGTGCTATGGAGCTATGGAGCTCTGGTGCTATGGAGCTATGGAGCTCTGGTGCTATGGAGCTATGGAGCTATGGAGCTCTGGAAGTATGGAGCTCTGGTGCTATGGAGCTATGGAGCTCTGGTGCTATGGAGCTATGGAGCTCTGGTGCTATGGAGCTATGGAGCTCTGGTGCTATGGAGCTCTGGTGCTATGGAGCTCTGGTGCTATGGAGCTATGGAGCTCTGGTGCTATGGAGCTATGGAGCTCTGGAGGTATGGAGCTCTGGAGGTATGGAGCTCTGGAGGTATGGAGCTTTGGAGCCCTGGAGCTCTGGAGGTATGGAGCTATGGTGCTATGGAGCTCTGAAGCCATGGAGCTCTGGTGCTATGGAGCTCTGGAGCTCTGGAGGTATGGAGCTCTGGAGGTATGGAGCTATGGAGCCCTGGAGCTCTGGAGGTATGGAGCTATGGTGCTATGGAGCTCTGAAGCCATGGAGCTCTGGTGCTATGGAGCTCTGGAGCTCTGGAGGTATGGAGCTCTGGAGGTATGGAGCTATGGAGCCCTGGAGCTCTGGAGGTATGGAGCTATGGTGCTATGGAGCTCTGAAGCCATGGAGCTCTGGTGCTATGGAGCTCTGGAGCTCTGGAGGTATGGAGCTCTGGAGGTATGGAGCTCTGGAGGTATGGAGCTATGGAGCCCTGGAGCTCTGGAGGTATGGAGCTATGGTGCTATGGAGCTCTGAAGCCATGGAGCTCTGGTGCTATGGAGCTCTGGAGGTATGGAGCTCTGGAGGTATGGAGCTCTGGAGGTATGGAGCTATGGAGCCCTGGAGCTCTGGAGGTATGGAGCTATGGTGCTATGGAGCTCTGAAGCCATGGAGCTCTGGTGCTATGGAGCTATGGAGCTCTGGTGCTATGGAGCTATGGAGGTATGGAGCCACCAGCCAGCACCCTCCGTGGCTGGATCAATGGAAGTGTTTTAGGTACCAGGCAGCCAAAGGGCCGAGGCCTCACGCTCGACCACGCCGGCGCAGAGTTCCAGCCGCTCGGATAAGCTCTGTCACTCACCCGCCGCGCAGCCACCGGTAACGGGGAAATGTCGCCGCCTTGTGGACACGCCGTTGTAAATGAATGGGCTTTCGCACTTAGTGCAATTTTCGCCAACTCTCTGACTTAGAGCTATGGAAGTATGGAGCTATGGAGCCACCAGCCACCCAGGCTGGAGCTCTGGAGCTCTGGAGGTATGGAGCTCTGGTGCTATGGAAGTATGGAGCTCTGGTGCTATGGAAGTATGGAGCTATGGAGGTATGGAAGTATGGAGCTATGGAAGTATGGAGCTATGGAGCTCTGGAAGTATGGAGCTATGGAGCTCTGGAGGTATGGAGCCCTGGAGCTATGGAGCCCTGGAGCTATGGAAGTATGGAGCTCTGGTGCTATGGAGCTATGGAGCTCTGGTGCTATGGAGCTATGGAGCTATGGAGCTCTGGAGCTATGGAGCTCTGGAGGTATGGAGCTATGGAGCTATGGAGCTCTGGAGGTATGGAGCTATGGAGCTATGGAAGTATGGAGCTCTGGTGCTATGGAGCTATGGAGCTCTGGTGCTATGGAGCTATGGAGCTCTGGTGCTATGGAGCTATGGAGCTATGGAGCTCTGGAAGTATGGAGCTCTGGTGCTATGGAGCTATGGAGCTCTGGTGCTATGGAGCTATGGAGCTCTGGTGCTATGGAGCTCTGGTGCCATGGAGCTCTGGTGCTATGGAGCTATGGAGCTCTGGTGCTATGGAGCTCTGGAGGTATGGAGCTCTGGAGGTATGGAGCTCTGGAGGTATGGAGCTATGGAGCCCTGGAGCTCTGGAGGTATGGAGCTATGGTGCTATGGAGCTCTGAAGCCATGGAGCTCTGGTGCTATGGAGCTATGGAGCTCTGGTGCTATGGAGCTATGGAGCTATGGAGCTCTGGAAGTATGGAGCTCTGGTGCTATGGAGCTATGGAGCTCTGGTGCTATGGAGCTATGGAGCTCTGGTGCTATGGAGCTATGGAGCTCTGGTGCTATGGAGCTCTGGTGCTATGGAGCTCTGGTGCTATGGAGCTATGGAGCTCTGGTGCTATGGAGCTATGGAGCTCTGGAGGTATGGAGCTCTGGAGGTATGGAGCTCTGGAGGTATGGAGCTATGGAGCCCTGGAGCTCTGGAGGTATGGTGCTATGGTGCTATGGAGCTCTGAAGCCATGGAGCTCTGGTGCTATGGAGCTCTGGAGCTCTGGAGGTATGGAGCTATGGAGCCCTGGAGCTCTGGAGGTATGGAGCTATGGTGCTATGGAGCTCTGAAGCCATGGAGCTCTGGTGCTATGGAGCTCTGGAGCTCTGGAGGTATGGAGCTCTGGAGGTATGGAGCTCTGGAGGTATGGAGCTATGGAGCCCTGGAGCTCTGGAGGTATGGAGCTATGGTGCTATGGAGCTCTGAAGCCATGGAGCTCTGGTGCTATGGAGCTCTGGAGGTATGGAGCTCTGGAGGTATGGAGCTCTGGAGGTATGGAGCTATGGAGCCCTGGAGCTCTGGAGGTATGGAGCTATGGTGCTATGGAGCTCTGAAGCCATGGAGCTCTGGTGCTATGGAGCTCTGGTGCTATGGAGCTCTGGAGGTATGGAGCTCTGGAGGTATGGAGCTCTGGAGGTATGGAGCTATGGAGCCCTGGAGCTCTGGAGGTATGGAGCTATGGTGCTATGGAGCTCTGAAGCCATGGAGCTCTGGTGCTATGGAGCTATGGAGCTCTGGTGCTATGGAGCTCTGGAGGTATGGAGCCACCAGCCAGCACCCTCCGTGGCTGGATCAATGGAAGTGTTTTAGGTACCAGGCAGCCAAAGGGCCGAGGCCTCACGCTCGACCACGCCGGCGCAGAGTTCCAGCCGCTCGGATAAGCTCTGTCACTCACCCGCCGCGCAGCCACCGGTAACGGGGAAATGTCGCCGCCTGGCGGACACGCCGTTGTAAATGAATGGGCTTTCGCACTTAGTGCAATTTTCGCCAACTCTCTGACTTAGAGCTATGGAAGTATGGAGCTATGGAGCCACCAGCCACCCAGGCTGGAGCTATGGAGCTCTGGAGGTATGGAGCTCAGGTGCTATGGAAGTATGGAGCTATGGAGCTATGGAAGTATGGAGCTATGGAGCTATGGAGCTCTGGAAGTATGGAGCTATGGAGCTCTGGAGGTATGGAGCTCTGGAGCCCTGGAGCTATGGAGCTCTGGTGCTATGGAGGTATGGAGCTCTGGAGGTATGGAGCTCTGGAGGTATGGAGCTATGGAGCTATGGAGCCCTGGAGCTATGGAGCTATGGAGCCCTGGAGCTATGGAGCTATGGAGCCCTGGAGCTATGGAGCTATGGAGCTCTGGTGCTATGGAGCTATGGAGCTCTGGTGCTATGGAGCTATGGAGCTCTGGTGCTATGGAGCTATGGAGCTCTGGTGCTATGGAGCTATGGAGCTCTGGAAGTATGGAGCTATGGAGCTCTGGAGGTATGGAGCTATGGAGCCCTGGAGCTATGGAGCCCTGGAGCTATGGAAGTATGGAGCTCTGGTGCTATGGAGCTATGGAGCTCTGGTGCTATGGAGCTATGGAGCTCTGGAGCTATGGAGCTCTGGAGGTATGGAGCTATGGAGCTATGGAGCTCTGGAGGTATGGAGCTATGGAGCTATGGAAGTATGGAGCTCTGGTGCTATGGAGCTATGGAGCTCTGGTGCTATGGAGCTATGGAGCTCTGGTGCTATGGAGCTATGGAGCTATGGAGCTCTGGAAGTATGGAGCTCTGGTGCTATGGAGCTATGGAGCTCTGGTGCTATGGAGCTATGGAGCTCTGGTGCTATGGAGCTATGGAGCTCTGGTGCTATGGAGCTCTGGTGCTATGGAGCTCTGGTGCTATGGAGCTATGGAGCTCTGGTGCTATGGAGCTATGGAGCTCTGGAGGTATGGAGCTCTGGAGGTATGGAGCTCTGGAGGTATGGAGCTTTGGAGCCCTGGAGCTCTGGAGGTATGGAGCTATGGTGCTATGGAGCTCTGAAGCCATGGAGCTCTGGTGCTATGGAGCTCTGGAGCTCTGGAGGTATGGAGCTCTGGAGGTATGGAGCTATGGAGCCCTGGAGCTCTGGAGGTATGGAGCTATGGTGCTATGGAGCTCTGAAGCCATGGAGCTCTGGTGCTATGGAGCTCTGGAGCTCTGGAGGTATGGAGCTCTGGAGGTATGGAGCTATGGAGCCCTGGAGCTCTGGAGGTATGGAGCTATGGTGCTATGGAGCTCTGAAGCCATGGAGCTCTGGTGCTATGGAGCTCTGGAGCTCTGGAGGTATGGAGCTCTGGAGGTATGGAGCTCTGGAGGTATGGAGCTATGGAGCCCTGGAGCTCTGGAGGTATGGAGCTATGGTGCTATGGAGCTCTGAAGCCATGGAGCTCTGGTGCTATGGAGCTCTGGAGGTATGGAGCTCTGGAGGTATGGAGCTCTGGAGGTATGGAGCTATGGAGCCCTGGAGCTCTGGAGGTATGGAGCTATGGTGCTATGGAGCTCTGAAGCCATGGAGCTCTGGTGCTATGGAGCTATGGAGCTCTGGTGCTATGGAGCTATGGAGGTATGGAGCCACCAGCCAGCACCCTCCGTGGCTGGATCAATGGAAGTGTTTTAGGTACCAGGCAGCCAAAGGGCCGAGGCCTCACGCTCGACCACGCCGGCGCAGAGTTCCAGCCGCTCGGATAAGCTCTGTCACTCACCCGCCGCGCAGCCACCGGTAACGGGGAAATGTCGCCGCCTTGTGGACACGCCGTTGTAAATGAATGGGCTTTCGCACTTAGTGCAATTTTCGCCAACTCTCTGACTTAGAGCTATGGAAGTATGGAGCTATGGAGCCACCAGCCACCCAGGCTGGAGCTCTGGAGCTCTGGAGGTATGGAGCTCTGGTGCTATGGAAGTATGGAGCTCTGGTGCTATGGAAGTATGGAGCTATGGAGGTATGGAAGTATGGAGCTATGGAAGTATGGAGCTATGGAGCTCTGGAAGTATGGAGCTATGGAGCTCTGGAGGTATGGAGCCCTGGAGCTATGGAGCCCTGGAGCTATGGAAGTATGGAGCTCTGGTGCTATGGAGCTATGGAGCTCTGGTGCTATGGAGCTATGGAGCTATGGAGCTCTGGAGCTATGGAGCTCTGGAGGTATGGAGCTATGGAGCTATGGAGCTCTGGAGGTATGGAGCTATGGAGCTATGGAAGTATGGAGCTCTGGTGCTATGGAGCTATGGAGCTCTGGTGCTATGGAGCTATGGAGCTCTGGTGCTATGGAGCTATGGAGCTATGGAGCTCTGGAAGTATGGAGCTCTGGTGCTATGGAGCTATGGAGCTCTGGTGCTATGGAGCTATGGAGCTCTGGTGCTATGGAGCTCTGGTGCCATGGAGCTCTGGTGCTATGGAGCTATGGAGCTCTGGTGCTATGGAGCTCTGGAGGTATGGAGCTCTGGAGGTATGGAGCTCTGGAGGTATGGAGCTATGGAGCCCTGGAGCTCTGGAGGTATGGGGCTATGGTGCTATGGAGCTCTGAAGCCATGGAGCTCTGGTGCTATGGAGCTATGGAGCTCTGGTGCTATGGAGCTATGGAGCTATGGAGCTCTGGAAGTATGGAGCTCTGGTGCTATGGAGCTATGGAGCTCTGGTGCTATGGAGCTATGGAGCTCTGGTGCTATGGAGCTATGGAGCTCTGGTGCTATGGAGCTCTGGTGCTATGGAGCTCTGGTGCTATGGAGCTATGGAGCTCTGGTGCTATGGAGCTATGGAGCTCTGGAGGTATGGAGCTCTGGAGGTATGGAGCTCTGGAGGTATGGAGCTATGGAGCCCTGGAGCTCTGGAGGTATGGTGCTATGGTGCTATGGAGCTCTGAAGCCATGGAGCTCTGGTGCTATGGAGCTCTGGAGCTCTGGAGGTATGGAGCTCTGGAGGTATGGAGCTATGGAGCCCTGGAGCTCTGGAGGTATGGAGCTATGGTGCTATGGAGCTCTGAAGCCATGGAGCTCTGGTGCTATGGAGCTCTGGAGCTCTGGAGGTATGGAGCTCTGGAGGTATGGAGCTCTGGAGGTATGGAGCTATGGAGCCCTGGAGCTCTGGAGGTATGGAGCTATGGTGCTATGGAGCTCTGAAGCCATGGAGCTCTGGTGCTATGGAGCTCTGGAGGTATGGAGCTCTGGAGGTATGGAGCTCTGGAGGTATGGAGCTATGGAGCCCTGGAGCTCTGGAGGTATGGAGCTATGGTGCTATGGAGCTCTGAAGCCATGGAGCTCTGGTGCTATGGAGCTCTGGTGCTATGGAGCTCTGGAGGTATGGAGCTCTGGAGGTATGGAGCTCTGGAGGTATGGAGCTATGGAGCCCTGGAGCTCTGGAGGTATGGAGCTATGGTGCTATGGAGCTCTGAAGCCATGGAGCTCTGGTGCTATGGAGCTATGGAGCTCTGGTGCTATGGAGCTCTGGAGGTATGGAGCCACCAGCCAGCACCCTCCGTGGCTGGATCAATGGAAGTGTTTTAGGTACCAGGCAGCCAAAGGGCCGAGGCCTCACGCTCGACCACGCCGGCGCAGAGTTCCAGCCGCTCGGATAAGCTCTGTCACTCACCCGCCGCGCAGCCACCGGTAACGGGGAAATGTCGCCGCCTGGCGGACACGCCGTTGTAAATGAATGGGCTTTCGCACTTAGTGCAATTTTCGCCAACTCTCTGACTTAGAGCTATGGAAGTATGGAGCTATGGAGCCACCAGCCACCCAGGCTGGAGCTATGGAGCTCTGGAGGTATGGAGCTCAGGTGCTATGGAAGTATGGAGCTATGGAGCTATGGAAGTATGGAGCTATGGAGCTATGGAGCTCTGGAGGTATGGAGCTATGGGGCCCTGGAGCCCTGGAGCTATGGAGCTCTGGTGCTATGGAGGTATGGAGCTCTGGAGGTATGGAGCTCTGGAGGTATGGAGCTATGGAGCTATGGAGCCCTGGAGCTATGGAGCTATGGAGCCCTGGAGCTATGGAGCTATGGAGCCCTGGAGCTATGGAGCTATGGAGCTCTGGTGCTATGGAGCTATGGAGCTCTGGTGCTATGGAGCTATGGAGCTCTGGTGCTATGGAGCTATGGAGCTCTGGTGCTATGGAGCTATGGAGCTCTGGAAGTATGGAGCTATGGAGCTCTGGAGGTATGGAGCTATGGAGCCCTGGAGCTATGGAGCCCTGGAGCTATGGAAGTATGGAGCTCTGGTGCTATGGAGCTATGGAGCTCTGGTGCTATGGAGCTATGGAGCTCTGGAGCTATGGAGCTCTGGAGGTATGGAGCTATGGAGCTATGGAGCTCTGGAGGTATGGAGCTATGGAGCTATGGAAGTATGGAGCTCTGGTGCTATGGAGCTATGGAGCTCTGGTGCTATGGAGCTATGGAGCTCTGGTGCTATGGAGCTATGGAGCTATGGAGCTCTGGAAGTATGGAGCTCTGGTGCTATGGAGCTATGGAGCTCTGGTGCTATGGAGCTATGGAGCTCTGGTGCTATGGAGCTATGGAGCTCTGGTGCTATGGAGCTCTGGTGCTATGGAGCTATGGAGCTCTGGTGCTATGGAGCTATGGAGCTCTGGAGGTATGGAGCTCTGAAGCCATGGAGCTCTGGTGCTATGGAGCTCTGGAGGTATGGAGCTCTGGAGGTATGGAGCTCTGGAGGTATGGAGCTATGGAGCCCTGGAGCTCTGGAGGTATGGAGCTATGGTGCTATGGAGCTCTGAAGCCATGGAGCTCTGGTGCTATGGAGCTCTGGAGGTATGGAGCTCTGGAGGTATGGAGCTCTGGAGGTATGGAGCTATGGAGCCCTGGAGCTCTGGAGGTATGGAGCTATGGTGCTATGGAGCTCTGAAGCCATGGAGCTCTGGTGCTATGGAGCTATGGAGCTCTGGTGCTATGGAGCTATGGAGGTATGGAGCCACCAGCCAGCACCCTCCGTGGCTGGATCAATGGAAGTGTTTTAGGTACCAGGCAGCCAAAGGGCCGAGGCCTCACGCTCGACCACGCCGGCGCAGAGTTCCAGCCGCTCGGATAAGCTCTGTCACTCACCCGCCGCGCAGCCACCGGTAACGGGGAAATGTCGCCGCCTTGTGGACACGCCGTTGTAAATGAATGGGCTTTCGCACTTAGTGCAATTTTCGCCAACTCTCTGACTTAGAGCTATGGAAGTATGGAGCTATGGAGCCACCAGCCACCCAGGCTGGAGCTCTGGAGCTCTGGAGGTATGGAGCTCTGGTGCTATGGAAGTATGGAGCTCTGGTGCTATGGAAGTATGGAGCTATGGAGGTATGGAAGTATGGAGCTATGGAAGTATGGAGCTATGGAGCTCTGGAAGTATGGAGCTATGGAGCTCTGGAGGTATGGAGCCCTGGAGCTATGGAGCCCTGGAGCTATGGAAGTATGGAGCTCTGGTGCTATGGAGCTATGGAGCTCTGGTGCTATGGAGCTATGGAGCTATGGAGCTATGGAGCTATGGAGCTCTGGAGGTATGCAGCTATGGAGCTATGGAGCTCTGGAGGTATGGAGCTATGGAGCTATGGAGCTATGGAAGTATGGAGCTCTGGTGCTATGGAGCTATGGAGCTCTGGTGCTATGGAGCTATGGAGCTCTGGTGCTATGGAGCTATGGAGCTATGGAGCTCTGGAAGTATGGAGCTCTGGTGCTATGGAGCTATGGAGCTCTGGTGCTATGGAGCTATGGAGCTCTGGTGCTATGGAGCTATGGAGCTCTGGTGCTATGGAGCTCTGGTGCTATGGAGCTCTGGTGCTATGGAGCTATGGAGCTCTGGTGCTATGGAGCTATGGAGCTCTGGAGGTATGGAGCTCTGGAGGTATGGAGCTCTGGAGGTATGGAGCTATGGAGCCCTGGAGCTCTGGAGGTATGGAGCTATGGTGCTATGGAGCTCTGAAGCCATGGAGCTCTGGTGCTATGGAGCTCTGGAGCTCTGGAGGTATGGAGCTCTGGAGGTATGGAGCTATGGAGCCCTGGAGCTCTGGAGGTATGGAGCTATGGAGCTCTGAAGCCATGGAGCTCTGGTGCTATGGAGCTCTGGAGCTCTGGAGGTATGGAGCTCTGGAGGTATGGAGCTCTGGAGGTATGGAGCTATGGAGCCCTGGAGCTCTGGAGGTATGGAGCTATGGTGCTATGGAGCTCTGAAGCCATGGAGCTCTGGTGCTATGGAGCTCTGGAGGTATGGAGCTCTGGAGGTATGGAGCTCTGGAGGTATGGAGCTATGGAGCCCTGGAGCTCTGGAGGTATGGAGCTATGGTGCTATGGAGCTCTGAAGCCATGGAGCTCTGGTGCTATGGAGCTCTGGAGGTATGGAGCTCTGGAGGTATGGAGCTCTGGAGGTATGGAGCTATGGAGCCCTGGAGCTCTGGAGGTATGGAGCTATGGTGCTATGGAGCTCTGAAGCCATGGAGCTCTGGTGCTATGGAGCTATGGAGCTCTGGTGCTATGGAGCTATGGAGGTATGGAGCCACCAGCCAGCACCCTCCGTGGCTGGATCAATGGAAGTGTTTTAGGTACCAGGCAGCCAAAGGGCCGAGGCCTCACGCTCGACCACGCCGGCGCAGAGTTCCAGCCGCTCGGATAAGCTCTGTCACTCACCCGCCGCGCAGCCACCGGTAACGGGGAAATGTCGCCGCCTGGCGGACACGCCGTTGTAAATGAATGGGCTTTCGCACTTAGTGCAATTTTCGCCAACTCTCTGACTTAGAGCTATGGAAGTATGGAGCTATGGAGCTATGGAGCCACCAGCCACCCAGGCTGGAGCTATGGAGCTCTGGAGGTATGGAGCTCAGGTGCTATGGAAGTATGGAGCTATGGAGCTATGGAAGTATGGAGCTATGGAGCTATGGAGCTCTGGAAGTATGGAGCTATGGAGCTCTGGAGGTATGGAGCTCTGGAGCCCTGGAGCTATGGAGCTCTGGTGCTATGGAGGTATGGAGCTCTGGAGGTATGGAGCTCTGGAGGTATGGAGCTATGGAGCTATGGAGCCCTGGAGCTATGGAGCTATGGAGCCCTGGAGCTATGGAGCTATGGAGCCCTGGAGCTATGGAGCTATGGAGCTCTGGTGCTATGGAGCTATGGAGCTCTGGTGCTATGGAGCTATGGAGCTCTGGTGCTATGGAGCTATGGAGCTCTGGTGCTATGGAGCTATGGAGCTCTGGAAGTATGGAGCTATGGAGCTCTGGAGGTATGGAGCTATGGAGCCCTGGAGCTATGGAGCCCTGGAGCTATGGAAGTATGGAGCTCTGGTGCTATGGAGCTATGGAGCTCTGGTGCTATGGAGCTATGGAGCTCTGGAGCTATGGAGCTCTGGAGGTATGGAGCTATGGAGCTATGGAGCTCTGGAGGTATGGAGCTATGGAGCTATGGAAGTATGGAGCTCTGGTGCTATGGAGCTATGGAGCTCTGGTGCTATGGAGCTATGGAGCTCTGGTGCTATGGAGCTATGGAGCTATGGAGCTCTGGAAGTATGGAGCTCTGGTGCTATGGAGCTATGGAGCTCTGGTGCTATGGAGCTATGGAGCTCTGGTGCTATGGAGCTATGGAGCTCTGGTGCTATGGAGCTCTGGTGCTATGGAGCTCTGGTGCTATGGAGCTATGGAGCTCTGGTGCTATGGAGCTATGGAGCTCTGGAGGTATGGAGCTCTGGAGGTATGGAGCTCTGGAGGTATGGAGCTTTGGAGCCCTGGAGCTCTGGAGGTATGGAGCTATGGTGCTATGGAGCTCTGAAGCCATGGAGCTCTGGTGCTATGGAGCTCTGGAGCTCTGGAGGTATGGAGCTCTGGAGGTATGGAGCTATGGAGCCCTGGAGCTCTGGAGGTATGGAGCTATGGTGCTATGGAGCTCTGAAGCCATGGAGCTCTGGTGCTATGGAGCTCTGGAGCTCTGGAGGTATGGAGCTCTGGAGGTATGGAGCTATGGAGCCCTGGAGCTCTGGAGGTATGGAGCTATGGTGCTATGGAGCTCTGAAGCCATGGAGCTCTGGTGCTATGGAGCTCTGGAGCTCTGGAGGTATGGAGCTCTGGAGGTATGGAGCTCTGGAGGTATGGAGCTATGGAGCCCTGGAGCTCTGGAGGTATGGAGCTATGGTGCTATGGAGCTCTGAAGCCATGGAGCTCTGGTGCTATGGAGCTCTGGAGGTATGGAGCTCTGGAGGTATGGAGCTCTGGAGGTATGGAGCTATGGAGCCCTGGAGCTCTGGAGGTATGGAGCTATGGTGCTATGGAGCTCTGAAGCCATGGAGCTCTGGTGCTATGGAGCTATGGAGCTCTGGTGCTATGGAGCTATGGAGGTATGGAGCCACCAGCCAGCACCCTCCGTGGCTGGATCAATGGAAGTGTTTTAGGTACCAGGCAGCCAAAGGGCCGAGGCCTCACGCTCGACCACGCCGGCGCAGAGTTCCAGCCGCTCGGATAAGCTCTGTCACTCACCCGCCGCGCAGCCACCGGTAACGGGGAAATGTCGCCGCCTTGTGGACACGCCGTTGTAAATGAATGGGCTTTCGCACTTAGTGCAATTTTCGCCAACTCTCTGACTTAGAGCTATGGAAGTATGGAGCTATGGAGCCACCAGCCACCCAGGCTGGAGCTCTGGAGCTCTGGAGGTATGGAGCTCTGGTGCTATGGAAGTATGGAGCTCTGGTGCTATGGAAGTATGGAGCTATGGAGGTATGGAAGTATGGAGCTATGGAAGTATGGAGCTATGGAGCTCTGGAGGTATGGAGCCCTGGAGCTATGGAGCCCTGGAGCTATGGAAGTATGGAGCTCTGGTGCTATGGAGCTATGGAGCTCTGGTGCTATGGAGCTATGGAGCTATGGAGCTATGGAGCTCTGGAGCTATGGAGCTCTGGAGGTATGGAGCTATGGAGCTATGGAGCTCTGGAGGTATGGAGCTATGGAGCTATGGAAGTATGGAGCTCTGGTGCTATGGAGCTATGGAGCTCTGGTGCTATGGAGCTATGGAGCTCTGGTGCTATGGAGCTATGGAGCTATGGAGCTCTGGAAGTATGGAGCTCTGGTGCTATGGAGCTATGGAGCTCTGGTGCTATGGAGCTATGGAGCTCTGGTGCTATGGAGCTCTGGTGCTATGGAGCTCTGGTGCTATGGAGCTATGGAGCTCTGGTGCTATGGAGCTCTGGAGGTATGGAGCTCTGGAGGTATGGAGCTCTGGAGGTATGGAGCTATGGAGCCCTGGAGCTCTGGAGGTATGGAGCTATGGTGCTATGGAGCTCTGAAGCCATGGAGCTCTGGTGCTATGGAGCTATGGAGCTCTGGTGCTATGGAGCTATGGAGCTATGGAGCTCTGGAAGTATGGAGCTCTGGTGCTATGGAGCTATGGAGCTCTGGTGCTATGGAGCTATGGAGCTCTGGTGCTATGGAGCTATGGAGCTCTGGTGCTATGGAGCTCTGGTGCTATGGAGCTCTGGTGCTATGGAGCTATGGAGCTCTGGTGCTATGGAGCTATGGAGCTCTGGAGGTATGGAGCTCTGGAGGTATGGAGCTCTGGAGGTATGGAGCTATGGAGCCCTGGAGCTCTGGAGGTATGGAGCTATGGTGCTATGGAGCTCTGAAGCCATGGAGCTCTGGTGCTATGGAGCTCTGGAGCTCTGGAGGTATGGAGCTCTGGAGGTATGGAGCTATGGAGCCCTGGAGCTCTGGAGGTATGGAGCTATGGTGCTATGGAGCTCTGAAGCCATGGAGCTCTGGTGCTATGGAGCTCTGGAGCTCTGGAGGTATGGAGCTCTGGAGGTATGGAGCTCTGGAGGTATGGAGCTATGGAGCCCTGGAGCTCTGGAGGTATGGAGCTATGGTGCTATGGAGCTCTGAAGCCATGGAGCTCTGGTGCTATGGAGCTCTGGAGGTATGGAGCTCTGGAGGTATGGAGCTCTGGAGGTATGGAGCTATGGAGCCCTGGAGCTCTGGAGGTATGGAGCTATGGTGCTATGGAGCTCTGAAGCCATGGAGCTCTGGTGCTATGGAGCTCTGGAGGTATGGAGCTCTGGAGGTATGGAGCTCTGGAGGTATGGAGCTATGGAGCCCTGGAGCTCTGGAGGTATGGAGCTATGGTGCTATGGAGCTCTGAAGCCATGGAGCTCTGGTGCTATGGAGCTATGGAGCTCTGGTGCTATGGAGCTATGGAGGTATGGAGCCACCAGCCAGCACCCTCCGTGGCTGGATCAATGGAAGTGTTTTAGGTACCAGGCAGCCAAAGGGCCGAGGCCTCACGCTCGACCACGCCGGCGCAGAGTTCCAGCCGCTCGGATAAGCTCTGTCACTCACCCGCCGCGCAGCCACCGGTAACGGGGAAATGTCGCCGCCTTGTGGACACGCCGTTGTAAATGAATGGGCTTTCGCACTTAGTGCAATTTTCGCCAACTCTCTGACTGGAGCTATGGAAGTATGGAGCTATGGAGCCACCAGCCACCCAGGCTGGAGCTATGGAGCTCTGGAGGTATGGAGCTCTGGTGCTATGGAAGTATGGAGCTATGGAGCTATGGAAGTATGGAGCTATGGAGCTATGGAGCTCTGGAAGTATGGAGCTATGGAGCTCTGGAGGTATGGAGCTATGGAGCCCTGGAGCCCTGGAGCTATGGAGCCCTGGAGCTATGGAGCTATGGAGCCCTGGAGCTATGGAGCTATGGAGCCCTGGAGCTATGGAGCTATGGAGCTCTGGTGCTATGGAGCTATGGAGCTCTGGTGCTATGGAGCTATGGAGCTCTGGTGCTATGGAGCTATGGAGCTCTGGTGCTATGGAGCTATGGAGCTCTGGAAGTATGGAGCTATGGAGCTCTGGAGGTATGGAGCTATGGAGCTCTGGAGGTATGGAGCTATGGAGCCCTGGAGCTATGGAGCCCTGGAGCTATGGAAGTATGGAGCTCTGGTGCTATGGAGCTATGGAGCTCTGGTGCTATGGAGCTATGGAGCTCTGGAGCTATGGAGCTCTGGAGGTATGGAGCTATGGAGCTCTGGAGGTATGGAGCTATGGAGCTATGGAAGTATGGAGCTCTGGTGCTATGGAGCTATGGAGCTCTGGTGCTATGGAGCTATGGAGCTCTGGTGCTATGGAGCTATGGAGCTATGGAGCTCTGGAAGTATGGAGCTCTGGTGCTATGGAGCTATGGAGCTCTGGTGCTATGGAGCTATGGAGCTCTGGTGCTATGGAGCTATGGAGCTCTGGTGCTATGGAGCTATGGTGCTATGGAGCTCTGGTGCTATGGAGCTATGGAGCTCTGGTGCTATGGAGCTATGGAGCTCTGGAGGTATGGAGCTCTGGAGGTATGGAGCTCTGGAGGTATGGAGCTTTGGAGCCCTGGAGCTCTGGAGGTATGGAGCTATGGTGCTATGGAGCTCTGAAGCCATGGAGCTCTGGTGCTATGGAGCTATGGAGCTCTGGTGCTATGGAGCTATGGAGGTATGGAGCCACCAGCCAGCACCCTCCGTGGCTGGATCAATGGAAGTGTTTTAGGTACCAGGCAGCCAAAGGGCCGAGGCCTCACGCTCGACCACGCCGGCGCAGAGTTCCAGCCGCTCGGATAAGCTCTGTCACTCACCCGCCGCGCAGCCACCGGTAACGGGGAAATGTCGCCGCCTTGTGGACACGCCGTTGTAAATGAATGGGCTTTCGCACTTAGTGCAATTTTCGCCAACTCTCTGACTTAGAGCTATGGAAGTATGGAGCTATGGAGCCACCAGCCACCCAGGCTGGAGCTCTGGAGCTCTGGAGGTATGGAGCTCTGGTGCTATGGAAGTATGGAGCTCTGGTGCTATGGAAGTATGGAGCTATGGAGGTATGGAAGTATGGAGCTATGGAAGTATGGAGCTATGGAGCTCTGGAAGTATGGAGCTATGGAGCTCTGGAGGTATGGAGCCCTGGAGCTATGGAGCCCTGGAGCTATGGAAGTATGGAGCTCTGGTGCTATGGAGCTATGGAGCTCTGGTGCTATGGAGCTATGGAGCTATGGAGCTCTGGAGCTATGGAGCTATGGAGGTATGGAGCTATGGAGCTATGGAGCTCTGGAGGTATGGAGCTATGGAGCTATGGAAGTATGGAGCTCTGGTGCTATGGAGCTATGGAGCTCTGGTGCTATGGAGCTATGGAGCTCTGGTGCTATGGAGCTATGGAGCTATGGAGCTCTGGAAGTATGGAGCTCTGGTGCTATGGAGCTATGGAGCTCTGGTGCTATGGAGCTATGGAGCTCTGGTGCTATGGAGCTCTGGTGCTATGGAGCTCTGGTGCTATGGAGCTATGGAGCTCTGGTGCTATGGAGCTCTGGAGGTATGGAGCTCTGGAGGTATGGAGCTCTGGAGGTATGGAGCTATGGAGCCCTGGAGCTCTGGAGGTATGGAGCTATGGTGCTATGGAGCTCTGAAGCCATGGAGCTCTGGTGCTATGGAGCTATGGAGCTCTGGTGCTATGGAGCTATGGAGCTATGGAGCTCTGGAAGTATGGAGCTCTGGTGCTATGGAGCTATGGAGCTCTGGTGCTATGGAGCTATGGAGCTCTGGTGCTATGGAGCTATGGAGCTCTGGTGCTATGGAGCTCTGGTGCTATGGAGCTCTGGTGCTATGGAGCTATGGAGCTCTGGTGCTATGGAGCTATGGAGCTCTGAAGGTATGGAGCTCTGGAGGTATGGAGCTCTGGAGGTATGGAGCTATGGAGCCCTGGAGCTCTGGAGGTATGGAGCTATGGTGCTATGGAGCTCTGAAGCCATGGAGCTCTGGTGCTATGGAGCTCTGGAGCTCTGGAGGTATGGAGCTCTGGAGGTATGGAGCTATGGAGCCCTGGAGCTCTGGAGGTATGGAGCTATGGTGCTATGGAGCTCTGAAGCCATGGAGCTCTGGTGCTATGGAGCTCTGGAGCTCTGGAGGTATGGAGCTATGGTGCTATGGAGCTCTGAAGCCATGGAGCTCTGGTGCTATGGAGCTCTGGAGGTATGGAGCTCTGGAGGTATGGAGCTATGGAGCCCTGGAGCTCTGGAGGTATGGAGCTATGGTGCTATGGAGCTCTGAAGCCATGGAGCTCTGGTGCTATGGAGCTCTGGAGGTATGGAGCTCTGGAGGTATGGAGCTCTGGAGGTATGGAGCTATGGAGCCCTGGAGCTCTGGAGGTATGGAGCTATGGTGCTATGGAGCTCTGAAGCCATGGAGCTCTGGTGCTATGGAGCTATGGAGCTCTGGTGCTATGGAGCTATGGAGGTATGGAGCCACCAGCCAGCACCCTCCGTGGCTGGATCAATGGAAGTGTTTTAGGTACCAGGCAGCCAAAGGGCCGAGGCCTCACGCTCGACCACGCCGGCGCAGAGTTCCAGCCGCTCGGATAAGCTCTGTCACTCACCCGCCGCGCAGCCACCGGTAACGGGGAAATGTCGCCGCCTGGCGGACACGCCGTTGTAAATGAATGGGCTTTCGCACTTAGTGCAATTTTCGCCAACTCTCTGACTTAGAGCTATGGAAGTATGGAGCTATGGAGCCACCAGCCACCCAGGCTGGAGCTATGGAGCTCTGGAGGTATGGAGCTCAGGTGCTATGGAAGTATGGAGCTATGGAGCTATGGAAGTATGGAGCTATGGAGCTATGGAGCTCTGGAAGTATGGAGCTATGGAGCTCTGGAGGTATGGAGCTATGGAGCCCTGGAGCCCTGGAGCTATGGAGCTCTGGTGCTATGGAGGTATGGAGCTCTGGAGGTATGGAGCTCTGGAGGTATGGAGCTATGGAGCTATGGAGCCCTGGAGCTATGGAGCTATGGAGCCCTGGAGCTGTGGAGCTATGGAGCCCTGGAGCTATGGAGCTATGGAGCTCTGGTGCTATGGAGCTATGGAGCTCTGGTGCTATGGAGCTATGGAGCTCTGGTGCTATGGAGCTATGGAGCTCTGGAGCTCTGGTGCTATGGAGCTATGGAGCTCTGGAAGTATGGAGCTATGGAGCTCTGGAGGTATGGAGCTATGGAGCCCTGGAGCTATGGAAGTATGGAGCTCTGGTGCTATGGAGCTATGGAGCTCTGGTGCTATGGAGCTATGGAGCTCTGGAGCTATGGAGCTCTGGAGGTATGGAGCTATGGAGCTATGGAGCTCTGGAGGTATGGAGCTATGGAGCTATGGAAGTATGGAGCTCTGGTGCTATGGAGCTATGGAGCTCTGGTGCTATGGAGCTATGGAGCTCTGGTGCTATGGAGCTATGGAGCTATGGAGCTCTGGAAGTATGGAGCTCTGGTGCTATGGAGCTATGGAGCTCTGGTGCTATGGAGCTATGGAGCCCTGGAGCTCTGGAGGTATGGAGCTATGGTGCTATGGAGCTCTGAAGCCATGGAGCTCTGGTGCTATGGAGCTATGGAGCTCTGGTGCTATGGAGCTATGGAGGTATGGAGCCACCAGCCAGCACCCTCCGTGGCTGGATCAATGGAAGTGTTTTAGGTACCAGGCAGCCAAAGGGCCGAGGCCTCACGCTCGACCACGCCGGCGCAGAGTTCCAGCCGCTCGGATAAGCTCTGTCACTCACCCGCCGCGCAGCCACCGGTAACGGGGAAATGTCGCCGCCTTGTGGACACGCCGTTGTAAATGAATGGGCTTTCGCACTTAGTGCAATTTTCGCCAACTCTCTGACTTAGAGCTATGGAAGTATGGAGCTATGGAGCCACCAGCCACCCAGGCTGGAGCTCTGGAGCTCTGGAGGTATGGAGCTCTGGTGCTATGGAAGTATGGAGCTCTGGTGCTATGGAAGTATGGAGCTATGGAGGTATGGAAGTATGGAGCTATGGAAGTATGGAGCTATGGAGCTCTGGAAGTATGGAGCTATGGAGCTCTGGAGGTATGGAGCCCTGGAGCTATGGAGCCCTGGAGCTATGGAAGTATGGAGCTCTGGTGCTATGGAGCTATGGAGCTCTGGTGCTATGGAGCTATGGAGCTATGGAGCTCTGGAGCTATGGAGCTCTGGAGGTATGGAGCTATGGAAGTATGGAGCTCTGGTGCTATGGAGCTATGGAGCTATGGTGCTATGGAGCTATGGAGCTCTGGTGCTATGGAGCTATGGAGCTATGGAGCTCTGGAAGTATGGAGCTCTGGTGCTATGGAGCTATGGAGCTCTGGTGCTATGGAGCTATGGAGCTCTGGTGCTATGGAGCTCTGGTGCTATGGAGCTCTGGTGCTATGGAGCTATGGAGCTCTGGTGCTATGGAGCTCTGGAGGTATGGAGCTCTGGAGGTATGGAGCTCTGGAGGTATGGCGCTATGGAGCCCTGGAGCTCTGGAGGTATGGAGCTATGGTGCTATGGAGCTCTGAAGCCATGGAGCTCTGGTGCTATGGAGCTATGGAGCTCTGGTGCTATGGAGCTATGGAGCTATGGAGCTCTGGAAGTATGGAGCTCTGGTGCTATGGAGCTATGGAGCTCTGGTGCTATGGAGCTATGGAGCTCTGGTGCTATGGAGCTATGGAGCTCTGGTGCTATGGAGCTCTGGTGCTATGGAGCTCTGGTGCTATGGAGCTATGGAGCTCTGGTGCTATGGAGCTATGGAGCTCTGGAGGTATGGAGCTCTGGAGGTATGGAGCTCTGGAGGTATGGAGCTATGGAGCCCTGGAGCTCTGGAGGTATGGAGCTATGGTGCTATGGAGCTCTGAAGCCATGGAGCTCTGGTGCTATGGGGCTCTGGAGCTCTGGAGGTATGGAGCTCTGGAGGTATGGAGCTATGGAGCCCTGGAGCTCTGGAGGTATGGAGCTATGGTGCTATGGAGCTCTGAAGCCATGGAGCTCTGGTGCTATGGAGCTCTGGAGCTCTGGAGGTATGGAGCTCTGGAGGTATGGAGCTCTGGAGGTATGGAGCTATGGAGCCCTGGAGCTCTGGAGGTATGGAGCTATGGTGCTATGGAGCTCTGAAGCCATGGAGCTCTGGTGCTATGGAGCTCTGGAGGTATGGAGCTCTGGAGGTATGGAGCTCTGGAGGTATGGAGCTATGGAGCCCTGGAGCTCTGGAGGTATGGAGCTATGGTGCTATGGAGCTCTGAAGCCATGGAGCTCTGGTGCTATGGAGCTCTGGAGGTATGGAGCTCTGGAGGTATGGAGCTCTGGAGGTATGGCGCTATGGAGCCCTGGAGCTCTGGAGGTATGGAGCTATGGTGCTATGGAGCTCTGAAGCCATGGAGCTCTGGTGCTATGGAGCTATGGAGCTCTGGTGCTATGGAGCTATGGAGGTATGGAGCCACCAGCCAGCACCCTCCGTGGCTGGATCAATGGAAGTGTTTTAGGTACCAGGCAGCCAAAGGGCCGAGGCCTCACGCTCGACCACGCCGGCGCAGAGTTCCAGCCGCTCGGATAAGCTCTGTCACTCACCCGCCGCGCAGCCACCGGTAACGGGGAAATGTCGCCGCCTGGCGGACACGCCGTTGTAAATGAATGGGCTTTCGCACTTAGTGCAATTTTCGCCAACTCTCTGACTTAGAGCTATGGAAGTATGGAGCTATGGAGCCACCAGCCACCCAGGCTGGAGCTATGGAGCTCTGGAGGTATTGAGCTCAGGTGCTATGGAAGTATGGAGCTATGGAGCTATGGAAGTATGGAGCTATGGAGCTATGGAGCTCTGGAAGTATGGAGCTATGGAGCTCTGGAGGTATGGAGCTATGGAGCCCTGGAGCCCTGGAGCTATGGAGCTCTGGTGCTATGGAGGTATGGAGCTCTGGAGGTATGGAGCTCTGGAGGTATGGAGCTATGGAGCTATGGAGCCCTGGAGCTATGGAGCTATGGAGCCCTGGAGCCCTGGAGCTATGGAGCTATGGAGCCCTGGAGCTATGGAGCTATGGAGCTCTGGTGCTATGGAGCTATGGAGCTCTGGTGCTATGGAGCTATGGAGCTCTGGTGCTATGGAGCTATGGAGCTCTGGTGCTATGGAGCTATGGAGCTCTGGAAGTATGGAGCTATGGAGCTCTGGAGGTATGGAGCTATGGAGCCCTGGAGCTATGGAAGTATGGAGCTCTGGTGCTATGGAGCTATGGAGCTCTGGTGCTATGGAGCTATGGAGCTCTGGAGCTATGGAGCTCTGGAGGTATGGAGCTATGGAGCTATGGAGCTCTGGAGGTATGGAGCTATGGAGCTATGGAAGTATGGAGCTCTGGTGCTATGGAGCTATGGAGCTCTGGTGCTATGGAGCTATGGAGCTCTGGTGCTATGGAGCTATGGAGCTATGGAGCTCTGGAAGTATGGAGCTCTGGTGCTATGGAGCTATGGAGCTCTGGTGCTATGGAGCTATGGAGCTCTGGTGCTATGGAGCTATGGAGCTCTGGTGCTATGGAGCTCTGGTGCTATGGAGCTCTGGTGCTATGGAGCTATGGAGCTCTGGTGCTATGGAGCTATGGAGCTCTGGAGGTATGGAGCTCTGGAGGTATGGAGCTCTGGAGGTATGGAGCTTTGGAGCCCTGGAGCTCTGGAGGTATGGAGCTATGGTGCTATGGAGCTCTGAAGCCATGGAGCTCTGGTGCTATGGAGCTATGGAGCTCTGGTGCTATGGAGCTATGGAGCTATGGAGCTCTGGAGCTATGGAGCTCTGGAGGTATGCAGCTATGGAGCTATGGAGCTCTGGAGGTATGGAGCTATGGAGCTATGGAAGTATGGAGCTCTGGTGCTATGGAGCTATGGAGCTCTGGTGCTATGGAGCTATGGAGCTCTGGTGCTATGGAGCTATGGAGCTATGGAGCTCTGGAAGTATGGAGCTCTGGTGCTATGGAGCTATGGAGCTCTGGTGCTATGGAGCTATGGAGCTCTGGTGCTATGGAGCTATGGAGCTCTGGTGCTATGGAGCTCTGGTGCTATGGAGCTCTGGTGCTATGGAGCTATGGAGCTCTGGTGCTATGGAGCTATGGAGCTCTGGAGGTATGGAGCTCTGGAGGTATGGAGCTCTGGAGGTATGGAGCTATGGAGCCCTGGAGCTCTGGAGGTATGGAGCTATGGTGCTATGGAGCTCTGAAGCCATGGAGCTCTGGTGCTATGGAGCTCTGGAGCTCTGGAGGTATGGAGCTCTGGAGGTATGGAGCTATGGAGCCCTGGAGCTCTGGAGGTATGGAGCTATGGAGCTCTGAAGCCATGGAGCTCTGGTGCTATGGAGCTCTGGAGCTCTGGAGGTATGGAGCTCTGGAGGTATGGAGCTCTGGAGGTATGGAGCTATGGAGCCCTGGAGCTCTGGAGGTATGGAGCTATGGTGCTATGGAGCTCTGAAGCCATGGAGCTCTGGTGCTATGGAGCTCTGGAGGTATGGAGCTCTGGAGGTATGGAGCTCTGGAGGTATGGAGCTATGGAGCCCTGGAGCTCTGGAGGTATGGAGCTATGGTGCTATGGAGCTCTGAAGCCATGGAGCTCTGGTGCTATGGAGCTCTGGAGGTATGGAGCTCTGGAGGTATGGAGCTCTGGAGGTATGGAGCTATGGAGCCCTGGAGCTCTGGAGGTATGGAGCTATGGTGCTATGGAGCTCTGAAGCCATGGAGCTCTGGTGCTATGGAGCTATGGAGCTCTGGTGCTATGGAGCTATGGAGGTATGGAGCCACCAGCCAGCACCCTCCGTGGCTGGATCAATGGAAGTGTTTTAGGTACCAGGCAGCCAAAGGGCCGAGGCCTCACGCTCGACCACGCCGGCGCAGAGTTCCAGCCGCTCGGATAAGCTCTGTCACTCACCCGCCGCGCAGCCACCGGTAACGGGGAAATGTCGCCGCCTGGCGGACACGCCGTTGTAAATGAATGGGCTTTCGCACTTAGTGCAATTTTCGCCAACTCTCTGACTTAGAGCTATGGAAGTATGGAGCTATGGAGCCACCAGCCACCCAGGCTGGAGCTATGGAGCTCTGGAGGTATGGAGCTCAGGTGCTATGGAAGTATGGAGCTATGGAGCTATGGAAGTATGGAGCTATGGAGCTATGGAGCTCTGAAAGTATGGAGCTATGGAGCTCTGGAGGTATGGAGCTATGGAGCCCTGGAGCCCTGGAGCTATGGAGCTCTGGTGCTATGGAGGTATGGAGCTCTGGAGGTATGGAGCTCTGGAGGTATGGAGCTATGGAGCTATGGAGCCCTGGAGCTATGGAGCTATGGAGCCCTGGAGCTATGGAGCTATGGAGCCCTGGAGCTATGGAGCTATGGAGCTCTGGTGCTATGGAGCTATGGAGCTCTGGTGCTATGGAGCTATGGAGCTCTGGTGCTATGGAGCTATGGAGCTCTGGTGCTATGGAGCTATGGAGCTCTGGAAGTATGGAGCTATGGAGCTCTGGAGGTATGGAGCTATGGAGCCCTGGAGCTATGGAGCCCTGGAGCTATGGAAGTATGGAGCTCTGGTGCTATGGAGCTATGGAGCTCTGGTGCTATGGAGCTATGGAGCTCTGGAGCTATGGAGCTCTGGAGGTATGGAGCTATGGAGCTATGGAGCTCTGGAGGTATGGAGCTATGGAGCTATGGAAGTATGGAGCTCTGGTGCTATGGAGCTATGGAGCTCTGGTGCTATGGAGCTATGGAGCTCTGGTGCTATGGAGCTATGGAGCTATGGAGCTCTGGAAGTATGGAGCTCTGGTGCTATGGAGCTCTGGTGCTATGGAGCTATGGAGCTCTGGTGCTATGGAGCTCTGGAGGTATGGAGCTCTGGAGGTATGGAGCTCTGGAGGTATGGAGCTATGGAGCCCTGGAGCTCTGGAGGTATGGAGCTATGGTGCTATGGAGCTCTGAAGCCATGGAGCTCTGGTGCTATGGAGCTATGGAGCTCTGGTGCTATGGAGCTATGGAGCTATGGAGCTCTGGAAGTATGGAGCTCTGGTGCTATGGAGCTATGGAGCTCTGGTGCTATGGAGCTATGGAGCTCTGGTGCTATGGAGCTATGGAGCTCTGGTGCTATGGAGCTCTGGTGCTATGGAGCTCTGGTGCTATGGAGCTATGGAGCTCTGGTGCTATGGAGCTATGGAGCTCTGGAGGTATGGAGCTCTGGAGGTATGGAGCTCTGGAGGTATGGAGCTATGGAGCCCTGGAGCTCTGGAGGTATGGAGCTATGGTGCTATGGAGCTCTGAAGCCATGGAGCTCTGGTGCTATGGAGCTCTGGAGCTCTGGAGGTATGGAGCTCTGGAGGTATGGAGCTATGGAGCCCTGGAGCTCTGGAGGTATGGAGCTATGGTGCTATGGAGCTCTGAAGCCATGGAGCTCTGGTGCTATGGAGCTCTGGAGCTCTGGAGGTATGGAGCTCTGGAGGTATGGAGCTCTGGAGGTATGGAGCTATGGAGCCCTGGAGCTCTGGAGGTATGGAGCTATGGTGCTATGGAGCTCTGAAGCCATGGAGCTCTGGTGCTATGGAGCTCTGGAGGTATGGAGCTCTGGAGGTATGGAGCTCTGGAGGTATGGAGCTATGGAGCCCTGGAGCTCTGGAGGTATGGAGCTATGGTGCTATGGAGCTCTGAAGCCATGGAGCTCTGGTGCTATGGAGCTCTGGTGCTATGGAGCTCTGGAGGTATGGAGCTCTGGAGGTATGGAGCTCTGGAGGTATGGAGCTATGGAGCCCTGGAGCTCTGGAGGTATGGAGCTATGGTGCTATGGAGCTCTGAAGCCATGGAGCTCTGGTGCTATGGAGCTATGGAGCTCTGGTGCTATGGAGCTCTGGAGGTATGGAGCCACCAGCCAGCACCCTCCGTGGCTGGATCAATGGAAGTGTTTTAGGTACCAGGCAGCCAAAGGGCCGAGGCCTCACGCTCGACCACGCCGGCGCAGAGTTCCAGCCGCTCGGATAAGCTCTGTCACTCACCCGCCGCGCAGCCACCGGTAACGGGGAAATGTCGCCGCCTGGCGGACACGCCGTTGTAAATGAATGGGCTTTCGCACTTAGTGCAATTTTCGCCAACTCTCTGACTTAGAGCTATGGAAGTATGGAGCTATGGAGCCACCAGCCACCCAGGCTGGATCTATGGAGCTCTGGAGGTATGGAGCTCAGGTGCTATGGAAGTATGGAGCTATGGAAGTATGGAGCTATGGAGCTATGGAGCTCTGGAAGTATGGAGCTATGGAGCTCTGGAGGTATGGAGCTATGGAGCCCTGGAGCCCTGGAGCTATGGAGCTCTGGTGCTATGGAGGTATGGAGCTCTGGAGGTATGGAGCTCTGGAGGTATGGAGCTATGGAGCTATGGAGCCCTGGAGCTATGGAGCTATGGAGCCCTGGAGCTATGGAGCTATGGAGCCCTGGAGCTATGGAGCTATGGAGCTCTGGTGCTATGGAGCTATGGAGCTCTGGTGCTATGGAGCTATGGAGCTCTGGTGCTATGGAGCTATGGAGCTCTGGTGCTATGGAGCTATGGAGCTCTGGAAGTATGGAGCTATGGAGCTCTGGAGGTATGGAGCTATGGAGCCCTGGAGCTATGGAGCCCTGGAGCTATGGAAGTATGGAGCTCTGGTGCTATGGAGCTATGGAGCTCTGGTGCTATGGAGCTATGGAGCTCTGGAGCTATGGAGCTCTGGAGGTATGGAGCTATGGAGCTATGGAGCTCTGGAGGTATGGAGCTATGGAGCTATGGAAGTATGGAGCTCTGGTGCTATGGAGCTATGGAGCTCTGGTGCTATGGAGCTATGGAGCTCTGGTGCTATGGAGCTATGGAGCTATGGAGCTCTGGAAGTATGGAGCTCTGGTGCTATGGAGCTATGGAGCTCTGGTGCTATGGAGCTATGGAGCTCTGGTGCTATGGAGCTATGGAGCTCTGGTGCTATGGAGCTCTGGTGCTATGGAGCTATGGAGCTCTGGTGCTATGGAGCTATGGAGCTCTGGAGGTATGGAGCTCTGGAGGTATGGAGCTCTGGAGGTATGGAGCTTTGGAGCCCTGGAGCTCTGGAGGTATGGAGCTATGGTGCTATGGAGCTCTGAAGCCATGGAGCTCTGGTGCTATGGAGCTCTGGAGCTCTGGAGGTATGGAGCTCTGGAGGTATGGAGCTATGGAGCCCTGGAGCTCTGGAGGTATGGAGCTAATGTGCTATGGAGCTCTGAAGCCATGGAGCTCTGGTGCTATGGAGCTCTGGAGCTCTGGAGGTATGGAGCTCTGGAGGTATGGAGCTATGGAGCCCTGGAGCTCTGGAGGTATGGAGCTATGGTGCTATGGAGCTCTGAAGCCATGGAGCTCTGGTGCTATGGAGCTCTGGAGCTCTGGAGGTATGGAGCTCTGGAGGTATGGAGCTATGGAGCCCTGGAGCTCTGGAGGTATGGAGCTATGGTGCTATGGAGCTCTGAAGCCATGGAGCTCTGGTGCTATGGAGCTCTGGAGGTATGGAGCTCTGGAGGTATGGAGCTCTGGAGGTATGGAGCTATGGAGCCCTGGAGCTCTGGAGGTATGGAGCTATGGTGCTATGGAGCTCTGAAGCCATGGAGCTCTGGTGCTATGGAGCTATGGAGCTCTGGTGCTATGGAGCTATGGAGGTATGGAGCCACCAGCCAGCACCCTCCGTGGCTGGATCAATGGAAGTGTTTTAGGTACCAGGCAGCCAAAGGGCCGAGGCCTCACGCTCGACCACGCCGGCGCAGAGTTCCAGCCGCTCGGATAAGCTCTGTCACTCACCCGCCGCGCAGCCACCGGTAACGGGGAAATGTCGCCGCCTTGTGGACACGCCGTTGTAAATGAATGGGCTTTCGCACTTAGTGCAATTTTCGCCAACTCTCTGACTTAGAGCTATGGAAGTATGGAGCTATGGAGCCACCAGCCACCCAGGCTGGAGCTCTGGAGCTCTGGAGGTATGGAGCTCTGGTGCTATGGAAGTATGGAGCTCTGGTGCTATGGAAGTATGGAGCTATGGAGGTATGGAAGTATGGAGCTATGGAAGTATGGAGCTATGGAGCTCTGGAAGTATGGAGCTATGGAGCTCTGGAGGTATGGAGCCCTGGAGCTATGGAGCCCTGGAGCTATGGAAGTATGGAGCTCTGGTGCTATGGAGCTATGGAGCTCTGGTGCTATGGAGCTATGGAGCTATGGAGCTCTGGAGCTATGGAGCTCTGGAGGTATGCAGCTATGGAGCTATGGAGCTCTGGAGGTATGGAGCTATGGAGCTATGGAAGTATGGAGCTCTGGTGCTATGGAGCTATGGAGCTCTGGTGCTATGGAGCTATGGAGCTCTGGTGCTATGGAGCTATGGAGCTATGGAGCTCTGGAAGTATGGAGCTCTGGTGCTATGGAGCTATGGAGCTCTGGTGCTATGGAGCTATGGAGCTCTGGTGCTATGGAGCTATGGAGCTCTGGTGCTATGGAGCTCTGGTGCTATGGAGCTCTGGTGCTATGGAGCTATGGAGCTCTGGTGCTATGGAGCTATGGAGCTCTGGAGGTATGGAGCTCTGGAGGTATGGAGCTCTGGAGGTATGGAGCTATGGAGCCCTGGAGCTCTGGAGGTATGGAGCTATGGTGCTATGGAGCTCTGAAGCCATGGAGCTCTGGTGCTATGGAGCTCTGGAGCTCTGGAGGTATGGAGCTCTGGAGGTATGGAGCTATGGAGCCCTGGAGCTCTGGAGGTATGGAGCTATGGAGCTCTGAAGCCATGGAGCTCTGGTGCTATGGAGCTCTGGAGCTCTGGAGGTATGGAGCTCTGGAGGTATGGAGCTCTGGAGGTATGGAGCTATGGAGCCCTGGAGCTCTGGAGGTATGGAGCTATGGTGCTATGGAGCTCTGAAGCCATGGAGCTCTGGTGCTATGGAGCTCTGGAGGTATGGAGCTCTGGAGGTATGGAGCTCTGGAGGTATGGAGCTATGGAGCCCTGGAGCTCTGGAGGTATGGAGCTATGGTGCTATGGAGCTCTGAAGCCATGGAGCTCTGGTGCTATGGAGCTCTGGAGGTATGGAGCTCTGGAGGTATGGAGCTCTGGAGGTATGGAGCTATGGAGCCCTGGAGCTCTGGAGGTATGGAGCTATGGTGCTATGGAGCTCTGAAGCCATGGAGCTCTGGTGCTATGGAGCTATGGAGCTCTGGTGCTATGGAGCTATGGAGGTATGGAGCCACCAGCCAGCACCCTCCGTGGCTGGATCAATGGAAGTGTTTTAGGTACCAGGCAGCCAAAGGGCCGAGGCCTCACGCTCGACCACGCCGGCGCAGAGTTCCAGCCGCTCGGATAAGCTCTGTCACTCACCCGCCGCGCAGCCACCGGTAACGGGGAAATGTCGCCGCCTGGCGGACACGCCGTTGTAAATGAATGGGCTTTCACACTTAGTGCAATTTTCGCCAACTCTCTGACTTAGAGCTATGGAAGTATGGAGCTATGGAGCCACCAGCCACCCAGGCTGGAGCTATGGAGCTCTGGAGGTATGGAGCTCAGGTGCTATGGAAGTATGGAGCTATGGAGCTATGGAAGTATGGAGCTATGGAGCTATGGAGCTCTGGAAGTATGGAGCTATGGAGCTCTGGAGGTATGGAGCTATGGAGCCCTGGAGCCCTGGAGCTATGGAGCTCTGGTGCTATGGAGGTATGGAGCTCTGGAGGTATGGAGCTCTGGAGGTATGGAGCTATGGAGCTATGGAGCCCTGGAGCTATGGAGCTATGGAGCCCTGGAGCTATGGAGCTATGGAGCCCTGGAGCTATGGAGCTATGGAGCTCTGGTGCTATGGAGCTATGGAGCTCTGGTGCTATGGAGCTATGGAGCTCTGGTGCTATGGAGCTATGGAGCTCTGGTGCTATGGAGCTATGGAGCTCTGGAAGTATGGAGCTATGGAGCTCTGGAGGTATGGAGCTATGGAGCCCTGGAGCTATGGAGCCCTGGAGCTATGGAAGTATGGAGCTCTGGTGCTATGGAGCTATGGAGCTCTGGTGCTATGGAGCTATGGAGCTCTGGAGGTATGGAGCTATGGAGCTATGGAGCTCTGGAGGTATGGAGCTATGGAGCTATGGAAGTATGGAGCTCTGGTGCTATGGAGCTATGGAGCTCTGGTGCTATGGAGCTATGGAGCTCTGGTGCTATGGAGCTATGGAGCTATGGAGCTCTGGAAGTATGGAGCTCTGGTGCTATGGAGCTATGGAGCTCTGGTGCTATGGAGCTATGGAGCTCTGGTGCTATGGAGCTATGGAGCTCTGGTGCTATGGAGCTCTGGTGCTATGGAGCTCTGGTGCTATGGAGCTATGGAGCTCTGGTGCTATGGAGCTATGGAGCTCTGGAGGTATGGAGCTCTGGAGGTATGGAGCTCTGGAGGTATGGAGCTTTGGAGCCCTGGAGCTCTGGAGGTATGGAGCTATGGTGCTATGGAGCTCTGAAGCCATGGAGCTCTGGTGCTATGGAGCTCTGGAGCTCTGGAGGTATGGAGCTCTGGAGGTATGGAGCTATGGAGCCCTGGAGCTCTGGAGGTATGGAGCTATGGTGCTATGGAGCTCTGAAGCCATGGAGCTCTGGTGCTATGGAGCTCTGGAGCTCTGGAGGTATGGAGCTCTGGAGGTATGGAGCTATGGAGCCCTGGAGCTCTGGAGGTATGGAGCTATGGTGCTATGGAGCTCTGAAGCCATGGAGCTCTGGTGCTATGGAGCTCTGGAGCTCTGGAGGTATGGAGCTCTGGAGGTATGGAGCTCTGGAGGTATGGAGCTATGGAGCCCTGGAGCTCTGGAGGTATGGAGCTATGGTGCTATGGAGCTCTGAAGCCATGGAGCTCTGGTGCTATGGAGCTCTGGAGGTATGGAGCTCTGGAGGTATGGAGCTCTGGAGGTATGGAGCTATGGAGCCCTGGAGCTCTGGAGGTATGGAGCTATGGTGCTATGGAGCTCTGAAGCCATGGAGCTCTGGTGCTATGGAGCTATGGAGCTCTGGTGCTATGGAGCTATGGAGGTATGGAGCCACCAGCCAGCACCCTCCGTGGCTGGATCAATGGAAGTGTTTTAGGTACCAGGCAGCCAAAGGGCCGAGGCCTCACGCTCGACCACGCCGGCGCAGAGTTCCAGCCGCTCGGATAAGCTCTGTCACTCACCCGCCGCGCAGCCACCGGTAACGGGGAAATGTCGCCGCCTTGTGGACACGCCGTTGTAAATGAATGGGCTTTCGCACTTAGTGCAATTTTCGCCAACTCTCTGACTTAGAGCTATGGAAGTATGGAGCTATGGAGCCACCAGCCACCCAGGCTGGAGCTCTGGAGCTCTGGAGGTATGGAGCTCTGGTGCTATGGAAGTATGGAGCTCTGGTGCTATGGAAGTATGGAGCTATGGAGGTATGGAAGTATGGAGCTATGGAAGTATGGAGCTATGGAGCTCTGGAAGTATGGAGCTATGGAGCTCTGGAGGTATGGAGCCCTGGAGCTATGGAGCCCTGGAGCTATGGAAGTATGGAGCTCTGGTGCTATGGAGCTATGGAGCTCTGGTGCTATGGAGCTATGGAGCTATGGAGCTCTGGAGCTATGGAGCTCTGGAGGTATGGAGCTATGGAGCTATGGAGCTCTGGAGGTATGGAGCTATGGAGCTATGGAAGTATGGAGCTCTGGTGCTATGGAGCTATGGAGCTCTGGTGCTATGGAGCTATGGAGCTCTGGTGCTATGGAGCTATGGAGCTATGGAGCTCTGGAAGTATGGAGCTCTGGTGCTATGGAGCTATGGAGCTCTGGTGCTATGGAGCTATGGAGCTCTGGTGCTATGGAGCTCTGGTGCCATGGAGCTCTGGTGCTATGGAGCTATGGAGCTCTGGTGCTATGGAGCTCTGGAGGTATGGAGCTCTGGAGGTATGGAGCTCTGGAGGTATGGAGCTATGGAGCCCTGGAGCTCTGGAGGTATGGAGCTATGGTGCTATGGAGCTCTGAAGCCATGGAGCTCTGGTGCTATGGAGCTATGGAGCTCTGGTGCTATGGAGCTATGGAGCTATGGAGCTCTGGAAGTATGGAGCTCTGGTGCTATGGAGCTATGGAGCTCTGGTGCTATGGAGCTATGGAGCTCTGGTGCTATGGAGCTATGGAGCTCTGGTGCTATGGAGCTCTGGTGCTATGGAGCTCTGGTGCTATGGAGCTATGGAGCTCTGGTGCTATGGAGCTATGGAGCTCTGGAGGTATGGAGCTCTGGAGGTATGGAGCTCTGGAGGTATGGAGCTATGGAGCCCTGGAGCTCTGGAGGTATGGTGCTATGGTGCTATGGAGCTCTGAAGCCATGGAGCTCTGGTGCTATGGAGCTCTGGAGCTCTGGAGGTATGGAGCTCTGGAGGTATGGAGCTATGGAGCCCTGGAGCTCTGGAGGTATGGAGCTATGGTGCTATGGAGCTCTGAAGCCATGGAGCTCTGGTGCTATGGAGCTCTGGAGCTCTGGAGGTATGGAGCTCTGGAGGTATGGAGCTCTGGAGGTATGGAGCTATGGAGCCCTGGAGCTCTGGAGGTATGGAGCTATGGTGCTATGGAGCTCTGAAGCCATGGAGCTCTGGTGCTATGGAGCTCTGGAGGTATGGAGCTCTGGAGGTATGGAGCTCTGGAGGTATGGAGCTATGGAGCCCTGGAGCTCTGGAGGTATGGAGCTATGGTGCTATGGAGCTCTGAAGCCATGGAGCTCTGGTGCTATGGAGCTCTGGTGCTATGGAGCTCTGGAGGTATGGAGCTCTGGAGGTATGGAGCTCTGGAGGTATGGAGCTATGGAGCCCTGGAGCTCTGGAGGTATGGAGCTATGGTGCTATGGAGCTCTGAAGCCATGGAGCTCTGGTGCTATGGAGCTATGGAGCTCTGGTGCTATGGAGCTCTGGAGGTATGGAGCCACCAGCCAGCACCCTCCGTGGCTGGATCAATGGAAGTGTTTTAGGTACCAGGCAGCCAAAGGGCCGAGGCCTCACGCTCGACCACGCCGGCGCAGAGTTCCAGCCGCTCGGATAAGCTCTGTCACTCACCCGCCGCGCAGCCACCGGTAACGGGGAAATGTCGCCGCCTGGCGGACACGCCGTTGTAAATGAATGGGCTTTCGCACTTAGTGCAATTTTCGCCAACTCTCTGACTTAGAGCTATGGAAGTATGGAGCTATGGAGCCACCAGCCACCCAGGCTGGAGCTATGGAGCTCTGGAGGTATGGAGCTCAGGTGCTATGGAAGTATGGAGCTATGGAGCTATGGAAGTATGGAGCTATGGAGCTATGGAGCTCTGGAGGTATGGAGCTATGGAGCCCTGGAGCCCTGGAGCTATGGAGCTCTGGTGCTATGGAGGTATGGAGCTCTGGAGGTATGGAGCTCTGGAGGTATGGAGCTATGGAGCTATGGAGCCCTGGAGCTATGGAGCTATGGAGCCCTGGAGCTATGGAGCTATGGAGCCCTGGAGCTATGGAGCTATGGAGCTCTGGTGCTATGGAGCTATGGAGCTCTGGTGCTATGGAGCTATGGAGCTCTGGTGCTATGGAGCTATGGAGCTCTGGTGCTATGGAGCTATGGAGCTCTGGAAGTATGGAGCTATGGAGCTCTGGAGGTATGGAGCTATGGAGCCCTGGAGCTATGGAGCCCTGGAGCTATGGAAGTATGGAGCTCTGGTGCTATGGAGCTATGGAGCTCTGGTGCTATGGAGCTATGGAGCTCTGGAGCTATGGAGCTCTGGAGGTATGGAGCTATGGAGCTATGGAGCTCTGGAGGTATGGAGCTATGGAGCTATGGAAGTATGGAGCTCTGGTGCTATGGAGCTATGGAGCTCTGGTGCTATGGAGCTATGGAGCTCTGGTGCTATGGAGCTATGGAGCTATGGAGCTCTGGAAGTATGGAGCTCTGGTGCTATGGAGCTATGGAGCTCTGGTGCTATGGAGCTATGGAGCTCTGGTGCTATGGAGCTATGGAGCTCTGGTGCTATGGAGCTCTGGTGCTATGGAGCTATGGAGCTCTGGTGCTATGGAGCTATGGAGCTCTGGAGGTATGGAGCTCTGAAGCCATGGAGCTCTGGTGCTATGGAGCTCTGGAGGTATGGAGCTCTGGAGGTATGGAGCTCTGGAGGTATGGAGCTATGGAGCCCTGGAGCTCTGGAGGTATGGAGCTATGGTGCTATGGAGCTCTGAAGCCATGGAGCTCTGGTGCTATGGAGCTCTGGAGGTATGGAGCTCTGGAGGTATGGAGCTCTGGAGGTATGGAGCTATGGAGCCCTGGAGCTCTGGAGGTATGGAGCTATGGTGCTATGGAGCTCTGAAGCCATGGAGCTCTGGTGCTATGGAGCTATGGAGCTCTGGTGCTATGGAGCTATGGAGGTATGGAGCCACCAGCCAGCACCCTCCGTGGCTGGATCAATGGAAGTGTTTTAGGTACCAGGCAGCCAAAGGGCCGAGGCCTCACGCTCGACCACGCCGGCGCAGAGTTCCAGCCGCTCGGATAAGCTCTGTCACTCACCCGCCGCGCAGCCACCGGTAACGGGGAAATGTCGCCGCCTTGTGGACACGCCGTTGTAAATGAATGGGCTTTCGCACTTAGTGCAATTTTCGCCAACTCTCTGACTTAGAGCTATGGAAGTATGGAGCTATGGAGCCACCAGCCACCCAGGCTGGAGCTCTGGAGCTCTGGAGGTATGGAGCTCTGGTGCTATGGAAGTATGGAGCTCTGGTGCTATGGAAGTATGGAGCTATGGAGGTATGGAAGTATGGAGCTATGGAAGTATGGAGCTATGGAGCTCTGGAAGTATGGAGCTATGGAGCTCTGGAGGTATGGAGCCCTGGAGCTATGGAGCCCTGGAGCTATGGAAGTATGGAGCTCTGGTGCTATGGAGCTATGGAGCTCTGGTGCTATGGAGCTATGGAGCTATGGAGCTCTGGAGCTATGGAGCTCTGGAGGTATGCAGCTATGGAGCTATGGAGCTCTGGAGGTATGGAGCTATGGAGCTATGGAAGTATGGAGCTCTGGTGCTATGGAGCTATGGAGCTCTGGTGCTATGGAGCTATGGAGCTCTGGTGCTATGGAGCTATGGAGCTATGGAGCTCTGGAAGTATGGAGCTCTGGTGCTATGGAGCTATGGAGCTCTGGTGCTATGGAGCTATGGAGCTCTGGTGCTATGGAGCTATGGAGCTCTGGTGCTATGGAGCTCTGGTGCTATGGAGCTCTGGTGCTATGGAGCTATGGAGCTCTGGTGCTATGGAGCTATGGAGCTCTGGAGGTATGGAGCTCTGGAGGTATGGAGCTCTGGAGGTATGGAGCTATGGAGCCCTGGAGCTCTGGAGGTATGGAGCTATGGTGCTATGGAGCTCTGAAGCCATGGAGCTCTGGTGCTATGGAGCTCTGGAGCTCTGGAGGTATGGAGCTCTGGAGGTATGGAGCTATGGAGCCCTGGAGCTCTGGAGGTATGGAGCTATGGAGCTCTGAAGCCATGGAGCTCTGGTGCTATGGAGCTCTGGAGCTCTGGAGGTATGGAGCTCTGGAGGTATGGAGCTCTGGAGGTATGGAGCTATGGAGCCCTGGAGCTCTGGAGGTATGGAGCTATGGTGCTATGGAGCTCTGAAGCCATGGAGCTCTGGTGCTATGGAGCTCTGGAGGTATGGAGCTCTGGAGGTATGGAGCTCTGGAGGTATGGAGCTATGGAGCCCTGGAGCTCTGGAGGTATGGAGCTATGGTGCTATGGAGCTCTGAAGCCATGGAGCTCTGGTGCTATGGAGCTCTGGAGGTATGGAGCTCTGGAGGTATGGAGCTATGGAGCCCTGGAGCTCTGGAGGTATGGAGCTATGGTGCTATGGAGCTCTGAAGCCATGGAGCTCTGGTGCTATGGAGCTATGGAGCTCTGGTGCTATGGAGCTATGGAGGTATGGAGCCACCAGCCAGCACCCTCCGTGGCTGGATCAATGGAAGTGTTTTAGGTACCAGGCAGCCAAAGGGCCGAGGCCTCACGCTCGACCACGCCGGCGCAGAGTTCCAGCCGCTCGGATAAGCTCTGTCACTCACCCGCCGCGCAGCCACCGGTAACGGGGAAATGTCGCCGCCTGGCGGACACGCCGTTGTAAATGAATGGGCTTTCGCACTTAGTGCAATTTTCGCCAACTCTCTGACTTAGAGCTATGGAAGTATGGAGCTATGGAGCCACCAGCCACCCAGGCTGGAGCTATGGAGCTCTGGAGGTATGGAGCTCAGGTGCTATGGAAGTATGGAGCTATGGAGCTATGGAAGTATGGAGCTATGGAGCTATGGAGCTCTGGAAGTATGGAGCTATGGAGCTCTGGAGGTATGGAGCTCTGGAGCCCTGGAGCTATGGAGCTCTGGTGCTATGGAGGTATGGAGCTCTGGAGGTATGGAGCTCTGGAGGTATGGAGCTATGGAGCTATGGAGCCCTGGAGCTATGGAGCTATGGAGCCCTGGAGCTATGGAGCTATGGAGCCCTGGAGCTATGGAGCTATGGAGCTCTGGTGCTATGGAGCTATGGAGCTCTGGTGCTATGGAGCTATGGAGCTCTGGTGCTATGGAGCTATGGAGCTCTGGTGCTATGGAGCTATGGAGCTCTGGAAGTATGGAGCTATGGAGCTCTGGAGGTATGGAGCTATGGAGCCCTGGAGCTATGGAGCCCTGGAGCTATGGAAGTATGGAGCTCTGGTGCTATGGAGCTATGGAGCTCTGGTGCTATGGAGCTATGGAGCTCTGGAGCTATGGAGCTCTGGAGGTATGGAGCTATGGAGCTATGGAGCTCTGGAGGTATGGAGCTATGGAGCTATGGAAGTATGGAGCTCTGGTGCTATGGAGCTATGGAGCTCTGGTGCTATGGAGCTATGGAGCTCTGGTGCTATGGAGCTATGGAGCTATGGAGCTCTGGAAGTATGGAGCTCTGGTGCTATGGAGCTATGGAGCTCTGGTGCTATGGAGCTATGGAGCTCTGGTGCTATGGAGCTATGGAGCTCTGGTGCTATGGAGCTCTGGTGCTATGGAGCTCTGGTGCTATGGAGCTATGGAGCTCTGGTGCTATGGAGCTATGGAGCTCTGGAGGTATGGAGCTCTGGAGGTATGGAGCTCTGGAGGTATGGAGCTTTGGAGCCCTGGAGCTCTGGAGGTATGGAGCTATGGTGCTATGGAGCTCTGAAGCCATGGAGCTCTGGTGCTATGGAGCTCTGGAGCTCTGGAGGTATGGAGCTCTGGAGGTATGGAGCTATGGAGCCCTGGAGCTCTGGAGGTATGGAGCTATGGTGCTATGGAGCTCTGAAGCCATGGAGCTCTGGTGCTATGGAGCTCTGGAGCTCTGGAGGTATGGAGCTCTGGAGGTATGGAGCTATGGAGCCCTGGAGCTCTGGAGGTATGGAGCTATGGTGCTATGGAGCTCTGAAGCCATGGAGCTCTGGTGCTATGGAGCTCTGGAGCTCTGGAGGTATGGAGCTCTGGAGGTATGGAGCTCTGGAGGTATGGAGCTATGGAGCCCTGGAGCTCTGGAGGTATGGAGCTATGGTGCTATGGAGCTCTGAAGCCATGGAGCTCTGGTGCTATGGAGCTCTGGAGGTATGGAGCTCTGGAGGTATGGAGCTCTGGAGGTATGGAGCTATGGAGCCCTGGAGCTCTGGAGGTATGGAGCTATGGTGCTATGGAGCTCTGAAGCCATGGAGCTCTGGTGCTATGGAGCTATGGAGCTCTGGTGCTATGGAGCTATGGAGGTATGGAGCCACCAGCCAGCACCCTCCGTGGCTGGATCAATGGAAGTGTTTTAGGTACCAGGCAGCCAAAGGGCCGAGGCCTCACGCTCGACCACGCCGGCGCAGAGTTCCAGCCGCTCGGATAAGCTCTGTCACTCACCCGCCGCGCAGCCACCGGTAACGGGGAAATGTCGCCGCCTTGTGGACACGCCGTTGTAAATGAATGGGCTTTCGCACTTAGTGCAATTTTCGCCAACTCTCTGACTTAGAGCTATGGAAGTATGGAGCTATGGAGCCACCAGCCACCCAGGCTGGAGCTCTGGAGCTCTGGAGGTATGGAGCTCTGGTGCTATGGAAGTATGGAGCTCTGGTGCTATGGAAGTATGGAGCTATGGAGGTATGGAAGTATGGAGCTATGGAAGTATGGAGCTATGGAGCTCTGGAGGTATGGAGCCCTGGAGCTATGGAGCCCTGGAGCTATAGAAGTATGGAGCTCTGGTGCTATGGAGCTATGGAGCTCTGGTGCTATGGAGCTATGGAGCTATGGAGCTATGGAGCTCTGGAGCTATGGAGCTCTGGAGGTATGGAGCTATGGAGCTATGGAGCTCTGGAGGTATGGAGCTATGGAGCTATGGAAGTATGGAGCTCTGGTGCTATGGAGCTATGGAGCTCTGGTGCTATGGAGCTATGGAGCTCTGGTGCTATGGAGCTATGGAGCTATGGAGCTCTGGAAGTATGGAGCTCTGGTGCTATGGAGCTATGGAGCTCTGGTGCTATGGAGCTATGGAGCTCTGGTGCTATGGAGCTCTGGTGCTATGGAGCTCTGGTGCTATGGAGCTATGGAGCTCTGGTGCTATGGAGCTCTGGAGGTATGGAGCTCTGGAGGTATGGAGCTCTGGAGGTATGGAGCTATGGAGCCCTGGAGCTCTGGAGGTATGGAGCTATGGTGCTATGGAGCTCTGAAGCCATGGAGCTCTGGTGCTATGGAGCTATGGAGCTCTGGTGCTATGGAGCTATGGAGCTATGGAGCTCTGGAAGTATGGAGCTCTGGTGCTATGGAGCTATGGAGCTCTGGTGCTATGGAGCTATGGAGCTCTGGTGCTATGGAGCTATGGAGCTCTGGTGCTATGGAGCTCTGGTGCTATGGAGCTCTGGTGCTATGGAGCTATGGAGCTCTGGTGCTATGGAGCTATGGAGCTCTGGAGGTATGGAGCTCTGGAGGTATGGAGCTCTGGAGGTATGGAGCTATGGAGCCCTGGAGCTCTGGAGGTATGGAGCTATGGTGCTATGGAGCTCTGAAGCCATGGAGCTCTGGTGCTATGGAGCTCTGGAGCTCTGGAGGTATGGAGCTCTGGAGGTATGGAGCTATGGAGCCCTGGAGCTCTGGAGGTATGGAGCTATGGTGCTATGGAGCTCTGAAGCCATGGAGCTCTGGTGCTATGGAGCTCTGGAGCTCTGGAGGTATGGAGCTCTGGAGGTATGGAGCTCTGGAGGTATGGAGCTATGGAGCCCTGGAGCTCTGGAGGTATGGAGCTATGGTGCTATGGAGCTCTGAAGCCATGGAGCTCTGGTGCTATGGAGCTCTGGAGGTATGGAGCTCTGGAGGTATGGAGCTCTGGAGGTATGGAGCTATGGAGCCCTGGAGCTCTGGAGGTATGGAGCTATGGTGCTATGGAGCTCTGAAGCCATGGAGCTCTGGAGGTATGGAGCTCTGGAGGTATGGAGCTCTGGAGGTATGGAGCTTTGGAGCCCTGGAGCTCTGGAGGTATGGAGCTATGGTGCTATGGAGCTCTGAAGCCATGGAGCTCTGGTGCTATGGAGCTCTGGAGCTCTGGAGGTATGGAGCTCTGGAGGTATGGAGCTATGGAGCCCTGGAGCTCTGGAGGTATGGAGCTATGGTGCTATGGAGCTCTGAAGCCATGGAGCTCTGGTGCTATGGAGCTCTGGAGCTCTGGAGGTATGGAGCTCTGGAGGTATGGAGCTATGGAGCCCTGGAGCTCTGGAGGTATGGAGCTATGGTGCTATGGAGCTCTGAAGCCATGGAGCTCTGGTGCTATGGAGCTCTGGAGCTCTGGAGGTATGGAGCTCTGGAGGTATGGAGCTCTGGAGGTATGGAGCTATGGAGCCCTGGAGCTCTGGAGGTATGGAGCTATGGTGCTATGGAGCTCTGAAGCCATGGAGCTCTGGTGCTATGGAGCTCTGGAGGTATGGAGCTCTGGAGGTATGGAGCTCTGGAGGTATGGAGCTATGGAGCCCTGGAGCTCTGGAGGTATGGAGCTATGGTGCTATGGAGCTCTGAAGCCATGGAGCTCTGGTGCTATGGAGCTATGGAGCTCTGGTGCTATGGAGCTATGGAGGTATGGAGCCACCAGCCAGCACCCTCCGTGGCTGGATCAATGGAAGTGTTTTAGGTACCAGGCAGCCAAAGGGCCGAGGCCTCACGCTCGACCACGCCGGCGCAGAGTTCCAGCCGCTCGGATAAGCTCTGTCACTCACCCGCCGCGCAGCCACCGGTAACGGGGAAATGTCGCCGCCTTGTGGACACGCCGTTGTAAATGAATGGGCTTTCGCACTTAGTGCAATTTTCGCCAACTCTCTGACTTAGAGCTATGGAAGTATGGAGCTATGGAGCCACCAGCCACCCAGGCTGGAGCTCTGGAGCTCTGGAGGTATGGAGCTCTGGTGCTATGGAAGTATGGAGCTCTGGTGCTATGGAAGTATGGAGCTATGGAGGTATGGAAGTATGGAGCTATGGAAGTATGGAGCTATGGAGCTCTGGAAGTATGGAGCTATGGAGCTCTGGAGGTATGGAGCCCTGGAGCTATGGAGCCCTGGAGCTATGGAAGTATGGAGCTCTGGTGCTATGGAGCTATGGAGCTCTGGTGCTATGGAGCTATGGAGCTATGGAGCTCTGGAGCTATGGAGCTCTGGAGGTATGGAGCTATGGAAGTATGGAGCTCTGGTGCTATGGAGCTATGGAGCTCTGGTGCTATGGAGCTATGGAGCTCTGGTGCTATGGAGCTATGGAGCTATGGAGCTCTGGAAGTATGGAGCTCTGGTGCTATGGAGCTATGGAGCTCTGGTGCTATGGAGCTATGGAGCTCTGGTGCTATGGAGCTCTGGTGCTATGGAGCTCTGGTGCTATGGAGCTATGGAGCTCTGGTGCTATGGAGCTCTGGAGGTATGGAGCTCTGGAGGTATGGAGCTCTGGAGGTATGGCGCTATGGAGCCCTGGAGCTCTGGAGGTATGGAGCTATGGTGCTATGGAGCTCTGAAGCCATGGAGCTCTGGTGCTATGGAGCTATGGAGCTCTGGTGCTATGGAGCTATGGAGCTATGGAGCTCTGGAAGTATGGAGCTCTGGTGCTATGGAGCTATGGAGCTCTGGTGCTATGGAGCTATGGAGCTCTGGTGCTATGGAGCTATGGAGCTCTGGTGCTATGGAGCTCTGGTGCTATGGAGCTCTGGTGCTATGGAGCTATGGAGCTCTGGTGCTATGGAGCTATGGAGCTCTGGAGGTATGGAGCTCTGGAGGTATGGAGCTCTGGAGGTATGGAGCTATGGAGCCCTGGAGCTCTGGAGGTATGGAGCTATGGTGCTATGGAGCTCTGAAGCCATGGAGCTCTGGTGCTATGGGGCTCTGGAGCTCTGGAGGTATGGAGCTCTGGAGGTATGGAGCTATGGAGCCCTGGAGCTCTGGAGGTATGGAGCTATGGTGCTATGGAGCTCTGAAGCCATGGAGCTCTGGTGCTATGGAGCTCTGGAGCTCTGGAGGTATGGAGCTCTGGAGGTATGGAGCTCTGGAGGTATGGAGCTATGGAGCCCTGGAGCTCTGGAGGTATGGAGCTATGGTGCTATGGAGCTCTGAAGCCATGGAGCTCTGGTGCTATGGAGCTCTGGAGGTATGGAGCTCTGGAGGTATGGAGCTCTGGAGGTATGGAGCTATGGAGCCCTGGAGCTCTGGAGGTATGGAGCTATGGTGCTATGGAGCTCTGAAGCCATGGAGCTCTGGTGCTATGGAGCTCTGGAGGTATGGAGCTCTGGAGGTATGGAGCTCTGGAGGTATGGAGCTATGGAGCCCTGGAGCTCTGGAGGTATGGAGCTATGGTGCTATGGAGCTCTGAAGCCATGGAGCTCTGGTGCTATGGAGCTCTGGAGGTATGGAGCTCTGGAGGTATGGAGCTCTGGAGGTATGGAGCTATGGAGCCCTGGAGCTCTGGAGGTATGGAGCTATGGTGCTATGGAGCTCTGAAGCCATGGAGCTCTGGTGCTATGGAGCTATGGAGCTCTGGTGCTATGGAGCTATGGAGGTATGGAGCCACCAGCCAGCACCCTCCGTGGCTGGATCAATGGAAGTGTTTTAGGTACCAGGCAGCCAAAGGGCCGAGGCCTCACGCTCGACCACGCCGGCGCAGAGTTCCAGCCGCTCGGATAAGCTCTGTCACTCACCCGCCGCGCAGCCACCGGTAACGGGGAAATGTCGCCGCCTTGTGGACACGCCGTTGTAAATGAATGGGCTTTCGCACTTAGTGCAATTTTCGCCAACTCTCTGACTTAGAGCTATGGAAGTATGGAGCTATGGAGCCACCAGCCACCCAGGCTGGAGCTCTGGAGCTCTGGAGGTATGGAGCTCTGGTGCTATGGAAGTATGGAGCTCTGGTGCTATGGAAGTATGGAGCTATGGAGGTATGGAAGTATGGAGCTATGGAAGTATGGAGCTATGGAGCTCTGGAAGTATGGAGCTATGGAGCTCTGGAGGTATGGAGCCCTGGAGCTATGGAGCCCTGGAGCTATGGAAGTATGGAGCTCTGGTGCTATGGAGCTATGGAGCTCTGGTGCTATGGAGCTATGGAGCTATGGAGCTCTGGAGCTATGGAGCTCTGGAGGTATGCAGCTATGGAGCTATGGAGCTATGGAGCTCTGGAGGTATGGAGCTATGGAGCTATGGAAGTATGGAGCTCTGGTGCTATGGAGCTATGGAGCTCTGGTGCTATGGAGCTATGGAGCTCTGGTGCTATGGAGCTATGGAGCTATGGAGCTCTGGAAGTATGGAGCTCTGGTGCTATGGAGCTATGGAGCTCTGGTGCTATGGAGCTATGGAGCTCTGGTGCTATGGAGCTATGGAGCTCTGGTGCTATGGAGCTCTGGTGCTATGGAGCTCTGGTGCTATGGAGCTATGGAGCTCTGGTGCTATGGAGCTATGGAGCTCTGGAGGTATGGAGCTCTGGAGGTATGGAGCTCTGGAGGTATGGAGCTATGGAGCCCTGGAGCTCTGGAGGTATGGAGCTATGGTGCTATGGAGCTCTGAAGCCATGGAGCTCTGGTGCTATGGAGCTCTGGAGCTCTGGAGGTATGGAGCTCTGGAGGTATGGAGCTATGGAGCCCTGGAGCTCTGGAGGTATGGAGCTATGGAGCTCTGAAGCCATGGAGCTCTGGTGCTATGGAGCTCTGGAGCTCTGGAGGTATGGAGCTCTGGAGGTATGGAGCTCTGGAGGTATGGAGCTATGGAGCCCTGGAGCTCTGGAGGTATGGAGCTATGGTGCTATGGAGCTCTGAAGCCATGGAGCTCTGGTGCTATGGAGCTCTGGAGGTATGGAGCTCTGGAGGTATGGAGCTCTGGAGGTATGGAGCTATGGAGCCCTGGAGCTCTGGAGGTATGGAGCTATGGTGCTATGGAGCTCTGAAGCCATGGAGCTCTGGTGCTATGGAGCTCTGGAGGTATGGAGCTCTGGAGGTATGGAGCTCTGGAGGTATGGAGCTATGGAGCCCTGGAGCTCTGGAGGTATGGAGCTATGGTGCTATGGAGCTCTGAAGCCATGGAGCTCTGGTGCTATGGAGCTATGGAGCTCTGGTGCTATGGAGCTATGGAGGTATGGAGCCACCAGCCAGCACCCTCCGTGGCTGGATCAATGGAAGTGTTTTAGGTACCAGGCAGCCAAAGGGCCGAGGCCTCACGCTCGACCACGCCGGCGCAGAGTTCCAGCCGCTCGGATAAGCTCTGTCACTCACCCGCCGCGCAGCCACCGGTAACGGGGAAATGTCGCCGCCTTGTGGACACGCCGTTGTAAATGAATGGGCTTTCGCACTTAGTGCAATTTTCGCCAACTCTCTGACTTAGAGCTATGGAAGTATGGAGCTATGGAGCCACCAGCCACCCAGGCTGGAGCTCTGGAGCTCTGGAGGTATGGAGCTCTGGTGCTATGGAAGTATGGAGCTCTGGTGCTATGGAAGTATGGAGCTATGGAGGTATGGAAGTATGGAGCTATGGAAGTATGGAGCTATGGAGCTCTGGAGGTATGGAGCCCTGGAGCTATGGAGCCCTGGAGCTATGGAAGTATGGAGCTCTGGTGCTATGGAGCTCTGGTGCTATGGAGCTATGGAGCTATGGAGCTATGGAGCTCTGGAGCTATGGAGCTCTGGAGGTATGGAGCTATGGAGCTATGGAGCTCTGGAGGTATGGAGCTATGGAGCTATGGAAGTATGGAGCTCTGGTGCTATGGAGCTATGGAGCTCTGGTGCTATGGAGCTATGGAGCTCTGGTGCTATGGAGCTATGGAGCTATGGAGCTCTGGAAGTATGGAGCTCTGGTGCTATGGAGCTATGGAGCTCTGGTGCTATAGAGCTATGGAGCTCTGGTGCTATGGAGCTCTGGTGCTATGGAGCTCTGGTGCTATGGAGCTATGGAGCTCTGGTGCTATGGAGCTCTGGAGGTATGGAGCTCTGGAGGTATGGAGCTCTGGAGGTATGGAGCTATGGAGCCCTGGAGCTCTGGAGGTATGGAGCTATGGTGCTATGGAGCTCTGAAGCCATGGAGCTCTGGTGCTATGGAGCTATGGAGCTCTGGTGCTATGGAGCTATGGAGCTATGGAGCTCTGGAAGTATGGAGCTCTGGTGCTATGGAGCTATGGAGCTCTGGTGCTATGGAGCTATGGAGCTCTGGTGCTATGGAGCTATGGAGCTCTGGTGCTATGGAGCTCTGGTGCTATGGAGCTCTGGTGCTATGGAGCTATGGAGCTCTGGTGCTATGGAGCTATGGAGCTCTGGAGGTATGGAGCTCTGGAGGTATGGAGCTCTGGAGGTATGGAGCTATGGAGCCCTGGAGCTCTGGAGGTATGGAGCTATGGTGCTATGGAGCTCTGAAGCCATGGAGCTCTGGTGCTATGGAGCTCTGGAGCTCTGGAGGTATGGAGCTATGGAGCCCTGGAGCTCTGGAGGTATGGAGCTATGGTGCTATGGAGCTCTGAAGCCATGGAGCTCTGGTGCTATGGAGCTCTGGAGCTCTGGAGGTATGGAGCTCTGGAGGTATGGAGCTCTGGAGGTATGGAGCTATGGAGCCCTGGAGCTCTGGAGGTATGGAGCTATGGTGCTATGGAGCTCTGAAGCCATGGAGCTCTGGTGCTATGGAGCTCTGGAGGTATGGAGCTCTGGAGGTATGGAGCTCTGGAGGTATGGAGCTATGGAGCCCTGGAGCTCTGGAGGTATGGAGCTATGGTGCTATGGAGCTCTGAAGCCATGGAGCTCTGGTGCTATGGAGCTCTGGAGGTATGGAGCTCTGGAGGTATGGAGCTCTGGAGGTATGGAGCTATGGAGCCCTGGAGCTCTGGAGGTATGGAGCTATGGTGCTATGGAGCTCTGAAGCCATGGAGCTCTGGTGCTATGGAGCTATGGAGCTCTGGTGCTATGGAGCTATGGAGGTATGGAGCCACCAGCCAGCACCCTCCGTGGCTGGATCAATGGAAGTGTTTTAGGTACCAGGCAGCCAAAGGGCCGAGGCCTCACGCTCGACCACGCCGGCGCAGAGTTCCAGCCGCTCGGATAAGCTCTGTCACTCACCCGCCGCGCAGCCACCGGTAACGGGGAAATGTCGCCGCCTTGTGGACACGCCGTTGTAAATGAATGGGCTTTCGCACTTAGTGCAATTTTCGCCAACTCTCTGACTGGAGCTATGGAAGTATGGAGCTATGGAGCCACCAGCCACCCAGGCTGGAGCTATGGAGCTCTGGAGGTATGGAGCTCTGGTGCTATGGAAGTATGGAGCTATGGAGCTATGGAAGTATGGAGCTATGGAGCTATGGAGCTCTGGAAGTATGGAGCTATGGAGCTCTGGAGGTATGGAGCTATGGAGCCCTGGAGCCCTGGAGCTATGGAGCCCTGGAGCTATGGAGCTATGGAGCCCTGGAGCTATGGAGCTATGGAGCCCTGGAGCTATGGAGCTATGGAGCTCTGGTGCTATGGAGCTATGGAGCTCTGGTGCTATGGAGCTCTGGTGCTATGGAGCTATGGAGCTCTGGTGCTATGGAGCTATGGAGCTCTGGAAGTATGGAGCTATGGAGCTCTGGAGGTATGGAGCTATGGAGCTCTGGAGGTATGGAGCTATGGAGCCCTGGAGCTATGGAGCCCTGGAGCTATGGAAGTATGGAGCTCTGGTGCTATGGAGCTATGGAGCTCTGGTGCTATGGAGCTATGGAGCTCTGGAGCTATGGAGCTCTGGAGGTATGGAGCTATGGAGCTCTGGAGGTATGGAGCTATGGAGCTATGGAAGTATGGAGCTCTGGTGCTATGGAGCTATGGAGCTCTGGTGCTATGGAGCTATGGAGCTCTGGTGCTATGGAGCTATGGAGCTATGGAGCTCTGGAAGTATGGAGCTCTGGTGCTATGGAGCTATGGAGCTCTGGTGCTATGGAGCTATGGAGCTCTGGTGCTATGGAGCTATGGAGCTCTGGTGCTATGGAGCTATGGTGCTATGGAGCTCTGGTGCTATGGAGCTATGGAGCTCTGGTGCTATGGAGCTATGGAGCTCTGGAGGTATGGAGCTCTGGAGGTATGGAGCTCTGGAGGTATGGAGCTTTGGAGCCCTGGAGCTCTGGAGGTATGGAGCTATGGTGCTATGGAGCTCTGAAGCCATGGAGCTCTGGTGCTATGGAGCTATGGAGCTCTGGTGCTATGGAGCTATGGAGGTATGGAGCCACCAGCCAGCACCCTCCGTGGCTGGATCAATGGAAGTGTTTTAGGTACCAGGCAGCCAAAGGGCCGAGGCCTCACGCTCGACCACGCCGGCGCAGAGTTCCAGCCGCTCGGATAAGCTCTGTCACTCACCCGCCGCGCAGCCACCGGTAACGGGGAAATGTCGCCGCCTTGTGGACACGCCGTTGTAAATGAATGGGCTTTCGCACTTAGTGCAATTTTCGCCAACTCTCTGACTTAGAGCTATGGAAGTATGGAGCTATGGAGCCACCAGCCACCCAGGCTGGAGCTCTGGAGCTCTGGAGGTATGGAGCTCTGGTGCTATGGAAGTATGGAGCTCTGGTGCTATGGAAGTATGGAGCTATGGAGGTATGGAAGTATGGAGCTATGGAAGTATGGAGCTATGGAGCTCTGGAAGTATGGAGCTATGGAGCTCTGGAGGTATGGAGCCCTGGAGCTATGGAGCCCTGGAGCTATGGAAGTATGGAGCTCTGGTGCTATGGAGCTATGGAGCTCTGGTGCTATGGAGCTATGGAGCTATGGAGCTCTGGAGCTATGGAGCTATGGAGGTATGGAGCTATGGAGCTATGGAGCTCTGGAGGTATGGAGCTATGGAGCTATGGAAGTATGGAGCTCTGGTGCTATGGAGCTATGGAGCTCTGGTGCTATGGAGCTATGGAGCTCTGGTGCTATGGAGCTATGGAGCTATGGAGCTCTGGAAGTATGGAGCTCTGGTGCTATGGAGCTATGGAGCTCTGGTGCTATGGAGCTATGGAGCTCTGGTGCTATGGAGCTCTGGTGCTATGGAGCTCTGGTGCTATGGAGCTATGGAGCTCTGGTGCTATGGAGCTCTGGAGGTATGGAGCTCTGGAGGTATGGAGCTCTGGAGGTATGGAGCTATGGAGCCCTGGAGCTCTGGAGGTATGGAGCTATGGTGCTATGGAGCTCTGAAGCCATGGAGCTCTGGTGCTATGGAGCTATGGAGCTCTGGTGCTATGGAGCTATGGAGCTATGGAGCTCTGGAAGTATGGAGCTCTGGTGCTATGGAGCTATGGAGCTCTGGTGCTATGGAGCTATGGAGCTCTGGTGCTATGGAGCTATGGAGCTCTGGTGCTATGGAGCTCTGGTGCTATGGAGCTCTGGTGCTATGGAGCTATGGAGCTCTGGTGCTATGGAGCTATGGAGCTCTGAAGGTATGGAGCTCTGGAGGTATGGAGCTCTGGAGGTATGGAGCTATGGAGCCCTGGAGCTCTGGAGGTATGGAGCTATGGTGCTATGGAGCTCTGAAGCCATGGAGCTCTGGTGCTATGGAGCTCTGGAGCTCTGGAGGTATGGAGCTCTGGAGGTATGGAGCTATGGAGCCCTGGAGCTCTGGAGGTATGGAGCTATGGTGCTATGGAGCTCTGAAGCCATGGAGCTCTGGTGCTATGGAGCTCTGGAGCTCTGGAGGTATGGAGCTCTGGAGGTATGGAGCTCTGGAGGTATGGAGCTATGGAGCCCTGGAGCTCTGGAGGTATGGAGCTATGGTGCTATGGAGCTCTGAAGCCATGGAGCTCTGGTGCTATGGAGCTCTGGAGGTATGGAGCTCTGGAGGTATGGAGCCCTGGAGCTATGGAGCTATGGAGCTCTGGTGCTATGGAGCTATGGAGCTCTGGTGCTATGGAGCTATGGAGCTCTGGTGCTCTGGAGGTATGGAGCTATGGAGCCCTGGAGCTATGGAGCCCTGGAGCTATGGAAGTATGGAGCTCTGGTGCTATGGAGCTATGGAGCTCTGGTGCTATGGAGCTATGGAGCTCTGGAGCTATGGAGCTCTGGAGGTATGGAGCTATGGAGCTATGGAGCTCTGGAGGTATGGAGCTATGGAGCTATGGAAGTATGGAGCTCTGGTGCTATGGAGCTATGGAGCTCTGGTGCTATGGAGCTATGGAGCTCTGGTGCTATGGAGCTATGGAGCTATGGAGCTCTGGAAGTATGGAGCTCTGGTGCTATGGAGCTATGGAGCTCTGATGCTATGGAGCTATGGAGCTCTGGTGCTATGGAGCTATGGAGCTCTGGTGCTATGGAGCTCTGGTGCTATGGAGCTCTGGTGCTATGGAGCTATGGAGCTCTGGTGCTATGGAGCTATGGAGCTCTGGAGGTATGGAGCTCTGGAGGTATGGAGCTCTGGAGGTATGGAGCTTTGGAGCCCTGGAGCTCTGGAGGTATGGAGCTATGGTGCTATGGAGCTCTGAAGCCATGGAGCTCTGGTGCTATGGAGCTCTGGAGCTCTGGAGGTATGGAGCTCTGGAGGTATGGAGCTATGGAGCCCTGGAGCTCTGGAGGTATGGAGCTATGGTGCTATGGAGCTCTGAAGCCATGGAGCTCTGGTGCTATGGAGCTCTGGAGCTCTGGAGGTATGGAGCTCTGGAGGTATGGAGCTATGGAGCCCTGGAGCTCTGGAGGTATGGAGCTATGGTGCTATGGAGCTCTGAAGCCATGGAGCTCTGGTGCTATGGAGCTCTGGAGCTCTGGAGGTATGGAGCTCTGGAGGTATGGAGCTCTGGAGGTATGGAGCTATGGAGCCCTGGAGCTCTGGAGGTATGGAGCTATGGTGCTATGGAGCTCTGAAGCCATGGAGCTCTGGTGCTATGGAGCTCTGGAGGTATGGAGCTCTGGAGGTATGGAGCTCTGGAGGTATGGAGCTATGGAGCCCTGGAGCTCTGGAGGTATGGAGCTATGGTGCTATGGAGCTCTGAAGCCATGGAGCTCTGGTGCTATGGAGCTATGGAGCTCTGGTGCTATGGCGCTATGGAGGTATGGAGCCACCAGCCAGCACCCTCCGTGGCTGGATCAATGGAAGTGTTTTAGGTACCAGGCAGCCAAAGGGCCGAGGCCTCACGCTCGACCACGCCGGCGCAGAGTTCCAGCCGCTCGGATAAGCTCTGTCACTCACCCGCCGCGCAGCCACCGGTAACGGGGAAATGTCGCCGCCTTGTGGACACGCCGTTGTAAATGAATGGGCTTTCGCACTTAGTGCAATTTTCGCCAACTCTCTGACTTAGAGCTATGGAAGTATGGAGCTATGGAGCCACCAGCCACCCAGGCTGGAGCTCTGGAGCTCTGGAGGTATGGAGCTCTGGTGCTATGGAAGTATGGAGCTCTGGTGCTATGGAAGTATGGAGCTATGGAGGTATGGAAGTATGGAGCTATGGAAGTATGGAGCTATGGAGCTCTGGAAGTATGGAGCTATGGAGCTCTGGAGGTATGGAGCCCTGGAGCTATGGAGCCCTGGAGCTATGGAAGTATGGAGCTCTGGTGCTATGGAGCTATGGAGCTCTGGTGCTATGGAGCTATGGAGCTATGGAGCTCTGGAGCTATGGAGCTCTGGAGGTATGGAGCTATGGAAGTATGGAGCTCTGGTGCTATGGAGCTATGGAGCTCTGGTGCTATGGAGCTATGGAGCTCTGGTGCTATGGAGCTATGGAGCTATGGAGCTCTGGAAGTATGGAGCTCTGGTGCTATGGAGCTATGGAGCTCTGGTGCTATGGAGCTATGGAGCTCTGGTGCTATGGAGCTCTGGTGCTATGGAGCTCTGGTGCTATGGAGCTATGGAGCTCTGGTGCTATGGAGCTCTGGAGGTATGGAGCTCTGGAGGTATGGAGCTCTGGAGGTATGGCGCTATGGAGCCCTGGAGCTCTGGAGGTATGGAGCTATGGTGCTATGGAGCTCTGAAGCCATGGAGCTCTGGTGCTATGGAGCTATGGAGCTCTGGTGCTATGGAGCTATGGAGCTATGGAGCTCTGGAAGTATGGAGCTCTGGTGCTATGGAGCTATGGAGCTCTGGTGCTATGGAGCTATGGAGCTCTGGTGCTATGGAGCTATGGAGCTCTGGTGCTATGGAGCTCTGGTGCTATGGAGCTCTGGTGCTATGGAGCTATGGAGCTCTGGTGCTATGGAGCTATGGAGCTCTGGAGGTATGGAGCTCTGGAGGTATGGAGCTCTGGAGGTATGGAGCTATGGAGCCCTGGAGCTCTGGAGGTATGGAGCTATGGTGCTATGGAGCTCTGAAGCCATGGAGCTCTGGTGCTATGGGGCTCTGGAGCTCTGGAGGTATGGAGCTCTGGAGGTATGGAGCTATGGAGCCCTGGAGCTCTGGAGGTATGGAGCTATGGTGCTATGGAGCTCTGAAGCCATGGAGCTCTGGTGCTATGGAGCTCTGGAGCTCTGGAGGTATGGAGCTCTGGAGGTATGGAGCTCTGGAGGTATGGAGCTATGGAGCCCTGGAGCTCTGGAGGTATGGAGCTATGGTGCTATGGAGCTCTGAAGCCATGGAGCTCTGGTGCTATGGAGCTCTGGAGGTATGGAGCTCTGGAGGTATGGAGCTCTGGAGGTATGGAGCTATGGAGCCCTGGAGCTCTGGAGGTATGGAGCTATGGTGCTATGGAGCTCTGAAGCCATGGAGCTCTGGTGCTATGGAGCTCTGGAGGTATGGAGCTCTGGAGGTATGGAGCTCTGGAGGTATGGCGCTATGGAGCCCTGGAGCTCTGGAGGTATGGAGCTATGGTGCTATGGAGCTCTGAAGCCATGGAGCTCTGGTGCTATGGAGCTATGGAGCTCTGGTGCTATGGAGCTATGGAGGTATGGAGCCACCAGCCAGCACCCTCCGTGGCTGGATCAATGGAAGTGTTTTAGGTACCAGGCAGCCAAAGGGCCGAGGCCTCACGCTCGACCACGCCGGCGCAGAGTTCCAGCCGCTCGGATAAGCTCTGTCACTCACCCGCCGCGCAGCCACCGGTAACGGGGAAATGTCGCCGCCTGGCGGACACGCCGTTGTAAATGAATGGGCTTTCGCACTTAGTGCAATTTTCGCCAACTCTCTGACTTAGAGCTATGGAAGTATGGAGCTATGGAGCCACCAGCCACCCAGGCTGGAGCTATGGAGCTCTGGAGGTATTGAGCTCAGGTGCTATGGAAGTATGGAGCTATGGAGCTATGGAAGTATGGAGCTATGGAGCTATGGAGCTCTGGAAGTATGGAGCTATGGAGCTCTGGAGGTATGGAGCTATGGAGCCCTGGAGCCCTGGAGCTATGGAGCTCTGGTGCTATGGAGGTATGGAGCTCTGGAGGTATGGAGCTCTGGAGGTATGGAGCTATGGAGCTATGGAGCCCTGGAGCTATGGAGCTATGGAGCCCTGGAGCCCTGGAGCTATGGAGCTATGGAGCCCTGGAGCTATGGAGCTATGGAGCTCTGGTGCTATGGAGCTATGGAGCTCTGGTGCTATGGAGCTATGGAGCTCTGGTGCTATGGAGCTATGGAGCTCTGGTGCTATGGAGCTATGGAGCTCTGGAAGTATGGAGCTATGGAGCTCTGGAGGTATGGAGCTATGGAGCCCTGGAGCTATGGAAGTATGGAGCTCTGGTGCTATGGAGCTATGGAGCTCTGGTGCTATGGAGCTATGGAGCTCTGGAGCTATGGAGCTCTGGAGGTATGGAGCTATGGAGCTATGGAGCTCTGGAGGTATGGAGCTATGGAGCTATGGAAGTATGGAGCTCTGGTGCTATGGAGCTATGGAGCTCTGGTGCTATGGAGCTATGGAGCTCTGGTGCTATGGAGCTATGGAGCTATGGAGCTCTGGAAGTATGGAGCTCTGGTGCTATGGAGCTATGGAGCTCTGGTGCTATGGAGCTATGGAGCTCTGGTGCTATGGAGCTATGGAGCTCTGGTGCTATGGAGCTCTGGTGCTATGGAGCTCTGGTGCTATGGAGCTATGGAGCTCTGGTGCTATGGAGCTATGGAGCTCTGGAGGTATGGAGCTCTGGAGGTATGGAGCTCTGGAGGTATGGAGCTTTGGAGCCCTGGAGCTCTGGAGGTATGGAGCTATGGTGCTATGGAGCTCTGAAGCCATGGAGCTCTGGTGCTATGGAGCTCTGGAGCTCTGGAGGTATGGAGCTCTGGAGGTATGGAGCTATGGAGCCCTGGAGCTCTGGAGGTATGGAGCTATGGTGCTATGGAGCTCTGAAGCCATGGAGCTCTGGTGCTATGGAGCTCTGGAGCTCTGGAGGTATGGAGCTCTGGAGGTATGGAGCTATGGAGCCCTGGAGCTCTGGAGGTATGGAGCTATGGTGCTATGGAGCTCTGAAGCCATGGAGCTCTGGTGCTATGGAGCTCTGGAGCTCTGGAGGTATGGAGCTCTGGAGGTATGGAGCTCTGGAGGTATGGAGCTATGGAGCCCTGGAGCTCTGGAGGTATGGAGCTATGGTGCTATGGAGCTCTGAAGCCATGGAGCTCTGGTGCTATGGAGCTCTGGAGGTATGGAGCTCTGGAGGTATGGAGCTCTGGAGGTATGGAGCTATGGAGCCCTGGAGCTCTGGAGGTATGGAGCTATGGTGCTATGGAGCTCTGAAGCCATGGAGCTCTGGTGCTATGGAGCTCTGGAGGTATGGAGCTCTGGAGGTATGGAGCTCTGGAGGTATGGAGCTATGGAGCCCTGGAGCTCTGGAGGTATGGAGCTATGGTGCTATGGAGCTCTGAAGCCATGGAGCTCTGGTGCTATGGAGCTCTGGAGGTATGGAGCTCTGGAGGTATGGAGCTCTGGAGGTATGGAGCTATGGAGCCCTGGAGCTCTGGAGGTATGGAGCTATGGTGCTATGGAGCTCTGAAGCCATGGAGCTCTGGTGCTATGGAGCTATGGAGCTCTGGTGCTATGGAGCTATGGAGGTATGGAGCCACCAGCCAGCACCCTCCGTGGCTGGATCAATGGAAGTGTTTTAGGTACCAGGCAGCCAAAAGGCCGAGGCCTCACGCTCGACCACGCCGGCGCAGAGTTCCAGCCGCTCGGATAAGCTCTGTCACTCACCCGCCGCGCAGCCACCGGTAACGGGGAAATGTCGCCGCCTTGTGGACACGCCGTTGTAAATGAATGGGCTTTCGCACTTAGTGCAATTTTCGCCAACTCTCTGACTTAGAGCTATGGAAGTATGGAGCTATGGAGCCACCAGCCACCCAGGCTGGAGCTCTGGAGCTCTGGAGGTATGGAGCTCTGGTGCTATGGAAGTATGGAGCTCTGGTGCTATGGAAGTATGGAGCTATGGAGGTATGGAAGTATGGAGCTATGGAAGTATGGAGCTATGGAGCTCTGGAAGTATGGAGCTATGGAGCTCTGGAGGTATGGAGCCCTGGAGCTATGGAGCCCTGGAGCTATGGAAGTATGGAGCTCTGGTGCTATGGAGCTATGGAGCTCTGGTGCTATGGAGCTATGGAGCTATGGAGCTCTGGAGCTATGGAGCTCTGGAGGTATGCAGCTATGGAGCTATGGAGCTCTGGAGGTATGGAGCTATGGAGCTATGGAAGTATGGAGCTCTGGTGCTATGGAGCTATGGAGCTCTGGTGCTATGGAGCTATGGAGCTCTGGTGCTATGGAGCTATGGAGCTATGGAGCTCTGGAAGTATGGAGCTCTGGTGCTATGGAGCTATGGAGCTCTGGTGCTATGGAGCTATGGAGCTCTGGTGCTATGGAGCTATGGAGCTCTGGTGCTATGGAGCTCTGGTGCTATGGAGCTATGGAGCTCTGGTGCTATGGAGCTATGGAGCTCTGGAGGTATGGAGCTCTGGAGGTATGGAGCTCTGGAGGTATGGAGCTATGGAGCCCTGGAGCTCTGGAGGTATGGAGCTATGGTGCTATGGAGCTCTGAAGCCATGGAGCTCTGGTGCTATGGAGCTCTGGAGCTCTGGAGGTATGGAGCTCTGGAGGTATGGAGCTATGGAGCCCTGGAGCTCTGGAGGTATGGAGCTATGGAGCTCTGAAGCCATGGAGCTCTGGTGCTATGGAGCTCTGGAGCTCTGGAGGTATGGAGCTCTGGAGGTATGGAGCTCTGGAGGTATGGAGCTATGGAGCCCTGGAGCTCTGGAGGTATGGAGCTATGGTGCTATGGAGCTCTGAAGCCATGGAGCTCTGGTGCTATGGAGCTCTGGAGGTATGGAGCTCTGGAGGTATGGAGCTCTGGAGGTATGGAGCTATGGAGCCCTGGAGCTCTGGAGGTATGGAGCTATGGTGCTATGGAGCTCTGAAGCCATGGAGCTCTGGTGCTATGGAGCTCTGGAGGTATGGAGCTCTGGAGGTATGGAGCTCTGGAGGTATGGAGCTATGGAGCCCTGGAGCTCTGGAGGTATGGAGCTATGGTGCTATGGAGCTCTGAAGCCATGGAGCTCTGGTGCTATGGAGCTATGGAGCTCTGGTGCTATGGAGCTATGGAGGTATGGAGCCACCAGCCAGCACCCTCCGTGGCTGGATCAATGGAAGTGTTTTAGGTACCAGGCAGCCAAAGGGCCGAGGCCTCACGCTCGACCACGCCGGCGCAGAGTTCCAGCCGCTCGGATAAGCTCTGTCACTCACCCGCCGCGCAGCCACCGGTAACGGGGAAATGTCGCCGCCTGGCGGACACGCCGTTGTAAATGAATGGGCTTTCACACTTAGTGCAATTTTCGCCAACTCTCTGACTTAGAGCTATGGAAGTATGGAGCTATGGAGCCACCAGCCACCCAGGCTGGAGCTATGGAGCTCTGGAGGTATGGAGCTCAGGTGCTATGGAAGTATGGAGCTATGGAGCTATGGAAGTATGGAGCTATGGAGCTATGGAGCTCTGGAAGTATGGAGCTATGGAGCTCTGGAGGTATGGAGCTATGGAGCCCTGGAGCCCTGGAGCTATGGAGCTCTGGTGCTATGGAGGAATGGAGCTCTGGAGGTATGGAGCTCTGGAGGTATGGAGCTATGGAGCTATGGAGCCCTGGAGCTATGGAGCTATGGAGCCCTGGAGCTATGGAGCTATGGAGCCCTGGAGCTATGGAGCTATGGAGCTCTGGTGCTATGGAGCTATGGAGCTCTGGTGCTATGGAGCTATGGAGCTCTGGTGCTATGGAGCTATGGAGCTCTGGTGCTATGGAGCTATGGAGCTCTGGAAGTATGGAGCTATGGAGCTCTGGAGGTATGGAGCTATGGAGCCCTGGAGCTATGGAGCCCTGGAGCTATGGAAGTATGGAGCTCTGGTGCTATGGAGCTATGGAGCTCTGGTGCTATGGAGCTATGGAGCTCTGGAGCTATGGAGCTCTGGAGGTATGGAGCTATGGAGCTATGGAGCTCTGGAGGTATGGAGCTATGGAGCTATGGAAGTATGGAGCTCTGGTGCTATGGAGCTATGGAGCTCTGGTGCTATGGAGCTATGGAGCTCTGGTGCTATGGAGCTATGGAGCTATGGAGCTCTGGAAGTATGGAGCTCTGGTGCTATGGAGCTCTGGTGCTATGGAGCTATGGAGCTCTGGTGCTATGGAGCTCTGGAGGTATGGAGCTCTGGAGGTATGGAGCTCTGGAGGTATGGAGCTATGGAGCCCTGGAGCTCTGGAGGTATGGAGCTATGGTGCTATGGAGCTCTGAAGCCATGGAGCTCTGGTGCTATGGAGCTATGGAGCTCTGGTGCTATGGAGCTATGGAGCTATGGAGCTCTGGAAGTATGGAGCTCTGGTGCTATGGAGCTATGGAGCTCTGGTGCTATGGAGCTATGGAGCTCTGGTGCTATGGAGCTATGGAGCTCTGGTGCTATGGAGCTCTGGTGCTATGGAGCTCTGGTGCTATGGAGCTATGGAGCTCTGGTGCTATGGAGCTATGGAGCTCTGGAGGTATGGAGCTCTGGAGGTATGGAGCTCTGGAGGTATGGAGCTATGGAGCCCTGGAGCTCTGGAGGTATGGAGCTATGGTGCTATGGAGCTCTGAAGCCATGGAGCTCTGGTGCTATGGAGCTCTGGAGCTCTGGAGGTATGGAGCTCTGGAGGTATGGAGCTATGGAGCCCTGGAGCTCTGGAGGTATGGAGCTATGGTGCTATGGAGCTCTGAAGCCATGGAGCTCTGGTGCTATGGAGCTCTGGAGCTCTGGAGGTATGGAGCTCTGGAGGTATGGAGCTCTGGAGGTATGGAGCTATGGAGCCCTGGAGCTCTGGAGGTATGGAGCTATGGTGCTATGGAGCTCTGAAGCCATGGAGCTCTGGTGCTATGGAGCTCTGGAGGTATGGAGCTCTGGAGGTATGGAGCTCTGGAGGTATGGAGCTATGGAGCCCTGGAGCTCTGGAGGTATGGAGCTATGGTGCTATGGAGCTCTGAAGCCATGGAGCTCTGGTGCTATGGAGCTCTGGTGCTATGGAGCTCTGGAGGTATGGAGCTCTGGAGGTATGGAGCTCTGGAGGTATGGAGCTATGGAGCCCTGGAGCTCTGGAGGTATGGAGCTATGGTGCTATGGAGCTCTGAAGCCATGGAGCTCTGGTGCTATGGAGCTATGGAGCTCTGGTGCTATGGAGCTCTGGAGGTATGGAGCCACCAGCCAGCACCCTCCGTGGCTGGATCAATGGAAGTGTTTTAGGTACCAGGCAGCCAAAGGGCCGAGGCCTCACGCTCGACCACGCCGGCGCAGAGTTCCAGCCGCTCGGATAAGCTCTGTCACTCACCCGCCGCGCAGCCACCGGTAACGGGGAAATGTCGCCGCCTGGCGGACACGCCGTTGTAAATGAATGGGCTTTCGCACTTAGTGCAATTTTCGCCAACTCTCTGACTTAGAGCTATGGAAGTATGGAGCTATGGAGCCACCAGCCACCCAGGCTGGAGCTATGGAGCTCTGGAGGTATGGAGCTCAGGTGCTATGGAAGTATGGAGCTATGGAAGTATGGAGCTATGGAGCTATGGAGCTCTGGAAGTATGGAGCTATGGAGCTCTGGAGGTATGGAGCTATGGAGCCCTGGAGCCCTGGAGCTATGGAGCTCTGGTGCTATGGAGGTATGGAGCTCTGGAGGTATGGAGCTCTGGAGGTATGGAGCTATGGAGCTATGGAGCCCTGGAGCTATGGAGCTATGGAGCCCTGGAGCTATGGAGCTATGGAGCCCTGGAGCTATGGAGCTATGGAGCTCTGGTGCTATGGAGCTATGGAGCTCTGGTGCTATGGAGCTATGGAGCTCTGGTGCTATGGAGCTATGGAGCTCTGGTGCTATGGAGCTATGGAGCTCTGGAAGTATGGAGCTATGGAGCTCTGGAGGTATGGAGCTATGGAGCCCTGGAGCTATGGAGCCCTGGAGCTATGGAAGTATGGAGCTCTGGTGCTATGGAGCTATGGAGCTCTGGTGCTATGGAGCTATGGAGCTCTGGAGCTATGGAGCTCTGGAGGTATGGAGCTATGGAGCTATGGAGCTCTGGAGGTATGGAGCTATGGAGCTATGGAAGTATGGAGCTCTGGTGCTATGGAGCTATGGAGCTCTGGTGCTATGGAGCTATGGAGCTCTGGTGCTATGGAGCTATGGAGCTATGGAGCTCTGGAAGTATGGAGCTCTGGTGCTATGGAGCTATGGAGCTCTGGTGCTATGGAGCTATGGAGCTCTGGTGCTATGGAGCTATGGAGCTCTGGTGCTATGGAGCTCTGGTGCTATGGAGCTATGGAGCTCTGGTGCTATGGAGCTATGGAGCTCTGGAGGTATGGAGCTCTGGAGGTATGGAGCTCTGGAGGTATGGAGCTTTGGAGCCCTGGAGCTCTGGAGGTATGGAGCTATGGTGCTATGGAGCTCTGAAGCCATGGAGCTCTGGTGCTATGGAGCTCTGGAGCTCTGGAGGTATGGAGCTCTGGAGGTATGGAGCTATGGAGCCCTGGAGCTCTGGAGGTATGGAGCTAATGTGCTATGGAGCTCTGAAGCCATGGAGCTCTGGTGCTATGGAGCTCTGGAGCTCTGGAGGTATGGAGCTCTGGAGGTATGGAGCTATGGAGCCCTGGAGCTCTGGAGGTATGGAGCTATGGTGCTATGGAGCTCTGAAGCCATGGAGCTCTGGTGCTATGGAGCTCTGGAGCTCTGGAGGTATGGAGCTCTGGAGGTATGGAGCTATGGAGCCCTGGAGCTCTGGAGGTATGGAGCTATGGTGCTATGGAGCTCTGAAGCCATGGAGCTCTGGTGCTATGGAGCTCTGGAGGTATGGAGCTCTGGAGGTATGGAGCTCTGGAGGTATGGAGCTATGGAGCCCTGGAGCTCTGGAGGTATGGAGCTATGGTGCTATGGAGCTCTGAAGCCATGGAGCTCTGGTGCTATGGAGCTATGGAGCTCTGGTGCTATGGAGCTATGGAGGTATGGAGCCACCAGCCAGCACCCTCCGTGGCTGGATCAATGGAAGTGTTTTAGGTACCAGGCAGCCAAAGGGCCGAGGCCTCACGCTCGACCACGCCGGCGCAGAGTTCCAGCCGCTCGGATAAGCTCTGTCACTCACCCGCCGCGCAGCCACCGGTAACGGGGAAATGTCGCCGCCTTGTGGACACGCCGTTGTAAATGAATGGGCTTTCGCACTTAGTGCAATTTTCGCCAACTCTCTGACTTAGAGCTATGGAAGTATGGAGCTATGGAGCCACCAGCCACCCAGGCTGGAGCTCTGGAGCTCTGGAGGTATGGAGCTCTGGTGCTATGGAAGTATGGAGCTCTGGTGCTATGGAAGTATGGAGCTATGGAGGTATGGAAGTATGGAGCTATGGAAGTATGGAGCTATGGAGCTCTGGAAGTATGGAGCTATGGAGCTCTGGAGGTATGGAGCCCTGGAGCTATGGAGCCCTGGAGCTATGGAAGTATGGAGCTCTGGTGCTATGGAGCTATGGAGCTCTGGTGCTATGGAGCTATGGAGCTATGGAGCTCTGGAGCTATGGAGCTCTGGAGGTATGCAGCTATGGAGCTATGGAGCTCTGGAGGTATGGAGCTATGGAGCTATGGAAGTATGGAGCTCTGGTGCTATGGAGCTATGGAGCTCTGGTGCTATGGAGCTATGGAGCTCTGGTGCTATGGAGCTATGGAGCTATGGAGCTCTGGAAGTATGGAGCTCTGGTGCTATGGAGCTATGGAGCTCTGGTGCTATGGAGCTATGGAGCTCTGGTGCTATGGAGCTATGGAGCTCTGGTGCTATGGAGCTCTGGTGCTATGGAGCTCTGGTGCTATGGAGCTATGGAGCTCTGGTGCTATGGAGCTATGGAGCTCTGGAGGTATGGAGCTCTGGAGGTATGGAGCTCTGGAGGTATGGAGCTATGGAGCCCTGGAGCTCTGGAGGTATGGAGCTATGGTGCTATGGAGCTCTGAAGCCATGGAGCTCTGGTGCTATGGAGCTCTGGAGCTCTGGAGGTATGGAGCTCTGGAGGTATGGAGCTATGGAGCCCTGGAGCTCTGGAGGTATGGAGCTATGGAGCTCTGAAGCCATGGAGCTCTGGTGCTATGGAGCTCTGGAGCTCTGGAGGTATGGAGCTCTGGAGGTATGGAGCTCTGGAGGTATGGAGCTATGGAGCCCTGGAGCTCTGGAGGTATGGAGCTATGGTGCTATGGAGCTCTGAAGCCATGGAGCTCTGGTGCTATGGAGCTCTGGAGGTATGGAGCTCTGGAGGTATGGAGCTCTGGAGGTATGGAGCTATGGAGCCCTGGAGCTCTGGAGGTATGGAGCTATGGTGCTATGGAGCTCTGAAGCCATGGAGCTCTGGTGCTATGGAGCTCTGGAGGTATGGAGCTCTGGAGGTATGGAGCTCTGGAGGTATGGAGCTATGGAGCCCTGGAGCTCTGGAGGTATGGAGCTATGGTGCTATGGAGCTCTGAAGCCATGGAGCTCTGGTGCTATGGAGCTATGGAGCTCTGGTGCTATGGAGCTATGGAGGTATGGAGCCACCAGCCAGCACCCTCCGTGGCTGGATCAATGGAAGTGTTTTAGGTACCAGGCAGCCAAAGGGCCGAGGCCTCACGCTCGACCACGCCGGCGCAGAGTTCCAGCCGCTCGGATAAGCTCTGTCACTCACCCGCCGCGCAGCCACCGGTAACGGGGAAATGTCGCCGCCTGGCGGACACGCCGTTGTAAATGAATGGGCTTTCACACTTAGTGCAATTTTCGCCAACTCTCTGACTTAGAGCTATGGAAGTATGGAGCTATGGAGCCACCAGCCACCCAGGCTGGAGCTATGGAGCTCTGGAGGTATGGAGCTCAGGTGCTATGGAAGTATGGAGCTATGGAGCTATGGAAGTATGGAGCTATGGAGCTATGGAGCTCTGGAAGTATGGAGCTATGGAGCTCTGGAGGTATGGAGCTATGGAGCCCTGGAGCCCTGGAGCTATGGAGCTCTGGTGCTATGGAGGTATGGAGCTCTGGAGGTATGGAGCTCTGGAGGTATGGAGCTATGGAGCTATGGAGCCCTGGAGCTATGGAGCTATGGAGCCCTGGAGCTATGGAGCTATGGAGCCCTGGAGCTATGGAGCTATGGAGCTCTGGTGCTATGGAGCTATGGAGCTCTGGTGCTATGGAGCTATGGAGCTCTGGTGCTATGGAGCTATGGAGCTCTGGTGCTATGGAGCTATGGAGCTCTGGAAGTATGGAGCTATGGAGCTCTGGAGGTATGGAGCTATGGAGCCCTGGAGCTATGGAGCCCTGGAGCTATGGAAGTATGGAGCTCTGGTGCTATGGAGCTATGGAGCTCTGGTGCTATGGAGCTATGGAGCTCTGGAGGTATGGAGCTATGGAGCTATGGAGCTCTGGAGGTATGGAGCTATGGAGCTATGGAAGTATGGAGCTCTGGTGCTATGGAGCTATGGAGCTCTGGTGCTATGGAGCTATGGAGCTCTGGTGCTATGGAGCTATGGAGCTATGGAGCTCTGGAAGTATGGAGCTCTGGTGCTATGGAGCTATGGAGCTCTGGTGCTATGGAGCTATGGAGCTCTGGTGCTATGGAGCTATGGAGCTCTGGTGCTATGGAGCTCTGGTGCTATGGAGCTCTGGTGCTATGGAGCTATGGAGCTCTGGTGCTATGGAGCTATGGAGCTCTGGAGGTATGGAGCTCTGGAGGTATGGAGCTCTGGAGGTATGGAGCTTTGGAGCCCTGGAGCTCTGGAGGTATGGAGCTATGGTGCTATGGAGCTCTGAAGCCATGGAGCTCTGGTGCTATGGAGCTCTGGAGCTCTGGAGGTATGGAGCTCTGGAGGTATGGAGCTATGGAGCCCTGGAGCTCTGGAGGTATGGAGCTATGGTGCTATGGAGCTCTGAAGCCATGGAGCTCTGGTGCTATGGAGCTCTGGAGCTCTGGAGGTATGGAGCTCTGGAGGTATGGAGCTATGGAGCCCTGGAGCTCTGGAGGTATGGAGCTATGGTGCTATGGAGCTCTGAAGCCATGGAGCTCTGGTGCTATGGAGCTCTGGAGCTCTGGAGGTATGGAGCTCTGGAGGTATGGAGCTCTGGAGGTATGGAGCTATGGAGCCCTGGAGCTCTGGAGGTATGGAGCTATGGTGCTATGGAGCTCTGAAGCCATGGAGCTCTGGTGCTATGGAGCTCTGGAGGTATGGAGCTCTGGAGGTATGGAGCTCTGGAGGTATGGAGCTATGGAGCCCTGGAGCTCTGGAGGTATGGAGCTATGGTGCTATGGAGCTCTGAAGCCATGGAGCTCTGGTGCTATGGAGCTATGGAGCTCTGGTGCTATGGAGCTATGGAGGTATGGAGCCACCAGCCAGCACCCTCCGTGGCTGGATCAATGGAAGTGTTTTAGGTACCAGGCAGCCAAAGGGCCGAGGCCTCACGCTCGACCACGCCGGCGCAGAGTTCCAGCCGCTCGGATAAGCTCTGTCACTCACCCGCCGCGCAGCCACCGGTAACGGGGAAATGTCGCCGCCTTGTGGACACGCCGTTGTAAATGAATGGGCTTTCGCACTTAGTGCAATTTTCGCCAACTCTCTGACTTAGAGCTATGGAAGTATGGAGCTATGGAGCCACCAGCCACCCAGGCTGGAGCTCTGGAGCTCTGGAGGTATGGAGCTCTGGTGCTATGGAAGTATGGAGCTCTGGTGCTATGGAAGTATGGAGCTATGGAGGTATGGAAGTATGGAGCTATGGAAGTATGGAGCTATGGAGCTCTGGAAGTATGGAGCTATGGAGCTCTGGAGGTATGGAGCCCTGGAGCTATGGAGCCCTGGAGCTATGGAAGTATGGAGCTCTGGTGCTATGGAGCTATGGAGCTCTGGTGCTATGGAGCTATGGAGCTATGGAGCTCTGGAGCTATGGAGCTCTGGAGGTATGGAGCTATGGAGCTATGGAGCTCTGGAGGTATGGAGCTATGGAGCTATGGAAGTATGGAGCTCTGGTGCTATGGAGCTATGGAGCTCTGGTGCTATGGAGCTATGGAGCTCTGGTGCTATGGAGCTATGGAGCTATGGAGCTCTGGAAGTATGGAGCTCTGGTGCTATGGAGCTATGGAGCTCTGGTGCTATGGAGCTATGGAGCTCTGGTGCTATGGAGCTCTGGTGCCATGGAGCTCTGGTGCTATGGAGCTATGGAGCTCTGGTGCTATGGAGCTCTGGAGGTATGGAGCTCTGGAGGTATGGAGCTCTGGAGGTATGGAGCTATGGAGCCCTGGAGCTCTGGAGGTATGGAGCTATGGTGCTATGGAGCTCTGAAGCCATGGAGCTCTGGTGCTATGGAGCTATGGAGCTCTGGTGCTATGGAGCTATGGAGCTATGGAGCTCTGGAAGTATGGAGCTCTGGTGCTATGGAGCTATGGAGCTCTGGTGCTATGGAGCTATGGAGCTCTGGTGCTATGGAGCTATGGAGCTCTGGTGCTATGGAGCTCTGGTGCTATGGAGCTCTGGTGCTATGGAGCTATGGAGCTCTGGTGCTATGGAGCTATGGAGCTCTGGAGGTATGGAGCTCTGGAGGTATGGAGCTCTGGAGGTATGGAGCTATGGAGCCCTGGAGCTCTGGAGGTATGGTGCTATGGTGCTATGGAGCTCTGAAGCCATGGAGCTCTGGTGCTATGGAGCTCTGGAGCTCTGGAGGTATGGAGCTCTGGAGGTATGGAGCTATGGAGCCCTGGAGCTCTGGAGGTATGGAGCTATGGTGCTATGGAGCTCTGAAGCCATGGAGCTCTGGTGCTATGGAGCTCTGGAGCTCTGGAGGTATGGAGCTCTGGAGGTATGGAGCTCTGGAGGTATGGAGCTATGGAGCCCTGGAGCTCTGGAGGTATGGAGCTATGGTGCTATGGAGCTCTGAAGCCATGGAGCTCTGGTGCTATGGAGCTCTGGAGGTATGGAGCTCTGGAGGTATGGAGCTCTGGAGGTATGGAGCTATGGAGCCCTGGAGCTCTGGAGGTATGGAGCTATGGTGCTATGGAGCTCTGAAGCCATGGAGCTCTGGTGCTATGGAGCTCTGGTGCTATGGAGCTCTGGAGGTATGGAGCTCTGGAGGTATGGAGCTCTGGAGGTATGGAGCTATGGAGCCCTGGAGCTCTGGAGGTATGGAGCTATGGTGCTATGGAGCTCTGAAGCCATGGAGCTCTGGTGCTATGGAGCTATGGAGCTCTGGTGCTATGGAGCTCTGGAGGTATGGAGCCACCAGCCAGCACCCTCCGTGGCTGGATCAATGGAAGTGTTTTAGGTACCAGGCAGCCAAAGGGCCGAGGCCTCACGCTCGACCACGCCGGCGCAGAGTTCCAGCCGCTCGGATAAGCTCTGTCACTCACCCGCCGCGCAGCCACCGGTAACGGGGAAATGTCGCCGCCTGGCGGACACGCCGTTGTAAATGAATGGGCTTTCGCACTTAGTGCAATTTTCGCCAACTCTCTGACTTAGAGCTATGGAAGTATGGAGCTATGGAGCCACCAGCCACCCAGGCTGGAGCTATGGAGCTCTGGAGGTATGGAGCTCAGGTGCTATGGAAGTATGGAGCTATGGAGCTATGGAAGTATGGAGCTATGGAGCTATGGAGCTCTGGAGGTATGGAGCTATGGAGCCCTGGAGCCCTGGAGCTATGGAGCTCTGGTGCTATGGAGGTATGGAGCTCTGGAGGTATGGAGCTCTGGAGGTATGGAGCTATGGAGCTATGGAGCCCTGGAGCTATGGAGCTATGGAGCCCTGGAGCTATGGAGCTATGGAGCCCTGGAGCTATGGAGCTATGGAGCTCTGGTGCTATGGAGCTATGGAGCTCTGGTGCTATGGAGCTATGGAGCTCTGGTGCTATGGAGCTATGGAGCTCTGGTGCTATGGAGCTATGGAGCTCTGGAAGTATGGAGCTATGGAGCTCTGGAGGTATGGAGCTATGGAGCCCTGGAGCTATGGAGCCCTGGAGCTATGGAAGTATGGAGCTCTGGTGCTATGGAGCTATGGAGCTCTGGTGCTATGGAGCTATGGAGCTCTGGAGCTATGGAGCTCTGGAGGTATGGAGCTATGGAGCTATGGAGCTCTGGAGGTATGGAGCTATGGAGCTATGGAAGTATGGAGCTCTGGTGCTATGGAGCTATGGAGCTCTGGTGCTATGGAGCTATGGAGCTCTGGTGCTATGGAGCTATGGAGCTATGGAGCTCTGGAAGTATGGAGCTCTGGTGCTATGGAGCTATGGAGCTCTGGTGCTATGGAGCTATGGAGCTCTGGTGCTATGGAGCTATGGAGCTCTGGTGCTATGGAGCTCTGGTGCTATGGAGCTATGGAGCTCTGGTGCTATGGAGCTATGGAGCTCTGGAGGTATGGAGCTCTGAAGCCATGGAGCTCTGGTGCTATGGAGCTCTGGAGGTATGGAGCTCTGGAGGTATGGAGCTCTGGAGGTATGGAGCTATGGAGCCCTGGAGCTCTGGAGGTATGGAGCTATGGTGCTATGGAGCTCTGAAGCCATGGAGCTCTGGTGCTATGGAGCTCTGGAGGTATGGAGCTCTGGAGGTATGGAGCTCTGGAGGTATGGAGCTATGGAGCCCTGGAGCTCTGGAGGTATGGAGCTATGGTGCTATGGAGCTCTGAAGCCATGGAGCTCTGGTGCTATGGAGCTATGGAGCTCTGGTGCTATGGAGCTATGGAGGTATGGAGCCACCAGCCAGCACCCTCCGTGGCTGGATCAATGGAAGTGTTTTAGGTACCAGGCAGCCAAAGGGCCGAGGCCTCACGCTCGACCACGCCGGCGCAGAGTTCCAGCCGCTCGGATAAGCTCTGTCACTCACCCGCCGCGCAGCCACCGGTAACGGGGAAATGTCGCCGCCTTGTGGACACGCCGTTGTAAATGAATGGGCTTTCGCACTTAGTGCAATTTTCGCCAACTCTCTGACTTAGAGCTATGGAAGTATGGAGCTATGGAGCCACCAGCCACCCAGGCTGGAGCTCTGGAGCTCTGGAGGTATGGAGCTCTGGTGCTATGGAAGTATGGAGCTCTGGTGCTATGGAAGTATGGAGCTATGGAGGTATGGAAGTATGGTGCTATGGAGCTCTGAAGCCATGGAGCTCTGGTGCTATGGAGCTATGGAGCTCTGGTGCTATGGAGCTATGGAGGTATGGAGCCACCAGCCAGCACCCTCCGTGGCTGGATCAATGGAAGTGTTTTAGGTACCAGGCAGCCAAAGGGCCGAGGCCTCACGCTCGACCACGCCGGCGCAGAGTTCCAGCCGCTCGGATAAGCTCTGTCACTCACCCGCCGCGCAGCCACCGGTAACGGGGAAATGTCGCCGCCTTGTGGACACGCCGTTGTAAATGAATGGGCTTTCGCACTTAGTGCAATTTTCGCCAACTCTCTGACTTAGAGCTATGGAAGTATGGAGCTATGGAGCCACCAGCCACCCAGGCTGGAGCTCTGGAGCTCTGGAGGTATGGAGCTCTGGTGCTATGGAAGTATGGAGCTCTGGTGCTATGGAAGTATGGAGCTATGGAGGTATGGAAGTATGGAGCTATGGAAGTATGGAGCTATGGAGCTCTGGAAGTATGGAGCTATGGAGCTCTGGAGGTATGGAGCCCTGGAGCTATGGAGCCCTGGAGCTATGGAAGTATGGAGCTCTGGTGCTATGGAGCTATGGAGCTCTGGTGCTATGGAGCTATGGAGCTATGGAGCTCTGGAGCTATGGAGCTATGGAGGTATGGAGCTATGGAGCTATGGAGCTCTGGAGGTATGGAGCTATGGAGCTATGGAAGTATGGAGCTCTGGTGCTATGGAGCTATGGAGCTCTGGTGCTATGGAGCTATGGAGCTCTGGTGCTATGGAGCTATGGAGCTATGGAGCTCTGGAAGTATGGAGCTCTGGTGCTATGGAGCTATGGAGCTCTGGTGCTATGGAGCTATGGAGCTCTGGTGCTATGGAGCTCTGGTGCTATGGAGCTCTGGTGCTATGGAGCTATGGAGCTCTGGTGCTATGGAGCTCTGGAGGTATGGAGCTCTGGAGGTATGGAGCTCTGGAGGTATGGAGCTATGGAGCCCTGGAGCTCTGGAGGTATGGAGCTATGGTGCTATGGAGCTCTGAAGCCATGGAGCTCTGGTGCTATGGAGCTATGGAGCTCTGGTGCTATGGAGCTATGGAGCTATGGAGCTCTGGAAGTATGGAGCTCTGGTGCTATGGAGCTATGGAGCTCTGGTGCTATGGAGCTATGGAGCTCTGGTGCTATGGAGCTATGGAGCTCTGGTGCTATGGAGCTCTGGTGCTATGGAGCTCTGGTGCTATGGAGCTATGGAGCTCTGGTGCTATGGAGCTATGGAGCTCTGAAGGTATGGAGCTCTGGAGGTATGGAGCTCTGGAGGTATGGAGCTATGGAGCCCTGGAGCTCTGGAGGTATGGAGCTATGGTGCTATGGAGCTCTGAAGCCATGGAGCTCTGGTGCTATGGAGCTCTGGAGCTCTGGAGGTATGGAGCTCTGGAGGTATGGAGCTATGGAGCCCTGGAGCTCTGGAGGTATGGAGCTATGGTGCTATGGAGCTCTGAAGCCATGGAGCTCTGGTGCTATGGAGCTCTGGAGCTCTGGAGGTATGGAGCTCTGGAGGTATGGAGCTCTGGAGGTATGGAGCTATGGAGCCCTGGAGCTCTGGAGGTATGGAGCTATGGTGCTATGGAGCTCTGAAGCCATGGAGCTCTGGTGCTATGGAGCTCTGGAGGTATGGAGCTCTGGAGGTATGGAGCCCTGGAGCTATGGAGCTATGGAGCTCTGGTGCTATGGAGCTATGGAGCTCTGGTGCTATGGAGCTATGGAGCTCTGGTGCTCTGGAGGTATGGAGCTATGGAGCCCTGGAGCTATGGAGCCCTGGAGCTATGGAAGTATGGAGCTCTGGTGCTATGGAGCTATGGAGCTCTGGTGCTATGGAGCTATGGAGCTCTGGAGCTATGGAGCTCTGGAGGTATGGAGCTATGGAGCTATGGAGCTCTGGAGGTATGGAGCTATGGAGCTATGGAAGTATGGAGCTCTGGTGCTATGGAGCTATGGAGCTCTGGTGCTATGGAGCTATGGAGCTCTGGTGCTATGGAGCTATGGAGCTATGGAGCTCTGGAAGTATGGAGCTCTGGTGCTATGGAGCTATGGAGCTCTGATGCTATGGAGCTATGGAGCTCTGGTGCTATGGAGCTATGGAGCTCTGGTGCTATGGAGCTCTGGTGCTATGGAGCTCTGGTGCTATGGAGCTATGGAGCTCTGGTGCTATGGAGCTATGGAGCTCTGGAGGTATGGAGCTCTGGAGGTATGGAGCTCTGGAGGTATGGAGCTTTGGAGCCCTGGAGCTCTGGAGGTATGGAGCTATGGTGCTATGGAGCTCTGAAGCCATGGAGCTCTGGTGCTATGGAGCTCTGGAGCTCTGGAGGTATGGAGCTCTGGAGGTATGGAGCTATGGAGCCCTGGAGCTCTGGAGGTATGGAGCTATGGTGCTATGGAGCTCTGAAGCCATGGAGCTCTGGTGCTATGGAGCTCTGGAGCTCTGGAGGTATGGAGCTCTGGAGGTATGGAGCTATGGAGCCCTGGAGCTCTGGAGGTATGGAGCTATGGTGCTATGGAGCTCTGAAGCCATGGAGCTCTGGTGCTATGGAGCTCTGGAGCTCTGGAGGTATGGAGCTCTGGAGGTATGGAGCTCTGGAGGTATGGAGCTATGGAGCCCTGGAGCTCTGGAGGTATGGAGCTATGGTGCTATGGAGCTCTGAAGCCATGGAGCTCTGGTGCTATGGAGCTCTGGAGGTATGGAGCTCTGGAGGTATGGAGCTCTGGAGGTATGGAGCTATGGAGCCCTGGAGCTCTGGAGGTATGGAGCTATGGTGCTATGGAGCTCTGAAGCCATGGAGCTCTGGTGCTATGGAGCTATGGAGCTCTGGTGCTATGGAGCTATGGAGGTATGGAGCCACCAGCCAGCACCCTCCGTGGCTGGATCAATGGAAGTGTTTTAGGTACCAGGCAGCCAAAGGGCCGAGGCCTCACGCTCGACCACGCCGGCGCAGAGTTCCAGCCGCTCGGATAAGCTCTGTCACTCACCCGCCGCGCAGCCACCGGTAACGGGGAAATGTCGCCGCCTTGTGGACACGCCGTTGTAAATGAATGGGCTTTCGCACTTAGTGCAATTTTCGCCAACTCTCTGACTTAGAGCTATGGAAGTATGGAGCTATGGAGCCACCAGCCACCCAGGCTGGAGCTCTGGAGCTCTGGAGGTATGGAGCTCTGGTGCTATGGAAGTATGGAGCTCTGGTGCTATGGAAGTATGGAGCTATGGAGGTATGGAAGTATGGAGCTATGGAAGTATGGAGCTATGGAGCTCTGGAAGTATGGAGCTATGGAGCTCTGGAGGTATGGAGCCCTGGAGCTATGGAGCCCTGGAGCTATGGAAGTATGGAGCTCTGGTGCTATGGAGCTATGGAGCTCTGGTGCTATGGAGCTATGGAGCTATGGAGCTCTGGAGCTATGGAGCTCTGGAGGTATGGAGCTATGGAAGTATGGAGCTCTGGTGCTATGGAGCTATGGAGCTCTGGTGCTATGGAGCTATGGAGCTCTGGTGCTATGGAGCTATGGAGCTATGGAGCTCTGGAAGTATGGAGCTCTGGTGCTATGGAGCTATGGAGCTCTGGTGCTATGGAGCTATGGAGCTCTGGTGCTATGGAGCTCTGGTGCTATGGAGCTCTGGTGCTATGGAGCTATGGAGCTCTGGTGCTATGGAGCTCTGGAGGTATGGAGCTCTGGAGGTATGGAGCTCTGGAGGTATGGCGCTATGGAGCCCTGGAGCTCTGGAGGTATGGAGCTATGGTGCTATGGAGCTCTGAAGCCATGGAGCTCTGGTGCTATGGAGCTATGGAGCTCTGGTGCTATGGAGCTATGGAGCTATGGAGCTCTGGAAGTATGGAGCTCTGGTGCTATGGAGCTATGGAGCTCTGGTGCTATGGAGCTATGGAGCTCTGGTGCTATGGAGCTATGGAGCTCTGGTGCTATGGAGCTCTGGTGCTATGGAGCTCTGGTGCTATGGAGCTCTGGTGCTATGGAGCTATGGAGCTCTGGTGCTATGGAGGTATGGAGCTCTGGAGGTATGGAGCTCTGGAGGTATGGAGCTCTGGAGGTATGGAGCTATGGAGCCCTGGAGCTCTGGAGGTATGGAGCTATGGTGCTATGGAGCTCTGAAGCCATGGAGCTCTGGTGCTATGGAGCTCTGGAGCTCTGGAGGTATGGAGCTCTGGAGGTATGGAGCTATGGAGCCCTGGAGCTCTGGAGGTATGGAGCTATGGAGCTCTGAAGCCATGGAGCTCTGGTGCTATGGAGCTCTGGAGCTCTGGAGGTATGGAGCTCTGGAGGTATGGAGCTCTGGAGGTATGGAGCTATGGAGCCCTGGAGCTCTGGAGGTATGGAGCTATGGTGCTATGGAGCTCTGAAGCCATGGAGCTCTGGTGCTATGGAGCTCTGGAGGTATGGAGCTCTGGAGGTATGGAGCTCTGGAGGTATGGAGCTATGGAGCCCTGGAGCTCTGGAGGTATGGAGCTATGGTGCTATGGAGCTCTGAAGCCATGGAGCTCTGGTGCTATGGAGCTCTGGAGGTATGGAGCTCTGGAGGTATGGAGCTCTGGAGGTATGGAGCTATGGAGCCCTGGAGCTCTGGAGGTATGGAGCTATGGTGCTATGGAGCTCTGAAGCCATGGAGCTCTGGTGCTATGGAGCTATGGAGCTCTGGTGCTATGGAGCTATGGAGGTATGGAGCCACCAGCCAGCACCCTCCGTGGCTGGATCAATGGAAGTGTTTTAGGTACCAGGCAGCCAAAGGGCCGAGGCCTCACGCTCGACCACGCCGGCGCAGAGTTCCAGCCGCTCGGATAAGCTCTGTCACTCACCCGCCGCGCAGCCACCGGTAACGGGGAAATGTCGCCGCCTGGCGGACACGCCGTTGTAAATGAATGGGCTTTCACACTTAGTGCAATTTTCGCCAACTCTCTGACTTAGAGCTATGGAAGTATGGAGCTATGGAGCCACCAGCCACCCAGGCTGGAGCTATGGAGCTCTGGAGGTATGGAGCTCAGGTGCTATGGAAGTATGGAGCTATGGAGCTATGGAAGTATGGAGCTATGGAGCTATGGAGCTCTGGAAGTATGGAGCTATGGAGCTCTGGAGGTATGGAGCTATGGAGCCCTGGAGCCCTGGAGCTATGGAGCTCTGGTGCTATGGAGGTATGGAGCTCTGGAGGTATGGAGCTCTGGAGGTATGGAGCTATGGAGCTATGGAGCCCTGGAGCTATGGAGCTATGGAGCCCTGGAGCTATGGAGCTATGGAGCCCTGGAGCTATGGAGCTATGGAGCTCTGGTGCTATGGAGCTATGGAGCTCTGGTGCTATGGAGCTATGGAGCTCTGGTGCTATGGAGCTATGGAGCTCTGGTGCTATGGAGCTATGGAGCTCTGGAAGTATGGAGCTATGGAGCTCTGGAGGTATGGAGCTATGGAGCCCTGGAGCTATGGAGCCCTGGAGCTATGGAAGTATGGAGCTCTGGTGCTATGGAGCTATGGAGCTCTGGTGCTATGGAGCTATGGAGCTCTGGAGCTATGGAGCTCTGGAGGTATGGAGCTATGGAGCTATGGAGCTCTGGAGGTATGGAGCTATGGAGCTATGGAAGTATGGAGCTCTGGTGCTATGGAGCTATGGAGCTCTGGTGCTATGGAGCTATGGAGCTCTGGTGCTATGGAGCTATGGAGCTATGGAGCTCTGGAAGTATGGAGCTCTGGTGCTATGGAGCTCTGGTGCTATGGAGCTATGGAGCTCTGGTGCTATGGAGCTCTGGAGGTATGGAGCTCTGGAGGTATGGAGCTCTGGAGGTATGGAGCTATGGAGCCCTGGAGCTCTGGAGGTATGGAGCTATGGTGCTATGGAGCTCTGAAGCCATGGAGCTCTGGTGCTATGGAGCTATGGAGCTCTGGTGCTATGGAGCTATGGAGCTATGGAGCTCTGGAAGTATGGAGCTCTGGTGCTATGGAGCTATGGAGCTCTGGTGCTATGGAGCTATGGAGCTCTGGTGCTATGGAGCTATGGAGCTCTGGTGCTATGGAGCTCTGGTGCTATGGAGCTCTGGTGCTATGGAGCTATGGAGCTCTGGTGCTATGGAGCTATGGAGCTCTGGAGGTATGGAGCTCTGGAGGTATGGAGCTCTGGAGGTATGGAGCTATGGAGCCCTGGAGCTCTGGAGGTATGGAGCTATGGTGCTATGGAGCTCTGAAGCCATGGAGCTCTGGTGCTATGGAGCTCTGGAGCTCTGGAGGTATGGAGCTCTGGAGGTATGGAGCTATGGAGCCCTGGAGCTCTGGAGGTATGGAGCTATGGTGCTATGGAGCTCTGAAGCCATGGAGCTCTGGTGCTATGGAGCTCTGGAGCTCTGGAGGTATGGAGCTCTGGAGGTATGGAGCTATGGAGCCCTGGAGCTCTGGAGGTATGGAGCTATGGTGCTATGGAGCTCTGAAGCCATGGAGCTCTGGTGCTATGGAGCTCTGGAGGTATGGAGCTCTGGAGGTATGGAGCTCTGGAGGTATGGAGCTATGGAGCCCTGGAGCTCTGGAGGTATGGAGCTATGGTGCTATGGAGCTCTGAAGCCATGGAGCTCTGGTGCTATGGAGCTCTGGTGCTATGGAGCTCTGGAGGTATGGAGCTCTGGAGGTATGGAGCTCTGGAGGTATGGAGCTATGGAGCCCTGGAGCTCTGGAGGTATGGAGCTATGGTGCTATGGAGCTCTGAAGCCATGGAGCTCTGGTGCTATGGAGCTATGGAGCTCTGGTGCTATGGAGCTCTGGAGGTATGGAGCCACCAGCCAGCACCCTCCGTGGCTGGATCAATGGAAGTGTTTTAGGTACCAGGCAGCCAAAGGGCCGAGGCCTCACGCTCGACCACGCCGGCGCAGAGTTCCAGCCGCTCGGATAAGCTCTGTCACTCACCCGCCGCGCAGCCACCGGTAACGGGGAAATGTCGCCGCCTGGCGGACACGCCGTTGTAAATGAATGGGCTTTCGCACTTAGTGCAATTTTCGCCAACTCTCTGACTTAGAGCTATGGAAGTATGGAGCTATGGAGCCACCAGCCACCCAGGCTGGAGCTATGGAGCTCTGGAGGTATGGAGCTCAGGTGCTATGGAAGTATGGAGCTATGGAAGTATGGAGCTATGGAGCTATGGAGCTCTGGAAGTATGGAGCTATGGAGCTCTGGAGGTATGGAGCTATGGAGCCCTGGAGCCCTGGAGCTATGGAGCTCTGGTGCTATGGAGGTATGGAGCTCTGGAGGTATGGAGCTCTGGAGGTATGGAGCTATGGAGCTATGGAGCCCTGGAGCTATGGAGCTATGGAGCCCTGGAGCTATGGAGCTATGGAGCCCTGGAGCTATGGAGCTATGGAGCTCTGGTGCTATGGAGCTATGGAGCTCTGGTGCTATGGAGCTATGGAGCTCTGGTGCTATGGAGCTATGGAGCTCTGGTGCTATGGAGCTATGGAGCTCTGGAAGTATGGAGCTATGGAGCTATGGAGCCCTGGAGCTATGGAGCCCTGGAGCTATGGAAGTATGGAGCTCTGGTGCTATGGAGCTATGGAGCTCTGGTGCTATGGAGCTATGGAGCTCTGGAGCTATGGAGCTCTGGAGGTATGGAGCTATGGAGCTATGGAGCTCTGGAGGTATGGAGCTATGGAGCTATGGAAGTATGGAGCTCTGGTGCTATGGAGCTATGGAGCTCTGGTGCTATGGAGCTATGGAGCTCTGGTGCTATGGAGCTATGGAGCTATGGAGCTCTGGAAGTATGGAGCTCTGGTGCTATGGAGCTATGGAGCTCTGGTGCTATGGAGCTATGGAGCTCTGGTGCTATGGAGCTATGGAGCTCTGGTGCTATGGAGCTCTGGTGCTATGGAGCTATGGAGCTCTGGTGCTATGGAGCTATGGAGCTCTGGAGGTATGGAGCTCTGGAGGTATGGAGCTCTGGAGGTATGGAGCTTTGGAGCCCTGGAGCTCTGGAGGTATGGAGCTATGGTGCTATGGAGCTCTGAAGCCATGGAGCTCTGGTGCTATGGAGCTCTGGAGCTCTGGAGGTATGGAGCTCTGGAGGTATGGAGCTATGGAGCCCTGGAGCTCTGGAGGTATGGAGCTAATGTGCTATGGAGCTCTGAAGCCATGGAGCTCTGGTGCTATGGAGCTCTGGAGCTCTGGAGGTATGGAGCTCTGGAGGTATGGAGCTATGGAGCCCTGGAGCTCTGGAGGTATGGAGCTATGGTGCTATGGAGCTCTGAAGCCATGGAGCTCTGGTGCTATGGAGCTCTGGAGCTCTGGAGGTATGGAGCTCTGGAGGTATGGAGCTATGGAGCCCTGGAGCTCTGGAGGTATGGAGCTATGGTGCTATGGAGCTCTGAAGCCATGGAGCTCTGGTGCTATGGAGCTCTGGAGGTATGGAGCTCTGGAGGTATGGAGCTCTGGAGGTATGGAGCTATGGAGCCCTGGAGCTCTGGAGGTATGGAGCTATGGTGCTATGGAGCTCTGAAGCCATGGAGCTCTGGTGCTATGGAGCTATGGAGCTCTGGTGCTATGGAGCTATGGAGGTATGGAGCCACCAGCCAGCACCCTCCGTGGCTGGATCAATGGAAGTGTTTTAGGTACCAGGCAGCCAAAGGGCCGAGGCCTCACGCTCGACCACGCCGGCGCAGAGTTCCAGCCGCTCGGATAAGCTCTGTCACTCACCCGCCGCGCAGCCACCGGTAACGGGGAAATGTCGCCGCCTTGTGGACACGCCGTTGTAAATGAATGGGCTTTCGCACTTAGTGCAATTTTCGCCAACTCTCTGACTTAGAGCTATGGAAGTATGGAGCTATGGAGCCACCAGCCACCCAGGCTGGAGCTCTGGAGCTCTGGAGGTATGGAGCTCTGGTGCTATGGAAGTATGGAGCTCTGGTGCTATGGAAGTATGGAGCTATGGAGGTATGGAAGTATGGAGCTATGGAAGTATGGAGCTATGGAGCTCTGGAAGTATGGAGCTATGGAGCTCTGGAGGTATGGAGCCCTGGAGCTATGGAGCCCTGGAGCTATGGAAGTATGGAGCTCTGGTGCTATGGAGCTATGGAGCTCTGGTGCTATGGAGCTATGGAGCTATGGAGCTCTGGAGCTATGGAGCTCTGGAGGTATGGAGCTATGGAAGTATGGAGCTCTGGTGCTATGGAGCTATGGAGCTCTGGTGCTATGGAGCTATGGAGCTCTGGTGCTATGGAGCTATGGAGCTATGGAGCTCTGGAAGTATGGAGCTCTGGTGCTATGGAGCTATGGAGCTCTGGTGCTATGGAGCTATGGAGCTCTGGTGCTATGGAGCTCTGGTGCTATGGAGCTCTGGTGCTATGGAGCTATGGAGCTCTGGTGCTATGGAGCTCTGGAGGTATGGAGCTCTGGAGGTATGGAGCTCTGGAGGTATGGCGCTATGGAGCCCTGGAGCTCTGGAGGTATGGAGCTATGGTGCTATGGAGCTCTGAAGCCATGGAGCTCTGGTGCTATGGAGCTATGGAGCTCTGGTGCTATGGAGCTATGGAGCTATGGAGCTCTGGAAGTATGGAGCTCTGGTGCTATGGAGCTATGGAGCTCTGGTGCTATGGAGCTATGGAGCTCTGGTGCTATGGAGCTATGGAGCTCTGGTGCTATGGAGCTCTGGTGCTATGGAGCTCTGGTGCTATGGAGCTATGGAGCTCTGGTGCTATGGAGCTATGGAGCTCTGGAGGTATGGAGCTCTGGAGGTATGGAGCTCTGGAGGTATGGAGCTATGGAGCCCTGGAGCTCTGGAGGTATGGAGCTATGGTGCTATGGAGCTCTGAAGCCATGGAGCTCTGGTGCTATGGGGCTCTGGAGCTCTGGAGGTATGGAGCTCTGGAGGTATGGAGCTATGGAGCCCTGGAGCTCTGGAGGTATGGAGCTATGGTGCTATGGAGCTCTGAAGCCATGGAGCTCTGGTGCTATGGAGCTCTGGAGCTCTGGAGGTATGGAGCTCTGGAGGTATGGAGCTCTGGAGGTATGGAGCTATGGAGCCCTGGAGCTCTGGAGGTATGGAGCTATGGTGCTATGGAGCTCTGAAGCCATGGAGCTCTGGTGCTATGGAGCTCTGGAGGTATGGAGCTCTGGAGGTATGGAGCTCTGGAGGTATGGAGCTATGGAGCCCTGGAGCTCTGGAGGTATGGAGCTATGGTGCTATGGAGCTCTGAAGCCATGGAGCTCTGGTGCTATGGAGCTCTGGAGGTATGGAGCTCTGGAGGTATGGAGCTCTGGAGGTATGGAGCTATGGAGCCCTGGAGCTCTGGAGGTATGGAGCTATGGTGCTATGGAGCTCTGAAGCCATGGAGCTCTGGTGCTATGGAGCTCTGGAGGTATGGAGCTCTGGAGGTATGGAGCTCTGGAGGTATGGAGCTATGGAGCCCTGGAGCTCTGGAGGTATGGAGCTATGGTGCTATGGAGCTCTGAAGCCATGGAGCTCTGGTGCTATGGAGCTATGGAGCTCTGGTGCTATGGAGCTATGGAGGTATGGAGCCACCAGCCAGCACCCTCCGTGGCTGGATCAATGGAAGTGTTTTAGGTACCAGGCAGCCAAAGGGCCGAGGCCTCACGCTCGACCACGCCGGCGCAGAGTTCCAGCCGCTCGGATAAGCTCTGTCACTCACCCGCCGCGCAGCCACCGGTAACGGGGAAATGTCGCCGCCTTGTGGACACGCCGTTGTAAATGAATGGGCTTTCGCACTTAGTGCAATTTTCGCCAACTCTCTGACTTAGAGCTATGGAAGTATGGAGCTATGGAGCCACCAGCCACCCAGGCTGGAGCTCTGGAGCTCTGGAGGTATGGAGCTCTGGTGCTATGGAAGTATGGAGCTCTGGTGCTATGGAAGTATGGAGCTATGGAGGTATGGAAGTATGGAGCTATGGAAGTATGGAGCTATGGAGCTCTGGAAGTATGGAGCTATGGAGCTCTGGAGGTATGGAGCCCTGGAGCTATGGAGCCCTGGAGCTATGGAAGTATGGAGCTCTGGTGCTATGGAGCTATGGAGCTCTGGTGCTATGGAGCTATGGAGCTATGGAGCTCTGGAGCTATGGAGCTCTGGAGGTATGCAGCTATGGAGCTATGGAGCTCTGGAGGTATGGAGCTATGGAGCTATGGAAGTATGGAGCTCTGGTGCTATGGAGCTATGGAGCTCTGGTGCTATGGAGCTATGGAGCTCTGGTGCTATGGAGCTATGGAGCTATGGAGCTCTGGAAGTATGGAGCTCTGGTGCTATGGAGCTATGGAGCTCTGGTGCTATGGAGCTATGGAGCTCTGGTGCTATGGAGCTATGGAGCTCTGGTGCTATGGAGCTCTGGTGCTATGGAGCTCTGGTGCTATGGAGCTATGGAGCTCTGGTGCTATGGAGCTATGGAGCTCTGGAGGTATGGAGCTCTGGAGGTATGGAGCTCTGGAGGTATGGAGCTATGGAGCCCTGGAGCTCTGGAGGTATGGAGCTATGGTGCTATGGAGCTCTGAAGCCATGGAGCTCTGGTGCTATGGAGCTCTGGAGCTCTGGAGGTATGGAGCTCTGGAGGTATGGAGCTATGGAGCCCTGGAGCTCTGGAGGTATGGAGCTATGGAGCTCTGAAGCCATGGAGCTCTGGTGCTATGGAGCTCTGGAGCTCTGGAGGTATGGAGCTCTGGAGGTATGGAGCTCTGGAGGTATGGAGCTATGGAGCCCTGGAGCTCTGGAGGTATGGAGCTATGGTGCTATGGAGCTCTGAAGCCATGGAGCTCTGGTGCTATGGAGCTCTGGAGGTATGGAGCTCTGGAGGTATGGAGCTCTGGAGGTATGGAGCTATGGAGCCCTGGAGCTCTGGAGGTATGGAGCTATGGTGCTATGGAGCTCTGAAGCCATGGAGCTCTGGTGCTATGGAGCTCTGGAGGTATGGAGCTCTGGAGGTATGGAGCTCTGGAGGTATGGAGCTATGGAGCCCTGGAGCTCTGGAGGTATGGAGCTATGGTGCTATGGAGCTCTGAAGCCATGGAGCTCTGGTGCTATGGAGCTATGGAGCTCTGGTGCTATGGAGCTATGGAGGTATGGAGCCACCAGCCAGCACCCTCCGTGGCTGGATCAATGGAAGTGTTTTAGGTACCAGGCAGCCAAAGGGCCGAGGCCTCACGCTCGACCACGCCGGCGCAGAGTTCCAGCCGCTCGGATAAGTTCTGTCACTCACCCGCCGCGCAGCCACCGGTAACGGGGAAATGTCGCCGCCTTGTGGACACGCCGTTGTAAATGAATGGGCTTTCGCACTTAGTGCAATTTTCGCCAACTCTCTGACTTAGAGCTATGGAAGTATGGAGCTATGGAGCCACCAGCCACCCAGGCTGGAGCTCTGGAGCTCTGGAGGTATGGAGCTCTGGTGCTATGGAAGTATGGAGCTCTGGTGCTATGGAAGTATGGAGCTATGGAGGTATGGAAGTATGGAGCTATGGAAGTATGGAGCTATGGAGCTCTGGAGGTATGGAGCCCTGGAGCTATGGAGCCCTGGAGCTATGGAAGTATGGAGCTCTGGTGCTATGGAGCTCTGGTGCTATGGAGCTATGGAGCTATGGAGCTATGGAGCTCTGGAGCTATGGAGCTCTGGAGGTATGGAGCTATGGAGCTATGGAGCTCTGGAGGTATGGAGCTATGGAGCTATGGAAGTATGGAGCTCTGGTGCTATGGAGCTATGGAGCTCTGGTGCTATGGAGCTATGGAGCTCTGGTGCTATGGAGCTATGGAGCTATGGAGCTCTGGAAGTATGGAGCTCTGGTGCTATGGAGCTATGGAGCTCTGGTGCTATGGAGCTATGGAGCTCTGGTGCTATGGAGCTCTGGTGCTATGGAGCTCTGGTGCTATGGAGCTATGGAGCTCTGGTGCTATGGAGCTCTGGAGGTATGGAGCTCTGGAGGTATGGAGCTCTGGAGGTATGGAGCTATGGAGCCCTGGAGCTCTGGAGGTATGGAGCTATGGTGCTATGGAGCTCTGAAGCCATGGAGCTCTGGTGCTATGGAGCTATGGAGCTCTGGTGCTATGGAGCTATGGAGCTATGGAGCTCTGGAAGTATGGAGCTCTGGTGCTATGGAGCTATGGAGCTCTGGTGCTATGGAGCTATGGAGCTCTGGTGCTATGGAGCTATGGAGCTCTGGTGCTATGGAGCTCTGGTGCTATGGAGCTCTGGTGCTATGGAGCTATGGAGCTCTGGTGCTATGGAGCTATGGAGCTCTGGAGGTATGGAGCTCTGGAGGTATGGAGCTCTGGAGGTATGGAGCTATGGAGCCCTGGAGCTCTGGAGGTATGGAGCTATGGTGCTATGGAGCTCTGAAGCCATGGAGCTCTGGTGCTATGGAGCTCTGGAGCTCTGGAGGTATGGAGCTCTGGAGGTATGGAGCTATGGAGCCCTGGAGCTCTGGAGGTATGGAGCTATGGTGCTATGGAGCTCTGAAGCCATGGAGCTCTGGTGCTATGGAGCTCTGGAGCTCTGGAGGTATGGAGCTCTGGAGGTATGGAGCTCTGGAGGTATGGAGCTATGGAGCCCTGGAGCTCTGGAGGTATGGAGCTATGGTGCTATGGAGCTCTGAAGCCATGGAGCTCTGGTGCTATGGAGCTCTGGAGGTATGGAGCTCTGGAGGTATGGAGCTCTGGAGGTATGGAGCTATGGAGCCCTGGAGCTCTGGAGGTATGGAGCTATGGTGCTATGGAGCTCTGAAGCCATGGAGCTCTGGTGCTATGGAGCTCTGGAGGTATGGAGCTCTGGAGGTATGGAGCTCTGGAGGTATGGAGCTATGGAGCCCTGGAGCTCTGGAGGTATGGAGCTATGGTGCTATGGAGCTCTGAAGCCATGGAGCTCTGGTGCTATGGAGCTATGGAGCTCTGGTGCTATGGAGCTATGGAGGTATGGAGCCACCAGCCAGCACCCTCCGTGGCTGGATCAATGGAAGTGTTTTAGGTACCAGGCAGCCAAAGGGCCGAGGCCTCACGCTCGACCACGCCGGCGCAGAGTTCCAGCCGCTCGGATAAGCTCTGTCACTCACCCGCCGCGCAGCCACCGGTAACGGGGAAATGTCGCCGCCTTGTGGACACGCCGTTGTAAATGAATGGGCTTTCGCACTTAGTGCAATTTTCGCCAACTCTCTGACTGGAGCTATGGAAGTATGGAGCTATGGAGCCACCAGCCACCCAGGCTGGAGCTATGGAGCTCTGGAGGTATGGAGCTCTGGTGCTATGGAAGTATGGAGCTATGGAGCTATGGAAGTATGGAGCTATGGAGCTATGGAGCTCTGGAAGTATGGAGCTATGGAGCTCTGGAGGTATGGAGCTATGGAGCCCTGGAGCCCTGGAGCTATGGAGCCCTGGAGCTATGGAGCTATGGAGCCCTGGAGCTATGGAGCTATGGAGCCCTGGAGCTATGGAGCTATGGAGCTCTGGTGCTATGGAGCTATGGATCTCTGGTGCTATGGAGCTATGGAGCTCTGGTGCTATGGAGCTATGGAGCTCTGGTGCTATGGAGCTATGGAGCTCTGGAAGTATGGAGCTATGGAGCTCTGGAGGTATGGAGCTATGGAGCTCTGGAGGTATGGAGCTATGGAGCCCTGGAGCTATGGAGCCCTGGAGCTATGGAAGTATGGAGCTCTGGTGCTATGGAGCTCTGGTGCTATGGAGCTATGGAGCTCTGGAGCTATGGAGCTCTGGAGGTATGGAGCTATGGAGCTCTGGAGGTATGGAGCTATGGAGCTATGGAAGTATGGAGCTCTGGTGCTATGGAGCTATGGAGCTCTGGTGCTATGGAGCTATGGAGCTCTGGTGCTATGGAGCTATGGAGCTATGGAGCTCTGGAAGTATGGAGCTCTGGTGCTATGGAGCTATGGAGCTCTGGTGCTATGGAGCTATGGAGCTCTGGTGCTATGGAGCTATGGAGCTCTGGTGCTATGGAGCTATGGTGCTATGGAGCTCTGGTGCTATGGAGCTATGGAGCTCTGGTGCTATGGAGCTATGGAGCTCTGGAGGTATGGAGCTCTGGAGGTATGGAGCTCTGGAGGTATGGAGCTTTGGAGCCCTGGAGCTCTGGAGGTATGGAGCTATGGTGCTATGGAGCTCTGAAGCCATGGAGCTCTGGTGCTATGGAGCTATGGAGCTCTGGTGCTATGGAGCTATGGAGGTATGGAGCCACCAGCCAGCACCCTCCGTGGCTGGATCAATGGAAGTGTTTTAGGTACCAGGCAGCCAAAGGGCCGAGGCCTCACGCTCGACCACGCCGGCGCAGAGTTCCAGCCGCTCGGATAAGCTCTGTCACTCACCCGCCGCGCAGCCACCGGTAACGGGGAAATGTCGCCGCCTTGTGGACACGCCGTTGTAAATGAATGGGCTTTCGCACTTAGTGCAATTTTCGCCAACTCTCTGACTTAGAGCTATGGAAGTATGGAGCTATGGAGCCACCAGCCACCCAGGCTGGAGCTCTGGAGCTCTGGAGGTATGGAGCTCTGGTGCTATGGAAGTATGGAGCTCTGGTGCTATGGAAGTATGGAGCTATGGAGGTATGGAAGTATGGAGCTATGGAAGTATGGAGCTATGGAGCTCTGGAAGTATGGAGCTATGGAGCTCTGGAGGTATGGAGCCCTGGAGCTATGGAGCCCTGGAGCTATGGAAGTATGGAGCTCTGGTGCTATGGAGCTATGGAGCTCTGGTGCTATGGAGCTATGGAGCTATGGAGCTCTGGAGCTATGGAGCTATGGAGGTATGGAGCTATGGAGCTATGGAGCTCTGGAGGTATGGAGCTATGGAGCTATGGAAGTATGGAGCTCTGGTGCTATGGAGCTATGGAGCTCTGGTGCTATGGAGCTATGGAGCTCTGGTGCTATGGAGCTATGGAGCTATGGAGCTCTGGAAGTATGGAGCTCTGGTGCTATGGAGCTATGGAGCTCTGGTGCTATGGAGCTATGGAGCTCTGGTGCTATGGAGCTCTGGTGCTATGGAGCTCTGGTGCTATGGAGCTATGGAGCTCTGGTGCTATGGAGCTCTGGAGGTATGGAGCTCTGGAGGTATGGAGCTCTGGAGGTATGGAGCTATGGAGCCCTGGAGCTCTGGAGGTATGGAGCTATGGTGCTATGGAGCTCTGAAGCCATGGAGCTCTGGTGCTATGGAGCTATGGAGCTCTGGTGCTATGGAGCTATGGAGCTATGGAGCTCTGGAAGTATGGAGCTCTGGTGCTATGGAGCTATGGAGCTCTGGTGCTATGGAGCTATGGAGCTCTGGTGCTATGGAGCTATGGAGCTCTGGTGCTATGGAGCTCTGGTGCTATGGAGCTCTGGTGCTATGGAGCTATGGAGCTCTGGTGCTATGGAGCTATGGAGCTCTGAAGGTATGGAGCTCTGGAGGTATGGAGCTCTGGAGGTATGGAGCTATGGAGCCCTGGAGCTCTGGAGGTATGGAGCTATGGTGCTATGGAGCTCTGAAGCCATGGAGCTCTGGTGCTATGGAGCTCTGGAGCTCTGGAGGTATGGAGCTCTGGAGGTATGGAGCTATGGAGCCCTGGAGCTCTGGAGGTATGGAGCTATGGTGCTATGGAGCTCTGAAGCCATGGAGCTCTGGTGCTATGGAGCTCTGGAGCTCTGGAGGTATGGAGCTCTGGAGGTATGGAGCTCTGGAGGTATGGAGCTATGGAGCCCTGGAGCTCTGGAGGTATGGAGCTATGGTGCTATGGAGCTCTGAAGCCATGGAGCTCTGGTGCTATGGAGCTCTGGAGGTATGGAGCTCTGGAGGTATGGAGCCCTGGAGCTATGGAGCTATGGAGCTCTGGTGCTATGGAGCTATGGAGCTCTGGTGCTATGGAGCTATGGAGCTCTGGTGCTCTGGAGGTATGGAGCTATGGAGCCCTGGAGCTATGGAGCCCTGGAGCTATGGAAGTATGGAGCTCTGGTGCTATGGAGCTATGGAGCTCTGGTGCTATGGAGCTATGGAGCTCTGGAGCTATGGAGCTCTGGAGGTATGGAGCTATGGAGCTATGGAGCTCTGGAGGTATGGAGCTATGGAGCTATGGAAGTATGGAGCTCTGGTGCTATGGAGCTATGGAGCTCTGGTGCTATGGAGCTATGGAGCTCTGGTGCTATGGAGCTATGGAGCTATGGAGCTCTGGAAGTATGGAGCTCTGGTGCTATGGAGCTATGGAGCTCTGATGCTATGGAGCTATGGAGCTCTGGTGCTATGGAGCTATGGAGCTCTGGTGCTATGGAGCTCTGGTGCTATGGAGCTCTGGTGCTATGGAGCTATGGAGCTCTGGTGCTATGGAGCTATGGAGCTCTGGAGGTATGGAGCTCTGGAGGTATGGAGCTCTGGAGGTATGGAGCTTTGGAGCCCTGGAGCTCTGGAGGTATGGAGCTATGGTGCTATGGAGCTCTGAAGCCATGGAGCTCTGGTGCTATGGAGCTCTGGAGCTCTGGAGGTATGGAGCTCTGGAGGTATGGAGCTATGGAGCCCTGGAGCTCTGGAGGTATGGAGCTATGGTGCTATGGAGCTCTGAAGCCATGGAGCTCTGGTGCTATGGAGCTCTGGAGCTCTGGAGGTATGGAGCTCTGGAGGTATGGAGCTATGGAGCCCTGGAGCTCTGGAGGTATGGAGCTATGGTGCTATGGAGCTCTGAAGCCATGGAGCTCTGGTGCTATGGAGCTCTGGAGCTCTGGAGGTATGGAGCTCTGGAGGTATGGAGCTCTGGAGGTATGGAGCTATGGAGCCCTGGAGCTCTGGAGGTATGGAGCTATGGTGCTATGGAGCTCTGAAGCCATGGAGCTCTGGTGCTATGGAGCTCTGGAGGTATGGAGCTCTGGAGGTATGGAGCTCTGGAGGTATGGAGCTATGGAGCCCTGGAGCTCTGGAGGTATGGAGCTATGGTGCTATGGAGCTCTGAAGCCATGGAGCTCTGGTGCTATGGAGCTATGGAGCTCTGGTGCTATGGCGCTATGGAGGTATGGAGCCACCAGCCAGCACCCTCCGTGGCTGGATCAATGGAAGTGTTTTAGGTACCAGGCAGCCAAAGGGCCGAGGCCTCACGCTCGACCACGCCGGCGCAGAGTTCCAGCCGCTCGGATAAGCTCTGTCACTCACCCGCCGCGCAGCCACCGGTAACGGGGAAATGTCGCCGCCTTGTGGACACGCCGTTGTAAATGAATGGGCTTTCGCACTTAGTGCAATTTTCGCCAACTCTCTGACTTAGAGCTATGGAAGTATGGAGCTATGGAGCCACCAGCCACCCAGGCTGGAGCTCTGGAGCTCTGGAGGTATGGAGCTCTGGTGCTATGGAAGTATGGAGCTCTGGTGCTATGGAAGTATGGAGCTATGGAGGTATGGAAGTATGGAGCTATGGAAGTATGGAGCTATGGAGCTCTGGAAGTATGGAGCTATGGAGCTCTGGAGGTATGGAGCCCTGGAGCTATGGAGCCCTGGAGCTATGGAAGTATGGAGCTCTGGTGCTATGGAGCTATGGAGCTCTGGTGCTATGGAGCTATGGAGCTATGGAGCTCTGGAGCTATGGAGCTCTGGAGGTATGGAGCTATGGAAGTATGGAGCTCTGGTGCTATGGAGCTATGGAGCTCTGGTGCTATGGAGCTATGGAGCTCTGGTGCTATGGAGCTATGGAGCTATGGAGCTCTGGAAGTATGGAGCTCTGGTGCTATGGAGCTATGGAGCTCTGGTGCTATGGAGCTATGGAGCTCTGGTGCTATGGAGCTCTGGTGCTATGGAGCTCTGGTGCTATGGAGCTATGGAGCTCTGGTGCTATGGAGCTCTGGAGGTATGGAGCTCTGGAGGTATGGAGCTCTGGAGGTATGGCGCTATGGAGCCCTGGAGCTCTGGAGGTATGGAGCTATGGTGCTATGGAGCTCTGAAGCCATGGAGCTCTGGTGCTATGGAGCTATGGAGCTCTGGTGCTATGGAGCTATGGAGCTATGGAGCTCTGGAAGTATGGAGCTCTGGTGCTATGGAGCTATGGAGCTCTGGTGCTATGGAGCTATGGAGCTCTGGTGCTATGGAGCTATGGAGCTCTGGTGCTATGGAGCTCTGGTGCTATGGAGCTCTGGTGCTATGGAGCTATGGAGCTCTGGTGCTATGGAGCTATGGAGCTCTGGAGGTATGGAGCTCTGGAGGTATGGAGCTCTGGAGGTATGGAGCTATGGAGCCCTGGAGCTCTGGAGGTATGGAGCTATGGTGCTATGGAGCTCTGAAGCCATGGAGCTCTGGTGCTATGGGGCTCTGGAGCTCTGGAGGTATGGAGCTCTGGAGGTATGGAGCTATGGAGCCCTGGAGCTCTGGAGGTATGGAGCTATGGTGCTATGGAGCTCTGAAGCCATGGAGCTCTGGTGCTATGGAGCTCTGGAGCTCTGGAGGTATGGAGCTCTGGAGGTATGGAGCTCTGGAGGTATGGAGCTATGGAGCCCTGGAGCTCTGGAGGTATGGAGCTATGGTGCTATGGAGCTCTGAAGCCATGGAGCTCTGGTGCTATGGAGCTCTGGAGGTATGGAGCTCTGGAGGTATGGAGCTCTGGAGGTATGGAGCTATGGAGCCCTGGAGCTCTGGAGGTATGGAGCTATGGTGCTATGGAGCTCTGAAGCCATGGAGCTCTGGTGCTATGGAGCTCTGGAGGTATGGAGCTCTGGAGGTATGGAGCTCTGGAGGTATGGCGCTATGGAGCCCTGGAGCTCTGGAGGTATGGAGCTATGGTGCTATGGAGCTCTGAAGCCATGGAGCTCTGGTGCTATGGAGCTATGGAGCTCTGGTGCTATGGAGCTATGGAGGTATGGAGCCACCAGCCAGCACCCTCCGTGGCTGGATCAATGGAAGTGTTTTAGGTACCAGGCAGCCAAAGGGCCGAGGCCTCACGCTCGACCACGCCGGCGCAGAGTTCCAGCCGCTCGGATAAGCTCTGTCACTCACCCGCCGCGCAGCCACCGGTAACGGGGAAATGTCGCCGCCTGGCGGACACGCCGTTGTAAATGAATGGGCTTTCGCACTTAGTGCAATTTTCGCCAACTCTCTGACTTAGAGCTATGGAAGTATGGAGCTATGGAGCCACCAGCCACCCAGGCTGGAGCTATGGAGCTCTGGAGGTATTGAGCTCAGGTGCTATGGAAGTATGGAGCTATGGAGCTATGGAAGTATGGAGCTATGGAGCTATGGAGCTCTGGAAGTATGGAGCTATGGAGCTCTGGAGGTATGGAGCTATGGAGCCCTGGAGCCCTGGAGCTATGGAGCTCTGGTGCTATGGAGGTATGGAGCTCTGGAGGTATGGAGCTCTGGAGGTATGGAGCTATGGAGCTATGGAGCCCTGGAGCTATGGAGCTATGGAGCCCTGGAGCCCTGGAGCTATGGAGCTATGGAGCCCTGGAGCTATGGAGCTATGGAGCTCTGGTGCTATGGAGCTATGGAGCTCTGGTGCTATGGAGCTATGGAGCTCTGGTGCTATGGAGCTATGGAGCTCTGGTGCTATGGAGCTATGGAGCTCTGGAAGTATGGAGCTATGGAGCTCTGGAGGTATGGAGCTATGGAGCCCTGGAGCTATGGAAGTATGGAGCTCTGGTGCTATGGAGCTATGGAGCTCTGGTGCTATGGAGCTATGGAGCTCTGGAGCTATGGAGCTCTGGAGGTATGGAGCTATGGAGCTATGGAGCTCTGGAGGTATGGAGCTATGGAGCTATGGAAGTATGGAGCTCTGGTGCTATGGAGCTATGGAGCTCTGGTGCTATGGAGCTATGGAGCTCTGGTGCTATGGAGCTATGGAGCTATGGAGCTCTGGAAGTATGGAGCTCTGGTGCTATGGAGCTATGGAGCTCTGGTGCTATGGAGCTATGGAGCTCTGGTGCTATGGAGCTATGGAGCTCTGGTGCTATGGAGCTCTGGTGCTATGGAGCTCTGGTGCTATGGAGCTATGGAGCTCTGGTGCTATGGAGCTATGGAGCTCTGGAGGTATGGAGCTCTGGAGGTATGGAGCTCTGGAGGTATGGAGCTTTGGAGCCCTGGAGCTCTGGAGGTATGGAGCTATGGTGCTATGGAGCTCTGAAGCCATGGAGCTCTGGTGCTATGGAGCTCTGGAGCTCTGGAGGTATGGAGCTCTGGAGGTATGGAGCTATGGAGCCCTGGAGCTCTGGAGGTATGGAGCTATGGTGCTATGGAGCTCTGAAGCCATGGAGCTCTGGTGCTATGGAGCTCTGGAGCTCTGGAGGTATGGAGCTCTGGAGGTATGGAGCTATGGAGCCCTGGAGCTCTGGAGGTATGGAGCTATGGTGCTATGGAGCTCTGAAGCCATGGAGCTCTGGTGCTATGGAGCTCTGGAGCTCTGGAGGTATGGAGCTCTGGAGGTATGGAGCTCTGGAGGTATGGAGCTATGGAGCCCTGGAGCTCTGGAGGTATGGAGCTATGGTGCTATGGAGCTCTGAAGCCATGGAGCTCTGGTGCTATGGAGCTCTGGAGGTATGGAGCTCTGGAGGTATGGAGCTCTGGAGGTATGGAGCTATGGAGCCCTGGAGCTCTGGAGGTATGGAGCTATGGTGCTATGGAGCTCTGAAGCCATGGAGCTCTGGTGCTATGGAGCTCTGGAGGTATGGAGCTCTGGAGGTATGGAGCTCTGGAGGTATGGAGCTATGGAGCCCTGGAGCTCTGGAGGTATGGAGCTATGGTGCTATGGAGCTCTGAAGCCATGGAGCTCTGGTGCTATGGAGCTCTGGAGGTATGGAGCTCTGGAGGTATGGAGCTCTGGAGGTATGGAGCTATGGAGCCCTGGAGCTCTGGAGGTATGGAGCTATGGTGCTATGGAGCTCTGAAGCCATGGAGCTCTGGTGCTATGGAGCTATGGAGCTCTGGTGCTATGGAGCTATGGAGGTATGGAGCCACCAGCCAGCACCCTCCGTGGCTGGATCAATGGAAGTGTTTTAGGTACCAGGCAGCCAAAAGGCCGAGGCCTCACGCTCGACCACGCCGGCGCAGAGTTCCAGCCGCTCGGATAAGCTCTGTCACTCACCCGCCGCGCAGCCACCGGTAACGGGGAAATGTCGCCGCCTTGTGGACACGCCGTTGTAAATGAATGGGCTTTCGCACTTAGTGCAATTTTCGCCAACTCTCTGACTTAGAGCTATGGAAGTATGGAGCTATGGAGCCACCAGCCACCCAGGCTGGAGCTCTGGAGCTCTGGAGGTATGGAGCTCTGGTGCTATGGAAGTATGGAGCTCTGGTGCTATGGAAGTATGGAGCTATGGAGGTATGGAAGTATGGAGCTATGGAAGTATGGAGCTATGGAGCTCTGGAAGTATGGAGCTATGGAGCTCTGGAGGTATGGAGCCCTGGAGCTATGGAGCCCTGGAGCTATGGAAGTATGGAGCTCTGGTGCTATGGAGCTATGGAGCTCTGGTGCTATGGAGCTATGGAGCTATGGAGCTCTGGAGCTATGGAGCTCTGGAGGTATGCAGCTATGGAGCTATGGAGCTCTGGAGGTATGGAGCTATGGAGCTATGGAAGTATGGAGCTCTGGTGCTATGGAGCTATGGAGCTCTGGTGCTATGGAGCTATGGAGCTCTGGTGCTATGGAGCTATGGAGCTATGGAGCTCTGGAAGTATGGAGCTCTGGTGCTATGGAGCTATGGAGCTCTGGTGCTATGGAGCTATGGAGCTCTGGTGCTATGGAGCTATGGAGCTCTGGTGCTATGGAGCTCTGGTGCTATGGAGCTCTGGTGCTATGGAGCTATGGAGCTCTGGTGCTATGGAGCTATGGAGCTCTGGAGGTATGGAGCTCTGGAGGTATGGAGCTCTGGAGGTATGGAGCTATGGAGCCCTGGAGCTCTGGAGGTATGGAGCTATGGTGCTATGGAGCTCTGAAGCCATGGAGCTCTGGTGCTATGGAGCTCTGGAGCTCTGGAGGTATGGAGCTCTGGAGGTATGGAGCTATGGAGCCCTGGAGCTCTGGAGGTATGGAGCTATGGAGCTCTGAAGCCATGGAGCTCTGGTGCTATGGAGCTCTGGAGCTCTGGAGGTATGGAGCTCTGGAGGTATGGAGCTCTGGAGGTATGGAGCTATGGAGCCCTGGAGCTCTGGAGGTATGGAGCTATGGTGCTATGGAGCTCTGAAGCCATGGAGCTCTGGTGCTATGGAGCTCTGGAGGTATGGAGCTCTGGAGGTATGGAGCTCTGGAGGTATGGAGCTATGGAGCCCTGGAGCTCTGGAGGTATGGAGCTATGGTGCTATGGAGCTCTGAAGCCATGGAGCTCTGGTGCTATGGAGCTCTGGAGGTATGGAGCTCTGGAGGTATGGAGCTCTGGAGGTATGGAGCTATGGAGCCCTGGAGCTCTGGAGGTATGGAGCTATGGTGCTATGGAGCTCTGAAGCCATGGAGCTCTGGTGCTATGGAGCTATGGAGCTCTGGTGCTATGGAGCTATGGAGGTATGGAGCCACCAGCCAGCACCCTCCGTGGCTGGATCAATGGAAGTGTTTTAGGTACCAGGCAGCCAAAGGGCCGAGGCCTCACGCTCGACCACGCCGGCGCAGAGTTCCAGCCGCTCGGATAAGCTCTGTCACTCACCCGCCGCGCAGCCACCGGTAACGGGGAAATGTCGCCGCCTGGCGGACACGCCGTTGTAAATGAATGGGCTTTCACACTTAGTGCAATTTTCGCCAACTCTCTGACTTAGAGCTATGGAAGTATGGAGCTATGGAGCCACCAGCCACCCAGGCTGGAGCTATGGAGCTCTGGAGGTATGGAGCTCAGGTGCTATGGAAGTATGGAGCTATGGAGCTATGGAAGTATGGAGCTATGGAGCTATGGAGCTCTGGAAGTATGGAGCTATGGAGCTCTGGAGGTATGGAGCTATGGAGCCCTGGAGCCCTGGAGCTATGGAGCTCTGGTGCTATGGAGGAATGGAGCTCTGGAGGTATGGAGCTCTGGAGGTATGGAGCTATGGAGCTATGGAGCCCTGGAGCTATGGAGCTATGGAGCCCTGGAGCTATGGAGCTATGGAGCCCTGGAGCTATGGAGCTATGGAGCTCTGGTGCTATAGAGCTATGGAGCTCTGGTGCTATGGAGCTATGGAGCTCTGGTGCTATGGAGCTATGGAGCTCTGGTGCTATGGAGCTATGGAGCTCTGGAAGTATGGAGCTATGGAGCTCTGGAGGTATGGAGCTATGGAGCCCTGGAGCTATGGAGCCCTGGAGCTATGGAAGTATGGAGCTCTGGTGCTATGGAGCTATGGAGCTCTGGTGCTATGGAGCTATGGAGCTCTGGAGCTATGGAGCTCTGGAGGTATGGAGCTATGGAGCTATGGAGCTCTGGAGGTATGGAGCTATGGAGCTATGGAAGTATGGAGCTCTGGTGCTATGGAGCTATGGAGCTCTGGTGCTATGGAGCTATGGAGCTCTGGTGCTATGGAGCTATGGAGCTATGGAGCTCTGGAAGTATGGAGCTCTGGTGCTATGGAGCTCTGGTGCTATGGAGCTATGGAGCTCTGGTGCTATGGAGCTCTGGAGGTATGGAGCTCTGGAGGTATGGAGCTCTGGAGGTATGGAGCTATGGAGCCCTGGAGCTCTGGAGGTATGGAGCTATGGTGCTATGGAGCTCTGAAGCCATGGAGCTCTGGTGCTATGGAGCTATGGAGCTCTGGTGCTATGGAGCTATGGAGCTATGGAGCTCTGGAAGTATGGAGCTCTGGTGCTATGGAGCTATGGAGCTCTGGTGCTATGGAGCTATGGAGCTCTGGTGCTATGGAGCTATGGAGCTCTGGTGCTATGGAGCTCTGGTGCTATGGAGCTCTGGTGCTATGGAGCTATGGAGCTCTGGTGCTATGGAGCTATGGAGCTCTGGAGGTATGGAGCTCTGGAGGTATGGAGCTCTGGAGGTATGGAGCTATGGAGCCCTGGAGCTCTGGAGGTATGGAGCTATGGTGCTATGGAGCTCTGAAGCCATGGAGCTCTGGTGCTATGGAGCTCTGGAGCTCTGGAGGTATGGAGCTCTGGAGGTATGGAGCTATGGAGCCCTGGAGCTCTGGAGGTATGGAGCTATGGTGCTATGGAGCTCTGAAGCCATGGAGCTCTGGTGCTATGGAGCTCTGGAGCTCTGGAGGTATGGAGCTCTGGAGGTATGGAGCTCTGGAGGTATGGAGCTATGGAGCCCTGGAGCTCTGGAGGTATGGAGCTATGGTGCTATGGAGCTCTGAAGCCATGGAGCTCTGGTGCTATGGAGCTCTGGAGGTATGGAGCTCTGGAGGTATGGAGCTCTGGAGGTATGGAGCTATGGAGCCCTGGAGCTCTGGAGGTATGGAGCTATGGTGCTATGGAGCTCTGAAGCCATGGAGCTCTGGTGCTATGGAGCTCTGGTGCTATGGAGCTCTGGAGGTATGGAGCTCTGGAGGTATGGAGCTCTGGAGGTATGGAGCTATGGAGCCCTGGAGCTCTGGAGGTATGGAGCTATGGTGCTATGGAGCTCTGAAGCCATGGAGCTCTGGTGCTATGGAGCTATGGAGCTCTGGTGCTATGGAGCTCTGGAGGTATGGAGCCACCAGCCAGCACCCTCCGTGGCTGGATCAATGGAAGTGTTTTAGGTACCAGGCAGCCAAAGGGCCGAGGCCTCACGCTCGACCACGCCGGCGCAGAGTTCCAGCCGCTTGGATAAGCTCTGTCACTCACCCGCCGCGCAGCCACCGGTAACGGGGAAATGTCGCCGCCTGGCGGACACGCCGTTGTAAATGAATGGGCTTTCGCACTTAGTGCAATTTTCGCCAACTCTCTGACTTAGAGCTATGGAAGTATGGAGCTATGGAGCCACCAGCCACCCAGGCTGGAGCTATGGAGCTCTGGAGGTATGGAGCTCAGGTGCTATGGAAGTATGGAGCTATGGAAGTATGGAGCTATGGAGCTATGGAGCTCTGGAAGTATGGAGCTATGGAGCTCTGGAGGTATGGAGCTATGGAGCCCTGGAGCCCTGGAGCTATGGAGCTCTGGTGCTATGGAGGTATGGAGCTCTGGAGGTATGGAGCTCTGGAGGTATGGAGCTATGGAGCTATGGAGCCCTGGAGCTATGGAGCTATGGAGCCCTGGAGCTATGGAGCTATGGAGCCCTGGAGCTATGGAGCTATGGAGCTCTGGTGCTATGGAGCTATGGAGCTCTGGTGCTATGGAGCTATGGAGCTCTGGTGCTATGGAGCTATGGAGCTCTGGTGCTATGGAGCTATGGAGCTCTGGAAGTATGGAGCTATGGAGCTCTGGAGGTATGGAGCTATGGAGCCCTGGAGCTATGGAGCCCTGGAGCTATGGAAGTATGGAGCTCTGGTGCTATGGAGCTATGGAGCTCTGGTGCTATGGAGCTATGGAGCTCTGGAGCTATGGAGCTCTGGAGGTATGGAGCTATGGAGCTATGGAGCTCTGGAGGTATGGAGCTATGGAGCTATGGAAGTATGGAGCTCTGGTGCTATGGAGCTATGGAGCTCTGGTGCTATGGAGCTATGGAGCTCTGGTGCTATGGAGCTATGGAGCTATGGAGCTCTGGAAGTATGGAGCTCTGGTGCTATGGAGCTATGGAGCTCTGGTGCTATGGAGCTATGGAGCTCTGGTGCTATGGAGCTATGGAGCTCTGGTGCTATGGAGCTCTGGTGCTATGGAGCTATGGAGCTCTGGTGCTATGGAGCTATGGAGCTCTGGAGGTATGGAGCTCTGGAGGTATGGAGCTCTGGAGGTATGGAGCTTTGGAGCCCTGGAGCTCTGGAGGTATGGAGCTATGGTGCTATGGAGCTCTGAAGCCATGGAGCTCTGGTGCTATGGAGCTCTGGAGCTCTGGAGGTATGGAGCTCTGGAGGTATGGAGCTATGGAGCCCTGGAGCTCTGGAGGTATGGAGCTAATGTGCTATGGAGCTCTGAAGCCATGGAGCTCTGGTGCTATGGAGCTCTGGAGCTCTGGAGGTATGGAGCTCTGGAGGTATGGAGCTATGGAGCCCTGGAGCTCTGGAGGTATGGAGCTATGGTGCTATGGAGCTCTGAAGCCATGGAGCTCTGGTGCTATGGAGCTCTGGAGCTCTGGAGGTATGGAGCTCTGGAGGTATGGAGCTATGGAGCCCTGGAGCTCTGGAGGTATGGAGCTATGGTGCTATGGAGCTCTGAAGCCATGGAGCTCTGGTGCTATGGAGCTCTGGAGGTATGGAGCTCTGGAGGTATGGAGCTCTGGAGGTATGGAGCTATGGAGCCCTGGAGCTCTGGAGGTATGGAGCTATGGTGCTATGGAGCTCTGAAGCCATGGAGCTCTGGTGCTATGGAGCTATGGAGCTCTGGTGCTATGGAGCTATGGAGGTATGGAGCCACCAGCCAGCACCCTCCGTGGCTGGATCAATGGAAGTGTTTTAGGTACCAGGCAGCCAAAGGGCCGAGGCCTCACGCTCGACCACGCCGGCGCAGAGTTCCAGCCGCTCGGATAAGCTCTGTCACTCACCCGCCGCGCAGCCACCGGTAACGGGGAAATGTCGCCGCCTTGTGGACACGCCGTTGTAAATGAATGGGCTTTCGCACTTAGTGCAATTTTCGCCAACTCTCTGACTTAGAGCTATGGAAGTATGGAGCTATGGAGCCACCAGCCACCCAGGCTGGAGCTCTGGAGCTCTGGAGGTATGGAGCTCTGGTGCTATGGAAGTATGGAGCTCTGGTGCTATGGAAGTATGGAGCTATGGAGGTATGGAAGTATGGAGCTATGGAAGTATGGAGCTATGGAGCTCTGGAAGTATGGAGCTATGGAGCTCTGGAGGTATGGAGCCCTGGAGCTATGGAGCCCTGGAGCTATGGAAGTATGGAGCTCTGGTGCTATGGAGCTATGGAGCTCTGGTGCTATGGAGCTATGGAGCTATGGAGCTCTGGAGCTATGGAGCTCTGGAGGTATGCAGCTATGGAGCTATGGAGCTCTGGAGGTATGGAGCTATGGAGCTATGGAAGTATGGAGCTCTGGTGCTATGGAGCTATGGAGCTCTGGTGCTATGGAGCTATGGAGCTCTGGTGCTATGGAGCTATGGAGCTATGGAGCTCTGGAAGTATGGAGCTCTGGTGCTATGGAGCTATGGAGCTCTGGTGCTATGGAGCTATGGAGCTCTGGTGCTATGGAGCTATGGAGCTCTGGTGCTATGGAGCTCTGGTGCTATGGAGCTCTGGTGCTATGGAGCTATGGAGCTCTGGTGCTATGGAGCTATGGAGCTCTGGAGGTATGGAGCTCTGGAGGTATGGAGCTCTGGAGGTATGGAGCTATGGAGCCCTGGAGCTCTGGAGGTATGGAGCTATGGTGCTATGGAGCTCTGAAGCCATGGAGCTCTGGTGCTATGGAGCTCTGGAGCTCTGGAGGTATGGAGCTCTGGAGGTATGGAGCTATGGAGCCCTGGAGCTCTGGAGGTATGGAGCTATGGAGCTCTGAAGCCATGGAGCTCTGGTGCTATGGAGCTCTGGAGCTCTGGAGGTATGGAGCTCTGGAGGTATGGAGCTCTGGAGGTATGGAGCTATGGAGCCCTGGAGCTCTGGAGGTATGGAGCTATGGTGCTATGGAGCTCTGAAGCCATGGAGCTCTGGTGCTATGGAGCTCTGGAGGTATGGAGCTCTGGAGGTATGGAGCTCTGGAGGTATGGAGCTATGGAGCCCTGGAGCTCTGGAGGTATGGAGCTATGGTGCTATGGAGCTCTGAAGCCATGGAGCTCTGGTGCTATGGAGCTCTGGAGGTATGGAGCTCTGGAGGTATGGAGCTCTGGAGGTATGGAGCTATGGAGCCCTGGAGCTCTGGAGGTATGGAGCTATGGTGCTATGGAGCTCTGAAGCCATGGAGCTCTGGTGCTATGGAGCTATGGAGCTCTGGTGCTATGGAGCTATGGAGGTATGGAGCCACCAGCCAGCACCCTCCGTGGCTGGATCAATGGAAGTGTTTTAGGTACCAGGCAGCCAAAGGGCCGAGGCCTCACGCTCGACCACGCCGGCGCAGAGTTCCAGCCGCTCGGATAAGCTCTGTCACTCACCCGCCGCGCAGCCACCGGTAACGGGGAAATGTCGCCGCCTGGCGGACACGCCGTTGTAAATGAATGGGCTTTCACACTTAGTGCAATTTTCGCCAACTCTCTGACTTAGAGCTATGGAAGTATGGAGCTATGGAGCCACCAGCCACCCAGGCTGGAGCTATGGAGCTCTGGAGGTATGGAGCTCAGGTGCTATGGAAGTATGGAGCTATGGAGCTATGGAAGTATGGAGCTATGGAGCTATGGAGCTCTGGAAGTATGGAGCTATGGAGCTCTGGAGGTATGGAGCTATGGAGCCCTGGAGCCCTGGAGCTATGGAGCTCTGGTGCTATGGAGGTATGGAGCTCTGGAGGTATGGAGCTCTGGAGGTATGGAGCTATGGAGCTATGGAGCCCTGGAGCTATGGAGCTATGGAGCCCTGGAGCTATGGAGCTATGGAGCCCTGGAGCTATGGAGCTATGGAGCTCTGGTGCTATGGAGCTATGGAGCTCTGGTGCTATGGAGCTATGGAGCTCTGGTGCTATGGAGCTATGGAGCTCTGGTGCTATGGAGCTATGGAGCTCTGGAAGTATGGAGCTATGGAGCTCTGGAGGTATGGAGCTATGGAGCCCTGGAGCTATGGAGCCCTGGAGCTATGGAAGTATGGAGCTCTGGTGCTATGGAGCTATGGAGCTCTGGTGCTATGGAGCTATGGAGCTCTGGAGGTATGGAGCTATGGAGCTATGGAGCTCTGGAGGTATGGAGCTATGGAGCTATGGAAGTATGGAGCTCTGGTGCTATGGAGCTATGGAGCTCTGGTGCTATGGAGCTATGGAGCTCTGGTGCTATGGAGCTATGGAGCTATGGAGCTCTGGAAGTATGGAGCTCTGGTGCTATGGAGCTATGGAGCTCTGGTGCTATGGAGCTATGGAGCTCTGGTGCTATGGAGCTATGGAGCTCTGGTGCTATGGAGCTCTGGTGCTATGGAGCTCTGGTGCTATGGAGCTATGGAGCTCTGGTGCTATGGAGCTATGGAGCTCTGGAGGTATGGAGCTCTGGAGGTATGGAGCTCTGGAGGTATGGAGCTTTGGAGCCCTGGAGCTCTGGAGGTATGGAGCTATGGTGCTATGGAGCTCTGAAGCCATGGAGCTCTGGTGCTATGGAGCTCTGGAGCTCTGGAGGTATGGAGCTCTGGAGGTATGGAGCTATGGAGCCCTGGAGCTCTGGAGGTATGGAGCTATGGTGCTATGGAGCTCTGAAGCCATGGAGCTCTGGTGCTATGGAGCTCTGGAGCTCTGGAGGTATGGAGCTCTGGAGGTATGGAGCTATGGAGCCCTGGAGCTCTGGAGGTATGGAGCTATGGTGCTATGGAGCTCTGAAGCCATGGAGCTCTGGTGCTATGGAGCTCTGGAGCTCTGGAGGTATGGAGCTCTGGAGGTATGGAGCTCTGGAGGTATGGAGCTATGGAGCCCTGGAGCTCTGGAGGTATGGAGCTATGGTGCTATGGAGCTCTGAAGCCATGGAGCTCTGGTGCTATGGAGCTCTGGAGGTATGGAGCTCTGGAGGTATGGAGCTCTGGAGGTATGGAGCTATGGAGCCCTGGAGCTCTGGAGGTATGGAGCTATGGTGCTATGGAGCTCTGAAGCCATGGAGCTCTGGTGCTATGGAGCTATGGAGCTCTGGTGCTATGGAGCTATGGAGGTATGGAGCCACCAGCCAGCACCCTCCGTGGCTGGATCAATGGAAGTGTTTTAGGTACCAGGCAGCCAAAGGGCCGAGGCCTCACGCTCGACCACGCCGGCGCAGAGTTCCAGCCGCTCGGATAAGCTCTGTCACTCACCCGCCGCGCAGCCACCGGTAACGGGGAAATGTCGCCGCCTTGTGGACACGCCGTTGTAAATGAATGGGCTTTCGCACTTAGTGCAATTTTCGCCAACTCTCTGACTTAGAGCTATGGAAGTATGGAGCTATGGAGCCACCAGCCACCCAGGCTGGAGCTCTGGAGCTCTGGAGGTATGGAGCTCTGGTGCTATGGAAGTATGGAGCTCTGGTGCTATGGAAGTATGGAGCTATGGAGGTATGGAAGTATGGAGCTATGGAAGTATGGAGCTATGGAGCTCTGGAAGTATGGAGCTATGGAGCTCTGGAGGTATGGAGCCCTGGAGCTATGGAGCCCTGGAGCTATGGAAGTATGGAGCTCTGGTGCTATGGAGCTATGGAGCTCTGGTGCTATGGAGCTATGGAGCTATGGAGCTCTGGAGCTATGGAGCTCTGGAGGTATGGAGCTATGGAGCTATGGAGCTCTGGAGGTATGGAGCTATGGAGCTATGGAAGTATGGAGCTCTGGTGCTATGGAGCTATGGAGCTCTGGTGCTATGGAGCTATGGAGCTCTGGTGCTATGGAGCTATGGAGCTATGGAGCTCTGGAAGTATGGAGCTCTGGTGCTATGGAGCTATGGAGCTCTGGTGCTATGGAGCTATGGAGCTCTGGTGCTATGGAGCTCTGGTGCCATGGAGCTCTGGTGCTATGGAGCTATGGAGCTCTGGTGCTATGGAGCTCTGGAGGTATGGAGCTCTGGAGGTATGGAGCTCTGGAGGTATGGAGCTATGGAGCCCTGGAGCTCTGGAGGTATGGAGCTATGGTGCTATGGAGCTCTGAAGCCATGGAGCTCTGGTGCTATGGAGCTATGGAGCTCTGGTGCTATGGAGCTATGGAGCTATGGAGCTCTGGAAGTATGGAGCTCTGGTGCTATGGAGCTATGGAGCTCTGGTGCTATGGAGCTATGGAGCTCTGGTGCTATGGAGCTATGGAGCTCTGGTGCTATGGAGCTCTGGTGCTATGGAGCTCTGGTGCTATGGAGCTATGGAGCTCTGGTGCTATGGAGCTATGGAGCTCTGGAGGTATGGAGCTCTGGAGGTATGGAGCTCTGGAGGTATGGAGCTATGGAGCCCTGGAGCTCTGGAGGTATGGTGCTATGGTGCTATGGAGCTCTGAAGCCATGGAGCTCTGGTGCTATGGAGCTCTGGAGCTCTGGAGGTATGGAGCTCTGGAGGTATGGAGCTATGGAGCCCTGGAGCTCTGGAGGTATGGAGCTATGGTGCTATGGAGCTCTGAAGCCATGGAGCTCTGGTGCTATGGAGCTCTGGAGCTCTGGAGGTATGGAGCTCTGGAGGTATGGAGCTCTGGAGGTATGGAGCTATGGAGCCCTGGAGCTCTGGAGGTATGGAGCTATGGTGCTATGGAGCTCTGAAGCCATGGAGCTCTGGTGCTATGGAGCTCTGGAGGTATGGAGCTCTGGAGGTATGGAGCTCTGGAGGTATGGAGCTATGGAGCCCTGGAGCTCTGGAGGTATGGAGCTATGGTGCTATGGAGCTCTGAAGCCATGGAGCTCTGGTGCTATGGAGCTCTGGTGCTATGGAGCTCTGGAGGTATGGAGCTCTGGAGGTATGGAGCTCTGGAGGTATGGAGCTATGGAGCCCTGGAGCTCTGGAGGTATGGAGCTATGGTGCTATGGAGCTCTGAAGCCATGGAGCTCTGGTGCTATGGAGCTATGGAGCTCTGGTGCTATGGAGCTCTGGAGGTATGGAGCCACCAGCCAGCACCCTCCGTGGCTGGATCAATGGAAGTGTTTTAGGTACCAGGCAGCCAAAGGGCCGAGGCCTCACGCTCGACCACGCCGGCGCAGAGTTCCAGCCGCTCGGATAAGCTCTGTCACTCACCCGCCGCGCAGCCACCGGTAACGGGGAAATGTCGCCGCCTGGCGGACACGCCGTTGTAAATGAATGGGCTTTCGCACTTAGTGCAATTTTCGCCAACTCTCTGACTTAGAGCTATGGAAGTATGGAGCTATGGAGCCACCAGCCACCCAGGCTGGAGCTATGGAGCTCTGGAGGTATGGAGCTCAGGTGCTATGGAAGTATGGAGCTATGGAGCTATGGAAGTATGGAGCTATGGAGCTATGGAGCTCTGGAGGTATGGAGCTATGGAGCCCTGGAGCCCTGGAGCTATGGAGCTCTGGTGCTATGGAGGTATGGAGCTCTGGAGGTATGGAGCTCTGGAGGTATGGAGCTATGGAGCTATGGAGCCCTGGAGCTATGGAGCTATGGAGCCCTGGAGCTATGGAGCTATGGAGCCCTGGAGCTATGGAGCTATGGAGCTCTGGTGCTATGGAGCTATGGAGCTCTGGTGCTATGGAGCTATGGAGCTCTGGTGCTATGGAGCTATGGAGCTCTGGTGCTATGGAGCTATGGAGCTCTGGAAGTATGGAGCTATGGAGCTCTGGAGGTATGGAGCTATGGAGCCCTGGAGCTATGGAGCCCTGGAGCTATGGAAGTATGGAGCTCTGGTGCTATGGAGCTATGGAGCTCTGGTGCTATGGAGCTATGGAGCTCTGGAGCTATGGAGCTCTGGAGGTATGGAGCTATGGAGCTATGGAGCTCTGGAGGTATGGAGCTATGGAGCTATGGAAGTATGGAGCTCTGGTGCTATGGAGCTATGGAGCTCTGGTGCTATGGAGCTATGGAGCTCTGGTGCTATGGAGCTATGGAGCTATGGAGCTCTGGAAGTATGGAGCTCTGGTGCTATGGAGCTATGGAGCTCTGGTGCTATGGAGCTATGGAGCTCTGGTGCTATGGAGCTATGGAGCTCTGGTGCTATGGAGCTCTGGTGCTATGGAGCTATGGAGCTCTGGTGCTATGGAGCTATGGAGCTCTGGAGGTATGGAGCTCTGAAGCCATGGAGCTCTGGTGCTATGGAGCTCTGGAGGTATGGAGCTCTGGAGGTATGGAGCTCTGGAGGTATGGAGCTATGGAGCCCTGGAGCTCTGGAGGTATGGAGCTATGGTGCTATGGAGCTCTGAAGCCATGGAGCTCTGGTGCTATGGAGCTCTGGAGGTATGGAGCTCTGGAGGTATGGAGCTCTGGAGGTATGGAGCTATGGAGCCCTGGAGCTCTGGAGGTATGGAGCTATGGTGCTATGGAGCTCTGAAGCCATGGAGCTCTGGTGCTATGGAGCTATGGAGCTCTGGTGCTATGGAGCTATGGAGGTATGGAGCCACCAGCCAGCACCCTCCGTGGCTGGATCAATGGAAGTGTTTTAGGTACCAGGCAGCCAAAGGGCCGAGGCCTCACGCTCGACCACGCCGGCGCAGAGTTCCAGCCGCTCGGATAAGCTCTGTCACTCACCCGCCGCGCAGCCACCGGTAACGGGGAAATGTCGCCGCCTTGTGGACACGCCGTTGTAAATGAATGGGCTTTCGCACTTAGTGCAATTTTCGCCAACTCTCTGACTTAGAGCTATGGAAGTATGGAGCTATGGAGCCACCAGCCACCCAGGCTGGAGCTCTGGAGCTCTGGAGGTATGGAGCTCTGGTGCTATGGAAGTATGGAGCTCTGGTGCTATGGAAGTATGGAGCTATGGAGGTATGGAAGTATGGTGCTATGGAGCTCTGAAGCCATGGAGCTCTGGTGCTATGGAGCTATGGAGCTCTGGTGCTATGGAGCTATGGAGGTATGGAGCCACCAGCCAGCACCCTCCGTGGCTGGATCAATGGAAGTGTTTTAGGTACCAGGCAGCCAAAGGGCCGAGGCCTCACGCTCGACCACGCCGGCGCAGAGTTCCAGCCGCTCGGATAAGCTCTGTCACTCACCCGCCGCGCAGCCACCGGTAACGGGGAAATGTCGCCGCCTTGTGGACACGCCGTTGTAAATGAATGGGCTTTCGCACTTAGTGCAATTTTCGCCAACTCTCTGACTTAGAGCTATGGAAGTATGGAGCTATGGAGCCACCAGCCACCCAGGCTGGAGCTCTGGAGCTCTGGAGGTATGGAGCTCTGGTGCTATGGAAGTATGGAGCTCTGGTGCTATGGAAGTATGGAGCTATGGAGGTATGGAAGTATGGAGCTATGGAAGTATGGAGCTATGGAGCTCTGGAAGTATGGAGCTATGGAGCTCTGGAGGTATGGAGCCCTGGAGCTATGGAGCCCTGGAGCTATGGAAGTATGGAGCTCTGGTGCTATGGAGCTATGGAGCTCTGGTGCTATGGAGCTATGGAGCTATGGAGCTCTGGAGCTATGGAGCTATGGAGGTATGGAGCTATGGAGCTATGGAGCTCTGGAGGTATGGAGCTATGGAGCTATGGAAGTATGGAGCTCTGGTGCTATGGAGCTATGGAGCTCTGGTGCTATGGAGCTATGGAGCTCTGGTGCTATGGAGCTATGGAGCTATGGAGCTCTGGAAGTATGGAGCTCTGGTGCTATGGAGCTATGGAGCTCTGGTGCTATGGAGCTATGGAGCTCTGGTGCTATGGAGCTCTGGTGCTATGGAGCTCTGGTGCTATGGAGCTATGGAGCTCTGGTGCTATGGAGCTCTGGAGGTATGGAGCTCTGGAGGTATGGAGCTCTGGAGGTATGGAGCTATGGAGCCCTGGAGCTCTGGAGGTATGGAGCTATGGTGCTATGGAGCTCTGAAGCCATGGAGCTCTGGTGCTATGGAGCTATGGAGCTCTGGTGCTATGGAGCTATGGAGCTATGGAGCTCTGGAAGTATGGAGCTCTGGTGCTATGGAGCTATGGAGCTCTGGTGCTATGGAGCTATGGAGCTCTGGTGCTATGGAGCTATGGAGCTCTGGTGCTATGGAGCTCTGGTGCTATGGAGCTCTGGTGCTATGGAGCTATGGAGCTCTGGTGCTATGGAGCTATGGAGCTCTGAAGGTATGGAGCTCTGGAGGTATGGAGCTCTGGAGGTATGGAGCTATGGAGCCCTGGAGCTCTGGAGGTATGGAGCTATGGTGCTATGGAGCTCTGAAGCCATGGAGCTCTGGTGCTATGGAGCTCTGGAGCTCTGGAGGTATGGAGCTCTGGAGGTATGGAGCTATGGAGCCCTGGAGCTCTGGAGGTATGGAGCTATGGTGCTATGGAGCTCTGAAGCCATGGAGCTCTGGTGCTATGGAGCTCTGGAGCTCTGGAGGTATGGAGCTCTGGAGGTATGGAGCTCTGGAGGTATGGAGCTATGGAGCCCTGGAGCTCTGGAGGTATGGAGCTATGGTGCTATGGAGCTCTGAAGCCATGGAGCTCTGGTGCTATGGAGCTCTGGAGGTATGGAGCTCTGGAGGTATGGAGCCCTGGAGCTATGGAGCTATGGAGCTCTGGTGCTATGGAGCTATGGAGCTCTGGTGCTATGGAGCTATGGAGCTCTGGTGCTCTGGAGGTATGGAGCTATGGAGCCCTGGAGCTATGGAGCCCTGGAGCTATGGAAGTATGGAGCTCTGGTGCTATGGAGCTATGGAGCTCTGGTGCTATGGAGCTATGGAGCTCTGGAGCTATGGAGCTCTGGAGGTATGGAGCTATGGAGCTATGGAGCTCTGGAGGTATGGAGCTATGGAGCTATGGAAGTATGGAGCTCTGGTGCTATGGAGCTATGGAGCTCTGGTGCTATGGAGCTATGGAGCTCTGGTGCTATGGAGCTATGGAGCTATGGAGCTCTGGAAGTATGGAGCTCTGGTGCTATGGAGCTATGGAGCTCTGATGCTATGGAGCTATGGAGCTCTGGTGCTATGGAGCTATGGAGCTCTGGTGCTATGGAGCTCTGGTGCTATGGAGCTCTGGTGCTATGGAGCTATGGAGCTCTGGTGCTATGGAGCTATGGAGCTCTGGAGGTATGGAGCTCTGGAGGTATGGAGCTCTGGAGGTATGGAGCTTTGGAGCCCTGGAGCTCTGGAGGTATGGAGCTATGGTGCTATGGAGCTCTGAAGCCATGGAGCTCTGGTGCTATGGAGCTCTGGAGCTCTGGAGGTATGGAGCTCTGGAGGTATGGAGCTATGGAGCCCTGGAGCTCTGGAGGTATGGAGCTATGGTGCTATGGAGCTCTGAAGCCATGGAGCTCTGGTGCTATGGAGCTCTGGAGCTCTGGAGGTATGGAGCTCTGGAGGTATGGAGCTATGGAGCCCTGGAGCTCTGGAGGTATGGAGCTATGGTGCTATGGAGCTCTGAAGCCATGGAGCTCTGGTGCTATGGAGCTCTGGAGCTCTGGAGGTATGGAGCTCTGGAGGTATGGAGCTCTGGAGGTATGGAGCTATGGAGCCCTGGAGCTCTGGAGGTATGGAGCTATGGTGCTATGGAGCTCTGAAGCCATGGAGCTCTGGTGCTATGGAGCTCTGGAGGTATGGAGCTCTGGAGGTATGGAGCTCTGGAGGTATGGAGCTATGGAGCCCTGGAGCTCTGGAGGTATGGAGCTATGGTGCTATGGAGTTCTGAAGCCATGGAGCTCTGGTGCTATGGAGCTATGGAGCTCTGGTGCTATGGAGCTATGGAGGTATGGAGCCACCAGCCAGCACCCTCCGTGGCTGGATCAATGGAAGTGTTTTAGGTACCAGGCAGCCAAAGGGCCGAGGCCTCACGCTCGACCACGCCGGCGCAGAGTTCCAGCCGCTCGGATAAGCTCTGTCACTCACCCGCCGCGCAGCCACCGGTAACGGGGAAATGTCGCCGCCTTGTGGACACGCCGTTGTAAATGAATGGGCTTTCGCACTTAGTGCAATTTTCGCCAACTCTCTGACTTAGAGCTATGGAAGTATGGAGCTATGGAGCCACCAGCCACCCAGGCTGGAGCTCTGGAGCTCTGGAGGTATGGAGCTCTGGTGCTATGGAAGTATGGAGCTCTGGTGCTATGGAAGTATGGAGCTATGGAGGTATGGAAGTATGGAGCTATGGAAGTATGGAGCTATGGAGCTCTGGAAGTATGGAGCTATGGAGCTCTGGAGGTATGGAGCCCTGGAGCTATGGAGCCCTGGAGCTATGGAAGTATGGAGCTCTGGTGCTATGGAGCTATGGAGCTCTGGTGCTATGGAGCTATGGAGCTATGGAGCTCTGGAGCTATGGAGCTCTGGAGGTATGGAGCTATGGAAGTATGGAGCTCTGGTGCTATGGAGCTATGGAGCTCTGGTGCTATGGAGCTATGGAGCTCTGGTGCTATGGAGCTATGGAGCTATGGAGCTCTGGAAGTATGGAGCTCTGGTGCTATGGAGCTATGGAGCTCTGGTGCTATGGAGCTATGGAGCTCTGGTGCTATGGAGCTCTGGTGCTATGGAGCTCTGGTGCTATGGAGCTATGGAGCTCTGGTGCTATGGAGCTCTGGAGGTATGGAGCTCTGGAGGTATGGAGCTCTGGAGGTATGGCGCTATGGAGCCCTGGAGCTCTGGAGGTATGGAGCTATGGTGCTATGGAGCTCTGAAGCCATGGAGCTCTGGTGCTATGGAGCTATGGAGCTCTGGTGCTATGGAGCTATGGAGCTATGGAGCTCTGGAAGTATGGAGCTCTGGTGCTATGGAGCTATGGAGCTCTGGTGCTATGGAGCTATGGAGCTCTGGTGCTATGGAGCTATGGAGCTCTGGTGCTATGGAGCTCTGGTGCTATGGAGCTCTGGTGCTATGGAGCTATGGAGCTCTGGTGCTATGGAGCTATGGAGCTCTGGAGGTATGGAGCTCTGGAGGTATGGAGCTCTGGAGGTATGGAGCTATGGAGCCCTGGAGCTCTGGAGGTATGGAGCTATGGTGCTATGGAGCTCTGAAGCCATGGAGCTCTGGTGCTATGGGGCTCTGGAGCTCTGGAGGTATGGAGCTCTGGAGGTATGGAGCTATGGAGCCCTGGAGCTCTGGAGGTATGGAGCTATGGTGCTATGGAGCTCTGAAGCCATGGAGCTCTGGTGCTATGGAGCTCTGGAGCTCTGGAGGTATGGAGCTCTGGAGGTATGGAGCTCTGGAGGTATGGAGCTATGGAGCCCTGGAGCTCTGGAGGTATGGAGCTATGGTGCTATGGAGCTCTGAAGCCATGGAGCTCTGGTGCTATGGAGCTCTGGAGGTATGGAGCTCTGGAGGTATGGAGCTCTGGAGGTATGGAGCTATGGAGCCCTGGAGCTCTGGAGGTATGGAGCTATGGTGCTATGGAGCTCTGAAGCCATGGAGCTCTGGTGCTATGGAGCTCTGGAGGTATGGAGCTCTGGAGGTATGGAGCTCTGGAGGTATGGCGCTATGGAGCCCTGGAGCTCTGGAGGTATGGAGCTATGGTGCTATGGAGCTCTGAAGCCATGGAGCTCTGGTGCTATGGAGCTATGGAGCTCTGGTGCTATGGAGCTATGGAGGTATGGAGCCACCAGCCAGCACCCTCCGTGGCTGGATCAATGGAAGTGTTTTAGGTACCAGGCAGCCAAAGGGCCGAGGCCTCACGCTCGACCACGCCGGCGCAGAGTTCCAGCCGCTCGGATAAGCTCTGTCACTCACCCGCCGCGCAGCCACCGGTAACGGGGAAATGTCGCCGCCTGGCGGACACGCCGTTGTAAATGAATGGGCTTTCGCACTTAGTGCAATTTTCGCCAACTCTCTGACTTAGAGCTATGGAAGTATGGAGCTATGGAGCCACCAGCCACCCAGGCTGGAGCTATGGAGCTCTGGAGGTATTGAGCTCAGGTGCTATGGAAGTATGGAGCTATGGAGCTATGGAAGTATGGAGCTATGGAGCTATGGAGCTCTGGAAGTATGGAGCTATGGAGCTCTGGAGGTATGGAGCTATGGAGCCCTGGAGCCCTGGAGCTATGGAGCTCTGGTGCTATGGAGGTATGGAGCTCTGGAGGTATGGAGCTCTGGAGGTATGGAGCTATGGAGCTATGGAGCCCTGGAGCTATGGAGCTATGGAGCCCTGGAGCCCTGGAGCTATGGAGCTATGGAGCCCTGGAGCTATGGAGCTATGGAGCTCTGGTGCTATGGAGCTATGGAGCTCTGGTGCTATGGAGCTATGGAGCTCTGGTGCTATGGAGCTATGGAGCTCTGGTGCTATGGAGCTATGGAGCTCTGGAAGTATGGAGCTATGGAGCTCTGGAGGTATGGAGCTATGGAGCCCTGGAGCTATGGAAGTATGGAGCTCTGGTGCTATGGAGCTATGGAGCTCTGGTGCTATGGAGCTATGGAGCTCTGGAGCTATGGAGCTCTGGAGGTATGGAGCTATGGAGCTATGGAGCTCTGGAGGTATGGAGCTATGGAGCTATGGAAGTATGGAGCTCTGGTGCTATGGAGCTATGGAGCTCTGGTGCTATGGAGCTATGGAGCTCTGGTGCTATGGAGCTATGGAGCTATGGAGCTCTGGAAGTATGGAGCTCTGGTGCTATGGAGCTATGGAGCTCTGGTGCTATGGAGCTATGGAGCTCTGGTGCTATGGAGCTATGGAGCTCTGGTGCTATGGAGCTCTGGTGCTATGGAGCTCTGGTGCTATGGAGCTATGGAGCTCTGGTGCTATGGAGCTATGGAGCTCTGGAGGTATGGAGCTCTGGAGGTATGGAGCTCTGGAGGTATGGAGCTTTGGAGCCCTGGAGCTCTGGAGGTATGGAGCTATGGTGCTATGGAGCTCTGAAGCCATGGAGCTCTGGTGCTATGGAGCTCTGGAGCTCTGGAGGTATGGAGCTCTGGAGGTATGGAGCTATGGAGCCCTGGAGCTCTGGAGGTATGGAGCTATGGTGCTATGGAGCTCTGAAGCCATGGAGCTCTGGTGCTATGGAGCTCTGGAGCTCTGGAGGTATGGAGCTCTGGAGGTATGGAGCTATGGAGCCCTGGAGCTCTGGAGGTATGGAGCTATGGTGCTATGGAGCTCTGAAGCCATGGGGCTCTGGTGCTATGGAGCTCTGGAGCTCTGGAGGTATGGAGCTCTGGAGGTATGGAGCTCTGGAGGTATGGAGCTATGGAGCCCTGGAGCTCTGGAGGTATGGAGCTATGGTGCTATGGAGCTCTGAAGCCATGGAGCTCTGGTGCTATGGAGCTCTGGAGGTATGGAGCTCTGGAGGTATGGAGCTCTGGAGGTATGGAGCTATGGAGCCCTGGAGCTCTGGAGGTATGGAGCTATGGTGCTATGGAGCTCTGAAGCCATGGAGCTCTGGTGCTATGGAGCTCTGGAGGTATGGAGCTCTGGAGGTATGGAGCTCTGGAGGTATGGAGCTATGGAGCCCTGGAGCTCTGGAGGTATGGAGCTATGGTGCTATGGAGCTCTGAAGCCATGGAGCTCTGGTGCTATGGAGCTCTGGAGGTATGGAGCTCTGGAGGTATGGAGCTCTGGAGGTATGGAGCTATGGAGCCCTGGAGCTCTGGAGGTATGGAGCTATGGTGCTATGGAGCTCTGAAGCCATGGAGCTCTGGTGCTATGGAGCTATGGAGCTCTGGTGCTATGGAGCTATGGAGGTATGGAGCCACCAGCCAGCACCCTCCGTGGCTGGATCAATGGAAGTGTTTTAGGTACCAGGCAGCCAAAGGGCCGAGGCCTCACGCTCGACCACGCCGGCGCAGAGTTCCAGCCGCTCGGATAAGCTCTGTCACTCACCCGCCGCGCAGCCACCGGTAACGGGGAAATGTCGCCGCCTTGTGGACACGCCGTTGTAAATGAATGGGCTTTCGCACTTAGTGCAATTTTCGCCAACTCTCTGACTTAGAGCTATGGAAGTATGGAGCTATGGAGCCACCAGCCACCCAGGCTGGAGCTCTGGAGCTCTGGAGGTATGGAGCTCTGGTGCTATGGAAGTATGGAGCTCTGGTGCTATGGAAGTATGGAGCTATGGAGGTATGGAAGTATGGAGCTATGGAAGTATGGAGCTATGGAGCTCTGGAAGTATGGAGCTATGGAGCTCTGGAGGTATGGAGCCCTGGAGCTATGGAGCCCTGGAGCTATGGAAGTATGGAGCTCTGGTGCTATGGAGCTATGGAGCTCTGGTGCTATGGAGCTATGGAGCTATGGAGCTCTGGAGCTATGGAGCTCTGGAGGTATGCAGCTATGGAGCTATGGAGCTCTGGAGGTATGGAGCTATGGAGCTATGGAAGTATGGAGCTCTGGTGCTATGGAGCTATGGAGCTCTGGTGCTATGGAGCTATGGAGCTCTGGTGCTATGGAGCTATGGAGCTATGGAGCTCTGGAAGTATGGAGCTCTGGTGCTATGGAGCTATGGAGCTCTGGTGCTATGGAGCTATGGAGCTCTGGTGCTATGGAGCTATGGAGCTCTGGTGCTATGGAGCTCTGGTGCTATGGAGCTCTGGTGCTATGGAGCTATGGAGCTCTGGTGCTATGGAGCTATGGAGCTCTGGAGGTATGGAGCTCTGGAGGTATGGAGCTCTGGAGGTATGGAGCTATGGAGCCCTGGAGCTCTGGAGGTATGGAGCTATGGTGCTATGGAGCTCTGAAGCCATGGAGCTCTGGTGCTATGGAGCTCTGGAGCTCTGGAGGTATGGAGCTCTGGAGGTATGGAGCTATGGAGCCCTGGAGCTCTGGAGGTATGGAGCTATGGAGCTCTGAAGCCATGGAGCTCTGGTGCTATGGAGCTCTGGAGCTCTGGAGGTATGGAGCTCTGGAGGTATGGAGCTCTGGAGGTATGGAGCTATGGAGCCCTGGAGCTCTGGAGGTATGGAGCTATGGTGCTATGGAGCTCTGAAGCCATGGAGCTCTGGTGCTATGGAGCTCTGGAGGTATGGAGCTCTGGAGGTATGGAGCTCTGGAGGTATGGAGCTATGGAGCCCTGGAGCTCTGGAGGTATGGAGCTATGGTGCTATGGAGCTCTGAAGCCATGGAGCTCTGGTGCTATGGAGCTCTGGAGGTATGGAGCTCTGGAGGTATGGAGCTCTGGAGGTATGGAGCTATGGAGCCCTGGAGCTCTGGAGGTATGGAGCTATGGTGCTATGGAGCTCTGAAGCCATGGAGCTCTGGTGCTATGGAGCTATGGAGCTCTGGTGCTATGGAGCTATGGAGGTATGGAGCCACCAGCCAGCACCCTCCGTGGCTGGATCAATGGAAGTGTTTTAGGTACCAGGCAGCCAAAGGGCCGAGGCCTCACGCTCGACCACGCCGGCGCAGAGTTCCAGCCGCTCGGATAAGCTCTGTCACTCACCCGCCGCGCAGCCACCGGTAACGGGGAAATGTCGCCGCCTGGCGGACACGCCGTTGTAAATGAATGGGCTTTCACACTTAGTGCAATTTTCGCCAACTCTCTGACTTAGAGCTATGGAAGTATGGAGCTATGGAGCCACCAGCCACCCAGGCTGGAGCTATGGAGCTCTGGAGGTATGGAGCTCAGGTGCTATGGAAGTATGGAGCTATGGAGCTATGGAAGTATGGAGCTATGGAGCTATGGAGCTCTGGAAGTATGGAGCTATGGAGCTCTGGAGGTATGGAGCTATGGAGCCCTGGAGCCCTGGAGCTATGGAGCTCTGGTGCTATGGAGGTATGGAGCTCTGGAGGTATGGAGCTCTGGAGGTATGGAGCTATGGAGCTATGGAGCCCTGGAGCTATGGAGCTATGGAGCCCTGGAGCTATGGAGCTATGGAGCCCTGGAGCTATGGAGCTATGGAGCTCTGGTGCTATGGAGCTATGGAGCTCTGGTGCTATGGAGCTATGGAGCTCTGGTGCTATGGAGCTATGGAGCTCTGGTGCTATGGAGCTATGGAGCTCTGGAAGTATGGAGCTATGGAGCTCTGGAGGTATGGAGCTATGGAGCCCTGGAGCTATGGAGCCCTGGAGCTATGGAAGTATGGAGCTCTGGTGCTATGGAGCTATGGAGCTCTGGTGCTATGGAGCTATGGAGCTCTGGAGCTATGGAGCTCTGGAGGTATGGAGCTATGGAGCTATGGAGCTCTGGAGGTATGGAGCTATGGAGCTATGGAAGTATGGAGCTCTGGTGCTATGGAGCTATGGAGCTCTGGTGCTATGGAGCTATGGAGCTCTGGTGCTATGGAGCTATGGAGCTATGGAGCTCTGGAAGTATGGAGCTCTGGTGCTATGGAGCTCTGGTGCTATGGAGCTATGGAGCTCTGGTGCTATGGAGCTCTGGAGGTATGGAGCTCTGGAGGTATGGAGCTCTGGAGGTATGGAGCTATGGAGCCCTGGAGCTCTGGAGGTATGGAGCTATGGTGCTATGGAGCTCTGAAGCCATGGAGCTCTGGTGCTATGGAGCTATGGAGCTCTGGTGCTATGGAGCTATGGAGCTATGGAGCTCTGGAAGTATGGAGCTCTGGTGCTATGGAGCTATGGAGCTCTGGTGCTATGGAGCTATGGAGCTCTGGTGCTATGGAGCTATGGAGCTCTGGTGCTATGGAGCTCTGGTGCTATGGAGCTCTGGTGCTATGGAGCTATGGAGCTCTGGTGCTATGGAGCTATGGAGCTCTGGAGGTATGGAGCTCTGGAGGTATGGAGCTCTGGAGGTATGGAGCTATGGAGCCCTGGAGCTCTGGAGGTATGGAGCTATGGTGCTATGGAGCTCTGAAGCCATGGAGCTCTGGTGCTATGGAGCTCTGGAGCTCTGGAGGTATGGAGCTCTGGAGGTATGGAGCTATGGAGCCCTGGAGCTCTGGAGGTATGGAGCTATGGTGCTATGGAGCTCTGAAGCCATGGAGCTCTGGTGCTATGGAGCTCTGGAGCTCTGGAGGTATGGAGCTCTGGAGGTATGGAGCTCTGGAGGTATGGAGCTATGGAGCCCTGGAGCTCTGGAGGTATGGAGCTATGGTGCTATGGAGCTCTGAAGCCATGGAGCTCTGGTGCTATGGAGCTCTGGAGGTATGGAGCTCTGGAGGTATGGAGCTCTGGAGGTATGGAGCTATGGAGCCCTGGAGCTCTGGAGGTATGGAGCTATGGTGCTATGGAGCTCTGAAGCCATGGAGCTCTGGTGCTATGGAGCTCTGGAGGTATGGAGCTCTGGAGGTATGGAGCTCTGGAGGTATGGAGCTATGGAGCCCTGGAGCTCTGGAGGTATGGAGCTATGGTGCTATGGAGCTCTGAAGCCATGGAGCTCTGGTGCTATGGAGCTCTGGAGGTATGGAGCTCTGGAGGTATGGAGCTTTGGAGGTATGGAGCTATGGAGCCCTGGAGCTCTGGAGGTATGGAGCTATGGTGCTATGGAGCTCTGAAGCCATGGAGCTCTGGTGCTATGGAGCTATGGAGCTCTGGTGCTATGGAGCTATGGAGGTATGGAGCCACCAGCCAGCACCCTCCGTGGCTGGATCAATGGAAGTGTTTTAGGTACCAGGCAGCCAAAGGGCCGAGGCCTCACGCTCGACCACGCCGGCGCAGAGTTCCAGCCGCTCGGATAAGCTCTGTCACTCACCCGCCGCGCAGCCACCGGTAACGGGGAAATGTCGCCGCCTTGTGGACACGCCGTTGTAAATGAATGGGCTTTCGCACTTAGTGCAATTTTCGCCAACTCTCTGACTTAGAGCTATGGAAGTATGGAGCTATGGAGCCACCAGCCACCCAGGCTGGAGCTCTGGAGCTCTGGAGGTATGGAGCTCTGGTGCTATGGAAGTATGGAGCTCTGGTGCTATGGAAGTATGGAGCTATGGAGGTATGGAAGTATGGAGCTATGGAAGTATGGAGCTATGGAGCTCTGGAAGTATGGAGCTATGGAGCTCTGGAGGTATGGAGCCCTGGAGCTATGGAGCCCTGGAGCTATGGAAGTATGGAGCTCTGGTGCTATGGAGCTATGGAGCTCTGGTGCTATGGAGCTATGGAGCTATGGAGCTCTGGAGCTATGGAGCTCTGGAGGTATGGAGCTATGGAGCTATGGAGCTCTGGAGGTATGGAGCTATGGAGCTATGGAAGTATGGAGCTCTGGTGCTATGGAGCTATGGAGCTCTGGTGCTATGGAGCTATGGAGCTCTGGTGCTATGGAGCTATGGAACTATGGAGCTCTGGAAGTATGGAGCTCTGGTGCTATGGAGCTATGGAGCTCTGGTGCTATGGAGCTATGGAGCTCTGGTGCTATGGAGCTCTGGTGCTATGGAGCTCTGGTGCTATGGAGCTATGGAGCTCTGGTGCTATGGAGCTATGGAGCTCTGGAGGTATGGAGCTCTGGAGGTATGGAGCTCTGGAGGTATGGAGCTTTGGAGCCCTGGAGCTCTGGAGGTATGGAGCTATGGTGCTATGGAGCTCTGAAGCCATGGAGCTCTGGTGCTATGGAGCTCTGGAGCTCTGGAGGTATGGAGCTCTGGAGGTATGGAGCTATGGAGCCCTGGAGCTCTGGAGGTATGGAGCTATGGTGCTATGGAGCTCTGAAGCCATGGAGCTCTGGTGCTATGGAGCTCTGGAGCTCTGGAGGTATGGAGCTCTGGAGGTATGGAGCTATGGAGCCCTGGAGCTCTGGAGGTATGGAGCTATGGTGCTATGGAGCTCTGAAGCCATGGAGCTCTGGTGCTATGGAGCTCTGGAGCTCTGGAGGTATGGAGCTCTGGAGGTATGGAGCTCTGGAGGTATGGAGCTATGGAGCCCTGGAGCTCTGGAGGTATGGAGCTATGGTGCTATGGAGCTCTGAAGCCATGGAGCTCTGGTGCTATGGAGCTCTGGAGGTATGGAGCTCTGGAGGTATGGAGCTCTGGAGGTATGGAGCTATGGAGCCCTGGAGCTCTGGAGGTATGGAGCTATGGTGCTATGGAGCTCTGAAGCCATGGAGCTCTGGTGCTATGGAGCTCTGGAGGTATGGAGCTCTGGAGGTATGGAGCTCTGGAGGTATGGAGCTATGGAGCCCTGGAGCTCTGGAGGTATGGAGCTATGGTGCTATGGAGCTCTGAAGCCATGGAGCTCTGGTGCTATGGAGCTCTGGAGGTATGGAGCTCTGGAGGTATGGAGCTCTGGAGGTATGGAGCTATGGAGCCCTGGAGCTCTGGAGGTATGGAGCTATGGTGCTATGGAGCTCTGAAGCCATGGAGCTCTGGTGCTATGGAGCTATGGAGCTCTGGTGCTATGGAGCTATGGAGGTATGGAGCCACCAGCCAGCACCCTCCGTGGCTGGATCAATGGAAGTGTTTTAGGTACCAGGCAGCCAAAGGGCCGAGGCCTCACGCTCGACCACGCCGGCGCAGAGTTCCAGCCGCTCGGATAAGCTCTGTCACTCACCCGCCGCGCAGCCACCGGTAACGGGGAAATGTCGCCGCCTTGTGGACACGCCGTTGTAAATGAATGGGCTTTCGCACTTAGTGCAATTTTCGCCAACTCTCTGACTTAGAGCTATGGAAGTATGGAGCTATGGAGCCACCAGCCACCCAGGCTGGAGCTCTGGAGCTCTGGAGGTATGGAGCTCTGGTGCTATGGAAGTATGGAGCTCTGGTGCTATGGAAGTATGGAGCTATGGAGGTATGGAAGTATGGAGCTATGGAAGTATGGAGCTATGGAGCTCTGGAAGTATGGAGCTATGGAGCTCTGGAGGTATGGAGCCCTGGAGCTATGGAGCCCTGGAGCTATGGAAGTATGGAGCTCTGGTGCTATGGAGCTATGGAGCTCTGGTGCTATGGAGCTATGGAGCTATGGAGCTCTGGAGCTATGGAGCTCTGGAGGTATGGAGCTATGGAGCTATGGAGCTCTGGAGGTATGGAGCTATGGAAGTATGGAGCTCTGGTGCTATGGAGCTATGGAGCTCTGGTGCTATGGAGCTATGGAGCTCTGGTGCTATGGAGCTATGGAGCTATGGAGCTCTGGAAGTATGGAGCTCTGGTGCTATGGAGCTATGGAGCTCTGGTGCTATGGAGCTATGGAGCTCTGGTGCTATGGAGCTCTGGTGCTATGGAGCTCTGGTGCTATGGAGCTATGGAGCTCTGGTGCTATGGAGCTCTGGAGGTATGGAGCTCTGGAGGTATGGAGCTCTGGAGGTATGGCGCTATGGAGCCCTGGAGCTCTGGAGGTATGGAGCTATGGTGCTATGGAGCTCTGAAGCCATGGAGCTCTGGTGCTATGGAGCTATGGAGCTCTGGTGCTATGGAGCTATGGAGCTATGGAGCTCTGGAAGTATGGAGCTCTGGTGCTATGGAGCTATGGAGCTCTGGTGCTATGGAGCTATGGAGCTCTGGTGCTATGGAGCTATGGAGCTCTGGTGCTATGGAGCTCTGGTGCTATGGAGCTCTGGTGCTATGGAGCTATGGAGCTCTGGTGCTATGGAGCTATGGAGCTCTGGAGGTATGGAGCTCTGGAGGTATGGAGCTCTGGAGGTATGGAGCTATGGAGCCCTGGAGCTCTGGAGGTATGGAGCTATGGTGCTATGGAGCTCTGAAGCCATGGAGCTCTGGTGCTATGGGGCTCTGGAGCTCTGGAGGTATGGAGCTCTGGAGGTATGGAGCTATGGAGCCCTGGAGCTCTGGAGGTATGGAGCTATGGTGCTATGGAGCTCTGAAGCCATGGAGCTCTGGTGCTATGGAGCTCTGGAGCTCTGGAGGTATGGAGCTCTGGAGGTATGGAGCTCTGGAGGTATGGAGCTATGGAGCCCTGGAGCTCTGGAGGTATGGAGCTATGGTGCTATGGAGCTCTGAAGCCATGGAGCTCTGGTGCTATGGAGCTCTGGAGGTATGGAGCTCTGGAGGTATGGAGCTCTGGAGGTATGGAGCTATGGAGCCCTGGAGCTCTGGAGGTATGGAGCTATGGTGCTATGGAGCTCTGAAGCCATGGAGCTCTGGTGCTATGGAGCTCTGGAGGTATGGAGCTCTGGAGGTATGGAGCTCTGGAGGTATGGCGCTATGGAGCCCTGGAGCTCTGGAGGTATGGAGCTATGGTGCTATGGAGCTCTGAAGCCATGGAGCTCTGGTGCTATGGAGCTATGGAGCTCTGGTGCTATGGAGCTATGGAGGTATGGAGCCACCAGCCAGCACCCTCCGTGGCTGGATCAATGGAAGTGTTTTAGGTACCAGGCAGCCAAAGGGCCGAGGCCTCACGCTCGACCACGCCGGCGCAGAGTTCCAGCCGCTCGGATAAGCTCTGTCACTCACCCGCCGCGCAGCCACCGGTAACGGGGAAATGTCGCCGCCTGGCGGACACGCCGTTGTAAATGAATGGGCTTTCGCACTTAGTGCAATTTTCGCCAACTCTCTGACTTAGAGCTATGGAAGTATGGAGCTATGGAGCCACCAGCCACCCAGGCTGGAGCTATGGAGCTCTGGAGGTATGGAGCTCAGGTGCTATGGAAGTATGGAGCTATGGAGCTATGGAAGTATGGAGCTATGGAGCTATGGAGCTCTGGAAGTATGGAGCTATGGAGCTCTGGAGGTATGGAGCTATGGAGCCCTGGAGCCCTGGAGCTATGGAGCTCTGGTGCTATGGAGGTATGGAGCTCTGGAGGTATGGAGCTCTGGAGGTATGGAGCTATGGAGCTATGGAGCCCTGGAGCTATGGAGCTATGGAGCCCTGGAGCTATGGAGCTATGGAGCCCTGGAGCTATGGAGCTATGGAGCTCTGGTGCTATGGAGCTATGGAGCTCTGGTGCTATGGAGCTATGGAGCTCTGGTGCTATGGAGCTATGGAGCTCTGGTGCTATGGAGCTATGGAGCTCTGGAAGTATGGAGCTATGGAGCTCTGGAGGTATGGAGCTATGGAGCCCTGGAGCTATGGAAGTATGGAGCTCTGGTGCTATGGAGCTATGGAGCTCTGGTGCTATGGAGCTATGGAGCTCTGGAGCTATGGAGCTCTGGAGGTATGGAGCTATGGAGCTATGGAGCTCTGGAGGTATGGAGCTATGGAGCTATGGAAGTATGGAGCTCTGGTGCTATGGAGCTATGGAGCTCTGGTGCTATGGAGCTATGGAGCTCTGGTGCTATGGAGCTATGGAGCTATGGAGCTCTGGAAGTATGGAGCTCTGGTGCTATGGAGCTATGGAGCTCTGGTGCTATGGAGCTATGGAGCTCTGGTGCTATGGAGCTATGGAGCTCTGGTGCTATGGAGCTCTGGTGCTATGGAGCTCTGGTGCTATGGAGCTATGGAGCTCTGGTGCTATGGAGCTATGGAGCTCTGGAGGTATGGAGCTCTGGAGGTATGGAGCTCTGGAGGTATGGAGCTTTGGAGCCCTGGAGCTCTGGAGGTATGGAGCTATGGTGCTATGGAGCTCTGAAGCCATGGAGCTCTGGTGCTATGGAGCTCTGGAGCTCTGGAGGTATGGAGCTCTGGAGGTATGGAGCTATGGAGCCCTGGAGCTCTGGAGGTATGGAGCTATGGTGCTATGGAGCTCTGAAGCCATGGAGCTCTGGTGCTATGGAGCTCTGGAGCTCTGGAGGTATGGAGCTCTGGAGGTATGGAGCTATGGAGCCCTGGAGCTCTGGAGGTATGGAGCTATGGTGCTATGGAGCTCTGAAGCCATGGAGCTCTGGTGCTATGGAGCTCTGGAGCTCTGGAGGTATGGAGCTCTGGAGGTATGGAGCTCTGGAGGTATGGAGCTATGGAGCCCTGGAGCTCTGGAGGTATGGAGCTATGGTGCTATGGAGCTCTGAAGCCATGGAGCTCTGGTGCTATGGAGCTCTGGAGGTATGGAGCTCTGGAGGTATGGAGCTCTGGAGGTATGGAGCTATGGAGCCCTGGAGCTCTGGAGGTATGGAGCTATGGTGCTATGGAGCTCTGAAGCCATGGAGCTCTGGTGCTATGGAGCTCTGGAGGTATGGAGCTCTGGAGGTATGGAGCTCTGGAGGTATGGAGCTATGGAGCCCTGGAGCTCTGGAGGTATGGAGCTATGGTGCTATGGAGCTCTGAAGCCATGGAGCTCTGGTGCTATGGAGCTCTGGAGGTATGGAGCTCTGGAGGTATGGAGCTCTGGAGGTATGGAGCTATGGAGCCCTGGAGCTCTGGAGGTATGGAGCTATGGTGCTATGGAGCTCTGAAGCCATGGAGCTCTGGTGCTATGGAGCTATGGAGCTCTGGTGCTATGGAGCTATGGAGGTATGGAGCCACCAGCCAGCACCCTCCGTGGCTGGATCAATGGAAGTGTTTTAGGTACCAGGCAGCCAAAGGGCCGAGGCCTCACGCTCGACCACGCCGGCGCAGAGTTCCAGCCGCTCGGATAAGCTCTGTCACTCACCCGCCGCGCAGCCACCGGTAACGGGGAAATGTCGCCGCCTTGTGGACACGCCGTTGTAAATGAATGGGCTTTCGCACTTAGTGCAATTTTCGCCAACTCTCTGACTTAGAGCTATGGAAGTATGGAGCTATGGAGCCACCAGCCACCCAGGCTGGAGCTCTGGAGCTCTGGAGGTATGGAGCTCTGGTGCTATGGAAGTATGGAGCTCTGGTGCTATGGAAGTATGGAGCTATGGAGGTATGGAAGTATGGAGCTATGGAAGTATGGAGCTATGGAGCTCTGGAAGTATGGAGCTATGGAGCTCTGGAAGTATGGAGCTATGGAGCTCTGGAGGTATGGAGCCCTGGAGCTATGGAGCCCTGGAGCTATGGAAGTATGGAGCTCTGGTGCTATGGAGCTATGGAGCTCTGGTGCTATGGAGCTATGGAGCTATGGAGCTCTGGAGCTATGGAGCTCTGGAGGTATGCAGCTATGGAGCTATGGAGCTCTGGAGGTATGGAGCTATGGAGCTATGGAAGTATGGAGCTCTGGTGCTATGGAGCTATGGAGCTCTGGTGCTATGGAGCTATGGAGCTCTGGTGCTATGGAGCTATGGAGCTATGGAGCTCTGGAAGTATGGAGCTCTGGTGCTATGGAGCTATGGAGCTCTGGTGCTATGGAGCTATGGAGCTCTGGTGCTATGGAGCTATGGAGCTCTGGTGCTATGGAGCTCTGGTGCTATGGAGCTCTGGTGCTATGGAGCTATGGAGCTCTGGTGCTATGGAGCTATGGAGCTCTGGAGGTATGGAGCTCTGGAGGTATGGAGCTCTGGAGGTATGGAGCTATGGAGCCCTGGAGCTCTGGAGGTATGGAGCTATGGTGCTATGGAGCTCTGAAGCCATGGAGCTCTGGTGCTATGGAGCTCTGGAGCTCTGGAGGTATGGAGCTCTGGAGGTATGGAGCTATGGAGCCCTGGAGCTCTGGAGGTATGGAGCTATGGAGCTCTGAAGCCATGGAGCTCTGGTGCTATGGAGCTCTGGAGCTCTGGAGGTATGGAGCTCTGGAGGTATGGAGCTCTGGAGGTATGGAGCTATGGAGCCCTGGAGCTCTGGAGGTATGGAGCTATGGTGCTATGGAGCTCTGAAGCCATGGAGCTCTGGTGCTATGGAGCTCTGGAGGTATGGAGCTCTGGAGGTATGGAGCTCTGGAGGTATGGAGCTATGGAGCCCTGGAGCTCTGGAGGTATGGAGCTATGGTGCTATGGAGCTCTGAAGCCATGGAGCTCTGGTGCTATGGAGCTCTGGAGGTATGGAGCTCTGGAGGTATGGAGCTCTGGAGGTATGGAGCTATGGAGCCCTGGAGCTCTGGAGGTATGGAGCTATGGTGCTATGGAGCTCTGAAGCCATGGAGCTCTGGTGCTATGGAGCTATGGAGCTCTGGTGCTATGGAGCTATGGAGGTATGGAGCCACCAGCCAGCACCCTCCGTGGCTGGATCAATGGAAGTGTTTTAGGTACCAGGCAGCCAAAGGGCCGAGGCCTCACGCTCGACCACGCCGGCGCAGAGTTCCAGCCGCTCGGATAAGCTCTGTCACTCACCCGCCGCGCAGCCACCGGTAACGGGGAAATGTCGCCGCCTGGCGGACACGCCGTTGTAAATGAATGGGCTTTCGCACTTAGTGCAATTTTCGCCAACTCTCTGACTTAGAGCTATGGAAGTATGGAGCTATGGAGCCACCAGCCACCCAGGCTGGAGCTATGGAGCTCTGGAGGTATGGAGCTCAGGTGCTATGGAAGTATGGAGCTATGGAGCTATGGAAGTATGGAGCTATGGAGCTATGGAGCTCTGGAAGTATGGAGCTATGGAGCTCTGGAGGTATGGAGCTATGGAGCCCTGGAGCCCTGGAGCTATGGAGCTCTGGTGCTATGGAGGTATGGAGCTCTGGAGGTATGGAGCTCTGGAGGTATGGAGCTATGGAGCTATGGAGCCCTGGAGCTATGGAGCTATGGAGCCCTGGAGCTATGGAGCTATGGAGCCCTGGAGCTATGGAGCTATGGAGCTCTGGTGCTATGGAGCTATGGAGCTCTGGTGCTATGGAGCTATGGAGCTCTGGTGCTATGGAGCTATGGAGCTCTGGTGCTATGGAGCTATGGAGCTCTGGAAGTATGGAGCTATGGAGCTCTGGAGGTATGGAGCTATGGAGCCCTGGAGCTATGGAGCCCTGGAGCTATGGAAGTATGGAGCTCTGGTGCTATGGAGCTATGGAGCTCTGGTGCTATGGAGCTATGGAGCTCTGGAGCTATGGAGCTCTGGAGGTATGGAGCTATGGAGCTATGGAGCTCTGGAGGTATGGAGCTATGGAGCTATGGAAGTATGGAGCTCTGGTGCTATGGAGCTATGGAGCTCTGGTGCTATGGAGCTATGGAGCTCTGGTGCTATGGAGCTATGGAGCTATGGAGCTCTGGAAGTATGGAGCTCTGGTGCTATGGAGCTATGGAGCTCTGGTGCTATGGAGCTATGGAGCTCTGGTGCTATGGAGCTATGGAGCTCTGGTGCTATGGAGCTCTGGTGCTATGGAGCTCTGGTGCTATGGAGCTATGGAGCTCTGGTGCTATGGAGCTATGGAGCTCTGGAGGTATGGAGCTCTGGAGGTATGGAGCTCTGGAGGTATGGAGCTTTGGAGCCCTGGAGCTCTGGAGGTATGGAGCTATGGTGCTATGGAGCTCTGAAGCCATGGAGCTCTGGTGCTATGGAGCTCTGGAGCTCTGGAGGTATGGAGCTCTGGAGGTATGGAGCTATGGAGCCCTGGAGCTCTGGAGGTATGGAGCTATGGTGCTATGGAGCTCTGAAGCCATGGAGCTCTGGTGCTATGGAGCTCTGGAGCTCTGGAGGTATGGAGCTCTGGAGGTATGGAGCTATGGAGCCCTGGAGCTCTGGAGGTATGGAGCTATGGTGCTATGGAGCTCTGAAGCCATGGAGCTCTGGTGCTATGGAGCTCTGGAGCTCTGGAGGTATGGAGCTCTGGAGGTATGGAGCTCTGGAGGTATGGAGCTATGGAGCCCTGGAGCTCTGGAGGTATGGAGCTATGGTGCTATGGAGCTCTGAAGCCATGGAGCTCTGGTGCTAAGGAGCTCTGGAGGTATGGAGCTCTGGAGGTATGGAGCTATGGAGCCCTGGAGCTATGGAGGTATGGAGCTATGGTGCTATGGAGCTCTGAAGCCATGGAGCTCTGGTGCTATGGAGCTATGGAGCTCTGGTGCTATGGAGCTATGGAGGTATGGAGCCACCAGCCAGCACCCTCCGTGGCTGGATCAATGGAAGTGTTTTAGGTACCAGGCAGCCAAAGGGCCGAGGCCTCACGCTCGACCACGCCGGCGCAGAGTTCCAGCCGCTCGGATAAGCTCTGTCACTCACCCGCCGCGCAGCCACCGGTAACGGGGAAATGTCGCCGCCTTGTGGACACGCCGTTGTAAATGAATGGGCTTTCGCACTTAGTGCAATTTTCGCCAACTCTCTGACTTAGAGCTATGGAAGTATGGAGCTATGGAGCCACCAGCCACCCAGGCTGGAGCTCTGGAGCTCTGGAGGTATGGAGCTCTGGTGCTATGGAAGTATGGAGCTCTGGTGCTATGGAAGTATGGAGCTATGGAGGTATGGAAGTATGGAGCTATGGAAGTATGGAGCTATGGAGCTCTGGAAGTATGGAGCTATGGAGCTCTGGAGGTATGGAGCCCTGGAGCTATGGAGCCCTGGAGCTATGGAAGTATGGAGCTCTGGTGCTATGGAGCTATGGAGCTCTGGTGCTATGGAGCTATGGAGCTATGGAGCTCTGGAGCTATGGAGCTATGGAGGTATGGAGCTATGGAGCTATGGAGCTCTGGAGGTATGGAGCTATGGAGCTATGGAAGTATGGAGCTCTGGTGCTATGGAGCTATGGAGCTCTGGTGCTATGGAGCTATGGAGCTCTGGTGCTATGGAGCTATGGAGCTATGGAGCTCTGGAAGTATGGAGCTCTGGTGCTATGGAGCTATGGAGCTCTGGTGCTATGGAGCTATGGAGCTCTGGTGCTATGGAGCTCTGGTGCTATGGAGCTCTGGTGCTATGGAGCTATGGAGCTCTGGTGCTATGGAGCTCTGGAGGTATGGAGCTCTGGAGGTATGGAGCTCTGGAGGTATGGAGCTATGGAGCCCTGGAGCTCTGGAGGTATGGAGCTATGGTGCTATGGAGCTCTGAAGCCATGGAGCTCTGGTGCTATGGAGCTATGGAGCTCTGGTGCTATGGAGCTATGGAGCTATGGAGCTCTGGAAGTATGGAGCTCTGGTGCTATGGAGCTATGGAGCTCTGGTGCTATGGAGCTATGGAGCTCTGGTGCTATGGAGCTATGGAGCTCTGGTGCTATGGAGCTCTGGTGCTATGGAGCTCTGGTGCTATGGAGCTATGGAGCTCTGGTGCTATGGAGCTATGGAGCTCTGGAGGTATGGAGCTCTGGAGGTATGGAGCTCTGGAGGTATGGAGCTATGGAGCCCTGGAGCTCTGGAGGTATGGAGCTATGGTGCTATGGAGCTCTGAAGCCATGGAGCTCTGGTGCTATGGAGCTCTGGAGCTCTGGAGGTATGGAGCTCTGGAGGTATGGAGCTATGGAGCCCTGGAGCTCTGGAGGTATGGAGCTATGGTGCTATGGAGCTCTGAAGCCATGGAGCTCTGGTGCTATGGAGCTCTGGAGCTCTGGAGGTATGGAGCTCTGGAGGTATGGAGCTCTGGAGGTATGGAGCTATGGAGCCCTGGAGCTCTGGAGGTATGGAGCTATGGTGCTATGGAGCTCTGAAGCCATGGAGCTCTGGTGCTATGGAGCTCTGGAGGTATGGAGCTCTGGAGGTATGGAGCTCTGGAGGTATGGAGCTATGGAGCCCTGGAGCTCTGGAGGTATGGAGCTATGGTGCTATGGAGCTCTGAAGCCATGGAGCTCTGGTGCTATGGAGCTCTGGTGCTATGGAGCTCTGGAGGTATGGAGCTCTGGAGGTATGGAGCTCTGGAGGTATGGAGCTATGGAGCCCTGGAGCTCTGGAGGTATGGAGCTATGGTGCTATGGAGCTCTGAAGCCATGGAGCTCTGGTGCTATGGAGCTATGGAGCTCTGGTGCTATGGAGCTCTGGAGGTATGGAGCCACCAGCCAGCACCCTCCGTGGCTGGATCAATGGAAGTGTTTTAGGTACCAGGCAGCCAAAGGGCCGAGGCCTCACGCTCGACCACGCCGGCGCAGAGTTCCAGCCGCTCGGATAAGCTCTGTCACTCACCCGCCGCGCAGCCACCGGTAACGGGGAAATGTCGCCGCCTGGCGGACACGCCGTTGTAAATGAATGGGCTTTCGCACTTAGTGCAATTTTCGCCAACTCTCTGACTTAGAGCTATGGAAGTATGGAGCTATGGAGCCACCAGCCACCCAGGCTGGAGCTATGGAGCTCTGGAGGTATGGAGCTCAGGTGCTATGGAAGTATGGAGCTATGGAAGTATGGAGCTATGGAGCTATGGAGCTCTGGAAGTATGGAGCTATGGAGCTCTGGAGGTATGGAGCTATGGAGCCCTGGAGCCCTGGAGCTATGGAGCTCTGGTGCTATGGAGGTATGGAGCTCTGGAGGTATGGAGCTCTGGAGGTATGGAGCTATGGAGCTATGGAGCCCTGGAGCTATGGAGCTATGGAGCCCTGGAGCTATGGAGCTATGGAGCCCTGGAGCTATGGAGCTATGGAGCTCTGGTGCTATGGAGCTATGGAGCTCTGGTGCTATGGAGCTATGGAGCTCTGGTGCTATGGAGCTATGGAGCTCTGGTGCTATGGAGCTATGGAGCTCTGGAAGTATGGAGCTATGGAGCTCTGGAGGTATGGAGCTATGGAGCCCTGGAGCTATGGAGCCCTGGAGCTATGGAAGTATGGAGCTCTGGTGCTATGGAGCTATGGAGCTCTGGTGCTATGGAGCTATGGAGCTCTGGAGCTATGGAGCTCTGGAGGTATGGAGCTATGGAGCTATGGAGCTCTGGAGGTATGGAGCTATGGAGCTATGGAAGTATGGAGCTCTGGTGCTATGGAGCTATGGAGCTCTGGTGCTATGGAGCTATGGAGCTCTGGTGCTATGGAGCTATGGAGCTATGGAGCTCTGGAAGTATGGAGCTCTGGTGCTATGGAGCTATGGAGCTCTGGTGCTATGGAGCTATGGAGCTCTGGTGCTATGGAGCTATGGAGCTCTGGTGCTATGGAGCTCTGGTGCTATGGAGCTATGGAGCTCTGGTGCTATGGAGCTATGGAGCTCTGGAGGTATGGAGCTCTGGAGGTATGGAGCTCTGGAGGTATGGAGCTTTGGAGCCCTGGAGCTCTGGAGGTATGGAGCTATGGTGCTATGGAGCTCTGAAGCCATGGAGCTCTGGTGCTATGGAGCTCTGGAGCTCTGGAGGTATGGAGCTCTGGAGGTATGGAGCTATGGAGCCCTGGAGCTCTGGAGGTATGGAGCTAATGTGCTATGGAGCTCTGAAGCCATGGAGCTCTGGTGCTATGGAGCTCTGGAGCTCTGGAGGTATGGAGCTCTGGAGGTATGGAGCTATGGAGCCCTGGAGCTCTGGAGGTATGGAGCTATGGTGCTATGGAGCTCTGAAGCCATGGAGCTCTGGTGCTATGGAGCTCTGGAGCTCTGGAGGTATGGAGCTCTGGAGGTATGGAGCTATGGAGCCCTGGAGCTCTGGAGGTATGGAGCTATGGTGCTATGGAGCTCTGAAGCCATGGAGCTCTGGTGCTATGGAGCTCTGGAGGTATGGAGCTCTGGAGGTATGGAGCTCTGGAGGTATGGAGCTATGGAGCCCTGGAGCTCTGGAGGTATGGAGCTATGGTGCTATGGAGCTCTGAAGCCATGGAGCTCTGGTGCTATGGAGCTCTGGAGGTATGGAGCTCTGGAGGTATGGAGCTCTGGAGGTATGGAGCTATGGAGCTATGGAGCCCTGGAGCTCTGGAGGTATGGAGCTATGGTGCTATGGAGCTCTGAAGCCATGGAGCTCTGGTGCTATGGAGCTCTGGAGGTATGGAGCTCTGGAGGTATGGAGCTCTGGAGGTATGGAGCTATGGAGCCCTGGAGCTCTGGAGGTATGGAGCTATGGTGCTATGGAGCTCTGAAGCCATGGAGCTCTGGTGCTATGGAGCTATGGAGCTCTGGTGCTATGGAGCTATGGAGGTATGGAGCCACCAGCCAGCACCCTCCGTGGCTGGATCAATGGAAGTGTTTTAGGTACCAGGCAGCCAAAGGGCCGAGGCCTCACGCTCGACCACGCCGGCGCAGAGTTCCAGCCGCTCGGATAAGCTCTGTCACTCACCCGCCGCGCAGCCACCGGTAACGGGGAAATGTCGCCGCCTTGTGGACACGCCGTTGTAAATGAATGGGCTTTCGCACTTAGTGCAATTTTCGCCAACTCTCTGACTTAGAGCTATGGAAGTATGGAGCTATGGAGCCACCAGCCACCCAGGCTGGAGCTCTGGAGCTCTGGAGGTATGGAGCTCTGGTGCTATGGAAGTATGGAGCTCTGGTGCTATGGAAGTATGGAGCTATGGAGGTATGGAAGTATGGAGCTATGGAAGTATGGAGCTATGGAGCTCTGGAAGTATGGAGCTATGGAGCTCTGGAGGTATGGAGCCCTGGAGCTATGGAGCCCTGGAGCTATGGAAGTATGGAGCTCTGGTGCTATGGAGCTATGGAGCTCTGGTGCTATGGAGCTATGGAGCTATGGAGCTCTGGAGCTATGGAGCTCTGGAGGTATGCAGCTATGGAGCTATGGAGCTCTGGAGGTATGGAGCTATGGAGCTATGGAAGTATGGAGCTCTGGTGCTATGGAGCTATGGAGCTCTGGTGCTATGGAGCTATGGAGCTCTGGTGCTATGGAGCTATGGAGCTATGGAGCTCTGGAAGTATGGAGCTCTGGTGCTATGGAGCTATGGAGCTCTGGTGCTATGGAGCTATGGAGCTCTGGTGCTATGGAGCTATGGAGCTCTGGTGCTATGGAGCTCTGGTGCTATGGAGCTCTGGTGCTATGGAGCTATGGAGCTCTGGTGCTATGGAGCTATGGAGCTCTGGAGGTATGGAGCTCTGGAGGTATGGAGCTCTGGAGGTATGGAGCTATGGAGCCCTGGAGCTCTGGAGGTATGGAGCTATGGTGCTATGGAGCTCTGAAGCCATGGAGCTCTGGTGCTATGGAGCTCTGGAGCTCTGGAGGTATGGAGCTCTGGAGGTATGGAGCTATGGAGCCCTGGAGCTCTGGAGGTATGGAGCTATGGAGCTCTGAAGCCATGGAGCTCTGGTGCTATGGAGCTCTGGAGCTCTGGAGGTATGGAGCTCTGGTGCTATGGAGCTCTGGAGGTATGGAGCTATGGAGCTCTGGAGGTATGGAGCTATGGTGCTATGGAGCTCTGAAGCCATGGAGCTCTGGTGCTATGGAGCTCTGGAGGTATGGAGCTCTGGAGGTATGGAGCTCTGGAGGTATGGAGCTATGGAGCCCTGGAGCTCTGGAGGTATGGAGCTATGGTGCTATGGAGCTCTGAAGCCATGGAGCTCTGGTGCTATGGAGCTCTGGAGGTATGGAGCTCTGGAGGTATGGAGCTCTGGAGGTATGGAGCTATGGAGCCCTGGAGCTCTGGAGGTATGGAGCTATGGTGCTATGGAGCTCTGAAGCCATGGAGCTCTGGTGCTATGGAGCTATGGAGCTCTGGTGCTATGGAGCTATGGAGGTATGGAGCCACCAGCCAGCACCCTCCGTGGCTGGATCAATGGAAGTGTTTTAGGTACCAGGCAGCCAAAGGGCCGAGGCCTCACGCTCGACCACGCCGGCGCAGAGTTCCAGCCGCTCGGATAAGCTCTGTCACTCACCCGCCGCGCAGCCACCGGTAACGGGGAAATGTCGCCGCCTGGCGGACACGCCGTTGTAAATGAATGGGCTTTCGCACTTAGTGCAATTTTCGCCAACTCTCTGACTTAGAGCTATGGAAGTATGGAGCTATGGAGCCACCAGCCACCCAGGCTGGAGCTATGGAGCTCTGGAGGTATGGAGCTCAGGTGCTATGAAAGTATGGAGCTATGGAGCTATGGAAGTATGGAGCTATGGAGCTATGGAGCTCTGGAAGTATGGAGCTATGGAGCTCTGGAGGTATGGAGCTATGGAGCCCTGGAGCCCTGGAGCTATGGAGCTCTGGTGCTATGGAGGTATGGAGCTCTGGAGGTATGGAGCTCTGGAGGTATGGAGCTATGGAGCTATGGAGCCCTGGAGCTATGGAGCTATGGAGCCCTGGAGCTATGGAGCTATGGAGCCCTGGAGCTATGGAGCTATGGAGCTCTGGTGCTATGGAGCTATGGAGCTCTGGTGCTATGGAGCTATGGAGCTCTGGTGCTATGGAGCTATGGAGCTCTGGTGCTATGGAGCTATGGAGCTCTGGAAGTATGGAGCTATGGAGCTCTGGAGGTATGGAGCTATGGAGCCCTGGAGCTATGGAGCCCTGGAGCTATGGAAGTATGGAGCTCTGGTGCTATGGAGCTATGGAGCTCTGGTGCTATGGAGCTATGGAGCTCTGGAGCTATGGAGCTCTGGAGGTATGGAGCTATGGAGCTATGGAGCTCTGGAGGTATGGAGCTATGGAGCTATGGAAGTATGGAGCTCTGGTGCTATGGAGCTATGGAGCTCTGGTGCTATGGAGCTATGGAGCTCTGGTGCTATGGAGCTATGGAGCTATGGAGCTCTGGAAGTATGGAGCTCTGGTGCTATGGAGCTATGGAGCTCTGGTGCTATGGAGCTATGGAGCTCTGGTGCTATGGAGCTATGGAGCTCTGGTGCTATGGAGCTCTGGTGCTATGGAGCTATGGAGCTCTGGTGCTATGGAGCTATGGAGCTCTGGAGGTATGGAGCTCTGGAGGTATGGAGCTCTGGAGGTATGGAGCTTTGGAGCCCTGGAGCTCTGGAGGTATGGAGCTATGGTGCTATGGAGCTCTGAAGCCATGGAGCTCTGGTGCTATGGAGCTCTGGAGCTCTGGAGGTATGGAGCTCTGGAGGTATGGAGCTATGGAGCCCTGGAGCTCTGGAGGTATGGAGCTAATGTGCTATGGAGCTCTGAAGCCATGGAGCTCTGGTGCTATGGAGCTCTGGAGCTCTGGAGGTATGGAGCTCTGGAGGTATGGAGCTATGGAGCCCTGGAGCTCTGGAGGTATGGAGCTATGGTGCTATGGAGCTCTGAAGCCATGGAGCTCTGGTGCTATGGAGCTCTGGAGCTCTGGAGGTATGGAGCTCTGGAGGTATGGAGCTATGGAGCCCTGGAGCTCTGGAGGTATGGAGCTATGGTGCTATGGAGCTCTGAAGCCATGGAGCTCTGGTGCTATGGAGCTCTGGAGGTATGGAGCTCTGGAGGTATGGAGCTCTGGAGGTATGGAGCTATGGAGCCCTGGAGCTCTGGAGGTATGGAGCTATGGTGCTATGGAGCTCTGAAGCCATGGAGCTCTGGTGCTATGGAGCTCTGGAGGTATGGAGCTCTGGAGGTATGGAGCTCTGGAGGTATGGAGCTATGGAGCTATGGAGCCCTGGAGCTCTGGAGGTATGGAGCTATGGTGCTATGGAGCTCTGAAGCCATGGAGCTCTGGTGCTATGGAGCTCTGGAGGTATGGAGCTCTGGAGGTATGGAGCTCTGGAGGTATGGAGCTATGGAGCCCTGGAGCTCTGGAGGTATGGAGCTATGGTGCTATGGAGCTCTGAAGCCATGGAGCTCTGGTGCTATGGAGCTATGGAGCTCTGGTGCTATGGAGCTATGGAGGTATGGAGCCACCAGCCAGCACCCTCCGTGGCTGGATCAATGGAAGTGTTTTAGGTACCAGGCAGCCAAAGGGCCGAGGCCTCACGCTCGACCACGCCGGCGCAGAGTTCCAGCCGCTCGGATAAGCTCTGTCACTCACCCGCCGCGCAGCCACCGGTAACGGGGAAATGTCGCCGCCTTGTGGACACGCCGTTGTAAATGAATGGGCTTTCGCACTTAGTGCAATTTTCGCCAACTCTCTGACTTAGAGCTATGGAAGTATGGAGCTATGGAGCCACCAGCCACCCAGGCTGGAGCTCTGGAGCTCTGGAGGTATGGAGCTCTGGTGCTATGGAAGTATGGAGCTCTGGTGCTATGGAAGTATGGAGCTATGGAGGTATGGAAGTATGGAGCTATGGAAGTATGGAGCTATGGAGCTCTGGAAGTATGGAGCTATGGAGCTCTGGAGGTATGGAGCCCTGGAGCTATGGAGCCCTGGAGCTATGGAAGTATGGAGCTCTGGTGCTATGGAGCTATGGAGCTCTGGTGCTATGGAGCTATGGAGCTATGGAGCTCTGGAGCTATGGAGCTCTGGAGGTATGCAGCTATGGAGCTATGGAGCTCTGGAGGTATGGAGCTATGGAGCTATGGAAGTATGGAGCTCTGGTGCTATGGAGCTATGGAGCTCTGGTGCTATGGAGCTATGGAGCTCTGGTGCTATGGAGCTATGGAGCTATGGAGCTCTGGAAGTATGGAGCTCTGGTGCTATGGAGCTATGGAGCTCTGGTGCTATGGAGCTATGGAGCTCTGGTGCTATGGAGCTATGGAGCTCTGGTGCTATGGAGCTCTGGTGCTATGGAGCTCTGGTGCTATGGAGCTATGGAGCTCTGGTGCTATGGAGCTATGGAGCTCTGGAGGTATGGAGCTCTGGAGGTATGGAGCTCTGGAGGTATGGAGCTATGGAGCCCTGGAGCTCTGGAGGTATGGAGCTATGGTGCTATGGAGCTCTGAAGCCATGGAGCTCTGGTGCTATGGAGCTCTGGAGCTCTGGAGGTATGGAGCTCTGGAGGTATGGAGCTATGGAGCCCTGGAGCTCTGGAGGTATGGAGCTATGGAGCTCTGAAGCCATGGAGCTCTGGTGCTATGGAGCTCTGGAGCTCTGGAGGTATGGAGCTCTGGTGCTATGGAGCTCTGGAGGTATGGAGCTATGGAGCTCTGGAGGTATGGAGCTATGGTGCTATGGAGCTCTGAAGCCATGGAGCTCTGGTGCTATGGAGCTCTGGAGGTATGGAGCTCTGGAGGTATGGAGCTCTGGAGGTATGGAGCTATGGAGCCCTGGAGCTCTGGAGGTATGGAGCTATGGTGCTATGGAGCTCTGAAGCCATGGAGCTCTGGTGCTATGGAGCTCTGGAGGTATGGAGCTCTGGAGGTATGGAGCTCTGGAGGTATGGAGCTATGGAGCCCTGGAGCTCTGGAGGTATGGAGCTATGGTGCTATGGAGCTCTGAAGCCATGGAGCTCTGGTGCTATGGAGCTATGGAGCTCTGGTGCTATGGAGCTATGGAGGTATGGAGCCACCAGCCAGCACCCTCCGTGGCTGGATCAATGGAAGTGTTTTAGGTACCAGGCAGCCAAAGGGCCGAGGCCTCACGCTCGACCACGCCGGCGCAGAGTTCCAGCCGCTCGGATAAGCTCTGTCACTCACCCGCCGCGCAGCCACCGGTAACGGGGAAATGTCGCCGCCTGGCGGACACGCCGTTGTAAATGAATGGGCTTTCGCACTTAGTGCAATTTTCGCCAACTCTCTGACTTAGAGCTATGGAAGTATGGAGCTATGGAGCCACCAGCCACCCAGGCTGGAGCTATGGAGCTCTGGAGGTATGGAGCTCAGGTGCTATGAAAGTATGGAGCTATGGAGCTATGGAAGTATGGAGCTATGGAGCTATGGAGCTCTGGAAGTATGGAGCTATGGAGCTCTGGAGGTATGGAGCTATGGAGCCCTGGAGCCCTGGAGCTATGGAGCTCTGGTGCTATGGAGGTATGGAGCTCTGGAGGTATGGAGCTCTGGAGGTATGGAGCTATGGAGCTATGGAGCCCTGGAGCTATGGAGCTATGGAGCCCTGGAGCTATGGAGCTATGGAGCCCTGGAGCTATGGAGCTATGGAGCTCTGGTGCTATGGAGCTATGGAGCTCTGGTGCTATGGAGCTATGGAGCTCTGGTGCTATGGAGCTATGGAGCTCTGGTGCTATGGAGCTATGGAGCTCTGGAAGTATGGAGCTATGGAGCTCTGGAGGTATGGAGCTATGGAGCCCTGGAGCTATGGAGCCCTGGAGCTATGGAAGTATGGAGCTCTGGTGCTATGGAGCTATGGAGCTCTGGTGCTATGGAGCTATGGAGCTCTGGAGCTATGGAGCTCTGGAGGTATGGAGCTATGGAGCTATGGAGCTCTGGAGGTATGGAGCTATGGAGCTATGGAAGTATGGAGCTCTGGTGCTATGGAGCTATGGAGCTCTGGTGCTATGGAGCTATGGAGCTCTGGTGCTATGGAGCTATGGAGCTATGGAGCTCTGGAAGTATGGAGCTCTGGTGCTATGGAGCTATGGAGCTCTGGTGCTATGGAGCTATGGAGCTCTGGTGCTATGGAGCTATGGAGCTCTGGTGCTATGGAGCTCTGGTGCTATGGAGCTCTGGTGCTATGGAGCTATGGAGCTCTGGTGCTATGGAGCTATGGAGCTCTGGAGGTATGGAGCTCTGGAGGTATGGAGCTCTGGAGGTATGGAGCTTTGGAGCCCTGGAGCTCTGGAGGTATGGAGCTATGGTGCTATGGAGCTCTGAAGCCATGGAGCTCTGGTGCTATGGAGCTCTGGAGCTCTGGAGGTATGGAGCTCTGGAGGTATGGAGCTATGGAGCCCTGGAGCTCTGGAGGTATGGAGCTATGGTGCTATGGAGCTCTGAAGCCATGGAGCAATGGTGCTATGGAGCTCTGGAGCTCTGGAGGTATGGAGCTCTGGAGGTATGGAGCTATGGAGCCCTGGAGCTCTGGAGGTATGGAGCTATGGTGCTATGGAGCTCTGAAGCCATGGAGCTCTGGTGCTATGGAGCTCTGGAGCTCTGGAGGTATGGAGCTCTGGAGGTATGGAGCTCTGGAGGTATGGAGCTATGGAGCCCTGGAGCTCTGGAGGTATGGAGCTATGGTGCTATGGAGCTCTGAAGCCATGGAGCTCTGGTGCTATGGAGCTCTGGAGGTATGGAGCTCTGGAGGTATGGAGCTCTGGAGGTATGGAGCTATGGAGCCCTGGAGCTCTGGAGGTATGGAGCTATGGTGCTATGGAGCTCTGAAGCCATGGAGCTCTGGTGCTATGGAGCTCTGGAGCTCTGGAGGTATGGAGCTCTGGAGGTATGGAGCTATGGAGCCCTGGAGCTCTGGAGGTATGGAGCTATGGTGCTATGGAGCTCTGAAGCCATGGAGCTCTGGTGCTATGGAGCTCTGGAGCTCTGGAGGTATGGAGCTCTGGAGGTATGGAGCTCTGGAGGTATGGAGCTATGGAGCCCTGGAGCTCTGAAGGTATGGAGCTATGGTGCTATGGAGCTCTGAAGCCATGGAGCTCTGGTGCTATGGAGCTCTGGAGGTATGGAGCTCTGGAGGTATGGAGCTCTGGAGGTATGGAGCTATGGAGCCCTGGAGCTCTGGAGGTATGGAGCTATGGTGCTATGGAGCTCTGAAGCCATGGAGCTCTGGTGCTATGGAGCTATGGAGCTCTGGTGCTATGGAGCTATGGAGGTATGGAGCCACCAGCCAGCACCCTCCGTGGCTGGATCAATGGAAGTGTTTTAGGTACCAGGCAGCCAAAGGGCCGAGGCCTCACGCTCGACCACGCCGGCGCAGAGTTCCAGCCGCTCGGATAAGCTCTGTCACTCACCCGCCGCGCAGCCACCGGTAACGGGGAAATGTCGCCGCCTTGTGGACACGCCGTTGTAAATGAATGGGCTTTCGCACTTAGTGCAATTTTCGCCAACTCTCTGACTTAGAGCTATGGAAGTATGGAGCTATGGAGCCACCAGCCACCCAGGCTGGAGCTCTGGAGCTCTGGAGGTATGGAGCTCTGGTGCTATGGAAGTATGGAGCTCTGGTGCTATGGAAGTATGGAGCTATGGAGGTATGGAAGTATGGAGCTATGGAAGTATGGAGCTATGGAGCTCTGGAAGTATGGAGCTATGGAGCTCTGGAGGTATGGAGCCCTGGAGCTATGGAGCCCTGGAGCTATGGAAGTATGGAGCTCTGGTGCTATGGAGCTATGGAGCTCTGGTGCTATGGAGCTATGGAGCTATGGAGCTCTGGAGCTATGGAGCTCTGGAGGTATGGAGCTATGGAGCTATGGAGCTCTGGAGGTATGGAGCTATGGAGCTATGGAAGTATGGAGCTCTGGTGCTATGGAGCTATGGAGCTCTGGTGCTATGGAGCTATGGAGCTCTGGTGCTATGGAGCTATGGAGCTATGGAGCTCTGGAAGTATGGAGCTCTGGTGCTATGGAGCTATGGAGCTCTGGTGCTATGGAGCTATGGAGCTCTGGTGCTATGGAGCTCTGGTGCTATGGAGCTCTGGTGCTATGGAGCTATGGAGCTCTGGTGCTATGGAGCTCTGGAGGTATGGAGCTCTGGAGGTATGGAGCTCTGGAGGTATGGAGCTATGGAGCCCTGGAGCTCTGGAGGTATGGAGCTATGGTGCTATGGAGCTCTGAAGCCATGGAGCTCTGGTGCTATGGAGCTATGGAGCTCTGGTGCTATGGAGCTATGGAGCTATGGAGCTCTGGAAGTATGGAGCTCTGGTGCTATGGAGCTATGGAGCTCTGGTGCTATGGAGCTATGGAGCTCTGGTGCTATGGAGCTATGGAGCTCTGGTGCTATGGAGCTCTGGTGCTATGGAGCTCTGGTGCTATGGAGCTATGGAGCTCTGGTGCTATGGAGCTATGGAGCTCTGGAGGTATGGAGCTCTGGAGGTATGGAGCTCTGGAGGTATGGAGCTATGGAGCCCTGGAGCTCTGGAGGTATGGAGCTATGGTGCTATGGAGCTCTGAAGCCATGGAGCTCTGGTGCTATGGAGCTCTGGAGCTCTGGAGGTATGGAGCTCTGGAGGTATGGAGCTATGGAGCCCTGGAGCTCTGGAGGTATGGAGCTATGGTGCTATGGAGCTCTGAAGCCATGGAGCTCTGGTGCTATGGAGCTCTGGAGCTCTGGAGGTATGGAGCTCTGGAGGTATGGAGCTCTGGAGGTATGGAGCTATGGAGCCCTGGAGCTCTGGAGGTATGGAGCTATGGTGCTATGGAGCTCTGAAGCCATGGAGCTCTGGTGCTATGGAGCTCTGGAGGTATGGAGCTCTGGAGGTATGGAGCTCTGGAGGTATGGAGCTATGGAGCCCTGGAGCTCTGGAGGTATGGAGCTATGGTGCTATGGAGCTCTGAAGCCATGGAGCTCTGGTGCTATGGAGCTCTGGAGGTATGGAGCTCTGGAGGTATGGAGCTCTGGAGGTATGGAGCTATGGAGCCCTGGAGCTCTGGAGGTATGGAGCTATGGTGCTATGGAGCTCTGAAGCCATGGAGCTCTGGTGCTATGGAGCTATGGAGCTCTGGTGCTATGGAGCTATGGAGGTATGGAGCCACCAGCCAGCACCCTCCGTGGCTGGATCAATGGAAGTGTTTTAGGTACCAGGCAGCCAAAGGGCCGAGGCCTCACGCTCGACCACGCCGGCGCAGAGTTCCAGCCGCTCGGATAAGCTCTGTCACTCACCCGCCGCGCAGCCACCGGTAACGGGGAAATGTCGCCGCCTGGCGGACACGCCGTTGTAAATGAATGGGCTTTCGCACTTAGTGCAATTTTCGCCAACTCTCTGACTTAGAGCTATGGAAGTATGGAGCTATGGAGCCACCAGCCACCCAGGCTGGAGCTATGGAGCTCTGGAGGTATGGAGCTCAGGTGCTATGGAAGTATGGAGCTATGGAGCTATGGAAGTATGGAGCTATGGAGCTATGGAGCTCTGGAAGTATGGAGCTATGGAGCTCTGGAGGTATGGAGCTATGGAGCCCTGGAGCCCTGGAGCTATGGAGCTCTGGTGCTATGGAGGTATGGAGCTCTGGAGGTATGGAGCTCTGGAGGTATGGAGCTATGGAGCTCTGAAGCCATGGAGCTCTGGTGCTATGGAGCTCTGGAGCTCTGGAGGTATGGAGCTCTGGAGGTATGGAGCTATGGAGCCCTGGAGCTCTGGAGGTATGGAGCTATGGTGCTATGGAGCTCTGAAGCCATGGAGCTCTGGTGCTATGGAGCTCTGGAGCTCTGGAGGTATGGAGCTCTGGAGGTATGGAGCTCTGGAGGTATGGAGCTATGGAGCCCTGGAGCTCTGGAGGTATGGAGCTATGGTGCTATGGAGCTCTGAAGCCATGGAGCTCTGGTGCTATGGAGCTCTGGAGGTATGGAGCTCTGGAGGTATGGAGCTCTGGAGGTATGGAGCTATGGAGCCCTGGAGCTCTGGAGGTATGGAGCTATGGTGCTATGGAGCTCTGAAGCCATGGAGCTCTGGTGCTATGGAGCTCTGGAGGTATGGAGCTCTGGAGGTATGGAGCTCTGGAGGTATGGAGCTATGGAGCCCTGGAGCTCTGGAGGTATGGAGCTATGGTGCTATGGAGCTCTGAAGCCATGGAGCTCTGGTGCTATGGAGCTCTGGAGGTATGGAGCTCTGGAGGTATGGAGCTCTGGAGGTATGGAGCTATGGAGCCCTGGAGCTCTGGAGGTATGGAGCTATGGTGCTATGGAGCTCTGAAGCCATGGAGCTCTGGTGCTATGGAGCTATGGAGCTCTGGTGCTATGGAGCTATGGAGGTATGGAGCCACCAGCCAGCACCCTCCGTGGCTGGATCAATGGAAGTGTTTTAGGTACCAGGCAGCCAAAGGGCCGAGGCCTCACGCTCGACCACGCCGGCGCAGAGTTCCAGCCGCTCGGATAAGCTCTGTCACTCACCCGCCGCGCAGCCACCGGTAACGGGGAAATGTCGCCGCCTTGTGGACACGCCGTTGTAAATGAATGGGCTTTCGCACTTAGTGCAATTTTCGCCAACTCTCTGACTTAGAGCTATGGAAGTATGGAGCTATGGAGCCACCAGCCACCCAGGCTGGAGCTCTGGAGCTCTGGAGGTATGGAGCTCTGGTGCTATGGAAGTATGGAGCTCTGGTGCTATGGAAGTATGGAGCTATGGAGGTATGGAAGTATGGAGCTATGGAAGTATGGAGCTATGGAGCTCTGGAAGTATGGAGCTATGGAGCTCTGGAGGTATGGAGCCCTGGAGCTATGGAGCCCTGGAGCTATGGAAGTATGGAGCTCTGGTGCTATGGAGCTATGGAGCTCTGGTGCTATGGAGCTATGGAGCTATGGAGCTCTGGAGCTATGGAGCTCTGGAGGTATGGAGCTATGGAGCTATGGAGCTCTGGAGGTATGGAGCTATGGAGCTATGGAAGTATGGAGCTCTGGTGCTATGGAGCTATGGAGCTCTGGTGCTATGGAGCTATGGAGCTCTGGTGCTATGGAGCTATGGAGCTATGGAGCTCTGGAAGTATGGAGCTCTGGTGCTATGGAGCTATGGAGCTATGGTGCTATGGAGCTATGGAGCTCTGGTGCTATGGAGCTCTGGTGCTATGGAGCTCTGGTGCTATGGAGCTATGGAGCTCTGGTGCTATGGAGCTCTGGAGGTATGGAGCTCTGGAGGTATGGAGCTCTGGAGGTATGGAGCTATGGAGCCCTGGAGCTCTGGAGGTATGGAGCTATTGTGCTATGGAGCTCTGAAGCCATGGAGCTCTGGTGCTATGGAGCTATGGAGCTCTGGTGCTATGGAGCTATGGAGCTATGGAGCTCTGGAAGTATGGAGCTCTGGTGCTATGGAGCTATGGAGCTCTGGTGCTATGGAGCTATGGAGCTCTGGTGCTATGGAGCTATGGAGCACTGGTGCTATGGAGCTCTGGTGCTATGGAGCTATGGAGCTCTGGTGCTATGGAGCTATGGAGCTCTGGAGGTATGGAGCTCTGGAGGTATGGAGCTCTGGAGGTATGGAGCTATGGAGCCCTGGAGCTCTGGAGGTATGGAGCTATGGTGCTATGGAGCTCTGAAGCCATGGAGCTCTGGTGCTATGGAGCTCTGGAGCTCTGGAGGTATGGAGCTCTGGAGGTATGGAGCTATGGAGCCCTGGAGCTCTGGAGGTATGGAGCTATGGTGCTATGGAGCTCTGAAGCCATGGAGCTCTGGTGCTATGGAGCTCTGGAGCTCTGGAGGTATGGAGCTCTGGAGGTATGGAGCTCTGGAGGTATGGAGCTATGGAGCCCTGGAGCTCTGGAGGTATGGAGCTATGGTGCTATGGAGCTCTGAAGCCATGGAGCTCTGGTGCTATGGAGCTCTGGAGGTATGGAGCTCTGGAGGTATGGAGCTCTGGAGGTATGGAGCTATGGAGCCCTGGAGCTCTGGAGGTATGGAGCTATGGTGCTATGGAGCTCTGAAGCCATGGAGCTCTGGTGCTATGGAGCTCTGGAGGTATGGAGCTCTGGAGGTATGGAGCTCTGGAGGTATGGAGCTATGGAGCCCTGGAGCTCTGGAGGTATGGAGCTATGGTGCTATGGAGCTCTGAAGCCATGGAGCTCTGGTGCTATGGAGCTATGGAGCTCTGGTGCTATGGAGCTATGGAGGTATGGAGCCACCAGCCAGCACCCTCCGTGGCTGGATCAATGGAAGTGTTTTAGGTACCAGGCAGCCAAAGGGCCGAGGCCTCACGCTCGACCACGCCGGCGCAGAGTTCCAGCCGCTCGGATAAGCTCTGTCACTCAACCGCCGCGCAGCCACCGGTAACGGGGAAATGTCGCCGCCTGGCGGACACGCCGTTGTAAATGAATGGGCTTTCGCACTTAGTGCAATTTTCGCCAACTCTCTGACTTAGAGCTATGGAAGTATGGAGCTATGGAGCCACCAGCCACCCAGGCTGGAGCTATGGAGCTCTGGAGGTATGGAGCTCAGGTGCTATGGAAGTATGGAGCTATGGAGCTATGGAAGTATGGAGCTATGGAGCTATGGAGCTCTGGAAGTATGGAGCTATGGAGCTCTGGAGGTATGGAGCTATGGAGCCCTGGAGCCCTGGAGCTATGGAGCTCTGGTGCTATGGAGGTATGGAGCTCTGGAGGTATGGAGCTCTGGAGGTATGGAGCTATGGAGCTATGGAGCTATGGAGCCCTGGAGCTATGGAGCTATGGAGCCCTGGAGCTATGGAGCTATGGAGCCCTGGAGCTATGGAGCTATGGAGCTCTGGTGCTATGGAGCTATGGAGCTCTGGTGCTATGGAGCTATGGAGCTCTGGTGCTATGGAGCTATGGAGCTCTGGTGCTATGGAGCTATGGAGCTCTGGAAGTATGGAGCTATGGAGCTCTGGAGGTATGGAGCTATGGAGCCCTGGAGCTATGGAGCCCTGGAGCTATGGAAGTATGGAGCTCTGGTGCTATGGAGCTATGGAGCTCTGGTGCTATGGAGCTATGGAGCTCTGGAGCTATGGAGCTCTGGAGCTATGGAGCTATGGAGCTATGGAGCTCTGGAGGTATGGAGCTATGGAGCTATGGAAGTATGGAGCTCTGGTGCTATGGAGCTATGGAGCTCTGGTGCTATGGAGCTATGGAGCTCTGGTGCTATGGAGCTATGGAGCTCTGGAGCTATGGAGCTCTGGAGGTATGGAGCTATGGAGCTATGGAGCTCTGGAGGTATGGAGCTATGGAGCTATGGAAGTATGGAGCTCTGGTGCTATGGAGCTATGGAGCTCTGGTGCTATGGAGCTATGGAGCTCTGGTGCTATGGAGCTATGGAGCTCTGGAAGTATGGAGCTCTGGTGCTATGGAGCTATGGAGCTCTGGTGCTATGGAGCTATGGAGCTCTGGTGCTATGGAGCTATGGAGCTCTGGTGCTATGGAGCTCTGGTGCTATGGAGCTCTGGTGCTATGGAGCTATGGAGCTCTGGTGCTATGGAGCTATGGAGCTCTGGAGGTATGGAGCTCTGGAGGTATGGAGCTCTGGAGGTATGGAGCTTTGGAGCCCTGGAGCTCTGGAGGTATGGAGCTATGGTGCTATGGAGCTCTGAAGCCATGGAGCTCTGGTGCTATGGAGCTCTGGAGCTCTGGAGGTATGGAGCTCTGGAGGTATGGAGCTATGGAGCCCTGGAGCTCTGGAGGTATGGAGCTATGGTGCTATGGAGCTCTGAAGCCATGGAGCTCTGGTGCTATGGAGCTCTGGAGCTCTGGAGGTATGGAGCTCTGGAGGTATGGAGCTCTGGAGGTATGGAGCTATGGAGCCCTGGAGCTCTGGAGGTATGGAGCTATGGTGCTATGGAGCTCTGAAGCCATGGAGCTCTGGTGCTATGGAGCTCTGGAGGTATGGAGCTCTGGAGGTATGGAGCTCTGGAGGTATGGAGCTATGGAGCCCTGGAGCTCTGGAGGTATGGAGCTATGGTGCTATGGAGCTCTGAAGCCATGGAGCTCTGGTGCTATGGAGCTCTGGAGGTATGGAGCTCTGGAGGTATGGAGCTCTGGAGGTATGGAGCTATGGAGCCCTGGAGCTCTGGAGGTATGGAGCTATGGTGCTATGGAGCTCTGAAGCCATGGAGCTCTGGTGCTATGGAGCTCTGGAGGTATGGAGCTCTGGAGGTATGGAGCTTTGGAGGTATGGAGCTATGGAGCCCTGGAGCTCTGGAGGTATGGAGCTATGGTGCTATGGAGCTCTGAAGCCATGGAGCTCTGGTGCTATGGAGCTATGGAGCTCTGGTGCTATGGAGCTATGGAGGTATGGAGCCACCAGCCAGCACCCTCCGTGGCTGGATCAATGGAAGTGTTTTAGGTACCAGGCAGCCAAAGGGCCGAGGCCTCACGCTCGACCACGCCGGCGCAGAGTTCCAGCCGCTCGGATAAGCTCTGTCACTCACCCGCCGCGCAGCCACCGGTAACGGGGAAATGTCGCCGCCTTGTGGACACGCCGTTGTAAATGAATGGGCTTTCGCACTTAGTGCAATTTTCGCCAACTCTCTGACTTAGAGCTATGGAAGTATGGAGCTATGGAGCCACCAGCCACCCAGGCTGGAGCTCTGGAGCTCTGGAGGTATGGAGCTCTGGTGCTATGGAAGTATGGAGCTCTGGTGCTATGGAAGTATGGAGCTATGGAGGTATGGAAGTATGGAGCTATGGAAGTATGGAGCTATGGAGCTCTGGAAGTATGGAGCTATGGAGCTCTGGAGGTATGGAGCCCTGGAGCTATGGAGCCCTGGAGCTATGGAAGTATGGAGCTCTGGTGCTATGGAGCTATGGAGCTCTGGTGCTATGGAGCTATGGAGCTATGGAGCTCTGGAGCTATGGAGCTCTGGAGGTATGGAGCTATGGAGCTATGGAGCTCTGGAGGTATGGAGCTATGGAGCTATGGAAGTATGGAGCTCTGGTGCTATGGAGCTATGGAGCTCTGGTGCTATGGAGCTATGGAGCTCTGGTGCTATGGAGCTATGGAACTATGGAGCTCTGGAAGTATGGAGCTCTGGTGCTATGGAGCTATGGAGCTCTGGTGCTATGGAGCTATGGAGCTCTGGTGCTATGGAGCTCTGGTGCTATGGAGCTCTGGTGCTGTGGAGCTATGGAGCTCTGGTGCTATGGAGCTATGGAGCTCTGGAGGTATGGAGCTCTGGAGGTATGGAGCTCTGGAGGTATGGAGCTTTGGAGCCCTGGAGCTCTGGAGGTATGGAGCTATGGTGCTATGGAGCTCTGAAGCCATGGAGCTCTGGTGCTATGGAGCTCTGGAGCTCTGGAGGTATGGAGCTCTGGAGGTATGGAGCTATGGAGCCCTGGAGCTCTGGAGGTATGGAGCTATGGTGCTATGGAGCTCTGAAGCCATGGAGCTCTGGTGCTATGGAGCTCTGGAGCTCTGGAGGTATGGAGCTCTGGAGGTATGGAGCTATGGAGCCCTGGAGCTCTGGAGGTATGGAGCTATGGTGCTATGGAGCTCTGAAGCCATGGAGCTCTGGTGCTATGGAGCTCTGGAGCTCTGGAGGTATGGAGCTCTGGAGGTATGGAGCTCTGGAGGTATGGAGCTATGGAGCCCTGGAGCTCTGGAGGTATGGAGCTATGGTGCTATGGAGCTCTGAAGCCATGGAGCTCTGGTGCTATGGAGCTCTGGAGGTATGGAGCTCTGGAGGTATGGAGCTCTGGAGGTATGGAGCTATGGAGCCCTGGAGCTCTGGAGGTATGGAGCTATGGTGCTATGGAGCTCTGAAGCCATGGAGCTCTGGTGCTATGGAGCTCTGGAGGTATGGAGCTCTGGAGGTATGGAGCTCTGGAGGTATGGAGCTATGGAGCCCTGGAGCTCTGGAGGTATGGAGCTATGGTGCTATGGAGCTCTGAAGCCATGGAGCTCTGGTGCTATGGAGCTCTGGAGGTATGGAGCTCTGGAGGTATGGAGCTCTGGAGGTATGGAGCTATGGAGCCCTGGAGCTCTGGAGGTATGGAGCTATGGTGCTATGGAGCTCTGAAGCCATGGAGCTCTGGTGCTATGGAGTTATGGAGCTCTGGTGCTATGGAGCTATGGAGGTATGGAGCCACCAGCCAGCACCCTCCGTGGCTGGATCAATGGAAGTGTTTTAGGTACCAGGCAGCCAAAGGGCCGAGGCCTCACGCTCGACCACGCCGGCGCAGAGTTCCAGCCGCTCGGATAAGCTCTGTCACTCACCCGCCGCGCAGCCACCGGTAACGGGGAAATGTCGCCGCCTTGTGGACACGCCGTTGTAAATGAATGGGCTTTCGCACTTAGTGCAATTTTCGCCAACTCTCTGACTTAGAGCTATGGAAGTATGGAGCTATGGAGCCACCAGCCACCCAGGCTGGAGCTCTGGAGCTCTGGAGGTATGGAGCTCTGGTGCTATGGAAGTATGGAGCTCTGGTGCTATGGAAGTATGGAGCTATGGAGGTATGGAAGTATGGAGCTATGGAAGTATGGAGCTATGGAGCTCTGGAAGTATGGAGCTATGGAGCTCTGGAGGTATGGAGCCCTGGAGCTATGGAGCCCTGGAGCTATGGAAGTATGGAGCTCTGGTGCTATGGAGCTATGGAGCTCTGGTGCTATGGAGCTATGGAGCTATGGAGCTCTGGAGCTATGGAGCTCTGGAGCTATGGAGCTCTGGAGGTATGGAGCTATGGAGCTATGGAGCTCTGGAGGTATGGAGCTATGGAGCTATGGAAGTATGGAGCTCTGGTGCTATGGAGCTATGGAGCTCTGGTGCTATGGAGCTATGGAGCTCTGGTGCTATGGAGCTATGGAGCTATGGAGCTCTGGAAGTATGGAGCTCTGGTGCTATGGAGCTATGGAGCTCTGGTGCTATGGAGCTATGGAGCTCTGGTGCTATGGAGCTCTGGTGCTATGGAGCTCTGGTGCTATGGAGCTATGGAGCTCTGGTGCTATGGAGCTATGGAGCTCTGGAGGTATGGAGCTCTGGAGGTATGGAGCTCTGGAGGTATGGAGCTATGGAGCCCTGGAGCTCTGGAGGTATGGAGCTATGGTGCTATGGAGCTCTGAAGCCATGGAGCTCTGGTGCTATGGAGCTCTGGAGCTCTGGAGGTATGGAGCTCTGGAGGTATGGAGCTATGGAGCCCTGGAGCTCTGGAGGTATGGAGCTATGGAGCTCTGAAGCCATGGAGCTCTGGTGCTATGGAGCTCTGGAGCTCTGGAGGTATGGAGCTCTGGAGGTATGGAGCTCTGGAGGTATGGAGCTATGGAGCCCTGGAGCTCTGGAGGTATGGAGCTATGGTGCTATGGAGCTCTGAAGCCATGGAGCTCTGGTGCTATGGAGCTCTGGAGCTCTGGAGGTATGGAGCTCTGGAGGTATGGAGCTATGGAGCCCTGGAGCTCTGGAGGTATGGAGCTATGGAGCTCTGAAGCCATGGAGCTCTGGTGCTATGGAGCTCTGGAGCTCTGGAGGTATGGAGCTCTGGAGGTATGGAGCTCTGGAGGTATGGAGCTATGGAGCCCTGGAGCTCTGGAGGTATGGAGCTATGGTGCTATGGAGCTCTGAAGCCATGGAGCTCTGGTGCTATGGAGCTCTGGAGGTATGGAGCTCTGGAGGTATGGAGCTCTGGAGGTATGGAGCTATGGAGCCCTGGAGCTCTGGAGGTATGGAGCTATGGTGCTATGGAGCTCTGAAGCCATGGAGCTCTGGTGCTATGGAGCTCTGGAGGTATGGAGCTCTGGAGGTATGGAGCTATGGAGCCCTGGAGCTCTGGAGGTATGGAGCTATGGTGCTATGGAGCTCTGAAGCCATGGAGCTCTGGTGCTATGGAGCTATGGAGCTCTGGTGCTATGGAGCTATGGAGGTATGGAGCCACCAGCCAGCACCCTCCGTGGCTGGATCAATGGAAGTGTTTTAGGTACCAGGCAGCCAAAGGGCCGAGGCCTCACGCTCGACCACGCCGGCGCAGAGTTCCAGCCGCTCGGATAAGCTCTGTCACTCACCCGCCGCGCAGCCACCTGTAACGGGGAAATGTCGCCGCCTGGCGGACACGCCGTTGTAAATGAATGGGCTTTCGCACTTAGTGCAATTTTCGCCAACTCTCTGACTTAGAGCTATGGAAGTATGGAGCTATGGAGCCACCAGCCACCCAGGCTGGAGCTCTGGAGCTCTGGAGGTATGGAGCTCTGGTGCTATGGAAGTATGGAGCTCTGGTGCTATGGAAGTATGGAGCTATGGAGGTATGGAAGTATGGAGCTATGGAAGTATGGAGCTATGGAGCTCTGGAAGTATGGAGCTATGGAGCTCTGGAGGTATGGAGCCCTGGAGCTATGGAGCCCTGGAGCTATGGAAGTATGGAGCTCTGGTGCTATGGAGCTATGGAGCTCTGGTGCTATGGAGCTATGGAGCTATGGAGCTCTGGAGCTATGGAGCTCTGGAGGTATGGAGCTATGGAGCTATGGAGCTCTGGAGGTATGGAGCTATGGAGCTATGGAAGTATGGAGCTCTGGTGCTATGGAGCTATGGAGCTCTGGTGCTATGGAGCTATGGAGCTCTGGTGCTATGGAGCTATGGAGCTATGGAGCTCTGGAAGTATGGAGCTCTGGTGCTATGGAGCTATGGAGCTCTGGTGCTATGGAGCTATGGAGCTCTGGTGCTATGGAGCTCTGGTGCTATGGAGCTCTGGTGCTATGGAGCTATGGAGCTCTGGTGCTATGGAGCTCTGGAGGTATGGAGCTCTGGAGGTATGGAGCTCTGGAGGTATGGAGCTATGGAGCCCTGGAGCTCTGGAGGTATGGAGCTATGGTGCTATGGAGCTCTGAAGCCATGGAGCTCTGGTGCTATGGAGCTATGGAGCTCTGGTGCTATGGAGCTATGGAGCTATGGAGCTCTGGAAGTATGGAGCTCTGGTGCTATGGAGCTATGGAGCTCTGGTGCTATGGAGCTATGGAGCTCTGGTGCTATGGAGCTATGGAGCTCTGGTGCTATGGAGCTCTGGTGCTATGGAGCTCTGGTGCTATGGAGCTATGGAGCTCTGGTGCTATGGAGCTATGGAGCTCTGGAGGTATGGAGCTCTGGAGGTATGGAGCTATGGAGCCCTGGAGCTCTGGAGATATGGAGCTATGGTGCTATGGAGCTCTGAAGCCATGGAGCTCTGGTGCTATGGAGCTCTGGAGCTCTGGAGGTATGGAGCTCTGGAGGTATGGAGCTATGGAGCCCTGGAGCTCTGGAGGTATGGAGCTATGGTGCTATGGAGCTCTGAAGCCATGGAGCTCTGGTGCTATGGAGCTCTGGAGCTCTGGAGGTATGGAGCTCTGGAGGTATGGAGCTCTGGAGGTATGGAGCTATGGAGCCCTGGAGCTCTGGAGGTATGGAGCTATGGTGCTATGGAGCTCTGAAGCCATGGAGCTCTGGTGCTATGGAGCTCTGGAGGTATGGAGCTCTGGAGGTATGGAGCTCTGGAGGTATGGAGCTATGGAGCCCTGGAGCTCTGGAGGTATGGAGCTATGGTGCTATGGAGCTCTGAAGCCATGGAGCTCTGGTGCTATGGAGCTCTGGAGGTATGGAGCTCTGGAGGTATGGAGCTCTGGAGGTATGGAGCTATGGAGCCCTGGAGCTCTGGAGGTATGGAGCTATGGTGCTATGGAGCTCTGAAGCCATGGAGCTCTGGTGCTATGGAGCTATGGAGCTCTGGTGCTATGGAGCTATGGAGGTATGGAGCCACCAGCCAGCACCCTCCGTGGCTGGATCAATGGAAGTGTTTTAGGTACCAGGCAGCCAAAGGGCCGAGGCCTCACGCTCGACCACGCCGGCGCAGAGTTCCAGCCGCTCGGATAAGCTCTGTCACTCACCCGCCGCGCAGCCACCGGTAACGGGGAAATGTCGCCGCCTGGCGGACACGCCGTTGTAAATGAATGGGCTTTCGCACTTAGTGCAATTTTCGCCAACTCTCTGACTTAGAGCTATGGAAGTATGGAGCTATGGAGCCACCAGCCACCCAGGCTGGAGCTATGGAGCTCTGGAGGTATGGAGCTCAGGTGCTATGGAAGTATGGAGCTATGGAGCTATGGAAGTATGGAGCTATGGAGCTATGGAGCTCTGGAAGTATGGAGCTATGGAGCTCTGGAGGTATGGAGCTATGGAGCCCTGGAGCCCTGGAGCTATGGAGCTCTGGTGCTATGGAGGTATGGAGCTCTGGAGGTATGGAGCTCTGGAGGTATGGAGCTATGGAGCTATGGAGCCCTGGAGCTATGGAGCTATGGAGCCCTGGAGCTATGGAGCTATGGAGCCCTGGAGCTATGGAGCTATGGAGCTCTGGTGCTATGGAGCTATGGAGCTCTGGTGCTATGGAGCTATGGAGCTCTGGTGCTATGGAGCTATGGAGCTCTGGAAGTATGGAGCTATGGAGCTCTGGAGGTATGGAGCTATGGAGCCCTGGAGCTATGGAGCCCTGGAGCTATGGAAGTATGGAGCTCTGGTGCTATGGAGCTATGGAGCTCTGGTGCTATGGAGCTATGGAGCTCTGGAGCTATGGAGCTCTGGAGGTATGGAGCTATGGAGCTATGGAGCTCTGGAGGTATGGAGCTATGGAGCTATGGAAGTATGGAGCTCTGGTGCTATGGAGCTATGGAGCTCTGGTGCTATGGAGCTATGGAGCTCTGGTGCTATGGAGCTATGGAGCTATGGAGCTCTGGAAGTATGGAGCTCTGGTGCTATGGAGCTATGGAGCTCTGGTGCTATGGAGCTATGGAGCTCTGGTGCTATGGAGCTATGGAGCTCTGGTGCTATGGAGCTCTGGTGCTATGGAGCTATGGAGCTCTGGTGCTATGGAGCTATGGAGCTCTGGAGGTATGGAGCTCTGGAGGTATGGAGCTCTGGAGGTATGGAGCTTTGGAGCCCTGGAGCTCTGGAGGTATGGAGCTATGGTGCTATGGAGCTCTGAAGCCATGGAGCTCTGGTGCTATGGAGCTCTGGAGCTCTGGAGGTATGGAGCTCTGGAGGTATGGAGCTATGGAGCCCTGGAGCTCTGGAGGTATGGAGCTATGGTGCTATGGAGCTCTGAAGCCATGGAGCTCTGGTGCTATGGAGCTCTGGAGCTCTGGAGGTATGGAGCTCTGGAGGTATGGAGCTATGGAGCCCTGGAGCTCTGGAGGTATGGAGCTATGGTGCTATGGAGCTCTGAAGCCATGGAGCTCTGGTGCTATGGAGCTCTGGAGCTCTGGAGGTATGGAGCTCTGGAGGTATGGAGCTCTGGAGGTATGGAGCTATGGAGCCCTGGAGCTCTGGAGGTATGGAGCTATGGTGCTATGGAGCTCTGAAGCCATGGAGCTCTGGTGCTATGGAGCTCTGGAGGTATGGAGCTCTGGAGGTATGGAGCTCTGGAGGTATGGAGCTATGGAGCCCTGGAGCTCTGGAGGTATGGAGCTATGGTGCTATGGAGCTCTGAAGCCATGGAGATCTGGTGCTATGGAGCTCTGGAGGTATGGAGCTCTGGAGGTATGGAGCTCTGGAGGTATGGAGCTATGGAGCCCTGGAGCTCTGGAGGTATGGAGCTATGGTGCTATGGAGCTCTGAAGCCATGGAGCTCTGGTGCTATGGAGCTCTGGAGGTATGGAGCTCTGGAGGTATGGAGCTCTGGAGGTATGGAGCTATGGAGCCCTGGAGCTCTGGAGGTATGGAGCTATGGTGCTATGGAGCTCTGGAGCTCTGAAGCCATGGAGCTCTGGTGCTATGGAGCTATGGAGCTCTGGTGCTATGGAGCTATGGAGGTATGGAGCCACCAGCCAGCACCCTCCGTGGCTGGATCAATGGAAGTGTTTTAGGTACCAGGCAGCCAAAGGGCCGAGGCCTCACGCTCGACCACGCCGGCGCAGAGTTCCAGCCGCTCGGATAAGCTCTGTCACTCACCCGCCGCGCAGCCACCGGTAACGGGGAAATGTCGCCGCCTTGTGGACACGCCGTTGTAAATGAATGGGCTTTCGCACTTAGTGCAATTTTCGCCAACTCTCTGACTTAGAGCTATGGAAGTATGGAGCTATGGAGCCACCAGCCACCCAGGCTGGAGCTCTGGAGCTCTGGAGGTATGGAGCTCTGGTGCTATGGAAGTATGGAGCTCTGGTGCTATGGAAGTATGGAGCTATGGAGGTATGGAAGTATGGAGCTATGGAAGTATGGAGCTATGGAGCTCTGGAAGTATGGAGCTATGGAGCTCTGGAGGTATGGAGCCCTGGAGCTATGGAGCCCTGGAGCTATGGAAGTATGGAGCTCTGGTGCTATGGAGCTATGGAGCTCTGGTGCTATGGAGCTATGGAGCTATGGAGCTCTGGAGCTATGGAGCTCTGGAGGTATGCAGCTATGGAGCTATGGAGCTCTGGAGGTATGGAGCTATGGAGCTATGGAAGTATGGAGCTCTGGTGCTATGGAGCTATGGAGCTCTGGTGCTATGGAGCTATGGAGCTCTGGTGCTATGGAGCTATGGAGCTATGGAGCTCTGGAAGTATGGAGCTCTGGTGCTATGGAGCTATGGAGCTCTGGTGCTATGGAGCTATGGAGCTCTGGTGCTATGGAGCTATGGAGCTCTGGTGCTATGGAGCTCTGGTGCTATGGAGCTCTGGTGCTATGGAGCTATGGAGCTCTGGTGCTATGGAGCTATGGAGCTCTGGAGGTATGGAGCTCTGGAGGTATGGAGCTCTGGAGGTATGGAGCTATGGAGCCCTGGAGCTCTGGAGGTATGGAGCTATGGTGCTATGGAGCTCTGAAGCCATGGAGCTCTGGTGCTATAGAGCTCTGGAGGTATGGAGCTCTGGAGGTATGGAGCTATGGAGCCCTGGAGCTCTGGAGGTATGGAGCTATGGAGCTCTGAAGCCATGGAGCTCTGGTGCTATGGAGCTCTGGAGCTCTGGAGGTATGGAGCTCTGGAGGTATGGAGCTCTGGAGGTATGGAGCTATGGAGCTCTGGAGGTATGGAGCTATGGTGCTATGGAGCTCTGAAGCCATGGAGCTCTGGTGCTATGGAGCTCTGGAGGTATGGAGCTCTGGAGGTATGGAGCTCTGGAGGTATGGAGCTATGGAGCCCTGGAGCTCTGGAGGTATGGAGCTATGGTGCTATGGAGCTCTGAAGCCATGGAGCTCTGGTGCTATGGAGCTCTGGAGGTATGGAGCTCTGGAGGTATGGAGCTCTGGAGGTATGGAGCTATGGAGCCCTGGAGCTCTGGAGGTATGGAGCTATGGTGCTATGGAGCTCTGAAGCCATGGAGCTCTGGTGCTATGGAGCTATGGAGCTCTGGTGCTATGGAGCTATGGAGGTATGGAGCCACCAGCCAGCACCCTCCGTGGCTGGATCAATGGAAGTGTTTTAGGTACCAGGCAGCCAAAGGGCCGAGGCCTCACGCTCGACCACGCCGGCGCAGAGTTCCAGCCGCTCGGATAAGCTCTGTCACTCACCCGCCGCGCAGCCACCGGTAACGGGGAAATGTCGCCGCCTGGCGGACACGCCGTTGTAAATGAATGGGCTTTCGCACTTAGTGCAATTTTCGCCAACTCTCTGACTTAGAGCTATGGAAGTATGGAGCTATGGAGCCACCAGCCACCCAGGCTGGAGCTATGGAGCTCTGGAGGTATGGAGCTCAGGTGCTATGAAAGTATGGAGCTATGGAGCTATGGAAGTATGGAGCTATGGAGCTATGGAGCTCTGGAAGTATGGAGCTATGGAGCTCTGGAGGTATGGAGCTATGGAGCCCTGGAGCCCTGGAGCTATGGAGCTCTGGTGCTATGGAGGTATGGAGCTCTGGAGGTATGGAGCTCTGGAGGTATGGAGCTATGGAGCTATGGAGCCCTGGAGCTATGGAGCTATGGAGCCCTGGAGCTATGGAGCTATGGAGCCCTGGAGCTATGGAGCTATGGAGCTCTGGTGCTATGGAGCTATGGAGCTCTGGTGCTATGGAGCTATGGAGCTCTGGTGCTATGGAGCTATGGAGCTCTGGTGCTATGGAGCTATGGAGCTCTGGAAGTATGGAGCTATGGAGCTCTGGAGGTATGGAGCTATGGAGCCCTGGAGCTATGGAGCCCTGGAGCTATGGAAGTATGGAGCTCTGGTGCTATGGAGCTATGGAGCTCTGGTGCTATGGAGCTATGGAGCTCTGGAGCTATGGAGCTCTGGAGGTATGGAGCTATGGAGCTATGGAGCTCTGGAGGTATGGAGCTATGGAGCTATGGAAGTATGGAGCTCTGGTGCTATGGAGCTATGGAGCTCTGGTGCTATGGAGCTATGGAGCTCTGGTGCTATGGAGCTATGGAGCTATGGAGCTCTGGAAGTATGGAGCTCTGGTGCTATGGAGCTATGGAGCTCTGGTGCTATGGAGCTATGGAGCTCTGGTGCTATGGAGCTATGGAGCTCTGGTGCTATGGAGCTCTGGTGCTATGGAGCTCTGGTGCTATGGAGCTATGGAGCTCTGGTGCTATGGAGCTATGGAGCTCTGGAGGTATGGAGCTCTGGAGGTATGGAGCTCTGGAGGTATGGAGCTTTGGAGCCCTGGAGCTCTGGAGGTATGGAGCTATGGTGCTATGGAGCTCTGAAGCCATGGAGCTCTGGTGCTATGGAGCTCTGGAGCTCTGGAGGTATGGAGCTCTGGAGGTATGGAGCTCTGGAGGTATGGAGCTATGGAGCCCTGGAGCTCTGGAGGTATGGAGCTATGGTGCTATGGAGCTCTGAAGCCATGGAGCTCTGGTGCTATGGAGCTCTGGAGGTATGGAGCTCTGGAGGTATGGAGCTCTGGAGGTATGGAGCTATGGAGCCCTGGAGCTCTGGAGGTATGGAGCTATGGTGCTATGGAGCTCTGAAGCCATGGAGCTCTGGTGCTATGGAGCTATGGAGCTCTGGTGCTATGGAGCTATGGAGGTATGGAGCCACCAGCCAGCACCCTCCGTGGCTGGATCAATGGAAGTGTTTTAGGTACCAGGCAGCCAAAGGGCCGAGGCCTCACGCTCGACCACGCCGGCGCAGAGTTCCAGCCGCTCGGATAAGCTCTGTCACTCACCCGCCGCGCAGCCACCGGTAACGGGGAAATGTCGCCGCCTTGTGGACACGCCGTTGTAAATGAATGGGCTTTCGCACTTAGTGCAATTTTCGCCAACTCTCTGACTTAGAGCTATGGAAGTATGGAGCTATGGAGCCACCAGCCACCCAGGCTGGAGCTCTGGAGCTCTGGAGGTATGGAGCTCTGGTGCTATGGAAGTATGGAGCTCTGGTGCTATGGAAGTATGGAGCTATGGAGGTATGGAAGTATGGAGCTATGGAAGTATGGAGCTATGGAGCTCTGGAAGTATGGAGCTATGGAGCTCTGGAGGTATGGAGCCCTGGAGCTATGGAGCCCTGGAGCTATGGAAGTATGGAGCTCTGGTGCTATGGAGCTATGGAGCTCTGGTGCTATGGAGCTATGGAGCTATGGAGCTCTGGAGCTATGGAGCTCTGGAGGTATGGAGCTATGGAGCTCTGGAGGTATGGAGCTATGGAGCTATGGAAGTATGGAGCTCTGGTGCTATGGAGCTATGGAGCTCTGGTGCTATGGAGCTATGGAGCTCTGGTGCTATGGAGCTATGGAGCTATGGAGCTCTGGAAGTATGGAGCTCTGGTGCTATGGAGCTATGGAGCTCTGGTGCTATGGAGCTATGGAGCTCTGGTGCTATGGAGCTCTGGTGCTATGGAGCTCTGGTGCTATGGAGCTATGGAGCTCTGGTGCTATGGAGCTCTGGAGGTATGGAGCTCTGGAGGTATGGAGCTCTGGAGGTATGGAGCTATGGAGCCCTGGAGCTCTGGAGGTATGGAGCTATGGTGCTATGGAGCTCTGAAGCCATGGAGCTCTGGTGCTATGGAGCTATGGAGCTCTGGTGCTATGGAGCTATGGAGCTATGGAGCTCTGGAAGTATGGAGCTCTGGTGCTATGGAGCTATGGAGCTCTGGTGCTATGGAGCTATGGAGCTCTGGTGCTATGGAGCTATGGAGCTCTGGTGCTATGGAGCTCTGGTGCTATGGAGCTCTGGTGCTATGGAGCTATGGAGCTCTGGTGCTATGGAGCTATGGAGCTCTGGAGGTATGGAGCTCTGGAGGTATGGAGCTCTGGAGGTATGGAGCTATGGAGCCCTGGAGCTCTGGAGGTATGGAGCTATGGTGCTATGGAGCTCTGAAGCCATGGAGCTCTGGTGCTATGGAGCTCTGGAGCTCTGGAGGTATGGAGCTCTGGAGGTATGGAGCTATGGAGCCCTGGAGCTCTGGAGGTATGGAGCTATGGTGCTATGGAGCTCTGAAGCCATGGAGCTCTGGTGCTATGGAGCTCTGGAGCTCTGGAGGTATGGAGCTCTGGAGGTATGGAGCTCTGGAGGTATGGAGCTATGGAGCCCTGGAGCTCTGGAGGTATGGAGCTATGGTGCTATGGAGCTCTGAAGCCATGGAGCTCTGGTGCTATGGAGCTCTGGAGGTATGGAGCTCTGGAGGTATGGAGCTCTGGAGGTATGGAGCTATGGAGCCCTGGAGCTCTGGAGGTATGGAGCTATGGTGCTATGGAGCTCTGAAGCCATGGAGCTCTGGTGCTATGGAGCTCTGGAGGTATGGAGCTCTGGAGGTATGGAGCTCTGGAGGTATGGAGCTATGGAGCCCTGGAGCTCTGGAGGTATGGAGCTATGGTGCTATGGAGCTCTGAAGCCATGGAGCTCTGGTGCTATGGAGCTATGGAGCTCTGGTGCTATGGAGCTATGGAGGTATGGAGCCACCAGCCAGCACCCTCCGTGGCTGGATCAATGGAAGTGTTTTAGGTACCAGGCAGCCAAAGGGCCGAGGCCTCACGCTCGACCACGCCGGCGCAGAGTTCCAGCCGCTCGGATAAGCTCTGTCACTCACCCGCCGCGCAGCCACCGGTAACGGGGAAATGTCGCCGCCTTGTGGACACGCCGTTGTAAATGAATGGGCTTTCGCACTTAGTGCAATTTTCGCCAACTCTCTGACTGGAGCTATGGAAGTATGGAGCTATGGAGCCACCAGCCACCCAGGCTGGAGCTATGGAGCTCTGGAGGTATGGAGCTCTGGTGCTATGGAAGTATGGAGCTATGGAGCTATGGAAGTATGGAGCTATGGAGCTATGGAGCTCTGGAAGTATGGAGCTATGGAGCTCTGGAGGTATGGAGCTATGGAGCCCTGGAGCCCTGGAGCTATGGAGCCCTGGAGCTATGGAGCTATGGAGCCCTGGAGCTATGGAGCTATGGAGCCCTGGAGCTATGGAGCTATGGAGCTCTGGTGCTATGGAGCTATGGAGCTCTGGTGCTATGGAGCTATGGAGCTCTGGTGCTATGGAGCTATGGAGCTCTGGTGCTATGGAGCTATGGAGCTCTGGTGCTATGGAGCTCTGGTGCTATGGAGCTCTGGTGCTATGGAGCTATGGAGCTCTGGTGCTATGGAGCTATGGAGCTCTGAAGGTATGGAGCTCTGGAGGTATGGAGCTCTGGAGGTATGGAGCTATGGAGCCCTGGAGCTCTGGAGGTATGGAGCTATGGTGCTATGGAGCTCTGAAGCCATGGAGCTCTGGTGCTATGGAGCTCTGGAGCTCTGGAGGTATGGAGCTCTGGAGGTATGGAGCTATGGAGCCCTGGAGCTCTGGAGGTATGGAGCTATGGTGCTATGGAGCTCTGAAGCCATGGAGCTCTGGTGCTATGGAGCTCTGGAGCTCTGGAGGTATGGAGCTCTGGAGGTATGGAGCTCTGGAGGTATGGAGCTATGGAGCCCTGGAGCTCTGGAGGTATGGAGCTATGGTGCTATGGAGCTCTGAAGCCATGGAGCTCTGGTGCTATGGAGCTCTGGAGGTATGGAGCTCTGGAGGTATGGAGCTCTGGAGGTATGGAGCTATGGAGCCCTGGAGCTCTGGAGGTATGGAGCTATGGTGCTATGGAGCTCTGAAGCCATGGAGCTCTGGTGCTATGGAGCTCTGGAGGTATGGAGCTCTGGAGGTATGGAGCTCTGGAGGTATGGAGCTATGGAGCCCTGGAGCTCTGGAGGTATGGAGCTATGGTGCTATGGAGCTCTGAAGCCATGGAGCTCTGGTGCTATGGAGCTATGGAGCTCTGGTGCTATGGAGCTATGGAGCTATGGAGGTATGGAGCCACCAGCCAGCACCCTCCGTGGCTGGATCAATGGAAGTGTTTTAGGTACCAGGCAGCCAAAGGGCCGAGGCCTCACGCTCGACCACGCCGGCGCAGAGTTCCAGCCGCTCGGATAAGCTCTGTCACTCACCCGCCGCGCAGCCACCGGTAACGGGGAAATGTCGCCGCCTTGTGGACACGCCGTTGTAAATGAATGGGCTTTCGCACTTAGTGCAATTTTCGCCAACTCTCTGACTTAGAGCTATGGAAGTATGGAGCTATGGAGCCACCAGCCACCCAGGCTGGAGCTCTGGAGCTCTGGAGGTATGGAGCTCTGGTGCTATGGAAGTATGGAGCTCTGGTGCTATGGAAGTATGGAGCTATGGAGGTATGGAAGTATGGAGCTATGGAAGTATGGAGCTATGGAGCTCTGGAAGTATGGAGCTATGGAGCTCTGGAGGTATGGAGCCCTGGAGCTATGGAGCCCTGGAGCTATGGAAGTATGGAGCTCTGGTGCTATGGAGCTATGGAGCTCTGGTGCTATGGAGCTATGGAGCTATGGAGCTCTGGAGCTATGGAGCTCTGGAGGTATGGAGCTATGGAGCTATGGAGCTCTGGAGGTATGGAGCTATGGAGCTATGGAAGTATGGAGCTCTGGTGCTATGGAGCTATGGAGCTCTGGTGCTATGGAGCTATGGAGCTCTGGTGCTATGGAGCTATGGAGCTATGGAGCTCTGGAAGTATGGAGCTCTGGTGCTATGGAGCTATGGAGCTCTGGTGCTATGGAGCTATGGAGCTCTGGTGCTATGGAGCTCTGGTGCTATGGAGCTCTGGTGCTATGGAGCTATGGAGCTCTGGTGCTATGGAGCTCTGGAGGTATGGAGCTCTAGAGGTATGGAGCTCTGGAGGTATGGAGCTATGGAGCCCTGGAGCTCTGGAGTTATGGAGCTATGGTGCTATGGAGCTCTGAAGCCATGGAGCTCTGGTGCTATGGAGCTATGGAGCTCTGGTGCTATGGAGCTATGGAGCTATGGAGCTCTGGAAGTATGGAGCTCTGGTGCTATGGAGCTATGGAGCTCTGGTGCTATGGAGCTATGGAGCTCTGGTGCTATGGAGCTATGGAGCTCTGGTGCTATGGAGCTCTGGTGCTATGGAGCTCTGGTGCTATGGAGCTATGGAGCTCTGGTGCTATGGAGCTATGGAGCTCTGGAGGTATGGAGCTCTGGAGGTATGGAGCTATGGAGCCCTGGAGCTCTGGAGGTATGGAGCTATGGTGCTATGGAGCTCTGAAGCCATGGAGCTCTGGTGCTATGGAGCTCTGGAGCTCTGGAGGTATGGAGCTCTGGAGGTATGGAGCTATGGAGCCCTGGAGCTCTGGAGGTATGGAGCTATGGTGCTATGGAGCTCTGAAGCCATGGAGCTCTGGTGCTATGGAGCTCTGGAGCTCTGGAGGTATGGAGCTCTGGAGGTATGGAGCTATGGAGCCCTGGAGCTCTGGAGGTATGGAGCTATGGTGCTATGGAGCTCTGAAGCCATGGAGCTCTGGTGCTATGGAGCTCTGGAGGTATGGAGCTCTGGAGGTATGGAGCTCTGGAGGTATGGAGCTATGGAGCCCTGGAGCTCTGGAGGTATGGAGCTATGGTGCTATGGAGCTCTGAAGCCATGGAGCTCTGGTGCTATGGAGCTCTGGAGGTATGGAGCTCTGGAGGTATGGAGCTCTGGAGGTATGGAGCTATGGAGCCCTGGAGCTCTGGAGGTATGGAGCTATGGTGCTATGGAGCTCTGAAGCCATGGAGCTCTGGTGCTATGGAGCTATGGAGCTCTGGTGCTATGGAGCTATGGAGGTATGGAGCCACCAGCCAGCACCCTCCGTGGCTGGATCAATGGAAGTGTTTTAGGTACCAGGCAGCCAAAGGGCCGAGGCCTCACGCTCGACCACGCCGGCGCAGAGTTCCAGCCGCTCGGATAAGCTCTGTCACTCACCCGCCGCGCAGCCACCGGTAACGGGGAAATGTCGCCGCCTTGTGGACACGCCGTTGTAAATGAATGGGCTTTCGCACTTAGTGCAATTTTCGCCAACTCTCTGACTGGAGCTATGGAAGTATGGAGCTATGGAGCCACCAGCCACCCAGGCTGGAGCTATGGAGCTCTGGAGGTATGGAGCTCTGGTGCTATGGAAGTATGGAGCTATGGAGCTATGGAAGTATGGAGCTATGGAGCTATGGAAGTATGGAGCTCTGGTGCTATGGAGCTATGGAGCTCTGGTGCTATGGAGCTATGGAGCTCTGGTGCTATGGAGCTATGGAGCTCTGGTGCTATGGAGCTCTGGTGCTATGGAGCTCTGGTGCTATGGAGCTATGGAGCTCTGGTGCTATGGAGCTATGGAGCTCTGGAGGTATGGAGCTCTGGAGGTATGGAGCTATGGAGCCCTGGAGCTCTGGAGGTATGGAGCTATGGTGCTATGGAGCTCTGAAGCCATGGAGCTCTGGTGCTATGGAGCTCTGGAGCTCTGGAGGTATGGAGCTCTGGAGGTATGGAGCTATGGAGCCCTGGAGCTCTGGAGGTATGGAGCTATGGTGCTATGGAGCTCTGAAGCCATGGAGCTCTGGTGCTATGGAGCTCTGGAGCTCTGGAGGTATGGAGCTCTGGAGGTATGGAGCTCTGGAGGTATGGAGCTATGGAGCCCTGGAGCTCTGGAGGTATGGAGCTATGGTGCTATGGAGCTCTGAAGCCATGGAGCTCTGGTGCTATGGAGCTCTGGAGGTATGGAGCTCTGGAGGTATGGAGCTCTGGAGGTATGGAGCTATGGAGCCCTGGAGCTCTGGAGGTATGGAGCTATGGTGCTATGGAGCTCTGAAGCCATGGAGCTCTGGTGCTATGGAGCTCTGGAGGTATGGAGCTCTGGAGGTATGGAGCTCTGGAGGTATGGAGCTATGGAGCCCTGGAGCTCTGGAGGTATGGAGCTATGGTGCTATGGAGCTCTGAAGCCATGGAGCTCTGGTGCTATGGAGCTATGGAGCTCTGGTGCTATGGAGCTATGGAGGTATGGAGCCACCAGCCAGCACCCTCCGTGGCTGGATCAATGGAAGTGTTTTAGGTACCAGGCAGCCAAAGGGCCGAGGCCTCACGCTCGACCACGCCGGCGCAGAGTTCCAGCCGCTCGGATAAGCTCTGTCACTCACCCGCCGCGCAGCCACCGGTAACGGGGAAATGTCGCCGCCTTGTGGACACGCCGTTGTAAATGAATGGGCTTTCGCACTTAGTGCAATTTTCGCCAACTCTCTGACTGGAGCTATGGAAGTATGGAGCTATGGAGCCACCAGCCACCCAGGCTGGAGCTATGGAGCTCTGGAGGTATGGAGCTCTGGTGCTATGGAAGTATGGAGCTATGGAGCTATGGAAGTATGGAGCTATGGAGCTATGGAGCTCTGGAAGTATGGAGCTATGGAGCTCTGGAGGTATGGAGCTATGGAGCCCTGGAGCCCTGGAGCTATGGAGCCCTGGAGCTATGGAGCTATGGAGCCCTGGAGCTATGGAGCTATGGAGCCCTGGAGCTATGGAGCTATGGAGCTCTGGTGCTATGGAGCTATGGAGCTCTGGTGCTATGGAGCTATGGAGCTCTGGTGCTATGGAGCTATGGAGCTCTGGTGCTATGGAGCTATGGAGCTCTGGAAGTATGGAGCTATGGAGCTCTGGAGGTATGGAGCTATGGAGCTCTGGAGGTATGGAGCTATGGAGCCCTGGAGCTATGGAGCCCTGGAGCTATGGAAGTATGGAGCTCTGGTGCTATGGAGCTATGGAGCTCTGGTGCTATGGAGCTATGGAGCTCTGGAGGTATGGAGCTCTGGAGGTATGGAGCTCTGGAGGTATGGAGCTTTGGAGCCCTGGAGCTCTGGAGGTATGGAGCTATGGTGCTATGGAGCTATGGAGCCATGGAGCTCTGGTGCTATGGAGCTATGGAGCTCTGGTGCTATGGAGCTATGGAGGTATGGAGCCACCAGCCAGCACCCTCCGTGGCTGGATCAATGGAAGTGTTTTAGGTACCAGGCAGCCAAAGGGCCGAGGCCTCACGCTCGACCACGCCGGCGCAGAGTTCCAGCCGCTCGGATAAGCTCTGTCACTCACCCGCCGCGCAGCCACCGGTAACGGGGAAATGTCGCCGCCTTGTGGACACGCCGTTGTAAATGAATGGGCTTTCGCACTTAGTGCAATTTTCGCCAACTCTCTGACTTAGAGCTATGGAAGTATGGAGCTATGGAGCCACCAGCCACCCAGGCTGGAGCTCTGGAGCTCTGGAGGTATGGAGCTCTGGTGCTATGGAAGTATGGAGCTCTGGTGCTATGGAAGTATGGAGCTATGGAGGTATGGAAGTATGGAGCTATGGAAGTATGGAGCTATGGAGCTCTGGAAGTATGGAGCTATGGAGCTCTGGAGGTATGGAGCCCTGGAGCTATGGAGCCCTGGAGCTATGGAAGTATGGAGCTCTGGTGCTATGGAGCTATGGAGCTCTGGTGCTATGGAGCTATGGAGCTATGGAGCTCTGGAGCTATGGAGCTCTGGAGGTATGGAGCTATGGAGCTATGGAGCTCTGGAGGTATGGAGCTATGGAGCTATAAAAGTATGGAGCTCTGGTGCTATGGAGCTATGGAGCTCTGGTGCTATGGAGCTATGGAGCTCTGGTGCTATGGAGCTATGGAGCTATGGAGCTCTGGAAGTATGGAGCTCTGGTGCTATGGAGCTATGGAGCTCTGGTGCTATGGAGCTATGGAGCTCTGGTGCTATGGAGCTCTGGTGCTATGGAGCTCTGGTGCTATGGAGCTATGGAGCTCTGGTGCTATGGAGCTATGGAGCTCTGGAGGTATGGAGCTCTGGAGGTATGGAGCTCTGGAGGTATGGAGCTATGGAGCCCTGGAGCTCTGGAGGTATGGAGCTATGGTGCTAAGGAGCTCTGAAGCCATGGAGCTCTGGTGCTATGGAGCTCTGGAGCTCTGGAGGTATGGAGCTCTGGAGGTATGGAGCTATGGAGCCCTGGAGCTCTGGAGGTATGGAGCTATGGAGCTCTGAAGCCATGGAGCTCTGGTGCTATGGAGCTCTGGAGCTCTGGAGGTATGGAGCTCTGGAGGTATGGAGCTCTGGAGGTATGGAGCTATGGAGCCCTGGAGCTCTGGAGGTATGGAGCTATGGTGCTATGGAGCTCTGAAGCCATGGAGCTCTGGTGCTATGGAGCTCTGGAGGTATGGAGCTCTGGAGGTATGGAGCTCTGGAGGTATGGAGCTATGGAGCCCTGGAGCTCTGGAGGTATGGAGCTATGGTGCTATGGAGCTCTGAAGCCATGGAGCTCTGGTGCTATGGAGCTCTGGAGGTATGGAGCTCTGGAGGTATGGAGCTATGGAGCCCTGGAGCTCTGGAGGTATGGAGCTATGGTGCTATGCAGCTCTGAAGCCATGGAGCTCTGGTGCTATGGAGCTATGGAGCTCTGGTGCTATGGAGCTATGGAGGTATGGAGCCACCAGCCAGCACCCTCCGTGGCTGGATCAATGGAAGTGTTTTAGGTACCAGGCAGCCAAAGGGCCGAGGCCTCACGCTCGACCACGCCGGCGCAGAGTTCCAGCCGCTCGGATAAGCTCTGTCACTCACCCGCCGCGCAGCCACCGGTAACGGGGAAATGTCGCCGCCTGGCGGACACGCCGTTGTAAATGAATGGGCTTTCGCACTTAGTGCAATTTTCGCCAACTCTCTGACTTAGAGCTATGGAAGTATGGAGCTATGGAGCCACCAGCCACCCAGGCTGGAGCTATGGAGCTCTGGAGGTATGGAGCTCAGGTGCTATGGAAGTATGGAGCTATGGAGCTATGGAAGTATGGAGCTATGGAGCTATGGAGCTCTGGAAGTATGGAGCTATGGAGCTCTGGAGGTATGGAGCTATGGAGCCCTGGAGCCCTGGAGCTATGGAGCTCTGGTGCTATGGAGGTATGGAGCTCTGGAGGTATGGAGCTCTGGAGGTATGGAGCTATGGAGCTATGGAGCCCTGGAGCTATGGAGCTATGGAGCCCTGGAGCTATGGAGCTATGGAGCCCTGGAGCTATGGAGCTATGGAGCTCTGGTGCTATGGAGCTATGGAGCTCTGGTGCTATGGAGCTATGGAGCTCTGGTGCTATGGAGCTATGGAGCTCTGGTGCTATGGAGCTATGGAGCTCTGGAAGTATGGAGCTATGGAGCTCTGGAGGTATGGAGCTATGGAGCCCTGGAGCTATGGAGCCCTGGAGCTATGGAAGTATGGAGCTCTGGTGCTATGGAGCTATGGAGCTCTGGTGCTATGGAGCTATGGAGCTCTGGAGCTATGGAGCTCTGGAGGTATGGAGCTATGGAGCTATGGAGCTCTGGAGGTATGGAGCTATGGAGCTATGGAAGTATGGAGCTCTGGTGCTATGGAGCTATGGAGCTCTGGTGCTATGGAGCTATGGAGCTCTGGTGCTATGGAGCTATGGAGCTATGGAGCTCTGGAAGTATGGAGCTCTGGTGCTATGGAGCTATGGAGCTCTGGTGCTATGGAGCTATGGAGCTCTGGTGCTATGGAGCTATGGAGCTCTGGAGCTCTGGTGCTATGGAGCTATGGAGCTCTGGTGCTATGGAGCTATGGAGCTCTGGAGCTATGGAGCTCTGGAGGTATGGAGCTATGGAGCTATGGAGCTCTGGAGGTATGGAGCTATGGAGCTATGGAAGTATGGAGCTCTGGTGCTATGGAGCTATGGAGCTCTGGTGCTATGGAGCTATGGAGCTCTGGTGCTATGGAGCTATGGAGCTATGGAGCTCTGGAAGTATGGAGCTCTGGTGCTATGGAGCTATGGAGCTCTGGTGCTATGGAGCTATGGAGCTCTGGTGCTATGGAGCTATGGAGCTCTGGTGCTATGGAGCTCTGGTGCTATGGAGCTCTGGTGCTATGGAGCTATGGAGCTCTGGTGCTATGGAGCTATGGAGCTCTGGAGGTATGGAGCTCTGGAGGTATGGAGCTCTGGAGGTATGGAGCTTTGGAGCCCTGGAGCTCTGGAGGTATGGAGCTATGGTGCTATGGAGCTCTGAAGCCATGGAGCTCTGGTGCTATGGAGCTCTGGAGCTCTGGAGGTATGGAGCTCTGGAGGTATGGAGCTATGGAGCCCTGGAGCTCTGGAGGTATGGAGCTATGGTGCTATGGAGCTCTGAAGCCATGGAGCTCTGGTGCTATGGAGCTCTGGAGCTCTGGAGGTATGGAGCTCTGGAGGTATGGAGCTATGGAGCCCTGGAGCTCTGGAGGTATGGAGCTATGGTGCTATGGAGCTCTGAAGCCATGGAGCTCTGGTGCTATGGAGCTCTGGAGCTCTGGAGGTATGGAGCTCTGGAGGTATGGAGCTCTGGAGGTATGGAGCTATGGAGCCCTGGAGCTCTGGAGGTATGGAGCTATGGTGCTATGGAGCTCTGAAGCCATGGAGCTCTGGTGCTATGGAGCTCTGGAGGTATGGAGCTCTGGAGGTATGGAGCTCTGGAGGTATGGAGCTATGGAGCCCTGGAGCTCTGGAGGTATGGAGCTATGGTGCTATGGAGCTCTGAAGCCATGGAGCTCTGGTGCTATGGAGCTATGGAGCTCTGGTGCTATGGAGCTATGGAGGTATGGAGCCACCAGCCAGCACCCTCCGTGGCTGGATCAATGGAAGTGTTTTAGGTACCAGGCAGCCAAAGGGCCGAGGCCTCACGCTCGACCACGCCGGCGCAGAGTTCCAGCCGCTCGGATAAGCTCTGTCACTCACCCGCCGCGCAGCCACCGGTAACGGGGAAATGTCGCCGCCTTGTGGACACGCCGTTGTAAATGAATGGGCTTTCGCACTTAGTGCAATTTTCGCCAACTCTCTGACTTAGAGCTATGGAAGTATGGAGCTATGGAGCCACCAGCCACCCAGGCTGGAGCTCTGGAGCTCTGGAGGTATGGAGCTCTGGTGCTATGGAAGTATGGAGCTCTGGTGCTATGGAAGTATGGAGCTATGGAGGTATGGAAGTATGGAGCTATGGAAGTATGGAGCTATGGAGCTCTGGAAGTATGGAGCTATGGAGCTCTGGAGGTATGGAGCCCTGGAGCTATGGAGCCCTGGAGCTATGGAAGTATGGAGCTCTGGTGCTATGGAGCTATGGAGCTCTGGTGCTATGGAGCTATGGAGCTATGGAGCTCTGGAGCTATGGAGCTCTGGAGGTATGGAGCTATGGAGCTATGGAGCTCTGGAGGTATGGAGCTATGGAGCTATGGAAGTATGGAGCTCTGGTGCTATGGAGCTATGGAGCTCTGGTGCTATGGAGCTATGGAGCTCTGGTGCTATGGAGCTATGGAGCTATGGAGCTCTGGAAGTATGGAGCTCTGGTGCTATGGAGCTATGGAGCTCTGGTGCTATGGAGCTATGGAGCTCTGGTGCTATGGAGCTCTGGTGCTATGGAGCTCTGGTGCTATGGAGCTATGGAGCTCTGGTGCTATGGAGCTCTGGAGGTATGGAGCTCTGGAGGTATGGAGCTCTGGAGGTATGGAGCTATGGAGCCCTGGAGCTCTGGAGGTATGGAGCTATGGTGCTATGGAGCTCTGAAGCCATGGAGCTCTGGTGCTATGGAGCTATGGAGCTCTGGTGCTATGGAGCTATGGAGCTATGGAGCTCTGGAAGTATGGAGCTCTGGTGCTATGGAGCTATGGAGCTCTGGTGCTATGGAGCTATGGAGCTCTGGTGCTATGGAGCTATGGAGCTCTGGTGCTATGGAGCTCTGGTGCTATGGAGCTCTGGTGCTATGGAGCTATGGAGCTCTGGTGCTATGGAGCTATGGAGCTCTGGAGGTATGGAGCTCTGGAGGTATGGAGCTCTGGAGGTATGGAGCTATGGAGCCCTGGAGCTCTGGAGGTATGGAGCTATGGTGCTATGGAGCTCTGAAGCCATGGAGCTCTGGTGCTATGGAGCTCTGGAGCTCTGGAGGTATGGAGCTCTGGAGGTATGGAGCTATGGAGCCCTGGAGCTCTGGAGGTATGGAGCTATGGTGCTATGGAGCTCTGAAGCCATGGAGCTCTGGTGCTATGGAGCTCTGGAGCTCTGGAGGTATGGAGCTCTGGAGGTATGGAGCTCTGGAGGTATGGAGCTATGGAGCCCTGGAGCTCTGGAGGTATGGAGCTATGGTGCTATGGAGCTCTGAAGCCATGGAGCTCTGGTGCTATGGAGCTCTGGAGGTATGGAGCTCTGGAGGTATGGAGCTCTGGAGGTATGGAGCTATGGAGCCCTGGAGCTCTGGAGGTATGGAGCTATGGTGCTATGGAGCTCTGAAGCCATGGAGCTCTGGTGCTATGGAGCTCTGGAGGTATGGAGCTCTGGAGGTATGGAGCTCTGGAGGTATGGAGCTATGGAGCCCTGGAGCTCTGGAGGTATGGAGCTATGGTGCTATGGAGCTCTGAAGCCATGGAGCTCTGGTGCTATGGAGCTATGGAGCTCTGGTGCTATGGAGCTATGGAGGTATGGAGCCACCAGCCAGCACCCTCCGTGGCTGGATCAATGGAAGTGTTTTAGGTACCAGGCAGCCAAAGGGCCGAGGCCTCACGCTCGACCACGCCGGCGCAGAGTTCCAGCCGCTCGGATAAGCTCTGTCACTCACCCGCCGCGCAGCCACCGGTAACGGGGAAATGTCGCCGCCTTGTGGACACGCCGTTGTAAATGAATGGGCTTTCGCACTTAGTGCAATTTTCGCCAACTCTCTGACTGGAGCTATGGAAGTATGGAGCTATGGAGCCACCAGCCACCCAGGCTGGAGCTATGGAGCTCTGGAGGTATGGAGCTCTGGTGCTATGGAAGTATGGAGCTATGGAGCTATGGAAGTATGGAGCTATGGAGCTATGGAGCTCTGGAAGTATGGAGCTATGGAGCTCTGGAGGTATGGAGCTATGGAGCCCTGGAGCCCTGGAGCTATGGAGCCCTGGAGCTATGGAGCTATGGAGCCCTGGAGCTATGGAGCTATGGAGCCCTGGAGCTATGGAGCTATGGAGCTCTGGTGCTATGGAGCTATGGAGCTCTGGTGCTATGGAGCTATGGAGCTCTGGTGCTATGGAGCTATGGAGCTCTGGTGCTATGGAGCTATGGAGCTCTGGAAGTATGGAGCTATGGAGCTCTGGAGGTATGGAGCTATGGAGCTCTGGAGGTATGGAGCTATGGAGCCCTGGAGCTATGGAGCCCTGGAGCTATGGAAGTATGGAGCTCTGGTGCTATGGAGCTATGGAGCTCTGGTGCTATGGAGCTATGGAGCTCTGGAGCTATGGAGCTCTGGAGGTATGGAGCTATGGAGCTCTGGAGGTATGGAGCTATGGAGCTATGGAAGTATGGAGCTCTGGTGCTATGGAGCTATGGAGCTCTGGTGCTATGGAGCTATGGAGCTCTGGTGCTATGGAGCTATGGAGCTATGGAGCTCTGGAAGTATGGAGCTCTGGTGCTATGGAGCTATGGAGCTCTGGTGCTATGGAGCTATGGAGCTCTGGTGCTATGGAGCTATGGAGCTCTGGTGCTATGGAGCTATGGTGCTATGGAGCTCTGATGCTATGGAGCTATGGAGCTCTGGTGCTATGGAGCTATGGAGCTCTGGAGGTATGGAGCTCTGGAGGTATGGAGCTCTGGAGGTATGGAGCTTTGGAGCCCTGGAGCTCTGGAGGTATGGAGCTATGGTGCTATGGAGCTCTGAAGCCATGGAGCTCTGGTGCTATGGAGCTATGGAGCTCTGGTGCTATGGAGCTATGGAGGTATGGAGCCACCAGCCAGCACCCTCCGTGGCTGGATCAATGGAAGTGTTTTAGGTACCAGGCAGCCAAAGGGCCGAGGCCTCACGCTCGACCACGCCGGCGCAGAGTTCCAGCCGCTCGGATAAGCTCTGTCACTCACCCGCCGCGCAGCCACCGGTAACGGGGAAATGTCGCCGCCTTGTGGACACGCCGTTGTAAATGAATGGGCTTTCGCACTTAGTGCAATTTTCGCCAACTCTCTGACTTAGAGCTATGGAAGTATGGAGCTATGGAGCCACCAGCCACCCAGGCTGGAGCTCTGGAGCTCTGGAGGTATGGAGCTCTGGTGCTATGGAAGTATGGAGCTCTGGTGCTATGGAAGTATGGAGCTATGGAGGTATGGAAGTATGGAGCTATGGAAGTATGGAGCTATGGAGCTCTGGAAGTATGGAGCTATGGAGCTCTGGAGGTATGGAGCCCTGGAGCTATGGAGCCCTGGAGCTATGGAAGTATGGAGCTCTGGTGCTATGGAGCTATGGAGCTCTGGTGCTATGGAGCTATGGAGCTATGGAGCTCTGGAGCTATGGAGCTCTGGAGGTATCGAGCTATGGAGCTATGGAGCTCTGGAGGTATGGAGCTATGGAGCTATGGAAGTATGTAGCTCTGGTGCTATGGAGCTATGGAGCTCTGGTGCTATGGAGCTATGGAGCTCTGGTGCTATGGAGCTATGGAGCTATGGAGCTCTGGAAGTATGGAGCTCTGGTGCTATGGAGCTATGGAGCTCTGGTGCTATGGAGCTATGGAGCTCTGGTGCTATGGAGCTCTGGTGCTATGGAGCTATGGAGCTCTGGTGCTATGGAGCTCTGGAGGTATGGAGCTCTGGAGGTATGGAGCTCTGGAGGTATGGAGCTATGGAGCCCTGGAGCTCTGGAGGTATGGAGCTATGGTGCTATGGAGCTCTGAAGCCATGGAGCTCTGGTGCTATGGAGCTATGGAGCTCTGGTGCTATGGAGCTATGGAGCTATGGAGCTCTGGAAGTATGGAGCTCTGGTGCTATGGAGCTATGGAGCTCTGGTGCTATGGAGCTATGGAGCTCTGGTGCTATGGAGCTATGGAGCTCTGGTGCTATGGAGCTCTGGTGCTATGGAGCTCTGGTGCTATGGAGCTATGGAGCTCTGGTGCTATGGAGCTATGGAGCTCTGAAGGTATGGAGCTCTGGAGGTATGGAGCTCTGGAGGTATGGAGCTATGGAGCCCTGGAGCTCTGGAGGTATGGAGCTATGGTGCTATGGAGCTCTGAAGCCATGGAGCTCTGGTGCTATGGAGCTCCGGAGCTCTGGAGGTATGGAGCTCTGGAGGTATGGAGCTATGGAGGTATGGAGCTATGGTGCTATGGAGCTCTGAAGCCATGGAGCTCTGGTGCTATGGAGCTCTGGAGCTCTGGAGGTATGGAGCTCTGGAGGTATGGAGCTCTGGAGGTATGGAGCTATGGAGCCCTGGAGCTCTGGAGGTATGGAGCTATGGTGCTATGGAGCTCTGAAGCCATGGAGCTCTGGTGCTATGGAGCTCTGGAGGTATGGAGCTCTGGAGGTATGGAGCTCTGGAGGTATGGAGCTATGGAGCCCTGGAGCTCTGGAGGTATGGAGCTATGGTGCTATGGAGCTCTGAAGCCATGGAGCTCTGGTGCTATGGAGCTATGGAGCTCTGGTGCTATGGAGCTATGGAGGTATGGAGCCACCAGCCAGCACCCTCCGTGGCTGGATCAATGGAAGTGTTTTAGGTACCAGGCAGCCAAAGGGCCGAGGCCTCACGCTCGACCACGCCGGCGCAGAGTTCCAGCCGCTCGGATAAGCTCTGTCACTCACCCGCCGCGCAGCCACCGGTAACGGGGAAATGTCGCCGCCTTGTGGACACGCCGTTGTAAATGAATGGGCTTTCGCACTTAGTGCAATTTTCGCCAACTCTCTGACTTAGAGCTATGGAAGTATGGAGCTATGGAGCCACCAGCCACCCAGGCTGGAGCTCTGGAGCTCTGGAGGTATGGAGCTCTGGTGCTATGGAAGTATGGAGCTCTGGTGCTATGGAAGTATGGAGCTATGGAGGTATGGAAGTATGGAGCTATGGAAGTATGGAGCTATGGAGCTCTGGAAGTATGGAGCTATGGAGCTCTGGAGGTATGGAGCCCTGGAGCTATGGAGCCCTGGAGCTATGGAAGTATGGAGCTCTGGTGCTATGGAGCTATGGAGCTCTGGTGCTATGGAGCTATGGAGCTATGGAGCTCTGGAGCTATGGAGCTCTGGAGGTATGGAGCTATGGAGCTATGGAGCTCTGGAGGTATGGAGCTATGGAGCTATGGAAGTATGGAGCTCTGGTGCTATGGAGCTATGGAGCTCTGGTGCTATGGAGCTATGGAGCTCTGGTGCTATGGAGCTATGGAGCTATGGAGCTCTGGAAGTATGGAGCTCTGGTGCTATGGAGCTATGGAGCTCTGGTGCTATGGAGCTATGGAGCTCTGGTGCTATGGAGCTCTGGTGCTATGGAGCTCTGGTGCTATGGAGCTATGGAGCTCTGGTGCTATGGAGCTCTGGAGGTATGGAGCTCTGGAGGTATGGAGCTCTGGAGGTATGGAGCTATGGAGCCCTGGAGCTCTGGAGGTATGGAGCTATGGTGCTATGGAGCTCTGAAGCCATGGAGCTCTGGTGCTATGGAGCTATGGAGCTCTGGTGCTATGGAGCTATGGAGCTATGGAGCTCTGGAAGTATGGAGCTCTGGTGCTATGGAGCTATGGAGCTCTGGTGCTATGGAGCTATGGAGCTCTGGTGCTATGGAGCTATGGAGCTCTGGTGCTATGGAGCTCTGGTGCTATGGAGCTCTGGTGCTATGGAGCTATGGAGCTCTGGTGCTATGGAGCTATGGAGCTCTGGAGGTATGGAGCTCTGGAGGTATGGAGCTCTGGAGGTATGGAGCTATGGAGCCCTGGAGCTCTGGAGGTATGGAGCTATGGTGCTATGGAGCTCTGAAGCCATGGAGCTCTGGTGCTATGGAGCTCTGGAGCTCTGGAGGTATGGAGCTCTGGAGGTATGGAGCTATGGAGCCCTGGAGCTCTGGAGGTATGGAGCTATGGTGCTATGGAGCTCTGAAGCCATGGAGCTCTGGTGCTATGGAGCTCTGGAGCTCTGGAGGTATGGAGCTCTGGAGGTATGGAGCTCTGGAGGTATGGAGCTATGGAGCCCTGGAGCTCTGGAGGTATGGAGCTATGGTGCTATGGAGCTCTGAAGCCATGGAGCTCTGGTGCTATGGAGCTCTGGAGGTATGGAGCTCTGGAGGTATGGAGCTCTGGAGGTATGGAGCTATGGAGCCCTGGAGCTCTGGAGGTATGGAGCTATGGTGCTATGGAGCTCTGAAGCCATGGAGCTCTGGTGCTATGGAGCTCTGGAGCTCTGGAGGTATGGAGCTCTGGAGGTATGGAGCTATGGAGCCCTGGAGCTCTGGAGGTATGGAGCTATGGTGCTATGGAGCTCTGAAGCCATGGAGCTCTGGTGCTATGGAGCTCTGGAGCTCTGGAGGTATGGAGCTCTGGAGGTATGGAGCTCTGGAGGTATGGAGCTCTGGAGGTATGGAGCTATGGAGCCCTGGAGCTCTGGAGGTATGGAGCTATGGTGCTATGGAGCTCTGAAGCCATGGAGCTCTGGTGCTATGGAGCTCTGGAGGTATGGAGCTCTGGAGGTATGGAGCTCTGGAGGTATGGAGCTATGGAGCCCTGGAGCTCTGGAGGTATGGAGCTATGGTGCTATGGAGCTATGGAGCTCTGGTGCTATGGAGCTATGGAGCTCTGGTGCTATGGAGCTATGGAGCTCTGGTGCTATGGAGCTATGGAGCTCTGGAAGTATGGAGCTATGGAGCTCTGGAGGTATGGAGCTATGGAGCCCTGGAGCTATGGAGCCCTGGAGCTATGGAAGTATGGAGCTCTGGTGCTATGGAGCTATGGAGCTCTGGTGCTATGGAGCTATGGAGCTCTGGAGCTATGGAGCTCTGGAGGTATGGAGCTATGGAGCTATGGAGCTCTGGAGGTATGGAGCTATGGAGCTATGGAAGTATGGAGCTCTGGTGCTATGGAGCTATGGAGCTCTGGTGCTATGGAGCTATGGAGCTCTGGTGCTATGGAGCTATGGAGCTATGGAGCTCTGGAAGTATGGAGCTCTGGTGCTATGGAGCTATGGAGCTCTGGTGCTATGGAGCTATGGAGCTCTGGTGCTATGGAGCTATGGAGCCCTGGAGCTCTGGAGGTATGGAGCTATGGTGCTATGGAGCTCTGAAGCCATGGAGCTCTGGTGCTATGGAGCTCTGGAGGTATGGAGCTCTGGAGGTATGGAGCTCTGGAGGTATGGAGCTATGGAGCCCTGGAGCTCTGGAGGTATGGAGCTATGGTGCTATGGAGCTCTGAAGCCATGGAGCTCTGGTGCTATGGAGCTATGGAGCTCTGGTGCTATGGAGCTATGGAGGTATGGAGCCACCAGCCAGCACCCTCCGTGGCTGGATCAATGGAAGTGTTTTAGGTACCAGGCAGCCAAAGGGCCGAGGCCTCACGCTCGACCACGCCGGCGCAGAGTTCCAGCCGCTCGGATAAGCTCTGTCACTCACCCGCCGCGCAGCCACCGGTAACGGGGAAATGTCGCCGCCTTGTGGACACGCCGTTGTAAATGAATGGGCTTTCGCACTTAGTGCAATTTTCGCCAACTCTCTGACTTAGAGCTATGGAAGTATGGAGCTATGGAGCCACCAGCCACCCAGGCTGGAGCTCTGGAGCTCTGGAGGTATGGAGCTCTGGTGCTATGGAAGTATGGAGCTCTGGTGCTATGGAAGTATGGAGCTATGGAGGTATGGAAGTATGGAGCTATGGAAGTATGGAGCTATGGAGCTCTGGAAGTATGGAGCTATGGAGCTCTGGAGGTATGGAGCCCTGGAGCTATGGAGCCCTGGAGCTATGGAAGTATGGAGCTCTGGTGCTATGGAGCTATGGAGCTCTGGTGCTATGGAGCTATGGAGCTATGGAGCTCTGGAGCTATGGAGCTCTGGAGGTATGGAGCTATGGAGCTATGGAGCTCTGGAGGTATGGAGCTATGGAGCTATGGAAGTATGGAGCTCTGGTGCTATGGAGCTATGGAGCTCTGGTGCTATGGAGCTATGGAGCTATGGAGCTCTGGAAGTATGGAGCTCTGGTGCTATGGAGCTATGGAGCTCTGGTGCTATGGAGCTATGGAGCTCTGGTGCTATGGAGCTCTGGTGCTATGGAGCTCTGGTGCTATGGAGCTATGGAGCTCTGGTGCTATGGAGCTCTGGAGGTATGGAGCTCTGGAGGTATGGAGCTCTGGAGGTATGGAGCTATGGAGCCCTGGAGCTCTGGAGGTATGGAGCTATGGTGCTATGGAGCTCTGAAGCCATGGAGCTCTGGTGCTATGGAGCTATGGAGCTCTGGTGCTATGGAGCTATGGAGCTATGGAGCTCTGGAAGTATGGAGCTCTGGTGCTATGGAGCTATGGAGCTCTGGTGCTATGGAGCTATGGAGCTCTGGTGCTATGGAGCTATGGAGCTCTGGTGCTATGGAGCTCTGGTGCTATGGAGCTCTGGTGCTATGGAGCTATGGAGCTCTGGTGCTATGGAGCTATGGAGCTCTGGAGGTATGGAGCTCTGGAGGTATGGAGCTCTGGAGGTATGGAGCTATGGAGCCCTGGAGCTCTGGAGGTATGGAGCTATGGTGCTATGGAGCTCTGAAGCCATGGAGCTCTGGTGCTATGGAGCTCTGGAGCTCTGGAGGTATGGAGCTCTGGAGGTATGGAGCTATGGAGCCCTGGAGCTCTGGAGGTATGGAGCTATGGTGCTATGGAGCTCTGAAGCCATGGAGCTCTGGTGCTATGGAGCTCTGGAGCTCTGGAGGTATGGAGCTCTGGAGGTATGGAGCTCTGGAGGTATGGAGCTATGGAGCCCTGGAGCTCTGGAGGTATGGAGCTATGGTGCTATGGAGCTCTGAAGCCATGGAGCTCTGGTGCTATGGAGCTCTGGAGGTATGGAGCTCTGGAGGTATGGAGCTCTGGAGGTATGGAGCTATGGAGCCCTGGAGCTCTGGAGCTATGGTGCTATGGAGCTCTGAAGCCATGGAGCTCTGGTGCTATGGAGCTCTGGAGGTATGGAGCTCTGGAGGTATGGAGCTCTGGAGGTATGGAGCTATGGAGCCCTGGAGCTCTGGAGGTATGGAGCTATGGTGCTATGGAGCTCTGAAGCCATGGAGCTCTGGTGCTATGGAGCTATGGAGCTCTGGTGCTATGGAGCTATGGAGGTATGGAGCCACCAGCCAGCACCCTCCGTGGCTGGATCAATGGAAGTGTTTTAGGTACCAGGCAGCCAAAGGGCCGAGGCCTCACGCTCGACCACGCCGGCGCAGAGTTCCAGCCGCTCGGATAAGCTCTGTCACTCACCCGCCGCGCAGCCACCGGTAACGGGGAAATGTCGCCGCCTGGCGGACACGCCGTTGTAAATGAATGGGCTTTCGCACTTAGTGCAATTTTCGCCAACTCTCTGACTTAGAGCTATGGAAGTATGGAGCTATGGAGCCACCAGCCACCCAGGCTGGAGCTATGGAGCTCTGGAGGTATGGAGCTCAGGTGCTATGGAAGTATGGAGCTATGGAGCTATGGAAGTATGGAGCTATGGAGCTATGGAGCTCTGGAAGTATGGAGCTATGGAGCTCTGGAGGTATGGAGCTATGGAGCCCTGGAGCCCTGGAGCTATGGAGCTCTGGTGCTATGGAGGTATGGAGCTCTGGAGGTATGGAGCTCTGGAGGTATGGAGCTATGGAGCTATGGAGCCCTGGAGCTATGGAGCTATGGAGCCCTGGAGCTATGGAGCTATGGAGCCCTGGAGCTATGGAGCTATGGAGCTCTGGTGCTATGGAGCTATGGAGCTCTGGTGCTATGGAGCTATGGAGCTCTGGTGCTATGGAGCTATGGAGCTCTGGTGCTATGGAGCTATGGAGCTCTGGAAGTATGGAGCTATGGAGCTCTGGAGGTATGGAGCTATGGAGCCCTGGAGCTATGGAGCCCTGGAGCTATGGAAGTATGGAGCTCTGGTGCTATGGAGCTATGGAGCTCTGGTGCTATGGAGCTATGGAGCTCTGGAGCTATGGAGCTCTGGAGGTATGGAGCTATGGAGCTATGGAGCTCTGGAGGTATGGAGCTATGGAGCTATGGAAGTATGGAGCTCTGGTGCTATGGAGCTATGGAGCTCTGGTGCTATGGAGCTATGGAGCTCTGGTGCTATGGAGCTATGGAGCTATGGAGCTCTGGAAGTATGGAGCTCTGGTGCTATGGAGCTCTGAAGCCATGGAGCTCTGGTGCTATGGAGCTCTGGAGGTATGGAGCTCTGGAGGTATGGAGCTCTGGAGGTATGGAGCTATGGAGCCCTGGAGCTCTGGAGGTATGGAGCTATGGTGCTATGGAGCTCTGAAGCCATGGAGCTCTGGTGCTATGGAGCTATGGAGCTCTGGTGCTATGGAGCTATGGAGGTATGGAGCCACCAGCCAGCACCCTCCGTGGCTGGATCAATGGAAGTGTTTTAGGTACCAGGCAGCCAAAGGGCCGAGGCCTCACGCTCGACCACGCCGGCGCAGAGTTCCAGCCGCTCGGATAAGCTCTGTCACTCACCCGCCGCGCAGCCACCGGTAACGGGGAAATGTCGCCGCCTGGCGGACACGCCGTTGTAAATGAATGGGCTTTCGCACTTAGTGCAATTTTCGCCAACTCTCTGACTTAGAGCTATGGAAGTATGGAGCTATGGAGCCACCAGCCACCCAGGCTGGAGCTATGGAGCTCTGGAGGTATGGAGCTCAGGTGCTATGGAAGTATGGAGCTATGGAGCTATGGAAGTATGGAGCTATGGAGCTATGGAGCTCTGGAAGTATGGAGCTATGGAGCTCTGGAGGTATGGAGCTATGGAGCCCTGGAGCCCTGGAGCTATGGAGCTCTGGTGCTATGGAGGTATGGAGCTCTGGAGGTATGGAGCTCTGGAGGTATGGAGCTATGGAGCTATGGAGCCCTGGAGCTATGGAGCTATGGAGCCCTGGAGCTATGGAGCTATGGAGCCCTGGAGCTATGGAGCTATGGAGCTCTGGTGCTATGGAGCTATGGAGCTCTGGTGCTATGGAGCTATGGAGCTCTGGTGCTATGGAGCTATGGAGCTCTGGTGCTATGGAGCTATGGAGCTCTGGAAGTATGGAGCTATGGAGCTCTGGAGGTATGGAGCTATGGAGCCCTGGAGCTATGGAGCCCTGGAGCTATGGAAGTATGGAGCTCTGGTGCTATGGAGCTATGGAGCTCTGGTGCTATGGAGCTATGGAGCTCTGGAGCTATGGAGCTCTGGAGGTATGGAGCTATGGAGCTATGGAGCTCTGGAGGTATGGAGCTATGGAGCTATGGAAGTATGGAGCTCTGGTGCTATGGAGCTATGGAGCTCTGGTGCTATGGAGCTATGGAGCTCTGGTGCTATGGAGCTATGGAGCTATGGAGCTCTGGAAGTATGGAGCTCTGGTGCTATGGAGCTATGGAGCTCTGGTGCTATGGAGCTATGGAGCTCTGGTGCTATGGAGCTATGGAGCTCTGGTGCTATGGAGCTCTGGTGCTATGGAGCTCTGGTGCTATGGAGCTATGGAGCTCTGGTGCTATGGAGCTATGGAGCTCTGGAGGTATGGAGCTCTGGAGGTATGGAGCTCTGGAGGTATGGAGCTTTGGAGCCCTGGAGCTCTGGAGGTATGGAGCTATGGTGCTATGGAGCTCTGAAGCCATGGAGCTCTGGTGCTATGGAGCTCTGGAGCTCTGGAGGTATGGAGCTCTGGAGGTATGGAGCTATGGAGCCCTGGAGCTCTGGAGGTATGGAGCTATGGTGCTATGGAGCTCTGAAGCCATGGAGCTCTGGTGCTATGGAGCTCTGGAGCTCTGGAGGTATGGAGCTCTGGAGGTATGGAGCTATGGAGCCCTGGAGCTCTGGAGGTATGGAGCTATGGTGCTATGGAGCTCTGAAGCCATGGAGCTCTGGTGCTATGGAGCTCTGGAGCTCTGGAGGTATGGAGCTCTGGAGGTATGGAGCTCTGGAGGTATGGAGCTATGGAGCCCTGGAGCTCTGGAGGTATGGAGCTATGGTGCTATGGAGCTCTGAAGCCATGGAGCTCTGGTGCTATGGAGCTCTGGAGGTATGGAGCTCTGGAGGTATGGAGCTCTGGAGGTATGGAGCTATGGAGCCCTGGAGCTCTGGAGGTATGGAGCTATGGTGCTATGGAGCTCTGAAGCCATGGAGCTCTGGTGCTATGGAGCTATGGAGCTCTGGTGCTATGGAGCTATGGAGGTATGGAGCCACCAGCCAGCACCCTCCGTGGCTGGATCAATGGAAGTGTTTTAGGTACCAGGCAGCCAAAGGGCCGAGGCCTCACGCTCGACCACGCCGGCGCAGAGTTCCAGCCGCTCGGATAAGCTCTGTCACTCACCCGCCGCGCAGCCACCGGTAACGGGGAAATGTCGCCGCCTTGTGGACACGCCGTTGTAAATGAATGGGCTTTCGCACTTAGTGCAATTTTCGCCAACTCTCTGACTTAGAGCTATGGAAGTATGGAGCTATGGAGCCACCAGCCACCCAGGCTGGAGCTCTGGAGCTCTGGAGGTATGGAGCTCTGGTGCTATGGAAGTATGGAGCTCTGGTGCTATGGAAGTATGGAGCTATGGAGGTATGGAAGTATGGAGCTATGGAAGTATGGAGCTATGGAGCTCTGGAAGTATGGAGCTATGGAGCTCTGGAGGTATGGAGCCCTGGAGCTATGGAGCCCTGGAGCTATGGAAGTATGGAGCTCTGGTGCTATGGAGCTATGGAGCTCTGGTGCTATGGAGCTATGGAGCTATGGAGCTCTGGAGCTATGGAGCTCTGGAGGTATGGAGCTATGGAGCTATGGAGCTCTGGAGGTATGGAGCTATGGAGCTATGGAAGTATGGAGCTCTGGTGCTATGGAGCTATGGAGCTCTGGTGCTATGGAGCTATGGAGCTCTGGTGCTATGGAGCTATGGAGCTATGGAGCTCTGGAAGTATGGAGCTCTGGTGCTATGGAGCTATGGAGCTCTGGTGCTATGGAGCTATGGAGCTCTGGTGCTATGGAGCTCTGGTGCTATGGAGCTCTGGTGCTATGGAGCTATGGAGCTCTGGTGCTATGGAGCTCTGGAGGTATGGAGCTCTGGAGGTATGGAGCTCTGGAGGTATGGAGCTATGGAGCCCTGGAGCTCTGGAGGTATGGAGCTATGGTGCTATGGAGCTCTGAAGCCATGGAGCTCTGGTGCTATGGAGCTCTGGAGCTCTGGAGGTATGGAGCTCTGGAGGTATGGAGCTCTGGAGGTATGGAGCTATGGAGCCCTGGAGCTCTGGAGGTATGGAGCTATGGTGCTATGGAGCTCTGAAGCCATGGAGCTCTGGTGCTATGGAGCTCTGGAGGTATGGAGCTCTGGAGGTATGGAGCTCTGGAGGTATGGAGCTATGGAGCCCTGGAGCTCTGGAGGTATGGAGCTATGGTGCTATGGAGCTCTGAAGCCATGGAGCTCTGGTGCTATGGAGCTATGGAGCTCTGGTGCTATGGAGCTATGGAGGTATGGAGGTATGGAGGTATGGAGCTATGGAGCCCTGGAGCTCTGGAGGTATGGAGCTATGGTGCTATGGAGCTCTGAAGCCATGGAGCTCTGGTGCTATGGAGCTCTGGAGGTATGGAGCTCTGGAGGTATGGAGCTCTGGAGGTATGGAGCTATGGAGCCCTGGAGCTCTGGAGGTATGGAGCTATGGTGCTATGGAGCTCTGAAGCCATGGAGCTCTGGTGCTATGGAGCTATGGAGCTCTGGTGCTATGGAGCTATGGAGGTATGGAGCCACCAGCCAGCACCCTCCGTGGCTGGATCAATGGAAGTGTTTTAGGTACCAGGCAGCCAAAGGGCCGAGGCCTCACGCTCGACCACGCCGGCGCAGAGTTCCAGCCGCTCGGATAAGCTCTGTCACTCACCCGCCGCGCAGCCACCGGTAACGGGGAAATGTCGCCGCCTTGTGGACACGCCGTTGTAAATGAATGGGCTTTCGCACTTAGTGCAATTTTCGCCAACTCTCTGACTTAGAGCTATGGAAGTATGGAGCTATGGAGCCACCAGCCACCCAGGCTGGAGCTCTGGAGCTCTGGAGGTATGGAGCTCTGGTGCTATGGAAGTATGGAGCTCTGGTGCTATGGAAGTATGGAGCTATGGAGGTATGGAAGTATGGAGCTATGGAAGTATGGAGCTATGGAGCTCTGGAAGTATGGAGCTATGGAGCTCTGGAGGTATGGAGCCCTGGAGCTATGGAGCCCTGGAGCTATGGAAGTATGGAGCTCTGGTGCTATGGAGCTATGGAGCTCTGGTGCTATGGAGCTATGGAGCTATGGAGCTCTGGAGCTATGGAGCTCTGGAGGTATGGAGCTATGGAGCTATGGAGCTCTGGAGGTATGGAGCTATGGAGCTATGGAAGTATGGAGCTCTGGTGCTATGGAGCTATGGAGCTCTGGTGCTATGGAGCTATGGAGCTCTGGTGCTATGGAGCTATGGAGCTATGGAGCTCTGGAAGTATGGAGCTCTGGTGCTATGGAGCTATGGAGCTATGGTGCTATGGAGCTATGGAGCTCTGGTGCTATGGAGCTCTGGTGCTATGGAGCTCTGGTGCTATGGAGCTATGGAGCTCTGGTGCTATGGAGCTCTGGAGGTATGGAGCTCTGGAGGTATGGAGCTCTGGAGGTATGGAGCTATGGAGCCCTGGAGCTCTGGAGGTATGGAGCTATTGTGCTATGGAGCTCTGAAGCCATGGAGCTCTGGTGCTATGGAGCTATGGAGCTCTGGTGCTATGGAGCTATGGAGCTATGGAGCTCTGGAAGTATGGAGCTCTGGTGCTATGGAGCTATGGAGCTCTGGTGCTATGGAGCTATGGAGCTCTGGTGCTATGGAGCTATGGAGCACTGGTGCTATGGAGCTCTGGTGCTATGGAGCTATGGAGCTCTGGTGCTATGGAGCTATGGAGCTCTGGAGGTATGGAGCTCTGGAGGTATGGAGCTCTGGAGGTATGGAGCTATGGAGCCCTGGAGCTCTGGAGGTATGGAGCTATGGTGCTATGGAGCTCTGAAGCCATGGAGCTCTGGTGCTATGGAGCTCTGGAGCTCTGGAGGTATGGAGCTCTGGAGGTATGGAGCTATGGAGCCCTGGAGCTCTGGAGGTATGGAGCTATGGTGCTATGGAGCTCTGAAGCCATGGAGCTCTGGTGCTATGGAGCTCTGGAGCTCTGGAGGTATGGAGCTCTGGAGGTATGGAGCTCTGGAGGTATGGAGCTATGGAGCCCTGGAGCTCTGGAGGTATGGAGCTATGGTGCTATGGAGCTCTGAAGCCATGGAGCTCTGGTGCTATGGAGCTCTGGAGGTATGGAGCTCTGGAGGTATGGAGCTCTGGAGGTATGGAGCTATGGAGCCCTGGAGCTCTGGAGGTATGGAGCTATGGTGCTATGGAGCTCTGAAGCCATGGAGCTCTGGTGCTATGGAGCTCTGGAGGTATGGAGCTCTGGAGGTATGGAGCTCTGGAGGTATGGAGCTATGGAGCCCTGGAGCTCTGGAGGTATGGAGCTATGGTGCTATGGAGCTCTGAAGCCATGGAGCTCTGGTGCTATGGAGCTATGGAGCTCTGGTGCTATGGAGCTATGGAGGTATGGAGCCACCAGCCAGCACCCTCCGTGGCTGGATCAATGGAAGTGTTTTAGGTACCAGGCAGCCAAAGGGCCGAGGCCTCACGCTCGACCACGCCGGCGCAGAGTTCCAGCCGCTCGGAAAAGCTCTGTCACTCAACCGCCGCGCAGCCACCGGTAACGGGGAAATGTCGCCGCCTGGCGGACACGCCGTTGTAAATGAATGGGCTTTCGCACTTAGTGCAATTTTCGCCAACTCTCTGACTTAGAGCTATGGAAGTATGGAGCTATGGAGCCACCAGCCACCCAGGCTGGAGCTATGGAGCTCTGGAGGTATGGAGCTCAGGTGCTATGGAAGTATGGAGCTATGGAGCTATGGAAGTATGGAGCTATGGAGCTATGGAGCTATGGAGCTCTGGAAGTATGGAGCTATGGAGCTCTGGAGGTATGGAGCTATGGAGCCCTGGAGCCCTGGAGCTATGGAGCTCTGGTGCTATGGAGGTATGGAGCTCTGGAGGTATGGAGCTCTGGAGGTATGGAGCTATGGAGCTATGGAGCTATGGAGCCCTGGAGCTATGGAGCTATGGAGCCCTGGAGCTATGGAGCTATGGAGCCCTGGAGCTATGGAGCTATGGAGCTCTGGTGCTATGGAGCTATGGAGCTCTGGTGCTATGGAGCTATGGAGCTCTGGTGCTATGGAGCTATGGAGCTCTGGTGCTATGGAGCTATGGAGCTCTGGAAGTATGGAGCTATGGAGCTCTGGAGGTATGGAGCTATGGAGCCCTGGAGCTATGGAGCCCTGGAGCTATGGAAGTATGGAGCTCTGGTGCTATGGAGCTATGGAGCTCTGGTGCTATGGAGCTATGGAGCTCTGGAGCTATGGAGCTCTGGAGCTATGGAGCTATGGAGCTATGGAGCTCTGGAGGTATGGAGCTATGGAGCTATGGAAGTATGGAGCTCTGGTGCTATGGAGCTATGGAGCTCTGGTGCTATGGAGCTATGGAGCTCTGGTGCTATGGAGCTATGGAGCTCTGGAGCTATGGAGCTCTGGAGGTATGGAGCTATGGAGCTATGGAGCTCTGGAGGTATGGAGCTATGGAGCTATGGAAGTATGGAGCTCTGGTGCTATGGAGCTATGGAGCTCTGGTGCTATGGAGCTATGGAGCTCTGGTGCTATGGAGCTATGGAGCTCTGGAAGTATGGAGCTCTGGTGCTATGGAGCTATGGAGCTCTGGTGCTATGGAGCTATGGAGCTCTGGTGCTATGGAGCTATGGAGCTCTGGTGCTATGGAGCTCTGGTGCTATGGAGCTCTGGTGCTATGGAGCTATGGAGCTCTGGTGCTATGGAGCTATGGAGCTCTGGAGGTATGGAGCTCTGGAGGTATGGAGCTCTGGAGGTATGGAGCTTTGGAGCCCTGGAGCTCTGGAGGTATGGAGCTATGGTGCTATGGAGCTCTGAAGCCATGGAGCTCTGGTGCTATGGAGCTCTGGAGCTCTGGAGGTATGGAGCTCTGGAGGTATGGAGCTATGGAGCCCTGGAGCTCTGGAGGTATGGAGCTATGGTGCTATGGAGCTCTGAAGCCATGGAGCTCTGGTGCTATGGAGCTCTGGAGCTCTGGAGGTATGGAGCTCTGGAGGTATGGAGCTATGGAGCCCTGGAGCTCTGGAGGTATGGAGCTATGGTGCTATGGAGCTCTGAAGCCATGGAGCTCTGGTGCTATGGAGCTCTGGAGCTCTGGAGGTATGGAGCTCTGGAGGTATGGAGCTCTGGAGGTATGGAGCTATGGAGCCCTGGAGCTCTGGAGGTATGGAGCTATGGTGCTATGGAGCTCTGAAGCCATGGAGCTCTGGTGCTATGGAGCTCTGGAGGTATGGAGCTCTGGAGGTATGGAGCTCTGGAGGTATGGAGCTATGGAGCCCTGGAGCTCTGGAGGTATGGAGCTATGGTGCTATGGAGCTCTGAAGCCATGGAGCTCTGGTGCTATGGAGCTCTGGAGGTATGGAGCTCTGGAGGTATGGAGCTCTGGAGGTATGGAGCTATGGAGCCCTGGAGCTCTGGAGGTATGGAGCTATGGTGCTATGGAGCTCTGAAGCCATGGAGCTCTGGTGCTATGGAGCTCTGGAGGTATGGAGCTCTGGAGGTATGGAGCTTTGGAGGTATGGAGCTATGGAGCCCTGGAGCTCTGGAGGTATGGAGCTATGGTGCTATGGAGCTCTGAAGCCATGGAGCTCTGGTGCTATGGAGCTATGGAGCTCTGGTGCTATGGAGCTATGGAGGTATGGAGCCACCAGCCAGCACCCTCCGTGGCTGGATCAATGGAAGTGTTTTAGGTACCAGGCAGCCAAAGGGCCGAGGCCTCACGCTCGACCACGCCGGCGCAGAGTTCCAGCCGCTCGGATAAGCTCTGTCACTCACCCGCCGCGCAGCCACCGGTAACGGGGAAATGTCGCCGCCTTGTGGACACGCCGTTGTAAATGAATGGGCTTTCGCACTTAGTGCAATTTTCGCCAACTCTCTGACTTAGAGCTATGGAAGTATGGAGCTATGGAGCCACCAGCCACCCAGGCTGGAGCTCTGGAGCTCTGGAGGTATGGAGCTCTGGTGCTATGGAAGTATGGAGCTCTGGTGCTATGGAAGTATGGAGCTATGGAGGTATGGAAGTATGGAGCTATGGAAGTATGGAGCTATGGAGCTCTGGAAGTATGGAGCTATGGAGCTCTGGAGGTATGGAGCCCTGGAGCTATGGAGCCCTGGAGCTATGGAAGTATGGAGCTCTGGTGCTATGGAGCTATGGAGCTCTGGTGCTATGGAGCTATGGAGCTATGGAGCTCTGGAGCTATGGAGCTCTGGAGGTATGGAGCTATGGAGCTATGGAGCTCTGGAGGTATGGAGCTATGGAGCTATGGAAGTATGGAGCTCTGGTGCTATGGAGCTATGGAGCTCTGGTGCTATGGAGCTATGGAGCTCTGGTGCTATGGAGCTATGGAACTATGGAGCTCTGGAAGTATGGAGCTCTGGTGCTATGGAGCTATGGAGCTCTGGTGCTATGGAGCTATGGAGCTCTGGTGCTATGGAGCTCTGGTGCTATGGAGCTCTGGTGCTATGGAGCTATGGAGCTCTGGTGCTATGGAGCTATGGAGCTCTGGAGGTATGGAGCTCTGGAGGTATGGAGCTCTGGAGGTATGGAGCTTTGGAGCCCTGGAGCTCTGGAGGTATGGAGCTATGGTGCTATGGAGCTCTGAAGCCATGGAGCTCTGGTGCTATGGAGCTCTGGAGCTCTGGAGGTATGGAGCTCTGGAGGTATGGAGCTATGGAGCCCTGGAGCTCTGGAGGTATGGAGCTATGGTGCTATGGAGCTCTGAAGCCATGGAGCTCTGGTGCTATGGAGCTCTGGAGCTCTGGAGGTATGGAGCTCTGGAGGTATGGAGCTATGGAGCCCTGGAGCTCTGGAGGTATGGAGCTATGGTGCTATGGAGCTCTGAAGCCATGGAGCTCTGGTGCTATGGAGCTCTGGAGCTCTGGAGGTATGGAGCTCTGGAGGTATGGAGCTCTGGAGGTATGGAGCTATGGAGCCCTGGAGCTCTGGAGGTATGGAGCTATGGTGCTATGGAGCTCTGAAGCCATGGAGCTCTGGTGCTATGGAGCTCTGGAGGTATGGAGCTCTGGAGGTATGGAGCTCTGGAGGTATGGAGCTATGGAGCCCTGGAGCTCTGGAGGTATGGAGCTATGGTGCTATGGAGCTCTGAAGCCATGGAGCTCTGGTGCTATGGAGCTCTGGAGGTATGGAGCTCTGGAGGTATGGAGCTCTGGAGGTATGGAGCTATGGAGCCCTGGAGCTCTGGAGGTATGGAGCTATGGTGCTATGGAGCTCTGAAGCCATGGAGCTCTGGTGCTATGGAGCTCTGGAGGTATGGAGCTCTGGAGGTATGGAGCTCTGGAGGTATGGAGCTATGGAGCCCTGGAGCTCTGGAGGTATGGAGCTATGGTGCTATGGAGCTCTGAAGCCATGGAGCTCTGGTGCTATGGAGCTATGGAGCTCTGGTGCTATGGAGCTATGGAGGTATGGAGCCACCAGCCAGCACCCTCCGTGGCTGGATCAATGGAAGTGTTTTAGGTACCAGGCAGCCAAAGGGCCGAGGCCTCACGCTCGACCACGCCGGCGCAGAGTTCCAGCCGCTCGGATAAGCTCTGTCACTCACCCGCCGCGCAGCCACCGGTAACGGGGAAATGTCGCCGCCTTGTGGACACGCCGTTGTAAATGAATGGGCTTTCGCACTTAGTGCAATTTTCGCCAACTCTCTGACTTAGAGCTATGGAAGTATGGAGCTATGGAGCCACCAGCCACCCAGGCTGGAGCTCTGGAGCTCTGGAGGTATGGAGCTCTGGTGCTATGGAAGTATGGAGCTCTGGTGCTATGGAAGTATGGAGCTATGGAGGTATGGAAGTATGGAGCTATGGAAGTATGGAGCTATGGAGCTCTGGAAGTATGGAGCTATGGAGCTCTGGAGGTATGGAGCCCTGGAGCTATGGAGCCCTGGAGCTATGGAAGTATGGAGCTCTGGTGCTATGGAGCTATGGAGCTCTGGTGCTATGGAGCTATGGAGCTATGGAGCTCTGGAGCTATGGAGCTCTGGAGGTATGGAGCTATGGAGCTATGGAGCTCTGGAGGTATGGAGCTATGGAGCTATGGAAGTATGGAGCTCTGGTGCTATGGAGCTATGGAGCTCTGGTGCTATGGAGCTATGGAGCTCTGGTGCTATGGAGCTATGGAGCTATGGAGCTCTGGAAGTATGGAGCTCTGGTGCTATGGAGCTATGGAGCTCTGGTGCTATGGAGCTATGGAGCTCTGGTGCTATGGAGCTCTGGTGCTATGGAGCTCTGGTGCTATGGAGCTATGGAGCTCTGGTGCTATGGAGCTATGGAGCTCTGGAGGTATGGAGCTCTGGAGGTATGGAGCTCTGGAGGTATGGAGCTATGGAGCCCTGGAGCTCTGGAGGTATGGAGCTATGGTGCTATGGAGCTCTGAAGCCATGGAGCTCTGGTGCTATGGAGCTCTGGAGCTCTGGAGGTATGGAGCTCTGGAGGTATGGAGCTATGGAGCCCTGGAGCTCTGGAGGTATGGAGCTATGGAGCTCTGAAGCCATGGAGCTCTGGTGCTATGGAGCTCTGGAGCTCTGGAGGTATGGAGCTCTGGAGGTATGGAGCTCTGGAGGTATGGAGCTATGGAGCCCTGGAGCTCTGGAGGTATGGAGCTATGGTGCTATGGAGCTCTGAAGCCATGGAGCTCTGGTGCTATGGAGCTCTGGAGGTATGGAGCTCTGGAGGTATGGAGCTATGGAGCCCTGGAGCTCTGGAGGTATGGAGCTATGGTGCTATGGAGCTCTGAAGCCATGGAGCTCTGGTGCTATGGAGCTCTGGAGGTATGGAGCTCTGGAGGTATGGAGCTATGGAGCCCTGGAGCTCTGGAGGTATGGAGCTATGGTGCTATGGAGCTCTGAAGCCATGGAGCTCTGGTGCTATGGAGCTATGGAGCTCTGGTGCTATGGAGCTATGGAGGTATGGAGCCACCAGCCAGCACCCTCCGTGGCTGGATCAATGGAAGTGTTTTAGGTACCAGGCAGCCAAAGGGCCGAGGCCTCACGCTCGACCACGCCGGCGCAGAGTTCCAGCCGCTCGGATAAGCTCTGTCACTCACCCGCCGCGCAGCCACCGGTAACGGGGAAATGTCGCCGCCTGGCGGACACGCCGTTGTAAATGAATGGGCTTTCGCACTTAGTGCAATTTTCGCCAACTCTCTGACTTAGAGCTATGGAAGTATGGAGCTATGGAGCCACCAGCCACCCAGGCTGGAGCTCTGGAGCTCTGGAGGTATGGAGCTCTGGTGCTATGGAAGTATGGAGCTCTGGTGCTATGGAAGTATGGAGCTATGGAGGTATGGAAGTATGGAGCTATGGAAGTATGGAGCTATGGAGCTCTGGAAGTATGGAGCTATGGAGCTCTGGAGGTATGGAGCCCTGGAGCTATGGAGCCCTGGAGCTATGGAAGTATGGAGCTCTGGTGCTATGGAGCTATGGAGCTCTGGTGCTATGGAGCTATGGAGCTATGGAGCTCTGGAGCTATGGAGCTCTGGAGGTATGGAGCTATGGAGCTATGGAGCTCTGGAGGTATGGAGCTATGGAGCTATGGAAGTATGGAGCTCTGGTGCTATGGAGCTATGGAGCTCTGGTGCTATGGAGCTATGGAGCTCTGGTGCTATGGAGCTATGGAGCTATGGAGCTCTGGAAGTATGGAGCTCTGGTGCTATGGAGCTATGGAGCTCTGGTGCTATGGAGCTATGGAGCTCTGGTGCTATGGAGCTCTGGTGCTATGGAGCTCTGGTGCTATGGAGCTATGGAGCTCTGGTGCTATGGAGCTCTGGAGGTATGGAGCTCTGGAGGTATGGAGCTCTGGAGGTATGGAGCTATGGAGCCCTGGAGCTCTGGAGGTATGGAGCTATGGTGCTATGGAGCTCTGAAGCCATGGAGCTCTGGTGCTATGGAGCTATGGAGCTCTGGTGCTATGGAGCTATGGAGCTATGGAGCTCTGGAAGTATGGAGCTCTGGTGCTATGGAGCTATGGAGCTCTGGTGCTATGGAGCTATGGAGCTCTGGTGCTATGGAGCTATGGAGCTCTGGTGCTATGGAGCTCTGGTGCTATGGAGCTCTGGTGCTATGGAGCTATGGAGCTCTGGTGCTATGGAGCTATGGAGCTCTGGAGGTATGGAGCTCTGGAGGTATGGAGCTCTGGAGGTATGGAGCTATGGAGCCCTGGAGCTCTGGAGGTATGGAGCTATGGTGCTATGGAGCTCTGAAGCCATGGAGCTCTGGTGCTATGGAGCTCTGGAGCTCTGGAGGTATGGAGCTCTGGAGGTATGGAGCTATGGAGCCCTGGAGCTCTGGAGGTATGGAGCTATGGTGCTATGGAGCTCTGAAGCCATGGAGCTCTGGTGCTATGGAGCTCTGGAGCTCTGGAGGTATGGAGCTCTGGAGGTATGGAGCTCTGGAGGTATGGAGCTATGGAGCCCTGGAGCTCTGGAGGTATGGAGCTATGGTGCTATGGAGCTCTGAAGCCATGGAGCTCTGGTGCTATGGAGCTCTGGAGGTATGGAGCTCTGGAGGTATGGAGCTCTGGAGGTATGGAGCTATGGAGCCCTGGAGCTCTGGAGGTATGGAGCTATGGTGCTATGGAGCTCTGAAGCCATGGAGCTCTGGTGCTATGGAGCTCTGGAGGTATGGAGCTCTGGAGGTATGGAGCTCTGGAGGTATGGAGCTATGGAGCCCTGGAGCTCTGGAGGTATGGAGCTATGGTGCTATGGAGCTCTGAAGCCATAGAGCTCTGGTGCTATGGAGCTATGGAGCTCTGGTGCTATGGAGCTATGGAGGTATGGAGCCACCAGCCAGCACCCTCCGTGGCTGGATCAATGGAAGTGTTTTAGGTACCAGGCAGCCAAAGGGCCGAGGCCTCACGCTCGACCACGCCGGCGCAGAGTTCCAGCCGCTCGGATAAGCTCTGTCACTCACCCGCCGCGCAGCCACCGGTAACGGGGAAATGTCGCCGCCTGGCGGACACGCCGTTGTAAATGAATGGGCTTTCGCACTTAGTGCAATTTTCGCCAACTCTCTGACTTAGAGCTATGGAAGTATGGAGCTATGGAGCCACCAGCCACCCAGGCTGGAGCTATGGAGCTCTGGAGGTATGGAGCTCAGGTGCTATGGAAGTATGGAGCTATGGAGCTATGGAAGTATGGAGCTATGGAGCTATGGAGCTCTGGAAGTATGGAGCTATGGAGCTCTGGAGGTATGGAGCTATGGAGCCCTGGAGCCCTGGAGCTATGGAGCTCTGGTGCTATGGAGGTATGGAGCTCTGGAGGTATGGAGCTCTGGAGGTATGGAGCTATGGAGCTATGGAGCCCTGGAGCTATGGAGCTATGGAGCCCTGGAGCTATGGAGCTATGGAGCCCTGGAGCTATGGAGCTATGGAGCTCTGGTGCTATGGAGCTATGGAGCTCTGGTGCTATGGAGCTATGGAGCTCTGGTGCTATGGAGCTATGGAGCTCTGGAAGTATGGAGCTATGGAGCTCTGGAGGTATGGAGCTATGGAGCCCTGGAGCTATGGAGCCCTGGAGCTATGGAAGTATGGAGCTCTGGTGCTATGGAGCTATGGAGCTCTGGTGCTATGGAGCTATGGAGCTCTGGAGCTATGGAGCTCTGGAGGTATGGAGCTATGGAGCTATGGAGCTCTGGAGGTATGGAGCTATGGAGCTATGGAAGTATGGAGCTCTGGTGCTATGGAGCTATGGAGCTCTGGTGCTATGGAGCTATGGAGCTCTGGTGCTATGGAGCTATGGAGCTATGGAGCTCTGGAAGTATGGAGCTCTGGTGGTATGGAGCTATGGAGCTCTGGTGCTAGGGAGCTATGGAGCTCTGGTGCTATGGAGCTATGGAGCTCTGGTGCTATGGAGCTCTGGTGCTATGGAGCTATGGAGCTCTGGTGCTATGGAGCTATGGAGCTCTGGAGGTATGGAGCTCTGGAGGTATGGAGCTCTGGAGGTATGGAGCTTTGGAGCCCTGGAGCTCTGGAGGTATGGAGCTATGGTGCTATGGAGCTCTGAAGCCATGGAGCTCTGGTGCTATGGAGCTCTGGAGCTCTGGAGGTATGGAGCTCTGGAGGTATGGAGCTATGGAGCCCTGGAGCTCTGGAGGTATGGAGCTATGGTGCTATGGAGCTCTGAAGCCATGGAGCTCTGGTGCTATGGAGCTCTGGAGCTCTGGAGGTATGGAGCTCTGGAGGTATGGAGCTATGGAGCCCTGGAGCTCTGGAGGTATGGAGCTATGGTGCTATGGAGCTCTGAAGCCATGGAGCTCTGGTGCTATGGAGCTCTGGAGCTCTGGAGGTATGGAGCTCTGGAGGTATGGAGCTCTGGAGGTATGGAGCTATGGAGCCCTGGAGCTCTGGAGGTATGGAGCTATGGTGCTATGGAGCTCTGAAGCCATGGAGCTCTGGTGCTATGGAGCTCTGGAGGTATGGAGCTCTGGAGGTATGGAGCTCTGGAGGTATGGAGCTATGGAGCCCTGGAGCTCTGGAGGTATGGAGCTATGGTGCTATGGAGCTCTGAAGCCATGGAGATCTGGTGCTATGGAGCTCTGGAGGTATGGAGCTCTGGAGGTATGGAGCTCTGGAGGTATGGAGCTATGGAGCCCTGGAGCTCTGGAGGTATGGAGCTATGGTGCTATGGAGCTCTGAAGCTATGGAGCTCTGGTGCTATGGAGCTCTGGAGGTATGGAGCTCTGGAGGTATGGAGCTCTGGAGGTATGGAGCTATGGAGCCCTGGAGCTCTGGAGGTATGGAGCTATGGTGCTATGGAGCTCTGGAGCTCTGAAGCCATGGAGCTCTGGTGCTATGGAGCTATGGAGCTCTGGTGCTATGGAGCTATGGAGGTATGGAGCCACCAGCCAGCACCCTCCGTGGCTGGATCAATGGAAGTGTTTTAGGTACCAGGCAGCCAAAGGGCCGAGGCCTCACGCTCGACCACGCCGGCGCAGAGTTCCAGCCGCTCGGATAAGCTCTGTCACTCACCCGCCGCGCAGCCACCGGTAACGGGGAAATGTCGCCGCCTTGTGGACACGCCGTTGTAAATGAATGGGCTTTCGCACTTAGTGCAATTTTCGCCAACTCTCTGACTTAGAGCTATGGAAGTATGGAGCTATGGAGCCACCAGCCACCCAGGCTGGAGCTCTGGAGCTCTGGAGGTATGGAGCTCTGGTGCTATGGAAGTATGGAGCTCTGGTGCTATGGAAGTATGGAGCTATGGAGGTATGGAAGTATGGAGCTATGGAAGTATGGAGCTATGGAGCTCTGGAAGTATGGAGCTATGGAGCTCTGGAGGTATGGAGCCCTGGAGCTATGGAGCCCTGGAGCTATGGAAGTATGGAGCTCTGGTGCTATGGAGCTATGGAGCTCTGGTGCTATGGAGCTATGGAGCTATGGAGCTCTGGAGCTATGGAGCTCTGGAGGTATGCAGCTATGGAGCTATGGAGCTCTGGAGGTATGGAGCTATGGAGCTATGGAAGTATGGAGCTCTGGTGCTATGGAGCTATGGAGCTCTGGTGCTATGGAGCTATGGAGCTCTGGTGCTATGGAGCTATGGAGCTATGGAGCTCTGGAAGTATGGAGCTCTGGTGCTATGGAGCTATGGAGCTCTGGTGCTATGGAGCTATGGAGCTCTGGTGCTATGGAGCTATGGAGCTCTGGTGCTATGGAGCTCTGGTGCTATGGAGCTCTGGTGCTATGGAGCTATGGAGCTCTGGTGCTATGGAGCTATGGAGCTCTGGAGGTATGGAGCTCTGGAGGTATGGAGCTCTGGAGGTATGGAGCTATGGAGCCCTGGAGCTCTGGAGGTATGGAGCTATGGTGCTATGGAGCTCTGAAGCCATGGAGCTCTGGTGCTATGGAGCTCTGGAGCTCTGGAGGTATGGAGCTCTGGAGGTATGGAGCTATGGAGCCCTGGAGCTCTGGAGGTATGGAGCTATGGAGCTCTGAAGCCATGGAGCTCTGGTGCTATGGAGCTCTGGAGCTCTGGAGGTATGGAGCTCTGGAGGTATGGAGCTCTGGAGGTATGGAGCTATGGAGCCCTGGAGCTCTGGAGGTATGGAGCTATGGTGCTATGGAGCTCTGAAGCCATGGAGCTCTGGTGCTATGGAGCTCTGGAGGTATGGAGCTCTGGAGGTATGGAGCTCTGGAGGTATGGAGCTATGGAGCCCTGGAGCTCTGGAGGTATGGAGCTATGGTGCTATGGAGCTCTGAAGCCATGGAGCTCTGGTGCTATGGAGCTCTGGAGGTATGGAGCTCTGGAGGTATGGAGCTCTGGAGGTATGGAGCTATGGAGCCCTGGAGCTCTGGAGGTATGGAGCTATGGTGCTATGGAGCTCTGAAGCCATGGAGCTCTGGTGCTATGGAGCTATGGAGCTCTGGTGCTATGGAGCTATGGAGGTATGGAGCCACCAGCCAGCACCCTCCGTGGCTGGATCAATGGAAGTGTTTTAGGTACCAGGCAGCCAAAGGGCCGAGGCCTCACGCTCGACCACGCCGGCGCAGAGTTCCAGCCGCTCGGATAAGCTCTGTCACTCACCCGCCGCGCAGCCACCGGTAACGGGGAAATGTCGCCGCCTGGCGGACACGCCGTTGTAAATGAATGGGCTTTCGCACTTAGTGCAATTTTCGCCAACTCTCTGACTTAGAGCTATGGAAGTATGGAGCTATGGAGCCACCAGCCACCCAGGCTGGAGCTATGGAGCTCTGGAGGTATGGAGCTCAGGTGCTATGGAAGTATGGAGCTATGGAGCTATGGAAGTATGGAGCTATGGAGCTATGGAGCTCTGGAAGTATGGAGCTATGGAGCTCTGGAGGTATGGAGCTATGGAGCCCTGGAGCCCTGGAGCTATGGAGCTCTGGTGCTATGGAGGTATGGAGCTCTGGAGGTATGGAGCTCTGGAGGTATGGAGCTATGGAGCTATGGAGCCCTGGAGCTATGGAGCTATGGAGCCCTGGAGCTATGGAGCTATGGAGCCCTGGAGCTATGGAGCTATGGAGCTCTGGTGCTATGGAGCTATGGAGCTCTGGTGCTATGGAGCTATGGAGCTCTGGTGCTATGGAGCTATGGAGCTCTGGAAGTATGGAGCTATGGAGCTCTGGAGGTATGGAGCTATGGAGCCCTGGAGCTATGGAGCCCTGGAGCTATGGAAGTATGGAGCTCTGGTGCTATGGAGCTATGGAGCTCTGGTGCTATGGAGCTATGGAGCTCTGGAGCTATGGAGCTCTGGAGGTATGGAGCTATGGAGCTATGGAGCTCTGGAGGTATGGAGCTATGGAGCTATGGAAGTATGGAGCTCTGGTGCTATGGAGCTATGGAGCTCTGGTGCTATGGAGCTATGGAGCTCTGGTGCTATGGAGCTATGGAGCTATGGAGCTCTGGAAGTATGGAGCTCTGGTGCTATGGAGCTATGGAGCTCTGGTGCTATGGAGCTATGGAGCTCTGGTGCTATGGAGCTATGGAGCTCTGGTGCTATGGAGCTCTGGTGCTATGGAGCTATGGAGCTCTGGTGCTATGGAGCTATGGAGCTCTGGAGGTATGGAGCTCTGGAGGTATGGAGCTCTGGAGGTATGGAGCTTTGGAGCCCTGGAGCTCTGGAGGTATGGAGCTATGGTGCTATGGAGCTCTGAAGCCATGGAGCTCTGGTGCTATGGAGCTCTGGAGCTCTGGAGGTATGGAGCTCTGGAGGTATGGAGCTATGGAGCCCTGGAGCTCTGGAGGTATGGAGCTATGGTGCTATGGAGCTCTGAAGCCATGGAGCTCTGGTGCTATGGAGCTCTGGAGCTCTGGAGGTATGGAGCTCTGGAGGTATGGAGCTATGGAGCCCTGGAGCTCTGGAGGTATGGAGCTATGGTGCTATGGAGCTCTGAAGCCATGGAGCTCTGGTGCTATGGAGCTCTGGAGCTCTGGAGGTATGGAGCTCTGGAGGTATGGAGCTCTGGAGGTATGGAGCTATGGAGCCCTGGAGCTCTGGAGGTATGGAGCTATGGTGCTATGGAGCTCTGAAGCCATGGAGCTCTGGTGCTATGGAGCTCTGGAGGTATGGAGCTCTGGAGGTATGGAGCTCTGGAGGTATGGAGCTATGGAGCCCTGGAGCTCTGGAGGTATGGAGCTATGGTGCTATGGAGCTCTGAAGCCATGGAGATCTGGTGCTATGGAGCTCTGGAGGTATGGAGCTCTGGAGGTATGGAGCTCTGGAGGTATGGAGCTATGGAGCCCTGGAGCTCTGGAGGTATGGAGCTATGGTGCTATGGAGCTCTGAAGCCATGGAGCTCTGGTGCTATGGAGCTCTGGAGGTATGGAGCTCTGGAGGTATGGAGCTCTGGAGGTATGGAGCTATGGAGCCCTGGAGCTCTGGAGGTATGGAGCTATGGTGCTATGGAGCTCTGGAGCTCTGAAGCCATGGAGCTCTGGTGCTATGGAGCTATGGAGCTCTGGTGCTATGGAGCTATGGAGGTATGGAGCCACCAGCCAGCACCCTCCGTGGCTGGATCAATGGAAGTGTTTTAGGTACCAGGCAGCCAAAGGGCCGAGGCCTCACGCTCGACCACGCCGGCGCAGAGTTCCAGCCGCTCGGATAAGCTCTGTCACTCACCCGCCGCGCAGCCACCGGTAACGGGGAAATGTCGCCGCCTTGTGGACACGCCGTTGTAAATGAATGGGCTTTCGCACTTAGTGCAATTTTCGCCAACTCTCTGACTTAGAGCTATGGAAGTATGGAGCTATGGAGCCACCAGCCACCCAGGCTGGAGCTCTGGAGCTCTGGAGGTATGGAGCTCTGGTGCTATGGAAGTATGGAGCTCTGGTGCTATGGAAGTATGGAGCTATGGAGGTATGGAAGTATGGAGCTATGGAAGTATGGAGCTATGGAGCTCTGGAAGTATGGAGCTATGGAGCTCTGGAGGTATGGAGCCCTGGAGCTATGGAGCCCTGGAGCTATGGAAGTATGGAGCTCTGGTGCTATGGAGCTATGGAGCTCTGGTGCTATGGAGCTATGGAGCTATGGAGCTCTGGAGCTATGGAGCTCTGGAGGTATGCAGCTATGGAGCTATGGAGCTCTGGAGGTATGGAGCTATGGAGCTATGGAAGTATGGAGCTCTGGTGCTATGGAGCTATGGAGCTCTGGTGCTATGGAGCTATGGAGCTCTGGTGCTATGGAGCTATGGAGCTATGGAGCTCTGGAAGTATGGAGCTCTGGTGCTATGGAGCTATGGAGCTCTGGTGCTATGGAGCTATGGAGCTCTGGTGCTATGGAGCTATGGAGCTCTGGTGCTATGGAGCTCTGGTGCTATGGAGCTCTGGTGCTATGGAGCTATGGAGCTCTGGTGCTATGGAGCTATGGAGCTCTGGAGGTATGGAGCTCTGGAGGTATGGAGCTCTGGAGGTATGGAGCTATGGAGCCCTGGAGCTCTGGAGGTATGGAGCTATGGTGCTATGGAGCTCTGAAGCCATGGAGCTCTGGTGCTATGGAGCTCTGGAGCTCTGGAGGTATGGAGCTCTGGAGGTATGGAGCTATGGAGCCCTGGAGCTCTGGAGGTATGGAGCTATGGAGCTCTGAAGCCATGGAGCTCTGGTGCTATGGAGCTCTGGAGCTCTGGAGGTATGGAGCTCTGGAGGTATGGAGCTCTGGAGGTATGGAGCTATGGAGCCCTGGAGCTCTGGAGGTATGGAGCTATGGTGCTATGGAGCTCTGAAGCCATGGAGCTCTGGTGCTATGGAGCTCTGGAGGTATGGAGCTCTGGAGGTATGGAGCTCTGGAGGTATGGAGCTATGGAGCCCTGGAGCTCTGGAGGTATGGAGCTATGGTGCTATGGAGCTCTGAAGCCATGGAGCTCTGGTGCTATGGAGCTCTGGAGGTATGGAGCTCTGGAGGTATGGAGCTCTGGAGGTATGGAGCTATGGAGCCCTGGAGCTCTGGAGGTATGGAGCTATGGTGCTATGGAGCTCTGAAGCCATGGAGCTCTGGTGCTATGGAGCTATGGAGCTCTGGTGCTATGGAGCTATGGAGGTATGGAGCCACCAGCCAGCACCCTCCGTGGCTGGATCAATGGAAGTGTTTTAGGTACCAGGCAGCCAAAGGGCCGAGGCCTCACGCTCGACCACGCCGGCGCAGAGTTCCAGCCGCTCGGATAAGCTCTGTCACTCACCCGCCGCGCAGCCACCGGTAACGGGGAAATGTCGCCGCCTGGCGGACACGCCGTTGTAAATGAATGGGCTTTCGCACTTAGTGCAATTTTCGCCAACTCTCTGACTTAGAGCTATGGAAGTATGGAGCTATGGAGCCACCAGCCACCCAGGCTGGAGCTATGGAGCTCTGGAGCTCTGGTGCTATGGAAGTATGGAGCTCTGGTGCTATGGAAGTATGGAGCTATGGAGCTATGGAAGTATGGAGCTATGGAGCTCTGGAAGTATGGAGCTATGGAGCTATGGAGGTATGGAGCTATGGAGCCCTGGAGCTATGGAGCCCTGGAGCTATGGAAGTATGGAGCTCTGGTGCTATGGAGCTATGGAGCTCTGGTGCTATGGAGCTATGGAGCTCTGGTGCTATGGAGCTATGGAGCTATGGAGCTCTGGTGCTATGGAGCTATGGAGCTCTGGTGCTATGGAGCTATGGAGCTCTGGTGCTATGGAGCTCTGGAGCTCTGGAGGTATGGAGCTCTGGTGCTATGGAGCTATGGAGCTCTGGTGCTATGGAGCTATGGAGCTCTGGTGCTATGGAGCTCTGGAGGTATGGAGCTCTGGTGCTATGGAGCTATGGAAGTATAGAGCTATGGAAGTATGGAGCTCTGGAGGTATGGAGGTATGGAGCTATGGAGCTCTGCAGCTATGGAAGTATGGAGCTCTGGAGGTATGGAGCCACCAGCCAGCACCCTCCGTGGCTGGATCAATGGAAGTGTTTAGGTACCAGGCAGCCAAAGGGCCGAGGCCTCACGCTCGACCACGCCGGCGCAGAGTTCCAGCCGCTCGGATAAGCTCTGTCACTCACCCGCCGCGCAGCCACCGGTAACGGGGAAATGTCGCCGCCTGGCGGACACGCCGTTGTAAATGAATGGGCTATCCCCGGGCGCGCCCTTTACGCACGCCCGCCGTCATTCTACGGAGACTAAGTTCCGCCCCGGGGAGGCTGCCTCCTCCCCTCCGCGGCCCGGGGATGCTGCCTCATCCCCGGACGCGCCCTTTACGCACGCCCGCCGTCATTCTACGGAGACTAAGTTCCGCCCCGGGGAGGCTGCCTCCTCCCCTCCGCGGCCCAGGGATGCTGCCTCATCCCCGGGCGCGCCCGCTGTCTTCCGCCGCGGCGTAATTTCTTCAAAGTCCGATGACGCCCCTGGTAGCGGCCCACCCCGGAGGGGGGATGCCGACCGGCCCCCGGAGGTGACACCGGCCGACAAAAGGTTGGATCGAGGGCTGACTCTCAATAGATCGCAGCGATGTAGCTGCTCTGCTACTTACGAGACCCTGACCCAGAATCAGGTCGTATGCAAGTCATTTAGACCTGATAGGCTGCCTCCCTGTCGGAGGTGATAGGGCAGACATTCGAATGAGACGTCGCCGCCGCGGAGGGCCGGCGATCGGCTGGAAGTTATCGAGGATCACCAAGGGAGGCCGGGCCGGACGCGCGGAGGGCCGCGGCGCGGCGCGTGAACGCCGGCGCGACCCCTGGGCCCGCGCGCCCGGGCACCGCGTGGGTTTTGGGTCTGATAAATGCGCGCGTCCCCGGAGGTCGGCGCCCGTTTGCATGTATTAGCTCTAGAATTGCCACAGTTATCCAAGTAACTGAGGAGCGATCAAAGGAACCATAACTGATTTAATGAGCCATTCGCAGTTTCGCTGTACGGGCCGTGTGCACTTAGACTTGCATGGCTTAATCTTTGAGACAAGCATATGCTACTGGCAGGATCAACCAGGTAGGAGAGAGGGTGGCTGGGTAGCGCCTCTCGCTCGCCGGCCCGCCGGAGCGGGGGCTCGCGCGACTGTTTTCCGGACGCCGGCCGCGGTTCGGGGGGGCTCTAGGTGGTCTGAGGCTGCCGCGGGGTGAGATGGATCGGGCTGGACCCGGCGCAGCCGAAGCCGAGGACGCGGAACCTCGAACGCGACCCTCGCGGACCCCTAAACGAGAGGAGCTGCGCCCGGCCTCGTAAGACACCCCCTGTCCGGTGCTGAGTTTGACCCCGACGCCGCTGACCGCCGCCGCCGCCTTGCCGCTAGCCCTCCGCACGTGTGGGGCCGGTGCGCGACCCGTAGGACGGCCGGCAACTCGCTCGTTTGGCGGGGCGATGCAAGGTTAGGCGAACCGGGCGGTAACTCGTGCAGTCGGTTGGACGACTTTGCGGTGGACAGGGTGGTGCGAATCCGGCGGGACGGCCCTTCGATGGAGCCCGCTGCAGGGGGACGTTCGGTGGGTTGAGCCGCGCTCGCCGCGGAACCTTCGAGCGCCGCTACTCAGCAAGTAAACGAGAGGGAGCTGCGCCCGGCCTCGTAAGACGCCTCTTCTCCGGTGCGAGCGCCCCGACGCCGCTGGCCGCCGCCGCCGCCTTGCCGCTATCCCGCCGCGCGTTTGGGGCCGGAGGGCGACCCGTAGGACGGCCCGCCGACTACACGACCGTTTGGCAGAGCGAGTGCAAGGTTAGGCGAGCTGGGCGGTAACTCGGGTTAGTCTGGGGAGACTGGCGGTGGACAGGGGGGCGCGAATCCGGCCGGGCGGCCCCATCGATTAAGCATTGGTAGGGGGCCGAGGATGAGCCGTGCGAAGTGGCCTCGGAGGCGGTCCGTGGGGGACGACGGGGGGGGACGGGCGTCGGCCCTCCGGCCCGAGCAGAGAACGTTCGGTCACCCAGGCGGGAATCTGCGCCCCGGCCCGAGTCGGACTCGGTCGGTGCGGCCCGCTGAGGCCCTCAACTATTCCCGTACGCGGGGGTCGGGAGCTGCGGCGCTGCGCCGGCGACTTACCCGCGCGAGGCACGCACTGCGTGCGGCCAGGATGCGGAGTTGGATCGGCGCTGGTTGGGAACCCTCGGGGAACGAAGGCGGACGGTGGCCAGCCGGCGCCGACGAACCCGTCGGGGAGGGGGCTGGTGGCAGGCGCGATCGGCACTATTGCTGACTGCCGGGAGGGAAGCTGCGCCCCGGCCGAGTCAGACTCAGCCGTTGCGGCCCCCCCGAGCCCGCAGCGCGTAGCGCGGAAGCCATACGCCCCCCCGATGCGGAGCGACAGACGCCCCCGCGACCGCGGTTGGTCGGGAAGGCTTTTCGGATAGAGGTCGGACGGTGTGTGTGGACGGCTTCCCGTGGTGCCGCCGCTATCAAGCCGGAGGGTTTGAGAAACGTCATTCGCAGAAGGACCGGCGCGGCCGGCGGACGCTCGCACGCGCGGCGCCCGACACTCAGCCGCTCGCTCGGCCTCCGTGGATCGTGGCTAGGTGGGATGGATGCTTTTTCCGGGTCGTCTCGGTCTCGCCGCAGTACGGTCGCGCCGGGGCCTGCGGGGCGGCGCGGGGAGCGCCAACATTCGTAGTTGACACTTTGTTTCATTTTATCCGAGCGGGCGGGCGCCTCGAGAGGCGGACCGTCCGGGGCGACTCTCGGCCTTTGTTTAAGGAGCCGGCCGGGCATCACGCTCCTTCCTTGGATGGACAACATTCGTAGTTGACACTTTGTGTCATTTTATCCGAGCGGGCGGGCGCCGCGAGGCGGACCGTCCGGGGCGACTCTCGGCCTGTGTTTAAGGAGCCGGCCGGGCATCACGCTCCTTCCTTGGATGGACAACATTCGCAGTTGACACTTTGTGTCATTTTATCCGAGCAGACGGGCGCCGCGAGGCGGACCGTCCGGGGCGACTCTCGGCCTGTGTTTTCGGAGCCGGCCGGGCCTCACGCTCCCTCCTTGGATGGACAACATTCGTAGTTGACACTTTGTGTCATTTTATCCGAGCGGGCGGGCGCCGCGAGGCGGACCGTCCGGGGCGACTCTCGGCCTGTGTTTAAGGAGCCGGCCGGGCATCACGCTCCTTCCTTGGATGGACAACATTCGCAGTTGACACTTTGTGTCATTTTATCCGAGCAGACGGGCGCCGCGAGGCGGACCGTCCGGGGCGACTCTCGGCCTGTGTTTTCGGAGCCGGCCGGGCCTCACGCTCCCTCCTTGGATGGACAACATTCATAGTTGACACTTTGTGTCATTTTATCCGAGCGGGCGGGCGCCGCGAGGCGGACCGTCCGGGGCGACTCTCGGCCTGTGTTTAAGGAGCCGGCCGGGCATCACGCTCCTTCCTTGGATGGACAACATTCGCAGTTGACACTTTGTGTCATTTCATCCGAGCGGACGGGCGCCGCGAGGCGGACCGTCCGGGGCGACTCTCGGCCTGTGTTTAAGGAGCCGGCCGGGCATCACGCTCCTTCCTTGGATGGACAACATTCGTAGTTGACACTTTGTGTCATTTTATCCGAGCGGGCGGGCGCCGCGAGGCGGACCGTCCGGGGCGACTCTCGGCCTGTGTTTAAGGAGCCGGCCGGGCATCACGCTCCTTCCTTGGATGGACAACATTCGCAGTTGACACTTTGTGTCATTTTATCCGAGCGGACGGGCGCCGCGAGGCGGACCGTCCGGGGCGACTCTCGGCCTGTGTTTAAGGAGCCGGCCGGGCATCACGCTCCTTCCTTGGATGGACAACATTCGTAGTTGACACTTTGTGTCATTTTATCCGAGCGGAGGGGCGCCGCGAGGCGGACCGTCCGGGGCGACTCTCGGCCTGTGTTTAAGGAGCCGGCCGGGCATCACGCTCCTTCCTTGGATGGACAACATTCGCAGTTGACACTTTGTGTCATTTTATCCGAGCAGACGGGCGCCGCGAGGCGGACCGTCCGGGGCGACTCTCGGCCTGTGTTTAAGGAGCCGGCCGGGCATCACGCTCCTTCCTTGGATGGACAACATTCGTAGTTGACACTTTGTGTCATTTTATCCGAGCGGGCGGGCGCCGCGAGGCGGACCGTCCGGGGCGACTCTCGGCCTTTGTTTAAGGAGCCGGCCGGGCATCACGCTCCTTCCTTGGATGGACAACATTCGCAGTTGACACTTTGTGTCATTTTATCCGAGCGGGCGGGCGCCGCGAGGCGGACCGTCCGGGGCGACTCTCGGCCTGTGTTTAAGGAGCCGGCCGGGCATCACGCTCCTTCCTTGGATGGACAACATTCGCAGTTGACACTTTGTGTCATTTTATCCGAGCAGACGGGCGCCGCGAGGCGGACCGTCCGGGGCGACTCTCGGCCTGTGTTTAAGGAGCCGGCCGGGCATCACGCTCCTTCCTTGGATGGACAACATTCGTAGTTGACACTTTGTGTCATTTTATCCGAGCGGGCGGGCGCCGCGAGGCGGACCGTCCGGGGCGACTCTCGGCCTGTGTTTAAGGAGCCGGCCGGGCATCACGCTCCTTCCTTGGATGGACAACATTCGCAGTTGACACTTTGTGTCATTTTATCCGAGCAGACGGGCGCCGCGAGGCGGACCGTCCGGGGCGACTCTCGGCCTGTGTTTAAGGAGCCGGCCGGGCATCACGCTCCTTCCTTGGATGGACAACATTCGCAGTTGACACTTTGTGTCATTTTGTTCGGCCTGTGTTTAAGGAGGCGGCCGTCCTCCACTCGGTCCGTGTTTAAGGAGCAACACTCGCGCTCCGGTTCGGCCTGTGTTTAAGGAGGCGGCCGTCCTCCCCTTGGTCTGTGTTAAGGGCGACACTCGGTCCGTGTTTAAGGAGCCTGGCCCTCGCGCTCCGGTTCGGCCTGTATTTAGGGAGGCGGCCGTCCTCCGCTTGGTCTGTGTTAAGGGCGACACTCGGTCCGTGTTTAAGGAGCCTGGCCCTGACGCTCCTCTCCGGCCTGTGTTTAAGGAGGCGGCCGTCCTCCCCTTGGTCTGTGTTAAGGGCGACACTCGGTCCGTGTTTAAGGAGCCTGGCCCTCGCGCTCCGGTTCGGCCTGTATTTAGGGAGGCGGCCGTCCTCCGCTTGGTCTGTGTTAAGGGCGACACTCGGTCCGTGTTTAAGGAGCCTGGCCCTGACGCTCCTCTCCGGCCTGTGTTTAAGGAGGCGGCCGTCCTCCGCTTGGTCTGTGTTAAGGGCGACACTCGGTCCGTGTTTAAGGAGCGGCCCTCGCGCTCCGGTTCGGCCTGTATTTAGGGAGGCGGCCGTCCTCCGCTTGGTCTGTGTTAAGGGCGACACTCGGTCCGTGTTTAAGGAGCCGGCCCTGACGCTCCTCTTCGGCCTGTGTTTAAGGAGGCGGCCGTCCTCCACTTCCTTCCATGCACCACCACATTCGCAGTTGACACTTTGCCATTTTTTCAGAGAGGTGACACTTAGTCGTTTTTTCGAAAGTTGACACTTAGTCGTTTTTTTCAAAAGTTGACACTTTGCCGTTTTTTCAGAGAGGTGACACTTTGTCGTTTTTTCGAAAGTTGACACTTAGCCGTTTTTTCGAAAGTTGACACTTAGCCGTTTTTTCGAAAGTTGACACTTAGTCACTTTTTCGCCACAGTGACACCTCCAGCGCGTGCCACGGCGCTTTTCAGGTCTTCTATCCGACCTTGTGCTGTCGAGGACGGCGTGTCCGACGCCGTGGGGAGACCAGCACCATCTCCTCCATACTCGTAAACGAGGTGCTTTGGAAAACGGGGGGAAAGTCGATGAGTACACTGACTACTGGGACCATTTCATTGTACTCTGGCGCACCTGAAGACCAAAAAAGGTACTGCATCTTAGCCCGGGTACCTCACCCCCTGGTACCTCGAGGAGAACTTAGAAAAATTTCGACAAATTTTTGGTGAGCTCCAGGGAGAGAGGCTGATTTTTCGCTTTTTGAGGCCGACCGCCGAACCGGCGCGGGGCGGACTCACAAGCCCCGCAGAGCCGTGGGCACTTAGTCGTTTTTTCAGAGAGGCGACACTTAGTCGTTTTTTCGGAGGGGACACTTAGTCGTTTTTTCGAAAGTTGACACTTAGCCGTTTTTTCGAAAGTCGACACTTAGCCGTTTTTTTGGAAAGTTGACACTTAGTCGTTTTTTCGAAAGTTGACACTTAGTCGTTTTTTCGCCACAATTGGCTCTGAGCTCCAGGGGGAGAGGCTGGTTTTGCCTTATTTCAGGCCGGCTGGGGAACCGGCGCGGGTCGGATGCACGAGCCCGGCAGAGCCGTGGGCACTTAGAAAATTTTCGCCGATTAAGCTGGGACCTCCAGGCGGAGACCGGCATTCCTCGTCCTCGGGGTTCGACCCAGGAACCGGCGCTGGGCAGACGCCGTAGCCACGCAGAGCCGTGGGCACTTAGAAAATATTCGCCAAGTTGGCTCTGAGCTCCAGGCGGAGAGGCTGGTTTTGCCTTATTTCAGGCCGGCTGGGGAACCGGCGCGGGTCGGATGCACGAGCCCGCAGAGCCGTGGGCACTTTGCCATTTTCTCAGAGTCGACACTTAGTCGTTTTTTCAGAGAGGCGACACTCTGTCGTTTTTTCGAAAGTTGACACTTTGCCGTTTTTTCAGAGAGGCGACACTTAGCCGTTTTTTCGAAAGTTGACACTTAGCCGTTTTTTCGAAAGTCGACACTTAGCCGTTTTTTCAGAGATGTGACACTTTGCCGTTTTTTCGAAAGTCGACACTTAGCCGTTTTTTCAGAGATGTGACACTTAGAAACTTTTTGCCAAGTTGGCTGTGAGCTCCAGGAGGAGACCGTTATTTTTCGTCATTCGAGGCCGACTGCGGAACCGGCGCTGGGCGGACGCCAAAGCTCGGCAGGGCCGTGGGCACTTAGAAACTTTTTGCCAAGTTGGCTGTGAGCTCCAGGAGGAGACCGTTATTTTTCGTCATTCGAGGCCGACTGCGGAACCGGCGCTGGGCGGACGCCAAAGCTCGGCAGGGCCGTGGGCACTTAGAAACTTTTTGCCAAGTTGGCTGTGAGCTCCAGGAGGAGACCGTTATTTTTCGTCATTCGAGGCCGACTGCGGAACCGGCGCTGGGCGGACGCCAAAGCTCGGCAGGGCCGTGGGCACTTAGAAACTTTTTGCCAAGTTGGCTGTGAGCTCCAGGAGGAGACCGTTATTTTTCGTCATTCGAGGCCGACTGCGGAACCGGCGCTGGGCGGACGCCAAAGCTCGGCAGGGCCGTGGGCACTTAGAAACTTTTTGCCAAGTTGGCTGTGAGCTCCAGGAGGAGACCGTTATTTTTCGTCATTCGAGGCCGACTGCGGAACCGGCGCTGGGCGGACGCCAAAGCTCGGCAGGGCCGTGGGCACTTAGAAACTTTTTGCCAAGTTGGCTGTGAGCTCCAGGAGGAGACCGTTATTTTTCGTCATTCGAGGCCGACTGCGGAACCGGCGCTGGGCGGACGCCAAAGCTCGGCAGGGCCGTGGGCACTTAGAAACTTTTTGCCAAGTTGGCTGTGAGCTCCAGGAGGAGACCGTCATTTTTCGTCATTCGAGGCCGGCTGCAGAACCGGCGCGGGTCGGATGCACGAGCCCGCAGAGCCGTGGGCACTTTGCCACTTTTTTGCCACAATTGGCTGTGAGCTCCAGGAGGAGACCGTTATTTTTCGTCATTCTAGGCCGGTTGCAGAACCGGCGCGGCTCGGATGCACGAGCCCGCAGAGCCGTGGGCACTTAGAAAATTTTCAGAGAGGCGACACTTTGCCATTTTTTCAGAGAGGTGACACTTAGTCGTTTTTTCGAAAGTTGACACTTAGCCGTTTTTTCGAAAGTTGACACTTAGTCGTTTTTTCGAAAGTTGACACTTAGTCGTTTTTTCGCCACAGTGCCCACCTCCAGCGCGTGCCACGGCGCTTTCCAGGTCTTCTATCCGACCTTGTGCTGTCGAGGACGGCGTGTCCGACGCCGTGGGGAGACCAGCACCATCTCCTCCATACTCGTAAACGAGGTGCTTTGGAAAACGGGGGGAAAGTCGATGAGTACACTGACTACTGGGACCATTTCATTGTACTCTGGCGCACCTGAAGACCAAAAAAGGTACTGCATCTTAGCCCGGGTACCTCACCCCCTGGTACCTCGAGGAGAACTTAGAAAAATTTCGACAAATTTTTGGTGAGCTCCAGGGAGAGAGGCTGATTTTTCGCTTTTTGAGGCCGACCGCCGAACCGGCGCGGGGCGGACTCACAAGCCCCGCAGAGCCGTGGGCACTCTGCCGTTTTTTCAGAGAGGCGACACTTAGTCGTTTTTTCGAAAGTTGACACTTAGCCGTTTTTTCGAAAGTTGACACTTAGCCGTTTTTTCGAAAGTCGACACTTAGCCGTTTTTTCGAAAGTTGACACTTAGTCGTTTTTTCGCCGATTTTGCTGGGACCTCCAGGCGAGGACCGGCGTTTTTCGTCTTCCGGGTCCGACCCGGGAACCAGCGCCGAGCGGACACATTCGCTCGCAAGTGCCGTTGGCACTTAGAAAATTTTTCGTTTGTCATGAGCTCCGGGCGAGGACCGGCGTTTTTCGTCTTCCGGGTTCGACCCGGGAACCAGCGCCGAGCGGACACATTCGCTCGCAAGTGCCGTTGGCACTTAGAAAATTTTTCGTTTGTCATGAGCTCCGGGCGAGGACCGGCGTTTTTCGTCTTCCGGGTTCGACCCGGGAACCAGCGCCGAGCGGACACATTCGCTCGCAAGTGCCGTTGGCACTTGGAAAATTTTTCGTTTGTCATGAGCTCCGGGCGGAGACCGGCGTTTTTCGTCTTCCGGGTTCGACCCGGGAACCAGCGCCGAGCGGACACATTCGCTCGCAAGTGCCGTTGGCACTTAGAACATTTTTCGTTTGTCATGAGCTCCGGGCGAGGACCGGCGTTTTTCGTCTTCCGGGTTCGACCCGGGAACCAGCGCCGAGCGGACACATTCGCTCGCAAGTGCCGTTGGCACTTAGAAAATTTTTCGTTTGTCATGAGCTCCGGGCGGAGACCGGCGTTTTTCGTCTTCCGGGTTCGACCCGGGAACCAGCGCCGAGCGGACACATTCGCTCGCAAGTGCCGTTGGCACTTAGAAAATTTTTCGTTTGTCATGAGCTCCGGGCGGAGACCGGCGTTTTTCGTCTTCCGGGTTCGACCCGGGAACCAGCGCCGAGCGGACACATTCGCTCGCAAGTGCCGTTGGCACTTAGAACATTTTTCGTTTGTCATGAGCTCCGGGCGGAGACCGGCATTTTTCGTCATTCGAGGCCGACGGGGGAACCAGCCGGAGCGGACACGTTTGCTCGGAAGAGCCGTTGGCACTTAGAAAAAATTCCGTGTCTCGTGAGCTCCAGGGGGGACAGGCTGGTTTTATTCATCCGTAGCCGACATGGGAACCAGCGCGGAGCGGATTGGTGTTGCGCTGGCATATACCTCATCTCTCTCAGGAGTCCCCCCCTTATACGTGCCGATTGTGTTTTGGAAAACGGGGGGTAACTGGATGAGTACACTGACTAGGGGGACCAGTACACTAGCGAGTGGGACCAGTACACTGACTAGTGGGACCAACACACTATGAGCGCCTGGTACCTAAAATGGAAGTATAGAGGCCGACTTTCGGGCAAGATCACGCCGTGTTAGGCTTCCAGGACCTCGGCTAAGCAATTTTAACGGGTCGCCCGGTTCTTTTTTGATCCAGCCCGGTTCTTTTTTTATCCAGCCCGGTTCTTTTTACACTTCCAGCTGGAGCTCGGGAGCGGCTTTTTGCACAAGATCACGCCGTGTTAGGCTTCCAGGACCTCGGCTAAGCAATTTTAACGGGCCGCCCGGTTCTTTTTTGATCCAGCCCGGTTCTTTTTTTTATCCAGCCTGGTTCTTTTTACACTTCCAGCTGGAGCTCGGGAGCGGCTTTTTGCACAAGATCACGCCGGGTTAGGCTTCCAGGACCTCGGCTAAGCAATTTTAACGGGTCGCCCGGTTCTTTTTTTTTATCCAGCCCGGTTCTTTTTTTTATCCAGCCTGGTTCTTTTTACACTTCCAGCTGGAGCTCGGGAGCGGCTTTTTGCACAAGATCACGCCGTGTTAGGCTTCCAGGACCTCGGCTAAGCAATTTTAACGGGTCGCCCGGTTCTTTTTTGATCCAGCCCGGTTCTTTTTTTATCCAGCCCGGTTCTTTTTACACTTCCAGCTGGAGCTCGGGAGCGGCTTTTTGCACAAGATCACGCCGTGTTAGGCTTCCAGGACCTCGGCTAAGCAATTTTAACGGGTCGCCCGGTTCTTTTTTGATCCAGCCCGGTTCTTTTTTTTATCCAGCCCGGTTCTTTTTACACTTCCAGCTGGAGCTCGGGAGCGGCTTTTTGCACAAGATCACGCCGGGTTAGGCTTCCAGGACCTCGGCTAAGCAATTTTAACGGGCCGCCCGGTTCTTTTTTTTATCCAGCCCGGTTCTTTTTACACTTCCAGCTGGAGCTCGGGAGCGGCTTTTTGCACAAGATCACGCCGGGTTAGGCTTCCAGGACCTCGGCTAAGCAATTTTAACGGGTCGCCCGGTTCTTTTTTGATCCAGCCCGGTTCTTTTTTTATCCAGCCCGGTTCTTTTTACACTTCCAGCTGGAGCTCGGGAGCGGCTTTTTGCACAAGATCACGCCGTGTTAGGCTTCCAGGACCTCGGCTAAGCAATTTTAACGGGTCGCCCGGTTCTTTTTTGATCCAGCCCGGTTCTTTTTTTTATCCAGCCCGGTTCTTTTCACACTTCCAGCTGGAGCTCGGCAGCGGCTATTTGCACAAGATCACGCCGGGTTAGGCTTCCAGGACCTCGGCTAAGCAATTTTAACGGGTCGCCCGGTTCTTTTTTGATCCAGCCCGGTTCTTTTTTTTTATCCAGCCCGGTTCTTTTTACACTTCCAGCTGGAGCTCGGGAGCGGCTTTTTGCACAAGATCACGCCGGGTTAGGCTTCCAGGACCTCGGCTAAGCAATTTTAACGGGCCGCCCGGTTCTTTTTTTTATCCAGCCCGGTTCTTTTTACACTTCCAGCTGGAGCTCGGGAGCGGCTTTTTGCACAAGATCACGCCGGGTTAGGCTTCCAGGACCTCGGCTAAGCAATTTTAACGGGTCGCCCGGTTCTTTTTTGATCCAGCCCGGTTCTTTTTTTATCCAGCCCGGTTCTTTTTACACTTCCAGCTGGAGCTCGGGAGCGGCTTTTTGCACAAGATCACGCCGTGTTAGGCTTCCAGGACCTCGGCTAAGCAATTTTAACGGGTCGCCCGGTTCTTTTTTGATCCAGCCCGGTTCTTTTTTTTATCCAGCCCGGTTCTTTTTACACTTCCAGCTGGAGCTCGGGAGCGGCTTTTTGCACAAGATCACGCCGGGTTAGGCTTCCAGGACCTCGGCTAAGCAATTTTAACGGGCCGCCCGGTTCTTTTTTTTATCCAGCCCGGTTCTTTTTACACTTCCAGCTGGAGCTCGGGAGCGGCTTTTTGCACAAGATCACGCCGGGTTAGGCTTCCAGGACCTCGGCTAAGCAATTTTAACGGGTCGCCCGGTTCTTTTTTGATCCAGCCCGGTTCTTTTTTTATCCAGCCCGGTTCTTTTTACACTTCCAGCTGGAGCTCGGGAGCGGCTTTTTGCACAAGATCACGCCGTGTTAGGCTTCCAGGACCTCGGCTAAGCAATTTTAACGGGTCGCCCGGTTCTTTTTTGATCCAGCCCGGTTCTTTTTTTTATCCAGCCCGGTTCTTTTCACACTTCCAGCTGGAGCTCGGCAGCGGCTATTTGCACAAGATCACGCCGGGTTAGGCTTCCAGGACCTCGGCTAAGCAATTTTAACGGGTCGCCCGGTTCTTTTTTGATCCAGCCCGGTTCTTTTTTTTTATCCAGCCCGGTTCTTTTTACACTTCCAGCTGGAGCTCGGGAGCGGCTTTTTGCACAAGATCACGCCGGGTTAGGCTTCCAGGACCTCGGCTAAGCAATTTTAACGGGCCGCCCGGTTCTTTTTTTTATCCAGCCCGGTTCTTTTTACACTTCCAGCTGGAGCTCGGGAGCGGCTTTTTGCACAAGATCACGCCGGGTTAGGCTTCCAGGACCTCGGCTAAGCAATTTTAACGGGTCGCCCGGTTCTTTTTTTGATCCAGCCCGGTTCTTTTTTTATCCAGCCCGGTTCTTTTTACACTTCCAGCTGGAGCTCGGGAGCGGCTTTTTGCACAAGATCACGCCGTGTTAGGCTTCCAGGACCTCGGCTAAGCAATTTTAACGGGTCGCCCGGTTCTTTTTTGATCCAGCCCGGTTCTTTTTTTTATCCAGCCCGGTTCTTTTCACACTTCCAGCTGGAGCTCGGCAGCGGCTATTTGCACAAGATCACGCCGGGTTAGGCTTCCAGGACCTCGGCTAAGCAATTTTAACGGGCCGCCCGGTTCTTTTTTTTATCCAGCCCGGTTCTTTTTACACTTCCAGCTGGAGCTCGGGAGCGGCTTTTTGCACAAGATCACGCCGTGTTAGGCTTCCAGGACCTCGGCTAAGCAATTTTAACGGGCCGCCCGGTTCTTTTTTTTATCCAGCCCGGTTCTTTTTTTATCCAGCCCGGTTCTTTTTACACTTCTAGCTGGAGCTCGGGAGCGGCTTTTTGCACAAGATCACGCCGTGTTAGGCTTCCAGGACCTCGGCTAAGCAATTTTAACGGGTCGCCCGGTTCTTTTTTGATCCAGCCCGGTTCTTTTTTTTATCCAGCCCGGTTCTTTTCACACTTCCAGCTGGAGCTCGGCAGCGGCTATTTGCACAAGATCACGCCGGGTTAGGCTTCCAGGACCTCGGCTAAGCAATTTTAACGGGCCGCCCGGTTCTTTTTTTTATCCAGCCCGGTTCTTTTTACACTTCCAGCTGGAGCTCGGGAGCGGCTTTTTGCACAAGATCACGCCGTGTTAGGCTTCCAGGACCTCGGCTAAGCAATTTTAACGGGCCGCCCGGTTCTTTTTTTTATCCAGCCCGGTTCTTTTTACACTTCCAGCTGGAGCTCGGGAGCGGCTTTTTGCACAAGATCACGCCGTGTTAGGCTTCCAGGACCTCGGCTAAGCAATTTTAACGGGCCGCTCTGGAGGTATGGAGCTATGGAGCCCTGGAGCTCTGGAGGTATGGAGCTATGGTGCTATGGAGCTCTGAAGCCATGGAGCTCTGGTGCTATGGAGCTATGGAGCTCTGGTGCTATGGAGCTATGGAGCTATGGAGCTCTGGAAGTATGGAGCTCTGGTGCTATGGAGCTATGGAGCTCTGGTGCTATGGAGCTATGGAGCTCTGGTGCTATGGAGCTATGGAGCTCTGGTGCTATGGAGCTCTGGTGCTATGGAGCTCTGGTGCTATGGAGCTATGGAGCTCTGGTGCTATGGAGCTATGGAGCTCTGGAGGTATGGAGCTCTGGAGGTATGGAGCTCTGGAGGTATGGAGCTATGGAGCCCTGGAGCTCTGGAGGTATGGAGCTATGGTGCTATGGAGCTCTGAAGCCATGGAGCTCTGGTGCTATGGAGCTCTGGAGCTCTGGAGGTATGGAGCTCTGGAGGTATGGAGCTATGGAGCCCTGGAGCTCTGGAGGTATGGAGCTATGGTGCTATGGAGCTCTGAAGCCATGGAGCTCTGGTGCTATGGAGCTCTGGAGCTCTGGAGGTATGGAGCTCTGGAGGTATGGAGCTCTGGAGGTATGGAGCTATGGAGCCCTGGAGCTCTGGAGGTATGGAGCTATGGTGCTATGGAGCTCTGAAGCCATGGAGCTCTGGTGCTATGGAGCTCTGGAGGTATGGAGCTCTGGAGGTATGGAGCTCTGGAGGTATGGAGCTATGGAGCCCTGGAGCTCTGGAGGTATGGAGCTATGGTGCTATGGAGCTCTGAAGCCATGGAGCTCTGGTGCTATGGAGCTCTGGAGGTATGGAGCTCTGGAGGTATGGAGCTCTGGAGGTATGGAGCTATGGAGCCCTGGAGCTCTGGAGGTATGGAGCTATGGTGCTATGGAGCTCTGAAGCCATGGAGCTCTGGTGCTATGGAGCTATGGAGCTCTGGTGCTATGGAGCTATGGAGGTATGGAGCCACCAGCCAGCACCCTCCGTGGCTGGATCAATGGAAGTGTTTTAGGTACCAGGCAGCCAAAGGGCCGAGGCCTCACGCTCGACCACGCCGGCGCAGAGTTCCAGCCGCTCGGATAAGCTCTGTCACTCACCCGCCGCGCAGCCACCGGTAACGGGGAAATGTCGCCGCCTTGTGGACACGCCGTTGTAAATGAATGGGCTTTCGCACTTAGTGCAATTTTCGCCAACTCTCTGACTGGAGCTATGGAAGTATGGAGCTATGGAGCCACCAGCCACCCAGGCTGGAGCTATGGAGCTCTGGAGGTATGGAGCTCTGGTGCTATGGAAGTATGGAGCTATGGAGCTATGGAAGTATGGAGCTATGGAGCTATGGAGCTCTGGAAGTATGGAGCTATGGAGCTCTGGAGGTATGGAGCTATGGAGCCCTGGAGCCCTGGAGCTATGGAGCCCTGGAGCTATGGAGCTATGGAGCCCTGGAGCTATGGAGCTATGGAGCCCTGGAGCTATGGAGCTATGGAGCTCTGGTGCTATGGAGCTATGGAGCTCTGGTGCTATGGAGCTATGGAGCTCTGGTGCTATGGAGCTATGGAGCTCTGGTGCTATGGAGCTATGGAGCTCTGGAAGTATGGAGCTATGGAGCTCTGGAGGTATGGAGCTATGGAGCTCTGGAGGTATGGAGCTATGGAGCCCTGGAGCTATGGAGCCCTGGAGCTATGGAAGTATGGAGCTCTGGTGCTATGGAGCTATGGAGCTCTGGTGCTATGGAGCTATGGAGCTCTGGAGCTATGGAGCTCTGGAGGTATGGAGCTATGGAGCTCTGGAGGTATGGAGCTATGGAGCTATGGAAGTATGGAGCTCTGGTGCTATGGAGCTATGGAGCTCTGGTGCTATGGAGCTATGGAGCTCTGGTGCTATGGAGCTATGGAGCTATGGAGCTCTGGAAGTATGGAGCTCTGGTGCTATGGAGCTATGGAGCTCTGGTGCTATGGAGCTATGGAGCTCTGGTGCTATGGAGCTATGGAGCTCTGGTGCTATGGAGCTATGGTGCTATGGAGCTCTGGTGCTATGGAGCTATGGAGCTCTGGTGCTATGGAGCTATGGAGCTCTGGAGGTATGGAGCTCTGGAGGTATGGAGCTCTGGAGGTATGGAGCTTTGGAGCCCTGGAGCTCTGGAGGTATGGAGCTATGGTGCTATGGAGCTCTGAAGCCATGGAGCTCTGGTGCTATGGAGCTATGGAGCTCTGGTGCTATGGAGCTATGGAGGTATGGAGCCACCAGCCAGCACCCTCCGTGGCTGGATCAATGGAAGTGTTTTAGGTACCAGGCAGCCAAAGGGCCGAGGCCTCACGCTCGACCACGCCGGCGCAGAGTTCCAGCCGCTCGGATAAGCTCTGTCACTCACCCGCCGCGCAGCCACCGGTAACGGGGAAATGTCGCCGCCTTGTGGACACGCCGTTGTAAATGAATGGGCTTTCGCACTTAGTGCAATTTTCGCCAACTCTCTGACTTAGAGCTATGGAAGTATGGAGCTATGGAGCCACCAGCCACCCAGGCTGGAGCTCTGGAGCTCTGGAGGTATGGAGCTCTGGTGCTATGGAAGTATGGAGCTCTGGTGCTATGGAAGTATGGAGCTATGGAGGTATGGAGGTATGGAGCTATGGAAGTATGGAGCTATGGAGCTCTGGAAGTATGGAGCTATGGAGCTCTGGAGGTATGGAGCCCTGGAGCTATGGAGCCCTGGAGCTATGGAAGTATGGAGCTCTGGTGCTATGGAGCTATGGAGCTCTGGTGCTATGGAGCTATGGAGCTATGGAGCTCTGGAGCTATGGAGCTATGGAGGTATGGAGCTATGGAGCTATGGAGCTCTGGAGGTATGGAGCTATGGAGCTATGGAAGTATGGAGCTCTGGTGCTATGGAGCTATGGAGCTCTGGTGCTATGGAGCTATGGAGCTCTGGTGCTATGGAGCTATGGAGCTATGGAGCTCTGGAAGTATGGAGCTCTGGTGCTATGGAGCTATGGAGCTCTGGTGCTATGGAGCTATGGAGCTCTGGTGCTATGGAGCTCTGGTGCTATGGAGCTCTGGTGCTATGGAGCTATGGAGCTCTGGTGCTATGGAGCTCTGGAGGTATGGAGCTCTGGAGGTATGGAGCTCTGGAGGTATGGAGCTATGGAGCCCTGGAGCTCTGGAGGTATGGAGCTATGGTGCTATGGAGCTCTGAAGCCATGGAGCTCTGGTGCTATGGAGCTATGGAGCTCTGGTGCTATGGAGCTATGGAGCTATGGAGCTCTGGAAGTATGGAGCTCTGGTGCTATGGAGCTATGGAGCTCTGGTGCTATGGAGCTATGGAGCTCTGGTGCTATGGAGCTATGGAGCTCTGGTGCTATGGAGCTCTGGTGCTATGGAGCTCTGGTGCTATGGAGCTATGGAGCTCTGGTGCTATGGAGCTATGGAGCTCTGAAGGTATGGAGCTCTGGAGGTATGGAGCTCTGGAGGTATGGAGCTATGGAGCCCTGGAGCTCTGGAGGTATGGAGCTATGGTGCTATGGAGCTCTGAAGCCATGGAGCTCTGGTGCTATGGAGCTCTGGAGCTCTGGAGGTATGGAGCTCTGGAGGTATGGAGCCCTGGAGCTCTGGAGGTATGGAGCTATGGTGCTATGGAGCTCTGAAGCCATGGAGCTCTGGTGCTATGGAGCTCTGGAGCTCTGGAGGTATGGAGCTCTGGAGGTATGGAGCTCTGGAGGTATGGAGCTATGGAGCCCTGGAGCTCTGGAGGTATGGAGCTATGGTGCTATGGAGCTCTGAAGCCATGGAGCTCTGGTGCTATGGAGCTCTGGAGGTATGGAGCTCTGGAGGTATGGAGCCCTGGAGCTATGGAGCTATGGAGCTCTGGTGCTATGGAGCTATGGAGCTCTGGTGCTATGGAGCTATGGAGCTCTGGTGCTCTGGAGGTATGGAGCTATGGAGCCCTGGAGCTATGGAGCCCTGGAGCTATGGAAGTATGGAGCTCTGGTGCTATGGAGCTATGGAGCTCTGGTGCTATGGAGCTATGGAGCTCTGGAGCTATGGAGCTCTGGAGGTATGGAGCTATGGAGCTATGGAGCTCTGGAGGTATGGAGCTATGGAGCTATGGAAGTATGGAGCTCTGGTGCTATGGAGCTATGGAGCTCTGGTGCTATGGAGCTATGGAGCTCTGGTGCTATGGAGCTATGGAGCTATGGAGCTATGGAGCTCTGGAAGTATGGAGCTCTGGTGCTATGGAGCTATGGAGCTCTGGTGCTATGGAGCTATGGAGCTCTGGTGCTATGGAGCTATGGAGCTCTGGTGCTATGGAGCTCTGGTGCTATGGAGCTCTGGTGCTATGGAGCTATGGAGCTCTGGTGCTATGGAGCTATGGAGCTCTGGAGGTATGGAGCTCTGGAGGTATGGAGCTCTGGAGGTATGGAGCTTTGGAGCCCTGGAGCTCTGGAGGTATGGAGCTATGGTGCTATGGAGCTCTGAAGCCATGGAGCTCTGGTGCTATGGAGCTCTGGAGCTCTGGAGGTATGGAGCTCTGGAGGTATGGAGCTATGGAGCCCTGGAGCTCTGGAGGTATGGAGCTATGGTGCTATGGAGCTCTGAAGCCATGGAGCTCTGGTGCTATGGAGCTCTGGAGCTCTGGAGGTATGGAGCTATGGAGCCCTGGAGCTCTGGAGGTATGGAGCTATGGTGCTATGGAGCTCTGAAGCCATGGAGCTCTGGTGCTATGGAGCTCTGGAGCTCTGGAGGTATGGAGCTCTGGAGGTATGGAGCTCTGGAGGTATGGAGCTATGGAGCCCTGGAGCTCTGGAGGTATGGAGCTATGGTGCTATGGAGCTCTGAAGCCATGGAGCTCTGGTGCTATGGAGCTCTGGAGGTATGGAGCTCTGGAGGTATGGAGCTCTGGAGGTATGGAGCTATGGAGCCCTGGAGCTCTGGAGGTATGGAGCTATGGTGCTATGGAGCTCTGAAGCCATGGAGCTCTGGTGCTATGGAGCTATGGAGCTCTGGTGCTATGGAGCTATGGAGGTATGGAGCCACCAGCCAGCACCCTCCGTGGCTGGATCAATGGAAGTGTTTTAGGTACCAGGCAGCCAAAGGGCCGAGGCCTCACGCTCGACCACGCCGGCGCAGAGTTCCAGCCGCTCGGATAAGCTCTGTCACTCACCCGCCGCGCAGCCACCGGTAACGGGGAAATGTCGCCGCCTTGTGGACACGCCGTTGTAAATGAATGGGCTTTCGCACTTAGTGCAATTTTCGCCAACTCTCTGACTTAGAGCTATGGAAGTATGGAGCTATGGAGCCACCAGCCACCCAGGCTGGAGCTCTGGAGCTCTGGAGGTATGGAGCTCTGGTGCTATGGAAGTATGGAGCTCTGGTGCTATGGAAGTATGGAGCTATGGAGGTATGGAAGTATGGAGCTATGGAAGTATGGAGCTATGGAGCTCTGGAAGTATGGAGCTATGGAGCTCTGGAGGTATGGAGCCCTGGAGCTATGGAGCCCTGGAGCTATGGAAGTATGGAGCTCTGGTGCTATGGAGCTATGGAGCTCTGGTGCTATGGAGCTATGGAGCTATGGAGCTATGGAGCTATGGAGCTCTGGAGGTATGGAGCTATGGAGCTATGGAGCTCTGGAGGTATGGAGCTATGGAGCTATGGAAGTATGGAGCTCTGGTGCTATGGAGCTATGGAGCTCTGGTGCTATGGAGCTATGGAGCTCTGGTGCTATGGAGCTATGGAGCTATGGAGCTCTGGAAGTATGGAGCTCTGGTGCTATGGAGCTATGGAGCTCTGGTGCTATGGAGCTATGGAGCTCTGGTGCTATGGAGCTCTGGTGCTATGGAGCTCTGGTGCTATGGAGCTATGGAGCTCTGGTGCTATGGAGCTCTGGAGGTATGGAGCTCTGGAGGTATGGAGCTCTGGAGGTATGGCGCTATGGAGCCCTGGAGCTCTGGAGGTATGGAGCTATGGTGCTATGGAGCTCTGAAGCCATGGAGCTCTGGTGCTATGGAGCTATGGAGCTCTGGTGCTATGGAGCTATGGAGCTATGGAGCTCTGGAAGTATGGAGCTCTGGTGCTATGGAGCTATGGAGCTCTGGTGCTATGGAGCTATGGAGCTCTGGTGCTATGGAGCTATGGAGCTCTGGTGCTATGGAGCTCTGGTGCTATGGAGCTCTGGTGCTATGGAGCTATGGAGCTCTGGTGCTATGGAGCTATGGAGCTCTGGAGGTATGGAGCTCTGGAGGTATGGAGCTCTGGAGGTATGGAGCTATGGAGCCCTGGAGCTCTGGAGGTATGGAGCTATGGTGCTATGGAGCTCTGAAGCCATGGAGCTCTGGTGCTATGGGGCTCTGGAGCTCTGGAGGTATGGAGCTCTGGAGGTATGGAGCTATGGAGCCCTGGAGCTCTGGAGGTATGGAGCTATGGTGCTATGGAGCTCTGAAGCCATGGAGCTCTGGTGCTATGGAGCTCTGGAGCTCTGGAGGTATGGAGCTCTGGAGGTATGGAGCTCTGGAGGTATGGAGCTATGGAGCCCTGGAGCTCTGGAGGTATGGAGCTATGGTGCTATGGAGCTCTGAAGCCATGGAGCTCTGGTGCTATGGAGCTCTGGAGGTATGGAGCTCTGGAGGTATGGAGCTCTGGAGGTATGGAGCTATGGAGCCCTGGAGCTCTGGAGGTATGGAGCTATGGTGCTATGGAGCTCTGAAGCCATGGAGCTCTGGTGCTATGGAGCTCTGGAGGTATGGAGCTCTGGAGGTATGGAGCTCTGGAGGTATGGCGCTATGGAGCCCTGGAGCTCTGGAGGTATGGAGCTATGGTGCTATGGAGCTCTGAAGCCATGGAGCTCTGGTGCTATGGAGCTATGGAGCTCTGGTGCTATGGAGCTATGGAGGTATGGAGCCACCAGCCAGCACCCTCCGTGGCTGGATCAATGGAAGTGTTTTAGGTACCAGGCAGCCAAAGGGCCGAGGCCTCACGCTCGACCACGCCGGCGCAGAGTTCCAGCCGCTCGGATAAGCTCTGTCACTCACCCGCCGCGCAGCCACCGGTAACGGGGAAATGTCGCCGCCTGGCGGACACGCCGTTGTAAATGAATGGGCTTTCGCACTTAGTGCAATTTTCGCCAACTCTCTGACTTAGAGCTATGGAAGTATGGAGCTATGGAGCCACCAGCCACCCAGGCTGGAGCTATGGAGCTCTGGAGGTATGGAGCTCAGGTGCTATGGAAGTATGGAGCTATGGAGCTATGGAAGTATGGAGCTATGGAGCTATGGAGCTCTGGAAGTATGGAGCTATGGAGCTCTGGAGGTATGGAGCTATGGAGCCCTGGAGCCCTGGAGCTATGGAGCTCTGGTGCTATGGAGGTATGGAGCTCTGGAGGTATGGAGCTCTGGAGGTATGGAGCTATGGAGCTATGGAGCCCTGGAGCTATGGAGCTATGGAGCCCTGGAGCTATGGAGCTATGGAGCCCTGGAGCTATGGAGCTATGGAGCTCTGGTGCTATGGAGCTATGGAGCTCTGGTGCTATGGAGCTATGGAGCTCTGGTGCTATGGAGCTATGGAGCTCTGGTGCTATGGAGCTATGGAGCTCTGGAAGTATGGAGCTATGGAGCTCTGGAGGTATGGAGCTATGGAGCCCTGGAGCTATGGAAGTATGGAGCTCTGGTGCTATGGAGCTATGGAGCTCTGGTGCTATGGAGCTATGGAGCTCTGGAGCTATGGAGCTCTGGAGGTATGGAGCTATGGAGCTATGGAGCTCTGGAGGTATGGAGCTATGGAGCTATGGAAGTATGGAGCTCTGGTGCTATGGAGCTATGGAGCTCTGGTGCTATGGAGCTATGGAGCTCTGGTGCTATGGAGCTATGGAGCTATGGAGCTCTGGAAGTATGGAGCTCTGGTGCTATGGAGCTATGGAGCTCTGGTGCTATGGAGCTATGGAGCTCTGGTGCTATGGAGCTATGGAGCTCTGGTGCTATGGAGCTCTGGTGCTATGGAGCTCTGGTGCTATGGAGCTATGGAGCTCTGGTGCTATGGAGCTATGGAGCTCTGGAGGTATGGAGCTCTGGAGGTATGGAGCTCTGGAGGTATGGAGCTTTGGAGCCCTGGAGCTCTGGAGGTATGGAGCTATGGTGCTATGGAGCTCTGAAGCCATGGAGCTCTGGTGCTATGGAGCTCTGGAGCTCTGGAGGTATGGAGCTCTGGAGGTATGGAGCTATGGAGCCCTGGAGCTCTGGAGGTATGGAGCTATGGTGCTATGGAGCTCTGAAGCCATGGAGCTCTGGTGCTATGGAGCTCTGGAGCTCTGGAGGTATGGAGCTCTGGAGGTATGGAGCTATGGAGCCCTGGAGCTCTGGAGGTATGGAGCTATGGTGCTATGGAGCTCTGAAGCCATGGAGCTCTGGTGCTATGGAGCTCTGGAGCTCTGGAGGTATGGAGCTCTGGAGGTATGGAGCTCTGGAGGTATGGAGCTATGGAGCCCTGGAGCTCTGGAGGTATGGAGCTATGGTGCTATGGAGCTCTGAAGCCATGGAGCTCTGGTGCTATGGAGCTCTGGAGGTATGGAGCTCTGGAGGTATGGAGCTCTGGAGGTATGGAGCTATGGAGCCCTGGAGCTCTGGAGGTATGGAGCTATGGTGCTATGGAGCTCTGAAGCCATGGAGCTCTGGTGCTATGGAGCTATGGAGCTCTGGTGCTATGGAGCTATGGAGGTATGGAGCCACCAGCCAGCACCCTCCGTGGCTGGATCAATGGAAGTGTTTTAGGTACCAGGCAGCCAAAGGGCCGAGGCCTCACGCTCGACCACGCCGGCGCAGAGTTCCAGCCGCTCGGATAAGCTCTGTCACTCACCCGCCGCGCAGCCACCGGTAACGGGGAAATGTCGCCGCCTGGCGGACACGCCGTTGTAAATGAATGGGCTTTCGCACTTAGTGCAATTTTCGCCAACTCTCTGACTTAGAGCTATGGAAGTATGGAGCTATGGAGCCACCAGCCACCCAGGCTGGAGCTATGGAGCTCTGGAGGTATGGAGCTCAGGTGCTATGGAAGTATGGAGCTATGGAGCTATGGAAGTATGGAGCTATGGAGCTATGGAGCTCTGGAAGTATGGAGCTATGGAGCTCTGGAGGTATGGAGCTATGGAGCCCTGGAGCCCTGGAGCTATGGAGCTCTGGTGCTATGGAGGTATGGAGCTCTGGAGGTATGGAGCTCTGGAGGTATGGAGCTATGGAGCTATGGAGCCCTGGAGCTATGGAGCTATGGAGCCCTGGAGCTATGGAGCTATGGAGCCCTGGAGCTATGGAGCTATGGAGCTCTGGTGCTATGGAGCTATGGAGCTCTGGTGCTATGGAGCTATGGAGCTCTGGTGCTATGGAGCTATGGAGCTCTGGTGCTATGGAGCTATGGAGCTCTGGAAGTATGGAGCTATGGAGCTCTGGAGGTATGGAGCTATGGAGCCCTGGAGCTATGGAGCCCTGGAGCTATGGAAGTATGGAGCTCTGGTGCTATGGAGCTATGGAGCTCTGGTGCTATGGAGCTATGGAGCTCTGGAGCTATGGAGCTCTGGAGGTATGGAGCTATGGAGCTATGGAGCTCTGGAGGTATGGAGCTATGGAGCTATGGAAGTATGGAGCTCTGGTGCTATGGAGCTATGGAGCTCTGGTGCTATGGAGCTATGGAGCTCTGGTGCTATGGAGCTATGGAGCTATGGAGCTCTGGAAGTATGGAGCTCTGGTGCTATGGAGCTATGGAGCTCTGGTGCTATGGAGCTATGGAGCTCTGGTGCTATGGAGCTATGGAGCTCTGGTGCTATGGAGCTCTGGTGCTATGGAGCTCTGGTGCTATGGAGCTATGGAGCTCTGGTGCTATGGAGCTATGGAGCTCTGGAGGTATGGAGCTCTGGAGGTATGGAGCTCTGGAGGTATGGAGCTTTGGAGCCCTGGAGCTCTGGAGGTATGGAGCTATGGTGCTATGGAGCTTTGAAGCCATGGAGCTCTGGTGCTATGGAGCTCTGGAGCTCTGGAGGTATGGAGCTCTGGAGGTATGGAGCTATGGAGCCCTGGAGCTCTGGAGGTATGGAGCTATGGTGCTATGGAGCTCTGAAGCCATGGAGCTCTGGTGCTATGGAGCTCTGGAGCTCTGGAGGTATGGAGCTCTGGAGGTATGGAGCTATGGAGCCCTGGAGCTCTGGAGGTATGGAGCTATGGTGCTATGGAGCTCTGAAGCCATGGAGCTCTGGTGCTATGGAGCTCTGGAGCTCTGGAGGTATGGAGCTCTGGAGGTATGGAGCTCTGGAGGTATGGAGCTATGGAGCCCTGGAGCTCTGGAGGTATGGAGCTATGGTGCTATGGAGCTCTGAAGCCATGGAGCTCTGGTGCTATGGAGCTCTGGAGGTATGGAGCTCTGGAGGTATGGAGCTCTGGAGGTATGGAGCTATGGAGCCCTGGAGCTCTGGAGGTATGGAGCTATGGTGCTATGGAGCTCTGAAGCCATGGAGCTCTGGTGCTATGGAGCTATGGAGCTCTGGTGCTATGGAGCTATGGAGGTATGGAGCCACCAGCCAGCACCCTCCGTGGCTGGATCAATGGAAGTGTTTTAGGTACCAGGCAGCCAAAGGGCCGAGGCCTCACGCTCGACCACGCCGGCGCAGAGTTCCAGCCGCTCGGATAAGCTCTGTCACTCACCCGCCGCGCAGCCACCGGTAACGGGGAAATGTCGCCGCCTTGTGGACACGCCGTTGTAAATGAATGGGCTTTCGCACTTAGTGCAATTTTCGCCAACTCTCTGACTTAGAGCTATGGAAGTATGGAGCTATGGAGCCACCAGCCACCCAGGCTGGAGCTCTGGAGCTCTGGAGGTATGGAGCTCTGGTGCTATGGAAGTATGGAGCTCTGGTGCTATGGAAGTATGGAGCTATGGAGGTATGGAAGTATGGAGCTATGGAAGTATGGAGCTATGGAGCTCTGGAAGTATGGAGCTATGGAGCTCTGGAGGTATGGAGCCCTGGAGCTATGGAGCCCTGGAGCTATGGAAGTATGGAGCTCTGGTGCTATGGAGCTATGGAGCTCTGGTGCTATGGAGCTATGGAGCTATGGAGCTCTGGAGCTATGGAGCTCTGGAGGTATGGAGCTATGGAGCTATGGAGCTCTGGAGGTATGGAGCTATGGAGCTATGGAAGTATGGAGCTCTGGTGCTATGGAGCTATGGAGCTCTGGTGCTATGGAGCTATGGAGCTCTGGTGCTATGGAGCTATGGAGCTATGGAGCTCTGGAAGTATGGAGCTCTGGTGCTATGGAGCTATGGAGCTCTGGTGCTATGGAGCTATGGAGCTCTGGTGCTATGGAGCTCTGGTGCTATGGAGCTCTGGTGCTATGGAGCTATGGAGCTCTGGTGCTATGGAGCTCTGGAGGTATGGAGCTCTGGAGGTATGGAGCTCTGGAGGTATGGAGCTATGGAGCCCTGGAGCTCTGGAGGTATGGAGCTATGGTGCTATGGAACTCTGAAGCCATGGAGCTCTGGTGCTATGGAGCTATGGAGCTCTGGTGCTATGGAGCTATGGAGCTATGGAGCTCTGGAAGTATGGAGCTCTGGTGCTATGGAGCTATGGAGCTCTGGTGCTATGGAGCTATGGAGCTCTGGTGCTATGGAGCTATGGAGCTCTAGTGCTATGGAGCTCTGGTGCTATGGAGCTCTGGTGCTATGGAGCTATGGAGCTCTGGTGCTATGGAGCTATGGAGCTCTGGAGGTATGGAGCTCTGGAGGTATGGAGCTCTGGAGGTATGGAGCTATGGAGCCCTGGAGCTCTGGAGGTATGGAGCTATGGTGCTATGGAGCTCTGAAGCCATGGAGCTCTGGTGCTATGGAGCTCTGGAGCTCTGGAGGTATGGAGCTCTGGAGGTATGGAGCTATGGAGCCCTGGAGCTCTGGAGGTATGGAGCTATGGTGCTATGGAGCTCTGAAGCCATGGAGCTCTGGTGCTATGGAGCTCTGGAGCTCTGGAGGTATGGAGCTCTGGAGGTATGGAGCTCTGGAGGTATGGAGCTATGGAGCCCTGGAGCTCTGGAGGTATGGAGCTATGGTGCTATGGAGCTCTGAAGCCATGGAGCTCTGGTGCTATGGAGCTCTGGAGGTATGGAGCTCTGGAGGTATGGAGCTCTGGAGGTATGGAGCTATGGAGCCCTGGAGCTCTGGAGGTATGGAGCTATGGTGCTATGGAGCTCTGAAGCCATGGAGCTCTGGTGCTATGGAGCTATGGAGCTCTGGTGCTATGGAGCTATGGAGGTATGGAGCCACCAGCCAGCACCCTCCGTGGCTGGATCAATGGAAGTGTTTTAGGTACCAGGCAGCCAAAGGGCCGAGGCCTCACGCTCGACCACGCCGGCGCAGAGTTCCAGCCGCTCGGATAAGCTCTGTCACTCACCCGCCGCGCAGCCACCGGTAACGGGGAAATGTCGCCGCCTTGTGGACACGCCGTTGTAAATGAATGGGCTTTCGCACTTAGTGCAATTTTCGCCAACTCTCTGACTTAGAGCTATGGAAGTATGGAGCTATGGAGCCACCAGCCACCCAGGCTGGAGCTCTGGAGCTCTGGAGGTATGGAGCTCTGGTGCTATGGAAGTATGGAGCTCTGGTGCTATGGAAGTATGGAGCTATGGAGGTATGGAAGTATGGAGCTATGGAAGTATGGAGCTATGGAGCTCTGGAAGTATGGAGCTATGGAGCTCTGGAGGTATGGAGCCCTGGAGCTATGGAGCCCTGGAGCTATGGAAGTATGGAGCTCTGGTGCTATGGAGCTATGGAGCTCTGGTGCTATGGAGCTATGGAGCTATGGAGCTCTGGAGCTATGGAGCTCTGGAGGTATGGAGCTATGGAGCTATGGAGCTCTGGAGGTATGGAGCTATGGAGCTATGGAAGTATGGAGCTCTGGTGCTATGGAGCTATGGAGCTCTGGTGCTATGGAGCTATGGAGCTCTGGTGCTATGGAGCTATGGAGCTATGGAGCTCTGGAAGTATGGAGCTCTGGTGCTATGGAGCTATGGAGCTCTGGTGCTATGGAGCTATGGAGCTCTGGTGCTATGGAGCTCTGGTGCTATGGAGCTCTGGTGCTATGGAGCTATGGAGCTCTGGTGCTATGGAGCTCTGGAGGTATGGAGCTCTGGAGGTATGGAGCTCTGGAGGTATGGAGCTATGGAGCCCTGGAGCTCTGGAGGTATGGAGCTATGGTGCTATGGAACTCTGAAGCCATGGAGCTCTGGTGCTATGGAGCTATGGAGCTCTGGTGCTATGGAGCTATGGAGCTATGGAGCTCTGGAAGTATGGAGCTCTGGTGCTATGGAGCTATGGAGCTCTGGTGCTATGGAGCTATGGAGCTCTGGTGCTATGGAGCTATGGAGCTCTAGTGCTATGGAGCTCTGGTGCTATGGAGCTCTGGTGCTATGGAGCTATGGAGCTCTGGTGCTATGGAGCTATGGAGCTCTGGAGGTATGGAGCTCTGGAGGTATGGAGCTCTGGAGGTATGGAGCTATGGAGCCCTGGAGCTCTGGAGGTATGGAGCTATGGTGCTATGGAGCTCTGAAGCCATGGAGCTCTGGTGCTATGGAGCTCTGGAGCTCTGGAGGTATGGAGCTCTGGAGGTATGGAGCTATGGAGCCCTGGAGCTCTGGAGGTATGGAGCTATGGTGCTATGGAGCTCTGAAGCCATGGAGCTCTGGTGCTATGGAGCTCTGGAGCTCTGGAGGTATGGAGCTCTGGAGGTATGGAGCTCTGGAGGTATGGAGCTATGGAGCCCTGGAGCTCTGGAGGTATGGAGCTATGGTGCTATGGAGCTCTGAAGCCATGGAGCTCTGGTGCTATGGAGCTCTGGAGGTATGGAGCTCTGGAGGTATGGAGCTCTGGAGGTATGGAGCTATGGAGCCCTGGACCTCTGGAGGTATGGAGCTATGGTGCTATGGAGCTCTGAAGCCATGGAGCTCTGGTGCTATGGAGCTCTGGAGGTATGGAGCTCTGGAGGTATGGAGCTCTGGAGGTATGGAGCTATGGAGCCCTGGAGCTCTGGAGGTATGGAGCTATGGTGCTATGGAGCTCTGAAGCCATGGAGCTCTGGTGCTATGGAGCTATGGAGCTCTGGTGCTATGGAGCTATGGAGGTATGGAGCCACCAGCCAGCACCCTCCGTGGCTGGATCAATGGAAGTGTTTTAGGTACCAGGCAGCCAAAGGGCCGAGGCCTCACGCTCGACCACGCCGGCGCAGAGTTCCAGCCGCTCGGATAAGCTCTGTCACTCACCCGCCGCGCAGCCACCGGTAACGGGGAAATGTCGCCGCCTTGTGGACACGCCGTTGTAAATGAATGGGCTTTCGCACTTAGTGCAATTTTCGCCAACTCTCTGACTGGAGCTATGGAAGTATGGAGCTATGGAGCCACCAGCCACCCAGGCTGGAGCTATGGAGCTCTGGAGGTATGGAGCTCTGGTGCTATGGAAGTATGGAGCTATGGAGCTATGGAAGTATGGAGCTATGGAGCTATGGAGCTCTGGAAGTATGGAGCTATGGAGCTCTGGAGGTATGGAGCTATGGAGCCCTGGAGCCCTGGAGCTATGGAGCCCTGGAGCTATGGAGCTATGGAGCCCTGGAGCTATGGAGCTATGGAGCCCTGGAGCTATGGAGCTATGGAGCTCTGGTGCTATGGAGCTATGGAGCTCTGGTGCTATGGAGCTATGGAGCTCTGGTGCTATGGAGCTATGGAGCTCTGGTGCTATGGAGCTATGGAGCTCTGGAAGTATGGAGCTATGGAGCTCTGGAGGTATGGAGCTATGGAGCTCTGGAGGTATGGAGCTATGGAGCCCTGGAGCTATGGAGCCCAGGAGCTATGGAAGTATGGAGCTCTGGTGCTATGGAGCTATGGAGCTCTGGTGCTATGGAGCTATGGAGCTCTGGAGCTATGGAGCTCTGGAGGTATGGAGCTATGGAGCTCTGGAGGTATGGAGCTATGGAGCTATGGAAGTATGGAGCTCTGGTGCTATGGAGCTATGGAGCTCTGGTGCTATGGAGCTATGGAGCTCTGGTGCTATGGAGCTATGGAGCTATGGAGCTCTGGAAGTATGGAGCTCTGGTGCTATGGAGCTATGGAGCTCTGGTGCTATGGAGCTATGGAGCTCTGGTGCTATGGAGCTATGGAGCCCTGGTGCTATGGAGCTATGGTGCTATGGAGCTCTGATGCTATGGAGCTATGGAGCTCTGGAGCTCTGGTGCTATGGAGCTCTGGAGGTATGGAGCTCTGGAGGTATGGAGCTCTGGAGGTATGGAGCTATGGAGCCCTGGAGCTCTGGAGGTATGGAGCTATGGTGCTATGGAGCTCTGAAGCCATGGAGCTCTGGTGCTATGGAGCTATGGAGCTCTGGTGCTATGGAGCTATGGAGGTATGGAGCCACCAGCCAGCACCCTCCGTGGCTGGATCAATGGAAGTGTTTTAGGTACCAGGCAGCCAAAGGGCCGAGGCCTCACGCTCGACCACGCCGGCGCAGAGTTCCAGCCGCTCGGATAAGCTCTGTCACTCACCCGCCGCGCAGCCACCGGTAACGGGGAAATGTCGCCGCCTTGTGGACACGCCGTTGTAAATGAATGGGCTTTCGCACTTAGTGCAATTTTCGCCAACTCTCTGACTTAGAGCTATGGAAGTATGGAGCTATGGAGCCACCAGCCACCCAGGCTGGAGCTCTGGAGGTATGGAGCTCTGGTGCTATGGAAGTATGGAGCTCTGGTGCTATGGAAGTATGGAGCTATGGAGGTATGGAAGTATGGAGCTATGGAAGTATGGAGCTATGGAGCTCTGGAAGTATGGAGCTATGGAGCTCTGGAGGTATGGAGCCCTGGAGCTATGGAGCCCTGGAGCTATGGAAGTATGGAGCTCTGGTGCTATGGAGCTATGGAGCTCTGGTGCTATGGAGCTATGGAGCTATGGAGCTCTGGAGCTATGGAGCTCTGGAGGTATGGAGCTATGGAGCTATGGAGCTCTGGAGGTATGGAGCTATGGAGCTATGGAAGTATGGAGCTCTGGTGCTATGGAGCTATGGAGCTCTGGTGCTATGGAGCTATGGAGCTCTGGTGCTATGGAGCTATGGAGCTATGGAGCTCTGGAAGTATGGAGCTCTGGTGCTATGGAGCTATGGAGCTCTGGTGCTATGGAGCTATGGAGCTCTGGTGCTATGGAGCTCTGGTGCTATGGAGCTCTGGTGCTATGGAGCTATGGAGCTCTGGTGCTATGGAGCTCTGGAGGTATGGAGCTCTGGAGGTATGGAGCTCTGGAGGTATGGAGCTATGGAGCCCTGGAGCTCTGGAGGTATGGAGCTATGGTGCTATGGAGCTCTGAAGCCATGGAGCTCTGGTGCTATGGAGCTATGGAGCTCTGGTGCTATGGAGCTATGGAGCTATGGAGCTCTGGAAGTATGGAGCTCTGGTGCTATGGAGCTATGGAGCTCTGGTGCTATGGAGCTATGGAGCTCTGGTGCTATGGAGCTATGGAGCTCTGGTGCTATGGAGCTCTGGTGCTATGGAGCTCTGGTGCTATGGAGCTATGGAGCTCTGGTGCTATGGAGCTATGGAGCTCTGGAGGTATGGAGCTCTGGAGGTATGGAGCTCTGGAGGTATGGAGCTATGGAGCCCTGGAGCTCTGGAGGTATGGAGCTATGGTGCTATGGAGCTCTGAAGCCATGGAGCTCTGGTGCTATGGGGCTCTGGAGCTCTGGAGGTATGGAGCTCTGGAGGTATGGAGCTATGGAGCCCTGGAGCTCTGGAGGTATGGAGCTATGGTGCTATGGAGCTCTGAAGCCATGGAGCTCTGGTGCTATGGAGCTCTGGAGCTCTGGAGGTATGGAGCTCTGGAGGTATGGAGCTCTGGAGGTATGGAGCTATGGAGCCCTGGAGCTCTGGAGGTATGGAGCTATGGTGCTATGGAGCTCTGAAGCCATGGAGCTCTGGTGCTATGGAGCTCTGGAGGTATGGAGCTCTGGAGGTATGGAGCTCTGGAGGTATGGAGCTATGGAGCCCTGGAGCTCTGGAGGTATGGAGCTATGGTGCTATGGAGCTCTGAAGCCATGGAGCTCTGGTGCTATGGAGCTCTGGAGGTATGGAGCTCTGGAGGTATGGAGCTCTGGAGGTATGGCGCTATGGAGCCCTGGAGCTCTGGAGGTATGGAGCTATGGTGCTATGGAGCTCTGAAGCCATGGAGCTCTGGTGCTATGGAGCTATGGAGCTCTGGTGCTATGGAGCTATGGAGGTATGGAGCCACCAGCCAGCACCCTTTGTGGCTGGATCAATGGAAGTGTTTTAGGTACCAGGCAGCCAAAGGGCCGAGGCCTCACGCTCGACCACGCCGGCGCAGAGTTCCAGCCGCTCGGATAAGCTCTGTCACTCACCCGCCGCGCAGCCACCGGTAACGGGGAAATGTCGCCGCCTGGCGGACACGCCGTTGTAAATGAATGGGCTTTCGCACTTAGTGCAATTTTCGCCAACTCTCTGACTTAGAGCTATGGAAGTATGGAGCTATGGAGCCACCAGCCACCCAGGCTGGAGCTATGGAGCTCTGGAGGTATGGAGCTCAGGTGCTATGGAAGTATGGAGCTATGGAGCTATGGAAGTATGGAGCTATGGAGCTATGGAGCTCTGGAAGTATGGAGCTATGGAGCTCTGGAGGTATGGAGCTATGGAGCCCTGGAGCCCTGGAGCTATGGAGCTCTGGTGCTATGGAGGTATGGAGCTCTGGAGGTATGGAGCTCTGGAGGTATGGAGCTATGGAGCTATGGAGCCCTGGAGCTATGGAGCTATGGAGCCCTGGAGCTATGGAGCTATGGAGCCCTGGAGCTATGGAGCTATGGAGCTCTGGTGCTATGGAGCTATGGAGCTCTGGTGCTATGGAGCTATGGAGCTCTGGTGCTATGGAGCTATGGAGCTCTGGTGCTATGGAGCTATGGAGCTCTGGAAGTATGGAGCTATGGAGCTCTGGAGGTATGGAGCTATGGAGCCCTGGAGCTATGGAAGTATGGAGCTCTGGTGCTATGGAGCTATGGAGCTCTGGTGCTATGGAGCTATGGAGCTCTGGAGCTATGGAGCTCTGGAGGTATGGAGCTATGGAGCTATGGAGCTCTGGAGGTATGGAGCTATGGAGCTATGGAAGTATGGAGCTCTGGTGCTATGGAGCTATGGAGCTCTGGTGCTATGGAGCTATGGAGCTCTGGTGCTATGGAGCTATGGAGCTATGGAGCTCTGGAAGTATGGAGCTCTGGTGCTATGGAGCTATGGAGCTCTGGTGCTATGGAGCTATGGAGCTCTGGTGCTATGGAGCTATGGAGCTCTGGTGCTATGGAGCTCTGGTGCTATGGAGCTCTGGTGCTATGGAGCTATGGAGCTCTGGTGCTATGGAGCTATGGAGCTCTGGAGGTATGGAGCTCTGGAGGTATGGAGCTCTGGAGGTATGGAGCTTTGGAGCCCTGGAGCTCTGGAGGTATGGAGCTATGGTGCTATGGAGCTCTGAAGCCATGGAGCTCTGGTGCTATGGAGCTCTGGAGCTCTGGAGGTATGGAGCTCTGGAGGTATGGAGCTATGGAGCCCTGGAGCTCTGGAGGTATGGAGCTATGGTGCTATGGAGCTCTGAAGCCATGGAGCTCTGGTGCTATGGAGCTCTGGAGCTCTGGAGGTATGGAGCTCTGGAGGTATGGAGCTATGGAGCCCTGGAGCTCTGGAGGTATGGAGCTATGGTGCTATGGAGCTCTGAAGCCATGGAGCTCTGGTGCTATGGAGCTCTGGAGCTCTGGAGGTATGGAGCTCTGGAGGTATGGAGCTCTGGAGGTATGGAGCTATGGAGCCCTGGAGCTCTGGAGGTATGGAGCTATGGTGCTATGGAGCTCTGAAGCCATGGAGCTCTGGTGCTATGGAGCTCTGGAGGTATGGAGCTCTGGAGGTATGGAGCTCTGGAGGTATGGAGCTATGGAGCCCTGGAGCTCTGGAGGTATGGAGCTATGGTGCTATGGAGCTCTGAAGCCATGGAGCTCTGGTGCTATGGAGCTCTGGAGGTATGGAGCTCTGGAGGTATGGAGCTCTGGAGGTATGGAGCTATGGAACCCTGGAGCTCTGGAGGTATGGAGCTATGGTGCTATGGAGCTCTGAAGCCATGGAGCTCTGGTGCTATGGAGCTCTGGAGGTATGGAGCTCTGGAGGTATGGAGCTCTGGAGGTATGGAGCTATGGTGCTATGGAGCTCTGAAGCCATGGAGCTCTGGTGCTATGGAGCTATGGAGCTCTGGTGCTATGGAGCTATGGAGGTATGGAGCCACCAGCCAGCACCCTCCGTGGCTGGATCAATGGAAGTGTTTTAGGTACCAGGCAGCCAAAGGGCCGAGGCCTCACGCTCGACCACGCCGGCGCAGAGTTCCAGCCGCTCGGATAAGCTCTGTCACTCACCCGCCGCGCAGCCACCGGTAACGGGGAAATGTCGCCGCCTGGCGGACACGCCGTTGTAAATGAATGGGCTTTCGCACTTAGTGCAATTTTCGCCAACTCTCTGACTTAGAGCTATGGAAGTATGGAGCTATGGAGCCACCAGCCACCCAGGCTGGAGCTATGGAGCTCTGGAGGTATGGAGCTCAGGTGCTATGGAAGTATGGAGCTATGGAGCTATGGAAGTATGGAGCTATGGAGCTATGGAGCTCTGGAAGTATGGAGCTATGGAGCTCTGGAGGTATGGAGCTATGGAGCCCTGGAGCCCTGGAGCTATGGAGCTCTGGTGCTCTGGAGGTATGGAGCTCTGGAGGTATGGAGCTCTGGAGGTATGGAGCTATGGAGCTATGGAGCCCTGGAGCTATGGAGCTATGGAGCCCTGGAGCTATGGAGCTATGGAGCCCTGGAGCTATGGAGCTATGGAGCTCTGGTGCTATGGAGCTATGGAGCTCTGGTGCTATGGAGCTATGGAGCTCTGGTGCTATGGAGCTATGGAGCTCTGGTGCTATGGAGCTATGGAGCTCTGGAAGTATGGAGCTATGGAGCTCTGGAGGTATGGAGCTATGGAGCCCTGGAGCTATGGAGCCCTGGAGCTATGGAAGTATGGAGCTCTGGTGCTATGGAGCTATGGAGCTCTGGTGCTATGGAGCTATGGAGCTCTGGAGCTATGGAGCTCTGGAGGTATGGAGCTATGGAGCTATGGAGCTCTGGAGGTATGGAGCTATGGAGCTATGGAAGTATGGAGCTCTGGTGCTATGGAGCTATGGAGCTCTGGTGCTATGGAGCTATGGAGCTCTGGTGCTATGGAGCTATGGAGCTATGGAGCTCTGGAAGTATGGAGCTCTGGTGCTATGGAGCTATGGAGCTCTGGTGCTATGGAGCTATGGAGCTCTGGTGCTATGGAGCTATGGAGCTCTGGTGCTATGGAGCTCTGGTGCTATGGAGCTCTGGTGCTATGGAGCTATGGAGCTCTGGTGCTATGGAGCTATGGAGCTCTGGAGGTATGGAGCTCTGGAGGTATGGAGCTCTGGAGGTATGGAGCTTTGGAGCCCTGGAGCTCTGGAGGTATGGAGCTATGGTGCTATGGAGCTCTGAAGCCATGGAGCTCTGGTGCTATGGAGCTCTGGAGCTCTGGAGGTATGGAGCTCTGGAGGTATGGAGCTATGGAGCCCTGGAGCTCTGGAGGTATGGAGCTATGGTGCTATGGAGCTCTGAAGCCATGGAGCTCTGGTGCTATGGAGCTCTGGAGCTCTGGAGGTATGGAGCTCTGGAGGTATGGAGCTATGGAGCCCTGGAGCTCTGGAGGTATGGAGCTATGGTGCTATGGAGCTCTGAAGCCATGGAGCTCTGGTGCTATGGAGCTCTGGAGCTCTGGAGGTATGGAGCTCTGGAGGTATGGAGCTCTGGAGGTATGGAGCTATGGAGCCCTGGAGCTCTGGAGGTATGGAGCTATGGTGCTATGGAGCTCTGAAGCCATGGAGCTCTGGTGCTATGGAGCTCTGGAGGTATGGAGCTCTGGAGGTATGGAGCTCTGGAGGTATGGAGCTATGGAGCCCTGGAGCTCTGGAGGTATGGAGCTATGGTGCTATGGAGCTCTGAAGCCATGGAGCTCTGGTGCTATGGAGCTATGGAGCTCTGGTGCTATGGAGCTATGGAGGTATGGAGCCACCAGCCAGCACCCTCCGTGGCTGGATCAATGGAAGTGTTTTAGGTACCAGGCAGCCAAAGGGCCGAGGCCTCACGCTCGACCACGCCGGCGCAGAGTTCCAGCCGCTCGGATAAGCTCTGTCACTCACCCGCCGCGCAGCCACCGGTAACGGGGAAATGTCGCCGCCTTGTGGACACGCCGTTGTAAATGAATGGGCTTTCGCACTTAGTGCAATTTTCGCCAACTCTCTGACTTAGAGCTATGGAAGTATGGAGCTATGGAGCCACCAGCCACCCAGGCTGGAGCTCTGGAGCTCTGGAGGTATGGAGCTCTGGTGCTATGGAAGTATGGAGCTCTGGTGCTATGGAAGTATGGAGCTATGGAGGTATGGAAGTATGGAGCTATGGAAGTATGGAGCTATGGAGCTCTGGAAGTATGGAGCTATGGAGCTCTGGAGGTATGGAGCCCTGGAGCTATGGAGCCCTGGAGCTATGGAAGTATGGAGCTCTGGTGCTATGGAGCTATGGAGCTCTGGTGCTATGGAGCTATGGAGCTATGGAGCTCTGGAGCTATGGAGCTCTGGAGGTATGGAGCTATGGAGCTATGGAGCTCTGGAGGTATGGAGCTATGGAGCTATGGAAGTATGGAGCTCTGGTGCTATGGAGCTATGGAGCTCTGGTGCTATGGAGCTATGGAGCTCTGGTGCTATGGAGCTATGGAGCTATGGAGCTCTGGAAGTATGGAGCTCTGGTGCTATGGAGCTATGGAGCTCTGGTGCTATGGAGCTATGGAGCTCTGGTGCTATGGAGCTCTGGTGCTATGGAGCTCTGGTGCTATGGAGCTATGGAGCTCTGGTGCTATGGAGCTCTGGAGGTATGGAGCTCTGGAGGTATGGAGCTCTGGAGGTATGGAGCTATGGAGCCCTGGAGCTCTGGAGGTATGGAGCTATGGTGCTATGGAGCTCTGAAGCCATGGAGCTCTGGTGCTATGGAGCTATGGAGCTCTGGTGCTATGGAGCTATGGAGCTATGGAGCTCTGGAAGTATGGAGCTCTGGTGCTATGGAGCTATGGAGCTCTGGTGCTATGGAGCTATGGAGCTCTGGTGCTATGGAGCTATGGAGCTCTGGTGCTATGGAGCTCTGGTGCTATGGAGCTCTGGTGCTATGGAGCTATTAAGCTCTGGTGCTATGGAGCTATGGAGCTCTGGAGGTATGGAGCTCTGGAGGTATGGAGCTCTGGAGGTATGGAGCTATGGAGCCCTGGAGCTCTGGAGGTATGGAGCTATGGTGCTATGGAGCTCTGAAGCCATGGAGCTCTGGTGCTATGGAGCTCTGGAGCTCTGGAGGTATGGAGCTCTGGAGGTATGGAGCTATGGAGCCCTGGAGCTCTGGAGGTATGGAGCTATGGTGCTATGGAGCTCTGAAGCCATGGAGCTCTGGTGCTATGGAGCTCTGGAGCTCTGGAGGTATGGAGCTCTGGAGGTATGGAGCTCTGGAGGTATGGAGCTATGGAGCCCTGGAGCTCTGGAGGTATGGAGCTATGGTGCTATGGAGCTCTGAAGCCATGGAGCTCTGGTGCTATGGAGCTCTGGAGGTATGGAGCTCTGGAGGTATGGAGCTCTGGAGGTATGGAGCTATGGAGCCCTGGAGCTCTGGAGGTATGGAGCTATGGTGCTATGGAGCTCTGAAGCCATGGAGCTCTGGTGCTATGGAGCTCTGGAGGTATGGAGCTCTGGAGGTATGGAGCTCTGGAGGTATGGAGCTATGGAGCCCTGGAGCTCTGGAGGTATGGAGCTATGGTGCTATGGAGCTCTGAAGCCATGGAGCTCTGGTGCTATGGAGCTATGGAGCTCTGGTGCTATGGAGCTATGGAGGTATGGAGCCACCAGCCAGCACCCTCCGTGGCTGGATCAATGGAAGTGTTTTAGGTACCAGGCAGCCAAAGGGCCGAGGCCTCACGCTCGACCACGCCGGCGCAGAGTTCCAGCCGCTCGGATAAGCTCTGTCACTCACCCGCCGCGCAGCCACCGGTAACGGGGAAATGTCGCCGCCTTGTGGACACGCCGTTGTAAATGAATGGGCTTTCGCACTTAGTGCAATTTTCGCCAACTCTCTGACTGGAGCTATGGAAGTATGGAGCTATGGAGCCACCAGCCACCCAGGCTGGAGCTATGGAGCTCTGGAGGTATGGAGCTCTGGTGCTATGGAAGTATGGAGCTATGGAGCTATGGAAGTATGGAGCTATGGAGCTATGGAGCTCTGGAAGTATGGAGCTATGGAGCTCTGGAGGTATGGAGCTATGGAGCCCTGGAGCCCTGGAGCTATGGAGCCCTGGAGCTATGGAGCTATGGAGCTCTGGAGCTATGGAGCTATGGAGCCCTGGAGCTATGGAGCTATGGAGCTCTGGTGCTATGGAGCTATGGAGCTCTGGTGCTATGGAGCTATGGAGCTCTGGTGCTATGGAGCTATGGAGCTCTGGTGCTATGGAGCTATGGAGCTCTGGAAGTATGGAGCTATGGAGCTCTGGAGGTATGGAGCTATGGAGCTCTGGAGGTATGGAGCTATGGAGCCCTGGAGCTATGGAGCCCTGGAGCTATGGAAGTATGGAGCTCTGGTGCTATGGAGCTATGGAGCTCTGGTGCTATGGAGCTATGGAGCTCTGGAGGTATGGAGCTATGGAGCTCTGGAGGTATGGAGCTATGGAGCTATGGAAGTATGGAGCTCTGGTGCTATGGAGCTATGGAGCTCTGGTGCTATGGAGCTATGGAGCTCTGGTGCTATGGAGCTATGGAGCTATGGAGCTCTGGAAGTATGGAGCTCTGGTGCTATGGAGCTATGGAGCTCTGGTGCTATGGAGCTATGGAGCTCTGGTGCTATGGAGCTATGGAGCTCTGGTGCTATGGAGCTATGGTGCTATGGAGCTCTGGTGCTATGGAGCTATGGAGCTCTGGTGCTATGGAGCTATGGAGCTCTGGAGGTATGGAGCTCTGGAGGTATGGAGCTCTGGAGGTATGGAGCTTTGGAGCCCTGGAGCTCTGGAGGTATGGAGCTATGGTGCTATGGAGCTCTGAAGCCATGGAGCTCTGGTGCTATGGAGCTATGGAGCTCTGGTGCTATGGAGCTATGGAGGTATGGAGCTATGGAGCCCTGGAGCTCTGGAGGTATGGAGCTATGGTGCTATGGAGCTCTGAAGCCATGGAGCTCTGGTGCTATGGAGCTCTGGAGCTCTGGAGGTATGGAGCTCTGGAGGTATGGAGCCCTGGAGCTCTGGAGGTATGGAGCTATGGTGCTATGGAGCTCTGAAGCCATGGAGCTCTGGTGCTATGGAGCTCTGGAGGTATGGAGCTCTGGAGGTATGGAGCTCTGGAGGTATGGAGCTATGGAGCTATGGAGCCCTGGAGCTCTGGAGGTATGGAGCTATGGTGCTATGGAGCTCTGAAGCCATGGAGCTCTGGTGCTATGGAGCTCTGGAGGTATGGAGCTCTGGAGGTATGGAGCTCTGGAGGTATGGAGCTATGGAGCCCTGGAGCTCTGGAGGTATGGAGCTATGGTGCTATGGAGCTCTGAAGCCATGGAGCTCTGGTGCTATGGAGCTATGGAGCTCTGGTGCTATGGAGCTATGGAGGTATGGAGCCACCAGCCAGCACCCTCCGTGGCTGGATCAATGGAAGTGTTTTAGGTACCAGGCAGCCAAAGGGCCGAGGCCTCACGCTCGACCACGCCGGCGCAGAGTTCCAGCCGCTCGGATAAGCTCTGTCACTCACCCGCCGCGCAGCCACCGGTAACGGGGAAATGTCGCCGCCTTGTGGACACGCCGTTGTAAATGAATGGGCTTTCGCACTTAGTGCAATTTTCGCCAACTCTCTGACTTAGAGCTATGGAAGTATGGAGCTATGGAGCCACCAGCCACCCAGGCTGGAGCTCTGGAGCTCTGGAGGTATGGAGCTCTGGTGCTATGGAAGTATGGAGCTCTGGTGCTATGGAAGTATGGAGCTATGGAGGTATGGAAGTATGGAGCTATGGAAGTATGGAGCTATGGAGCTCTGGAAGTATGGAGCTATGGAGCTCTGGAGGTATGGAGCCCTGGAGCTATGGAGCCCTGGAGCTATGGAAGTATGGAGCTCTGGTGCTATGGAGCTATGGAGCTCTGGTGCTATGGAGCTATGGAGCTATGGAGCTCTGGAGCTATGGAGCTCTGGAGGTATGGAGCTATGGAGCTATGGAGCTCTGGAGGTATGGAGCTATGGAGCTATGGAAGTATGGAGCTCTGGTGCTATGGAGCTATGGAGCTCTGGTGCTATGGAGCTATGGAGCTCTGGTGCTATGGAGCTATGGAGCTATGGAGCTCTGGAAGTATGGAGCTCTGGTGCTATGGAGCTATGGAGCTCTGGTGCTATGGAGCTATGGAGCTCTGGTGCTATGGAGCTCTGGTGCTATGGAGCTCTGGTGCTATGGAGCTATGGAGCTCTGGTGCTATGGAGCTCTGGAGGTATGGAGCTCTAGAGGTATGGAGCTCTGGAGGTATGGAGCTATGGAGCCCTGGAGCTCTGGAGGTATGGAGCTATGGTGCTATGGAGCTCTGAAGCCATGGAGCTCTGGTGCTATGGAGCTATGGAGCTCTGGTGCTATGGAGCTATGGAGCTATGGAGCTCTGGAAGTATGGAGCTCTGGTGCTATGGAGCTATGGAGCTCTGGTGCTATGGAGCTATGGAGCTCTGGTGCTATGGAGCTATGGAGCTCTGGTGCTATGGAGCTCTGGTGCTATGGAGCTCTGGTGCTATGGAGCTATGGAGCTCTGGTGCTATGGAGCTATGGAGCTCTGGAGGTATGGAGCTCTGGAGGTATGGAGCTCTGGAGGTATGGAGCTATGGAGCCCTGGAGCTCTGGAGGTATGGAGCTATGGTGCTATGGAGCTCTGAAGCCATGGAGCTCTGGTGCTATGGAGCTCTGGAGCTCTGGAGGTATGGAGCTCTGGAGGTATGGAGCTATGGAGCCCTGGAGCTCTGGAGGTATGGAGCTATGGTGCTATGGAGCTCTGAAGCCATGGAGCTCTGGTGCTATGGAGCTCTGGAGCTCTGGAGGTATGGAGCTCTGGAGGTATGGAGCTCTGGAGGTATGGAGCTATGGAGCCCTGGAGCTCTGGAGGTATGGAGCTATGGTGCTATGGAGCTCTGAAGCCATGGAGCTCTGGTGCTATGGAGCTCTGGAGGTATGGAGCTCTGGAGGTATGGAGCTCTGGAGGTATGGAGCTATGGAGCCCTGGAGCTCTGGAGGTATGGAGCTATGGTGCTATGGAGCTCTGAAGCCATGGAGCTCTGGTGCTATGGAGCTCTGGAGGTATGGAGCTCTGGAGGTATGGAGCTCTGGAGGTATGGAGCTATGGAGCCCTGGAGCTCTGGAGGTATGGAGCTATGGTGCTATGGAGCTCTGAAGCCATGGAGCTCTGGTGCTATGGAGCTATGGAGCTCTGGTGCTATGGAGCTATGGAGGTATGGAGCCACCAGCCAGCACCCTCCGTGGCTGGATCAATGGAAGTGTTTTAGGTACCAGGCAGCCAAAGGGCCGAGGCCTCACGCTCGACCACGCCGGCGCAGAGTTCCAGCCGCTCGGATAAGCTCTGTCACTCACCCGCCGCGCAGCCACCGGTAACGGGGAAATGTCGCCGCCTTGTGGACACGCCGTTGTAAATGAATGGGCTTTCGCACTTAGTGCAATTTTCGCCAACTCTCTGACTGGAGCTATGGAAGTATGGAGCTATGGAGCCACCAGCCACCCAGGCTGGAGCTATGGAGCTCTGGAGGTATGGAGCTCTGGTGCTATGGAAGTATGGAGCTATGGAGCTATGGAAGTATGGAGCTATGGAGCTATGGAGCTCTGGAAGTATGGAGCTATGGAGCTCTGGAGGTATGGAGCTATGGAGCCCTGGAGCCCTGGAGCTATGGAGCCCTGGAGCTATGGAGCTATGGAGCCCTGGAGCTATGGAGCTATGGAGCCCTGGAGCTATGGAGCTATGGAGCTCTGGTGCTATGGAGCTATGGAGCTCTGGTGCTATGGAGCTATGGAGCTCTGGTGCTATGGAGCTATGGAGCTCTGGTGCTATGGAGCTATGGAGCTCTGGAAGTATGGAGCTATGGAGCTCTGGAGGTATGGAGCTATGGAGCTCTGGAGGTATGGAGCTATGGAGCCCTGGAGCTATGGAGCCCTGGAGCTATGGAAGTATGGAGCTCTGGTGCTATGGAGCTATGGAGCTCTGGTGCTATGGAGCTATGGAGCTCTGGAGCTATGGAGCTCTGGAGGTATGGAGCTATGGAGCTCTGGAGGTATGGAGCTATGGAGCTATGGAAGTATGGAGCTCTGGTGCTATGGAGCCATGGAGCTCTGGTGCTATGGAGCTATGGAGCTCTGGTGCTATGGAGCTATGGAGCTATGGAGCTCTGGAAGTATGGAGCTCTGGTGCTATGGAGCTATGGAGCTCTGGTGCTATGGAGCTATGGAGCTCTGGTGCTATGGAGCTATGGAGCTCTGGTGCTATGGAGCTATGGTGCTATGGAGCTCTGGTGCTATGGAGCTATGGAGCTCTGGTGCTATGGAGCTATGGAGCTCTGGAGGTATGGAGCTCTGGAGGTATGGAGCTCTGGAGGTATGGAGCTTTGGAGCCCTGGAGCTCTGGAGGTATGGAGCTATGGTGCTATGGAGCTCTGAAGCCATGGAGCTCTGGTGCTATGGAGCTATGGAGCTCTGGTGCTATGGAGCTATGGAGGTATGGAGCCACCAGCCAGCACCCTCCGTGGCTGGATCAATGGAAGTGTTTTAGGTACCAGGCAGCCAAAGGGCCGAGGCCTCACGCTCGACCACGCCGGCGCAGAGTTCCAGCCGCTCGGATAAGCTCTGTCACTCACCCGCCGCGCAGCCACCGGTAACGGGGAAATGTCGCCGCCTTGTGGACACGCCGTTGTAAATGAATGGGCTTTCGCACTTAGTGCAATTTTCGCCAACTCTCTGACTTAGAGCTATGGAAGTATGGAGCTATGGAGCCACCAGCCACCCAGGCTGGAGCTCTGGAGGTATGGAGCTCTGGTGCTATGGAAGTATGGAGCTCTGGTGCTATGGAAGTATGGAGCTATGGAGGTATGGAAGTATGGAGCTATGGAAGTATGGAGCTATGGAGCTCTGGAAGTATGGAGCTATGGAGCTCTGGAGGTATGGAGCCCTGGAGCTATGGAGCCCTGGAGCTATGGAAGTATGGAGCTCTGGTGCTATGGAGCTATGGAGCTCTGGTGCTATGGAGCTATGGAGCTATGGAGCTCTGGAGCTATGGAGCTCTGGAGGTATGGAGCTATGGAGCTATGGAGCTCTGGAGGTATGGAGCTATGGAGCTATGGAAGTATGGAGCTCTGGTGCTATGGAGCTATGGAGCTCTGGTGCTATGGAGCTATGGAGCTCTGGTGCTATGGAGCTATGGAGCTATGGAGCTCTGGAAGTATGGAGCTCTGGTGCTATGGAGCTATGGAGCTCTGGTGCTATGGAGCTATGGAGCTCTGGTGCTATGGAGCTCTGGTGCTATGGAGCTCTGGTGCTATGGAGCTATGGAGCTCTGGTGCTATGGAGCTATGGAGCTCTGGAGGTATGGAGCTCTGGAGGTATGGAGCTCTGGAGGTATGGAGCTATGGAGCCCTGGAGCTCTGGAGGTATGGAGCTATGGTGCTATGGAGCTCTGAAGCCATGGAGCTCTGGTGCTATGGAGCTCTGGAGCTCTGGAGGTATGGAGCTCTGGAGGTATGGAGCTATGGAGCCCTGGAGCTCTGGAGGTATGGAGCTATGGAGCTCTGAAGCCATGGAGCTCTGGTGCTATGGAGCTCTGGAGCTCTGGAGGTATGGAGCTCTGGAGGTATGGAGCTCTGGAGGTATGGAGCTATGGAGCCCTGGAGCTCTGGAGGTATGGAGCTATGGTGCTATGGAGCTCTGAAGCCATGGAGCTCTGGTGCTATGGAGCTCTGGAGGTATGGAGCTCTGGAGGTATGGAGCTCTGGAGGTATGGAGCTATGGAGCCCTGGAGCTCTGGAGGTATGGAGCTATGGTGCTATGGAGCTCTGAAGCCATGGAGCTCTGGTGCTATGGAGCTCTGGAGGTATGGAGCTCTGGAGGTATGGAGCTATGGAGCCCTGGAGCTCTGGAGGTATGGAGCTATGGTGCTATGCAGCTCTGAAGCCATGGAGCTCTGGTGCTATGGAGCTATGGAGCTCTGGTGCTATGGAGCTATGGAGGTATGGAGCCACCAGCCAGCACCCTCCGTGGCTGGATCAATGGAAGTGTTTTAGGTACCAGGCAGCCAAAGGGCCGAGGCCTCACGCTCGACCACGCCGGCGCAGAGTTCCAGCCGCTCGGATAAGCTCTGTCACTCACCCGCCGCGCAGCCACCGGTAACGGGGAAATGTCGCCGCCTGGCGGACACGCCGTTGTAAATGAATGGGCTTTCGCACTTAGTGCAATTTTCGCCAACTCTCTGACTTAGAGCTATGGAAGTATGGAGCTATGGAGCCACCAGCCACCCAGGCTGGAGCTATGGAGCTCTGGAGGTATGGAGCTCAGGTGCTATGGAAGTATGGAGCTATGGAGCTATGGAAGTATGGAGCTATGGAGCTATGGAGCTCTGGAAGTATGGAGCTATGGAGCTCTGGAGGTATGGAGCTATGGAGCCCTGGAGCCCTGGAGCTATGGAGCTCTGGTGCTATGGAGGTATGGAGCTCTGGAGGTATGGAGCTCTGGAGGTATGGAGCTATGGAGCTATGGAGCCCTGGAGCTATGGAGCTATGGAGCCCTGGAGCTATGGAGCTATGGAGCCCTGGAGCTATGGAGCTATGGAGCTCTGGTGCTATGGAGCTATGGAGCTCTGGTGCTATGGAGCTATGGAGCTCTGGTGCTATGGAGCTATGGAGCTCTGGTGCTATGGAGCTATGGAGCTCTGGAAGTATGGAGCTATGGAGCTCTGGAGGTATGGAGCTATGGAGCCCTGGAGCTATGGAGCCCTGGAGCTATGGAAGTATGGAGCTCTGGTGCTATGGAGCTATGGAGCTCTGGTGCTATGGAGCTATGGAGCTCTGGAGCTATGGAGCTCTGGAGGTATGGAGCTATGGAGCTATGGAGCTCTGGAGGTATGGAGCTATGGAGCTATGGAAGTATGGAGCTCTGGTGCTATGGAGCTATGGAGCTCTGGTGCTATGGAGCTATGGAGCTCTGGTGCTATGGAGCTATGGAGCTATGGAGCTCTGGAAGTATGGAGCTCTGGTGCCATGGAGCTATGGAGCTCTGGTGCTATGGAGCTATGGAGCTCTGGTGCTATGGAGCTATGGAGCTCTGGAGGTATGGAGCTCTGGTGCTATGGAGCTCTGGAGCTCTGGTGCTATGGAGCTCTGGTGCTATGGAGCTATGGAGCTCTGGAGGTATGGAGCCACCAGCCAGCACCCTCCGTGGCTGGATCAATGGAAGTGTTTTAGGTACCAGGCAGCCAAAGGGCCGAGGCCTCACGCTCGACCACGCCGGCGCAGAGTTCCAGCCGCTCGGATAAGCTCTGTCACTCACCCGCCGCGCAGCCACCGGTAACGGGGAAATGTCGCCGCCTGGCGGACACGCCGTTGTAAATGAATGGGCTTTCGCACTTAGTGCAATTTTCGCCAACTCTCTGACTTAGAGCTATGGAAGTATGGAGCTATGGAGCCACCAGCCACCCAGGCTGGAGCTCTGGAGCTCTGGAGGTATGGAGCTCTGGTGCTATGGAAGTATGGAGCTCTGGTGCTATGGAAGTATGGAGCTATGGAGGTATGGAAGTATGGAGCTATGGAAGTATGGAGCTATGGAGCTCTGGAAGTATGGAGCTATGGAGCTCTGGAGGTATGGAGCCCTGGAGCTATGGAGCCCTGGAGCTATGGAAGTATGGAGCTCTGGTGCTATGGAGCTATGGAGCTCTGGTGCTATGGAGCTATGGAGCTATGGAGCTCTGGAGCTATGGAGCTCTGGAGGTATGGAGCTATGGAGCTATGGAGCTCTGGAGGTATGGAGCTATGGAGCTATGGAAGTATGGAGCTCTGGTGCTATGGAGCTATGGAGCTCTGGTGCTATGGAGCTATGGAGCTCTGGTGCTATGGAGCTATGGAGCTATGGAGCTCTGGAAGTATGGAGCTCTGGTGCTATGGAGCTATGGAGCTCTGGTGCTATGGAGCTATGGAGCTCTGGTGCTATGGAGCTCTGGTGCTATGGAGCTCTGGTGCTATGGAGCTATGGAGCTCTGGTGCTATGGAGCTCTGGAGGTATGGAGCTCTGGAGGTATGGAGCTCTGGAGGTATGGAGCTATGGAGCCCTGGAGCTCTGGAGGTATGGAGCTATGGTGCTATGGAGCTCTGAAGCCATGGAGCTCTGGTGCTATGGAGCTATGGAGCTCTGGTGCTATGGAGCTATGGAGCTATGGAGCTCTGGAAGTATGGAGCTCTGGTGCTATGGAGCTATGGAGCTCTGGTGCTATGGAGCTATGGAGCTCTGGTGCTATGGAGCTATGGAGCTCTGGTGCTATGGAGCTCTGGTGCTATGGAGCTCTGGTGCTATGGAGCTATGGAGCTCTGGTGCTATGGAGCTATGGAGCTCTGGAGGTATGGAGCTCTGGAGGTATGGAGCTCTGGAGGTATGGAGCTATGGAGCCCTGGAGCTCTGGAGGTATGGAGCTATGGTGCTATGGAGCTCTGAAGCCATGGAGCTCTGGTGCTATGGAGCTCTGGAGCTCTGGAGGTATGGAGCTCTGGAGGTATGGAGCTATGGAGCCCTGGAGCTCTGGAGGTATGGAGCTATGGTGCTATGGAGCTCTGAAGCCATGGAGCTCTGGTGCTATGGAGCTCTGGAGCTCTGGAGGTATGGAGCTCTGGAGGTATGGAGCTCTGGAGGTATGGAGCTATGGAGCCCTGGAGCTCTGGAGGTATGGAGCTATGGTGCTATGGAGCTCTGAAGCCATGGAGCTCTGGTGCTATGGAGCTCTGGAGGTATGGAGCTCTGGAGGTATGGAGCTATGGAGCCCTGGAGCTCTGGAGGTATGGAGCTATGGTGCTATGGAGCTCTGAAGCCATGGAGCTCTGGTGCTATGGAGCTCTGGAGGTATGGAGCTCTGGAGGTATGGAGCTCTGGAGGTATGGAGCTATGGAGCCCTGGAGCTCTGGAGGTATGGAGCTATGGTGCTATGGAGCTCTGAAGCCATGGAGCTCTGGTGCTATGGAGCTATGGAGCTCTGGTGCTATGGAGCTATGGAGGTATGGAGCCACCAGCCAGCACCCTCCGTGGCTGGATCAATGGAAGTGTTTTAGGTACCAGGCAGCCAAAGGGCCGAGGCCTCACGCTCGACCACGCCGGCGCAGAGTTCCAGCCGCTCGGATAAGCTCTGTCACTCACCCGCCGCGCAGCCACCGGTAACGGGGAAATGTCGCCGCCTGGCGGACACGCCGTTGTAAATGAATGGGCTTTCGCACTTAGTGCAATTTTCGCCAACTCTCTGACTTAGAGCTATGGAAGTATGGAGCTATGGAGCCACCAGCCACCCAGGCTGGAGCTATGGAGCTCTGGAGGTATGGAGCTCAGGTGCTATGGAAGTATGGAGCTATGGAGCTATGGAAGTATGGAGCTATGGAGCTATGGAGCTCTGGAAGTATGGAGCTATGGAGCTCTGGAGGTATGGAGCTATGGAGCCCTGGAGCCCTGGAGCTATGGAGCTCTGGTGCTATGGAGGTATGGAGCTCTGGAGGTATGGAGCTCTGGAGGTATGGAGCTATGGAGCTATGGAGCCCTGGAGCTATGGAGCTATGGAGCCCTGGAGCTGTGGAGCTATGGAGCCCTGGAGCTATGGAGCTATGGAGCTCTGGTGCTATGGAGCTATGGAGCTCTGGTGCTATGGAGCTATGGAGCTCTGGTGCTATGGAGCTATGGAGCTCTGGTGCTATGGAGCTATGGAGCTCTGGAAGTATGGAGCTATGGAGCTCTGGAGGTATGGAGCTATGGAGCCCTGGAGCTATGGAGCCCTGGAGCTATGGAAGTATGGAGCTCTGGTGCTATGGAGCTATGGAGCTCTGGTGCTATGGAGCTATGGAGCTCTGGAGCTATGGAGCTCTGGAGGTATGGAGCTATGGAGCTATGGAGCTCTGGAGGTATGGAGCGATGGAGCTATGGAAGTATGGAGCTCTGGTGCTATGGAGCTATGGAGCTCTGGTGCTATGGAGCTATGGAGCTCTGGTGCTATGGAGCTATGGAGCTATGGAGCTCTGGAAGTATGGAGCTCTGGTGCTATGGAGCTATGGAGCTCTGGTGCTATGGAGCTATGGAGCTCTGGTGCTATGGAGCTATGGAGCTCTGGTGCTATGGAGCTCTGGTGCTATGGAGCTATGGAGCTCTGGTGCTATGGAGCTATGGAGCTCTGGAGGTATGGAGCTCTGGAGGTATGGAGCTCTGGAGGTATGGAGCTTTGGAGCCCTGGAGCTCTGGAGGTATGGAGCTATGGTGCTATGGAGCTCTGAAGCCATGGAGCTCTGGTGCTATGGAGCTCTGGAGCTCTGGAGGTATGGAGCTCTGGAGGTATGGAGCTATGGAGCCCTGGAGCTCTGGAGGTATGGAGCTATGGTGCTATGGAGCTCTGAAGCCATGGAGCTCTGGTGCTATGGAGCTCTGGAGCTCTGGAGGTATGGAGCTCTGGAGGTATGGAGCTATGGAGCCCTGGAGCTCTGGAGGTATGGAGCTATGGTGCTATGGAGCTCTGAAGCCATGGAGCTCTGGTGCTATGGAGCTCTGGAGCTCTGGAGGTATGGAGCTCTGGAGGTATGGAGCTCTGGAGGTATGAAGCTATGGAGCCCTGGAGCTCTGGAGGTATGGAGCTATGGTGCTATGGAGCTCTGAAGCCATGGAGCTCTGGTGCTATGGAGCTCTGGAGGTATGGAGCTCTGGAGGTATGGAGCTCTGGAGGTATGGAGCTATGGAGCCCTGGAGCTCTGGAGGTATGGAGCTATGGTGCTATGGAGCTCTGAAGCCATGGAGCTCTGGTGCTATGGAGCTCTGGAGGTATGGAGCTCTGGAGGTATGGAGCTCTGGAGGTATGGAGCTATGGAGCCCTGGAGCTCTGGAGGTATGGAGCTATGGTGCTATGGAGCTCTGAAGCCATGGAGCTCTGGTGCTATGGAGCTCTGGAGGTATGGAGCTCTGGAGGTATGGAGCTCTGGAGGTATGGAGCTATGGAGCCCTGGAGCTCTGGAGGTATGGAGCTATGGTGCTATGGAGCTCTGAAGCCATGGAGCTCTGGTGCTATGGAGCTATGGAGCTCTGGTGCTATGGAGCTATGGAGGTATGGAGCCACCAGCCAGCACCCTCCGTGGCTGGATCAATGGAAGTGTTTTAGGTACCAGGCAGCCATAGGGCCGAGGCCTCACGCTCGACCACGCCGGCGCAGAGTTCCAGCCGCTCGGATAAGCTCTGTCACTCACCCGCCGCGCAGCCACCGGTAACGGGGAAATGTCGCCGCCTTGTGGACACGCCGTTGTAAATGAATGGGCTTTCGCACTTAGTGCAATTTTCGCCAACTCTCTGACTTAGAGCTATGGAAGTATGGAGCTATGGAGCCACCAGCCACCCAGGCTGGAGCTCTGGAGCTCTGGAGGTATGGAGCTCTGGTGCTATGGAAGTATGGAGCTCTGGTGCTATGGAAGTATGGAGCTATGGAGGTATGGAAGTATGGAGCTATGGAAGTATGGAGCTATGGAGCTCTGGAAGTATGGAGCTATGGAGCTCTGGAGGTATGGAGCCCTGGAGCTATGGAGCCCTGGAGCTATGGAAGTATGGAGCTCTGGTGCTATGGAGCTATGGAGCTCTGGTGCTATGGAGCTATGGAGCTATGGAGCTCTGGAGCTATGGAGCTCTGGAGGTATGCAGCTATGGAGCTATGGAGCTCTGGAGGTATGGAGCTATGGAGCTATGGAAGTATGGAGCTCTGGTGCTATGGAGCTATGGAGCTCTGGTGCTATGGAGCTATGGAGCTCTGGTGCTATGGAGCTATGGAGCTATGGAGCTCTGGAAGTATGGAGCTCTGGTGCTATGGAGCTATGGAGCTCTGGTGCTATGGAGCTATGGAGCTCTGGTGCTATGGAGCTATGGAGCTCTGGTGCTATGGAGCTCTGGTGCTATGGAGCTCTGGTGCTATGGAGCTATGGAGCTCTGGTGCTATGGAGCTATGGAGCTCTGGAGGTATGGAGCTCTGGAGGTATGGAGCTCTGGAGGTATGGAGCTATGGAGCCCTGGAGCTCTGGAGGTATGGAGCTATGGTGCTATGGAGCTCTGAAGCCATGGAGCTCTGGTGCTATGGAGCTCTGGAGCTCTGGAGGTATGGAGCTCTGGAGGTATGGAGCTATGGAGCCCTGGAGCTCTGGAGGTATGGAGCTATGGAGCTCTGAAGCCATGGAGCTCTGGTGCTATGGAGCTCTGGAGCTCTGGAGGTATGGAGCTCTGGAGGTATGGAGCTCTGGAGGTATGGAGCTATGGAGCCCTGGAGCTCTGGAGGTATGGAGCTATGGTGCTATGGAGCTCTGAAGCCATGGAGCTCTGGTGCTATGGAGCTCTGGAGGTATGGAGCTCTGGAGGTATGGAGCTCTGGAGGTATGGAGCTATGGAGCCCTGGAGCTCTGGAGGTATGGAGCTATGGTGCTATGGAGCTCTGAAGCCATGGAGCTCTGGTGCTATGGAGCTCTGGAGGTATGGAGCTCTGGAGGTATGGAGCTCTGGAGGTATGGAGCTATGGAGCCCTGGAGCTCTGGAGGTATGGAGCTATGGTGCTATGGAGCTCTGAAGCCATGGAGCTCTGGTGCTATGGAGCTATGGAGCTCTGGTGCTATGGAGCTATGGAGGTATGGAGCCACCAGCCAGCACCCTCCGTGGCTGGATCAATGGAAGTGTTTTAGGTACCAGGCAGCCAAAGGGCCGAGGCCTCACGCTCGACCACGCCGGCGCAGAGTTCCAGCCGCTCGGATAAGCTCTGTCACTCACCCGCCGCGCAGCCACCGGTAACGGGGAAATGTCGCCGCCTGGCGGACACGCCGTTGTAAATGAATGGGCTTTCACACTTAGTGCAATTTTCGCCAACTCTCTGACTTAGAGCTATGGAAGTATGGAGCTATGGAGCCACCAGCCACCCAGGCTGGAGCTATGGAGCTCTGGAGGTATGGAGCTCAGGTGCTATGGAAGTATGGAGCTATGGAGCTATGGAAGTATGGAGCTATGGAGCTATGGAGCTCTGGAAGTATGGAGCTATGGAGCTCTGGAGGTATGGAGCTATGGAGCCCTGGAGCCCTGGAGCTATGGAGCTCTGGTGCTATGGAGGTATGGAGCTCTGGAGGTATGGAGCTCTGGAGGTATGGAGCTATGGAGCTATGGAGCCCTGGAGCTATGGAGCTATGGAGCCCTGGAGCTATGGAGCTATGGAGCCCTGGAGCTATGGAGCTATGGAGCTCTGGTGCTATGGAGCTATGGAGCTCTGGTGCTATGGAGCTATGGAGCTCTGGTGCTATGGAGCTATGGAGCTCTGGTGCTATGGAGCTATGGAGCTCTGGAAGTATGGAGCTATGGAGCTCTGGAGGTATGGAGCTATGGAGCCCTGGAGCTATGGAGCCCTGGAGCTATGGAAGTATGGAGCTCTGGTGCTATGGAGCTATGGAGCTCTGGTGCTATGGAGCTATGGAGCTCTGGAGCTATGGAGCTCTGGAGGTATGGAGCTATGGAGCTATGGAGCTCTGGAGGTATGGAGCTATGGAGCTATGGAAGTATGGAGCTCTGGTGCTATGGAGCTATGGAGCTCTGGTGCTATGGAGCTATGGAGCTCTGGTGCTATGGAGCTATGGAGCTATGGAGCTCTGGAAGTATGGAGCTCTGGTGCTATGGAGCTATGGAGCTCTGGTGCTATGGAGCTATGGAGCTCTGGTGCTATGGAGCTATGGAGCTCTGGTGCTATGGAGCTCTGGTGCTATGGAGCTCTGGTGCTATGGAGCTATGGAGCTCTGGTGCTATGGAGCTATGGAGCTCTGGAGGTATGGAGCTCTGGAGGTATGGAGCTCTGGAGGTATGGAGCTTTGGAGCCCTGGAGCTCTGGAGGTATGGAGCTATGGTGCTATGGAGCTCTGAAGCCATGGAGCTCTGGTGCTATGGAGCTCTGGAGCTCTGGAGGTATGGAGCTCTGGAGGTATGGAGCTATGGAGCCCTGGAGCTCTGGAGGTATGGAGCTATGGTGCTATGGAGCTCTGAAGCCATGGAGCTCTGGTGCTATGGAGCTCTGGAGCTCTGGAGGTATGGAGCTCTGGAGGTATGGAGCTATGGAGCCCTGGAGCTCTGGAGGTATGGAGCTATGGTGCTATGGAGCTCTGAAGCCATGGAGCTCTGGTGCTATGGAGCTCTGGAGCTCTGGAGGTATGGAGCTCTGGAGGTATGGAGCTCTGGAGGTATGGAGCTATGGAGCCCTGGAGCTCTGGAGGTATGGAGCTATGGTGCTATGGAGCTCTGAAGCCATGGAGCTCTGGTGCTATGGAGCTCTGGAGGTATGGAGCTCTGGAGGTATGGAGCTCTGGAGGTATGGAGCTATGGAGCCCTGGAGCTCTGGAGGTATGGAGCTATGGTGCTATGGAGCTCTGAAGCCATGGAGCTCTGGTGCTATGGAGCTATGGAGCTCTGGTGCTATGGAGCTATGGAGGTATGGAGCCACCAGCCAGCACCCTCCGTGGCTGGATCAATGGAAGTGTTTTAGGTACCAGGCAGCCAAAGGGCCGAGGCCTCACGCTCGACCACGCCGGCGCAGAGTTCCAGCCGCTCGGATAAGCTCTGTCACTCACCCGCCGCGCAGCCACCGGTAACGGGGAAATGTCGCCGCCTTGTGGACACGCCGTTGTAAATGAATGGGCTTTCGCACTTAGTGCAATTTTCGCCAACTCTCTGACTTAGAGCTATGGAAGTATGGAGCTATGGAGCCACCAGCCACCCAGGCTGGAGCTCTGGAGCTCTGGAGGTATGGAGCTCTGGTGCTATGGAAGTATGGAGCTCTGGTGCTATGGAAGTATGGAGCTATGGAGGTATGGAAGTATGGAGCTATGGAAGTATGGAGCTATGGAGCTCTGGAAGTATGGAGCTATGGAGCTCTGGAGGTAAGGAGCCCTGGAGCTATGGAGCCCTGGAGCTATGGAAGTATGGAGCTCTGGTGCTATGGAGCTATGGAGCTCTGGTGCTATGGAGCTATGGAGCTATGGAGCTCTGGAGCTATGGAGCTCTGGAGGTATGGAGCTATGGAGCTATGGAGCTCTGGAGGTATGGAGCTATGGAGCTATGGAAGTATGGAGCTCTGGTGCTATGGAGCTATGGAGCTCTGGTGCTATGGAGCTATGGAGCTCTGGTGCTATGGAGCTATGGAGCTATGGAGCTCTGGAAGTATGGAGCTCTGGTGCTATGGAGCTATGGAGCTCTGGTGCTATGGAGCTATGGAGCTCTGGTGCTATGGAGCTCTGGTGCTATGGAGCTCTGGTGCTATGGAGCTATGGAGCTCTGGTGCTATGGAGCTCTGGAGGTATGGAGCTCTGGAGGTATGGAGCTCTGGAGGTATGGAGCTATGGAGCCCTGGAGCTCTGGAGGTATGGAGCTATGGTGCTATGGAGCTCTGAAGCCATGGAGCTCTGGTGCTATGGAGCTATGGAGCTCTGGTGCTATGGAGCTATGGAGCTATGGAGCTCTGGTGCTATGGAGCTCTGGTGCTATGGAGCTCTGGTGCTATGGAGCTATGGAGCTCTGGTGCTATGGAGCTATGGAGCTCTGGAGGTATGGAGCTCCGGAGGTATGGAGCTCTGGAGGTATGGAGCTATGGAGCCCTGGAGCTCTGGAGGTATGGTGCTATGGTGCTATGGAGCTCTGAAGCCATGGAGCTCTGGTGCTATGGAGCTCTGGAGCTCTGGAGGTATGGAGCTCTGGAGGTATGGAGCTATGGAGCCCTGGAGCTCTGGAGGTATGGAGCTATGGTGCTATGGAGCTCTGAAGCCATGGAGCTCTGGTGCTATGGAGCTCTGGAGCTCTGGAGGTATGGAGCTCTGGAGGTATGGAGCTCTGGAGGTATGGAGCTATGGAGCCCTGGAGCTCTGGAGGTATGGAGCTATGGTGCTATGGAGCTCTGAAGCCATGGAGCTCTGGTGCTATGGAGCTCTGGAGGTATGGAGCTCTGGAGGTATGGAGCTCTGGAGGTATGGAGCTATGGAGCCCTGGAGCTCTGGAGGTATGGAGCTATGGTGCTATGGAGCTCTGAAGCCATGGAGCTCTGGTGCTATGGAGCTCTGGTGCTATGGAGCTCTGGAGGTATGGAGCTCTGGAGGTATGGAGCTCTGGAGGTATGGAGCTATGGAGCCCTGGAGCTCTGGAGGTATGGAGCTATGGTGCTATGGAGCTCTGAAGCCATGGAGCTCTGGTGCTATGGAGCTATGGAGCTCTGGTGCTATGGAGCTCTGGAGGTATGGAGCCACCAGCCAGCACCCTCCGTGGCTGGATCAATGGAAGTGTTTTAGGTACCAGGCAGCCAAAGGGCCGAGGCCTCACGCTCGACCACGCCGGCGCAGAGTTCCAGCCGCTCGGATAAGCTCTGTCACTCACCCGCCGCGCAGCCACCGGTAACGGGGAAATGTCGCCGCCTGGCGGACACGCCGTTGTAAATGAATGGGCTTTCGCACTTAGTGCAATTTTCGCCAACTCTCTGACTTAGAGCTATGGAAGTATGGAGCTATGGAGCCACCAGCCACCCAGGCTGGAGCTATGGAGCTCTGGAGGTATGGAGCTCAGGTGCTATGGAAGTATGGAGCTATGGAGCTATGGAAGTATGGAGCTATGGAGCTATGGAGCTCTGGAAGTATGGAGCTATGGAGCTCTGGAGGTATGGAGCTATGGAGCCCTGGAGCCCTGGAGCTATGGAGCTCTGGTGCTATGGAGGTATGGAGCTCTGGAGGTATGGAGCTCTGGAGGTATGGAGCTATGGAGCTATGGAGCCCTGGAGCTATGGAGCTATGGAGCCCTGGAGCTATGGAGCTATGGAGCCCTGGAGCTATGGAGCTATGGAGCTCTGGTGCTATGGAGCTATGGAGCTCTGGTGCTATGGAGCTATGGAGCTCTGGTGCTATGGAGCTATGGAGCTCTGGTGCTATGGAGCTATGGAGCTCTGGAAGTATGGAGCTATGGAGCTCTGGAGGTATGGAGCTATGGAGCCCTGGAGCTATGGAGCCCTGGAGCTATGGAAGTATGGAGCTCTGGTGCTATGGAGCTATGGAGCTCTGGTGCTATGGAGCTATGGAGCTCTGGAGCTATGGAGCTCTGGAGGTATGGAGCTATGGAGCTATGGAGCTCTGGAGGTATGGAGCTATGGAGCTATGGAAGTATGGAGCTCTGGTGCTATGGAGCTATGGAGCTCTGGTGCTATGGAGCTATGGAGCTCTGGTGCTATGGAGCTATGGAGCTATGGAGCTCTGGAAGTATGGAGCTCTGGTGCTATGGAGCTATGGAGCTCTGGTGCTATGGAGCTATGGAGCTCTGGTGCTATGGAGCTATGGAGCTCTGGTGCTATGGAGCTCTGGTGCTATGGAGCTATGGAGCTCTGGTGCTATGGAGCTATGGAGCTCTGGAGGTATGGAGCTCTGAAGCCATGGAGCTCTGGTGCTATGGAGCTCTGGAGGTATGGAGCTCTGGAGGTATGGAGCTCTGGAGGTATGGAGCTATGGAGCCCTGGAGCTCTGGAGGTATGGAGCTATGGTGCTATGGAGCTCTGAAGCCATGGAGCTCTGGTGCTATGGAGCTCTGGAGGTATGGAGCTCTGGAGGTATGGAGCTCTGGAGGTATGGAGCTATGGAGCCCTGGAGCTCTGGAGGTATGGAGCTATGGTGCTATGGAGCTCTGAAGCCATGGAGCTCTGGTGCTATGGAGCTATGGAGCTCTGGTGCTATGGAGCTATGGAGGTATGGAGCCACCAGCCAGCACCCTCCGTGGCTGGATCAATGGAAGTGTTTTAGGTACCAGGCAGCCAAAGGGCCGAGGCCTCACGCTCGACCACGCCGGCGCAGAGTTCCAGCCGCTCGGATAAGCTCTGTCACTCACCCGCCGCGCAGCCACCGGTAACGGGGAAATGTCGCCGCCTTGTGGACACGCCGTTGTAAATGAATGGGCTTTCGCACTTAGTGCAATTTTCGCCAACTCTCTGACTTAGAGCTATGGAAGTATGGAGCTATGGAGCCACCAGCCACCCAGGCTGGAGCTCTGGAGCTCTGGAGGTATGGAGCTCTGGTGCTATGGAAGTATGGAGCTCTGGTGCTATGGAAGTATGGAGCTATGGAGGTATGGAAGTATGGAGCTATGGAAGTATGGAGCTATGGAGCTCTGGAAGTATGGAGCTATGGAGCTCTGGAGGTATGGAGCCCTGGAGCTATGGAGCCCTGGAGCTATGGAAGTATGGAGCTCTGGTGCTATGGAGCTATGGAGCTCTGGTGCTATGGAGCTATGGAGCTATGGAGCTCTGGAGCTATGGAGCTCTGGAGGTATGCAGCTATGGAGCTATGGAGCTCTGGAGGTATGGAGCTATGGAGCTATGGAAGTATGGAGCTCTGGTGCTATGGAGCTATGGAGCTCTGGTGCTATGGAGCTATGGAGCTCTGGTGCTATGGAGCTATGGAGCTATGGAGCTCTGGAAGTATGGAGCTCTGGTGCTATGGAGCTATGGAGCTCTGGTGCTATGGAGCTATGGAGCTCTGGTGCTATGGAGCTATGGAGCTCTGGTGCTATGGAGCTCTGGTGCTATGGAGCTCTGGTGCTATGGAGCTATGGAGCTCTGGTGCTATGGAGCTATGGAGCTCTGGAGGTATGGAGCTCTGGAGGTATGGAGCTCTGGAGGTATGGAGCTATGGAGCCCTGGAGCTCTGGAGCTCTGGAGGTATGGAGCTATGGTGCTATGGAGCTCTGAAGCCATGGAGCTCTGGTGCTATGGAGCTCTGGAGCTCTGGAGGTATGGAGCTATGGAGCCCTGGAGCTCTGGAGGTATGGAGCTATGGAGCTCTGAAGCCATGGAGCTCTGGTGCTATGGAGCTCTGGAGCTCTGGAGGTATGGAGCTCTGGAGGTATGGAGCTCTGGAGGTATGGAGCTATGGAGCCCTTGAGCTCTGGAGGTATGGAGCTATGGTGCTATGGAGCTCTGAAGCCATGGAGCTCTGGTGCTATGGAGCTCTGGAGGTATGGAGCTCTGGAGGTATGGAGCTCTGGAGGTATGGAGCTATGGAGCCCTGGAGCTCTGGAGGTATGGAGCTATGGTGCTATGGAGCTCTGAAGCCATGGAGCTCTGGTGCTATGGAGCTCTGGAGGTATGGAGCTCTGGAGGTATGGAGCTCTGGAGGTATGGAGCTATGGAGCCCTGGAGCTCTGGAGGTATGGAGCTATGGTGCTATGGAGCTCTGAAGCCATGGAGCTCTGGTGCTATGGAGCTATGGAGCTCTGGTGCTATGGAGCTATGGAGGTATGGAGCCACCAGCCAGCACCCTCCGTGGCTGGATCAATGGAAGTGTTTTAGGTACCAGGCAGCCAAAGGGCCGAGGCCTCACGCTCGACCACGCCGGCGCAGAGTTCCAGCCGCTCGGATAAGCTCTGTCACTCACCCGCCGCGCAGCCACCGGTAACGGGGAAATGTCGCCGCCTGGCGGACACGCCGTTGTAAATGAATGGGCTTTCGCACTTAGTGCAATTTTCGCCAACTCTCTGACTTAGAGCTATGGAAGTATGGAGCTATGGAGCCACCAGCCACCCAGGCTGGAGCTATGGAGCTCTGGAGGTATGGAGCTCAGGTGCTATGGAAGTATGGAGCTATGGAGCTATGGAAGTATGGAGCTATGGAGCTATGGAGCTCTGGAAGTATGGAGCTATGGAGCTCTGGAGGTATGGAGCTATGGAGCCCTGGAGCCCTGGAGCTATGGAGCTCTGGTGCTATGGAGGTATGGAGCTCTGGAGGTATGGAGCTCTGGAGGTATGGAGCTATGGAGCTATGGAGCCCTGGAGCTATGGAGCTATGGAGCCCTGGAGCTATGGAGCTATGGAGCCCTGGAGCTATGGAGCTATGGAGCTCTGGTGCTATGGAGCTATGGAGCTCTGGTGCTATGGAGCTATGGAGCTCTGGTGCTATGGAGCTATGGAGCTCTGGTGCTATGGAGCTATGGAGCTCTGGAAGTATGGAGCTATGGAGCTCTGGAGGTATGGAGCTATGGAGCCCTGGAGCTATGGAGCCCTGGAGCTATGGAAGTATGGAGCTCTGGTGCTATGGAGCTATGGAGCTCTGGTGCTATGGAGCTATGGAGCTCTGGAGCTATGGAGCTCTGGAGGTATGGAGCTATGGAGCTCTGGAGCTCTGGAGGTATGGAGCTATGGAGCTATGGAAGTATGGAGCTCTGGTGCTATGGAGCTATGGAGCTCTGGTGCTATGGAGCTATGGAGCTCTGGTGCTATGGAGCTATGGAGCTATGGAGCTCTGGAAGTATGGAGCTCTGGTGCTATGGAGCTATGGAGCTCTGGTGCTATGGAGCTATGGAGCTCTGGTGCTATGGAGCTATGGAGCTCTGGTGCTATGGAGCTATGGTGCTATGGAGCTCTGGTGCTATGGAGCTATGGAGCTCTGGTGCTATGGAGCTATGGAGCTCTGGAGGTATGGAGCTCTGGAGGTATGGAGCTCTGGAGGTATGGAGCTTTGGAGCCCTGGAGCTCTGGAGGTATGGAGCTATGGTGCTATGGAGCTCTGAAGCCATGGAGCTCTGGTGCTATGGAGCTATGGAGCTCTGGTGCTATGGAGCTATGGAGGTATGGAGCCACCAGCCAGCACCCTCCGTGGCTGGATCAATGGAAGTGTTTTAGGTACCAGGCAGCCAAAGGGCCGAGGCCTCACGCTCGACCACGCCGGCGCAGAGTTCCAGCCGCTCGGATAAGCTCTGTCACTCACCCGCCGCGCAGCCACCGGTAACGGGGAAATGTCGCCGCCTTGTGGACACGCCGTTGTAAATGAATGGGCTTTCGCACTTAGTGCAATTTTCGCCAACTCTCTGACTTAGAGCTATGGAAGTATGGAGCTATGGAGCCACCAGCCACCCAGGCTGGAGCTCTGGAGCTCTGGAGGTATGGAGCTCTGGTGCTATGGAAGTATGGAGCTCTGGTGCTATGGAAGTATGGAGCTATGGAGGTATGGAAGTATGGAGCTATGGAAGTATGGAGCTATGGAGCTCTGGAAGTATGGAGCTATGGAGCTCTGGAGGTATGGAGCCCTGGAGCTATGGAGCCCTGGAGCTATGGAAGTATGGAGCTCTGGTGCTATGGAGCTATGGAGCTCTGGTGCTATGGAGCTATGGAGCTATGGAGCTCTGGAGCTATGGAGCTATGGAGGTATGGAGCTATGGAGCTATGGAGCTCTGGAGGTATGGAGCTATGGAGCTATGGAAGTATGGAGCTCTGGTGCTATGGAGCTATGGAGCTCTGGTGCTATGGAGCTATGGAGCTCTGGTGCTATGGAGCTATGGAGCTATGGAGCTCTGGAAGTATGGAGCTCTGGTGCTATGGAGCTATGGAGCTCTGGTGCTATGGAGCTATGGAGCTCTGGTGCTATGGAGCTATGGAGCTCTGGTGCTATGGAGCTCTGGTGCTATGGAGCTCTGGTGCTATGGAGCTATGGAGCTCTGGTGCTATGGAGCTATGGAGCTCTGGAGGTATGGAGCTCTGGAGGTATGGAGCTCTGGAGGTATGGAGCTATGGAGCCCTGGAGCTCTGGAGGTATGGAGCTATGGTGCTATGGAGCTCTGAAGCCATGGAGCTCTGGTGCTATGGAGCTCTGGAGCTCTGGAGGTATGGAGCTCTGGAGGTATGGAGCTATGGAGCCCTGGAGCTCTGGAGGTATGGAGCTATGGAGCTCTGAAGCCATGGAGCTCTGGTGCTATGGAGCTCTGGAGCTCTGGAGGTATGGAGCTCTGGAGGTATGGAGCTCTGGAGGTATGGAGCTATGGAGCCCTGGAGCTCTGGAGGTATGGAGCTATGGTGCTATGGAGCTCTGAAGCCATGGAGCTCTGGTGCTATGGAGCTCTGGAGGTATGGAGCTCTGGAGGTATGGAGCTCTGGAGGTATGGAGCTATGGAGCCCTGGAGCTCTGGAGGTATGGAGCTATGGTGCTATGGAGCTCTGAAGCCATGGAGCTCTGGTGCTATGGAGCTCTGGAGGTATGGAGCTCTGGAGGTATGGAGCTCTGGAGGTATGGAGCTATGGAGCCCTGGAGCTCTGGAGGTATGGAGCTATGGTGCTATGGAGCTCTGAAGCCATGGAGCTCTGGTGCTATGGAGCTATGGAGCTCTGGTGCTATGGAGCTATGGAGGTATGGAGCCACCAGCCAGCACCCTCCGTGGCTGGATCAATGGAAGTGTTTTAGGTACCAGGCAGCCAAAGGGCCGAGGCCTCACGCTCGACCACGCCGGCGCAGAGTTCCAGCCGCTCGGATAAGCTCTGTCACTCACCCGCCGCGCAGCCACCGGTAACGGGGAAATGTCGCCGCCTGGCGGACACGCCGTTGTAAATGAATGGGCTTTCGCACTTAGTGCAATTTTCGCCAACTCTCTGACTTAGAGCTATGGAAGTATGGAGCTATGGAGCCACCAGCCACCCAGGCTGGAGCTATGGAGCTCTGGAGGTATGGAGCTCAGGTGCTATGGAAGTATGGAGCTATGGAGCTATGGAAGTATGGAGCTATGGAGCTCTGGAAGTATGGAGCTATGGAGCTCTGGAGGTATGGAGCTATGGAGCCCTGGAGCCCTGGAGCTATGGAGCTCTGGTGCTATGGAGCTCTGGTGCTATGGAGCTCTGGTGCTATGGAGCTATGGAGCTCTGGTGCTATGGAGCTATGGAGCTCTGAAGGTATGGAGCTCTGGAGGTATGGAGCTCTGGAGGTATGGAGCTATGGAGCTATGGAGCTCTGGTGCTATGGAGCTATGGAGCTCTGGTGCTATGGAGCTATGGAGCTCTGGTGCTATGGAGCTATGGAGCTCTGGTGCTATGGAGCTATGGAGCTCTGGAAGTATGGAGCTATGGAGCTCTGGAGGTATGGAGCTATGGAGCCCTGGAGCTATGGAGCCCTGGAGCTATGGAAGTATGGAGCTCTGGTGCTATGGAGCTATGGAGCTCTGGTGCTATGGAGCTATGGAGCTCTGGAGCTATGGAGCTCTGGAGGTATGGAGCTATGGAGCTATGGAGCTCTGGAGGTATGGAGCTATGGAGCTATGGAAGTATGGAGCTCTGGTGCTATGGAGCTATGGAGCTCTGGTGCTATGGAGCTATGGAGCTCTGGTGCTATGGAGCTATGGAGCTATGGAGCTCTGGAAGTATGGAGCTCTGGTGCTATGGAGCTATGGAGCTCTGGTGCTATGGAGCTATGGAGCTCTGGTGCTATGGAGCTATGGAGCTCTGGTGCTATGGAGCTCTGGTGCTATGGAGCTATGGAGCTCTGGTGCTATGGAGCTATGGAGCTCTGGAGGTATGGAGCTCTGGAGGTATGGAGCTCTGGAGGTATGGAGCTTTGGAGCCCTGGAGCTCTGGAGGTATGGAGCTATGGTGCTATGGAGCTCTGAAGCCATGGAGCTCTGGTGCTATGGAGCTCTGGAGCTCTGGTGCTATGGAGCTATGGAGCTATGGAGCTCTGGAGCTATGGAGCTCTGGAGGTATGGAGCTATGGAGCTATGGAGCTCTGGAGGTATGGAGCTATGGAGCTATGGAAGTATGGAGCTCTGGTGCTATGGAGCTATGGAGCTCTGGTGCTATGGAGCTATGGAGCTCTGGTGGTATGGAGCTATGGAGCTATGGAAGTATGGAGCTCTGGTGCTATGGAGCTATGGAGCTCTGGTGCTATGGAGCTATGGAGCTCTGGTGCTATGGAGCTATGGAGCTATGGAGCTCTGGAAGTATGGAGCTCTGGTGCTATGGAGCTATGGAGCTCTGGTGCTATGGAGCTATGGAGCTCTGGTGCTATGGAGCTATGGAGCTCTGGTGCTATGGAGCCCTGGAGCTCTGGAGGTATGGAGCTATGGTGCTATGGAGCTCTGAAGCCATGGAGCTCTGGTGCTATGGAGCTCTGGAGCTCTGGTGCTATGGAGCTATGGAGCTATGGAGCTCTGGAGCTATGGAGCTCTGGAGGTATGGAGCTATGGAGCTATGGAGCTCTGGAGGTATGGAGCTATGGAGCTATGGAAGTATGGAGCTCTGGTGCTATGGAGCTATGGAGCTCTGGTGCTATGGAGCTATGGAGCTCTGGTGCTATGGAGCTATGGAGCTATGGAGCTCTGGAAGTATGGAGCTCTGGTGCTATGGAGCTATGGAGCTCTGGTGCTATGGAGCTATGGAGCTCTGGTGCTATGGAGCTCTGGTGCTATGGAGCTCTGGTGCTATGGAGCTATGGAGCTCTGGTGCTATGGAGCTCTGGAGGTATGGAGCTCTGGAGGTATGGAGCTCTGGAGGTATGGCGCTATGGAGCCCTGGAGCTCTGGAGGTATGGAGCTATGGTGCTATGGAGCTCTGAAGCCATGGAGCTCTGGTGCTATGGAGCTATGGAGCTCTGGTGCTATGGAGCTATGGAGCTATGGAGCTCTGGAAGTATGGAGTTCTGGTGCTATGGAGCTATGGAGCTCTGGTGCTATGGAGCTATGGAGCTCTGGTGCTATGGAGCTATGGAGCTCTGGTGCTATGGAGCTCTGGTGCTATGGAGCTCTGGTGCTATGGAGCTATGGAGCTCTGGTGCTATGGAGCTATGGAGCTCTGGAGGTATGGAGCTCTGGAGGTATGGAGCTCTGGAGGTATGGAGCTATGGAGCCCTGGAGCTCTGGAGGTATGGAGCTATGGTGCTATGGAGCTCTGAAGCCATGGAGCTCTGGTGCTATGGGGCTCTGGAGCTCTGGAGGTATGGAGCTCTGGAGGTATGGAGCTATGGAGCCCTGGAGCTCTGGAGGTATGGAGCTATGGTGCTATGGAGCTCTGAAGCCATGGAGCTCTGGTGCTATGGAGCTCTGGAGCTCTGGAGGTATGGAGCTCTGGAGGTATGGAGCTCTGGAGGTATGGAGCTATGGAGCCCTGGAGCTCTGGAGGTATGGAGCTATGGTGCTATGGAGCTCTGAAGCCATGGAGCTCTGGTGCTATGGAGCTCTGGAGGTATGGAGCTCTGGAGGTATGGAGCTCTGGAGGTATGGAGCTATGGAGCCCTGGAGCTCTGGAGGTATGGAGCTATGGTGCTATGGAGCTCTGAAGCCATGGAGCTCTGGTGCTATGGAGCTCTGGAGGTATGGAGCTCTGGAGGTATGGAGCTCTGGAGGTATGGCGCTATGGAGCCCTGGAGCTCTGGAGGTATGGAGCTATGGTGCTATGGAGCTCTGAAGCCATGGAGCTCTGGTGCTATGGAGCTATGGAGCTCTGGTGCTATGGAGCTATGGAGGTATGGAGCCACCAGCCAGCACCCTCCGTGGCTGGATCAATGGAAGTGTTTTAGGTACCAGGCAGCCAAAGGGCCGAGGCCTCACGCTCGACCACGCCGGCGCAGAGTTCCAGCCGCTCGGATAAGCTCTGTCACTCACCCGCCGCGCAGCCACCGGTAACGGGGAAATGTCGCCGCCTGGCGGACACGCCGTTGTAAATGAATGGGCTTTCGCACTTAGTGCAATTTTCGCCAACTCTCTGACTTAGAGCTATGGAAGTATGGAGCTATGGAGCCACCAGCCACCCAGGCTGGAGCTATGGAGCTCTGGAGGTATGGAGCTCAGGTGCTATGGAAGTATGGAGCTATGGAGCTATGGAAGTATGGAGCTATGGAGCTATGGAGCTCTGGAAGTATGGAGCTATGGAGCTCTGGAGGTATGGAGCTATGGAGCCCTGGAGCCCTGGAGCTATGGAGCTCTGGTGCTATGGAGGTATGGAGCTCTGGAGGTATGGAGCTCTGGAGGTATGGAGCTATGGAGCTATGGAGCCCTGGAGCTATGGAGCTATGGAGCCCTGGAGCTATGGAGCTATGGAGCCCTGGAGCTATGGAGCTATGGAGCTCTGGTGCTATGGAGCTATGGAGCTCTGGTGCTATGGAGCTATGGAGCTCTGGTGCTATGGAGCTATGGAGCTCTGGTGCTATGGAGCTATGGAGCTCTGGAAGTATGGAGCTATGGAGCTCTGGAGGTATGGAGCTATGGAGCCCTGGAGCTATGGAAGTATGGAGCTCTGGTGCTATGGAGCTATGGAGCTCTGGTGCTATGGAGCTATGGAGCTCTGGAGCTATGGAGCTCTGGAGGTATGGAGCTATGGAGCTATGGAGCTCTGGAGGTATGGAGCTATGGAGCTATGGAAGTATGGAGCTCTGGTGCTATGGAGCTATGGAGCTCTGGTGCTATGGAGCTATGGAGCTCTGGTGCTATG